>NC_137972.1:12500-612500 GCF_963924665.1 Micromys minutus
CTTAAGCATAGGATCTCAAAGCCCACTCCCACAGTAACAATCTTCCTCAAAGGCCACACCTATTCCAGAAAGCCCACACCTCCTAATAGTGCCACTTGTCATGGGCCAAGCATATTCAAACCACCAAACCTTAGAAGATCATTGTGACCTGTAAAGGCTTTACCACATTAGTTACATTCATAGGATTACTCTCTAATGTGCTCTTATATGTACTTGGAGGTGACCTGATAGGCTTTACCACATTGACTACATTTGTAAGGTTTCTCTCCAGTATGAATTCATTCATGATTTTGAAATTGACCACAAATGTGAAACCTTATGAATGAAATGTATTTGGAGACTAGCGTTACACACAGAGGCTTTACCACATTTATTAACATTTGTAAAGTTTCTCTCCAGTATGAATTCTTTCATGTTTTTTAAGATCACTCTGACTTGCAAAGGCTTTCCCACATTGATGACATCCATAGGGTTTCTCTCCAGTATGTATTATTTTATGGGTTTTAAGAACACTCTGATTTGCAAAGGCTTTCCCACATTGATGACATTCATAGGGTTTCTCTCCAGTGTGAATTCTTTCATGCCTTTGAAGTTGACTATGATGTGCAAAGGCTTTTCTACATTGCTTACATTCATAAGGTTTCTCTCCAGAATGTGTTGCTTTATGTATTTGAAGACTAGTGTGATACCCAAAGGCTTTACCACATTCATTACATTTGTAAGGCTTCTCTACAGTATGAATTCTTTCATGTCTTTTACATTCAAGAATGCATGGAAAGGCTTTACCACATTGACTACATTTGTAAGGCTTCTCTCCAGTATGTTTTCTTTTATCTATTTGTAGATAACCAGGATATGCAAAAACTTTACCACATTGATTACATTCATAGGGTTTCTCTCCAGTATGTGTTCTTTATGTGTTCTAAGATTACAGTGTTGGGAATAGGCTTTACCACAATAATTACATTTATAGGATTTCTCTCCAGTATGTGTTCTTTTATGTTTTGGGAGACTACAGCGATATGCAAATGCTTTACCACATTCATTACATTTGTAAGGCTTCTCTCCAGTATGAATTCTTTCATGTCTTTTAAGTCTATGAAGATGTGGAAAGGTTTTACCACACTGATTGCATTCATAGGGTTTCTCACCAGTATCTGTTATTATTTTATGATTTTTGAGACCATTATATTTATAGGCTTTACCACATTGATTAAATTTGTAAGATTTCTCTCTAGTGTGTGCTCTTTTATGTTTTTGGAGAACACAATGATATGCAAAGGCTTTACCACATTGTTTATATTCATAAGGTTTCTCTCCAGTATATGTTATTTTATGATTTTTTAGACTACTATGACATTTATAGGCTTTACCACATTCATTACATTTGTAAGGTTTCTCTCCAGTATGTGTTCTTTCATGCCCTTGGAGATAACTTTGTCATGCAAAGGTTTTACCACATTGATTGCATTTATATGGTTTCTCTCCATTGTGTGTTATTTTATGTTTTCGGAGAGTACTGTAATGTGCAAAAGCTTTACCTCACTGATTACATTTGCAAGGTTTCTCTCTAGTATGTGTTCTTTTATGCATTTGGAAACTAAGATATGCAAATGCTTTTCCATATTGATTACATTTGCAAGGCTTCTCTCTAGTATGTGTTCTTTTATGCATTTGGATAATACTGAGATATGCAATGGCTTTACCACATTGATGACATTGGTAAGGTTTCTCCTTGATATGAATTCTTTCATGCCTTTGAAGTTGACCATAATGTGTCAAAGCTTTATCACATAGATTGCATTTGTAGGGTTTCTCTCTCGTATGTGTTCTTTTATGTATTTGGAGACTACTGTGATGTGCAATGGCTTCACCACATTGAATACCTTCATAGATTTTCTCTTCAGAATAAATTCTTCCATGCTTTTGAGGATAACTGTGACATACAAAGGCTTTACCACTTTGAGTATAGTCAGAGGATTTCTCTCCAGTAGTACTTCTTTCGTGCCTGCAAAGATAATTGGCACATGTGAAGTTTTATCACAATCACTACACCAATAGAACATTTTGTCTGTAGAAATTAATTTTACAATTTAATCTGTAGAAATCAGTTTTACAATTTGGTCTAGTTGTAAAGAAGAATCACTTCTGTTTTATCACTTTGTTTACATTCATGGTTTCCCCTTCATTATGGGTTGTTTTGTGTCTTTTAAGATACCTGTAATTGTAAGAAAGTTTATTACATGGTTTACATTTATAGTGTCCTTTTTCCCTATGAAGTTTTTCACATATTTAAAGAGAACTGGAAGAGCTCAGAGCTTTATCACACTAAGAGCATTCATAATTTTTATATATTGTGAAATACACTACATTTGCAAAGTGAACTAGGACTAACAGAGAAGAATTTCCACATTCCTAGTACTTATAGGGATTTTCTGCAGACTCTTCCGTGAAGGATCCAGCAAAGCCCATTCTTCACAAGTGAAGTTTACATGCACTTCATCATAGGTCACTGCATCCTAAAATATCCCACACATGTGTACAACCAAAGTAAGATAATATGTTCATAATTAGTGCTTCCCCCACTTATTTTTTGACCCAGAAGTTCTAATGTCATCTTAGAAAGAAACTGAATAAATAAGATTCATTTCTGTCATTTCTTTGCTCTTTAAATAGAATAAAGCCTTGCAAGAGAAATGTCAATTAACAAATATAAAGAGAGAGAAAGAAACAAACAGTACTGAGCACACATCAGAGAAATTGTATGAATAATTACTAACTACAAAAAACAATGAGCAAATTGGGTGTATTGGCTCATGCTTTTAATCCCAGCAGTCAGGAGGCAGGTGTATCTCATTGAGTTGGATGCTAGCATGGTTTATCCTGGACAGACAAAGGTATATATTAAGTCCCTGTCTCCTTTGTAAAAACAATCAAACAAACAAGGAAGATAGAACCCAGAAGTTTTTACTGAAGTTCCTACAACGAATTATACATTTGCTCCAGTTCTGTATTCATCTTACATAATCCTGAAGTGCCCCAGTTTAAGCAGTAACATTAATGATATGTTATTAAAAGGGGATGCATATTTAAACAGTTACAAATGGACAGATAAAAATGTTAGCAATGTAAATGTTGATCCTAAATAAGCAACATAGGGCAGGAGAGAGTCCATCCTCTGACTACTATGAGGATGAGGCACACATGAGGTGCATATTCATGCATACAGGCAAAATACTCATATTCATTTAAAAAATCAAAACAAACACAACAAACAAAACAAACAAGGTAGAAAGAATATTATGCACCTGCAATTCAATGACTCAGAAAGCTCAGGCAGTAAAGTTCAGGAAGTATTAATGTCATGAATACATGCCATGCTGAGAAATAGAATATTTTCTCTGCCAAATTTTGAAATTCACAATATGGATGAAGATCAAAACAACAGCATAGGCTTGACATGTACCAAACCCTACATTCCAGCCCATCAGCCAATAATATAAAAAAAGCCAGGCATGTTGACCCACATTTAATCCCAGCACTCAGGAGTCAGGTGGACCTGATTATGTTTGTTGCCTGCACGTTCTACATACCTATTGTCAGGTTGCATAGAGAAACTTTGTCTTCAAAGATAAAACCAAGTTGCATCAGGACAAGCGGCCCGCCCACGCACAAGTCCCTGAGAGCTCGGAAGAGCTGCAGGAACACTTGCCATCCTAAGCGGAAGGGTAAGTCAACTTCTTCTGCTCACGTTCTACCCCAGGAGAGGTTGCACAGAACTCTCGAGGTTCAAGCAATGCCTTCTGGCCCAAGGCCAGACCCCCGCTCAGTTGGATTGGGACCAGTGGCCCGCCCGCCCACAGGTCCCTGGGTGCTCAGAAGAGTTTCAGGAACGCTTTCTATCCTAAGCAGAAGGATTTTGTATATTTTAAAACCTGAGACAGAAGACGCAGTATCGCCTGCTCTCCCACCTGAGCCTACGGTAAGGCCTAAGCCTGCCACATACCCACACCGGCTGTCCGGGAAGGAAACATCTGGTGATCCTGAGCAGATAGAGAAGTGAACTGTGGGATCGGTTCCTCTCTAGCCCAGCAAGAGAGCCTGGTGACTGCTATCAAGACTCAGGACCCGCCCACAGACAGCTGAGACCCCAGAACAACCTTGCAAGTATTCTTCCGTCTGAGCCCACAGGGAGCTTGCCACACACACTTCAGGCTGTCCCAGGAGGGATAGCCTGGAGCTCCTGGAGGACAGATAGAGTGGCTGAGGCCCCAGAGAAGTCTTGCAAGAGCTCTCCCATCTGAGCCCACGGAGACAGAACAGAGCCACTGCGATCAAAACTAACTACCTGGCTGCAAAGAGACAAACATTCAGAAGCAATTTCCTTCCTGAGCCTATGGGCCCTCAGATCCACACGAGAGACAGGCTGCAGTCAGAGTTAACAAGATCACCTATAATCACAGACAAGATGGCAAGAGGAAAGTGAAAAAACCTAAGCAACAGAAATCAAGACAACTTGGCAACATCAGAACCCAGCTCTTCCACCACATCAAGTAGTAGATTGCCAAACACACAAGAAAAACAAGACTTAGACTTGAAATCATATATCATGATGATGATGAAGATCTTGGAGAAGCGCATAAATAACCCCCTTAAACAATTGCAGGAGAACCAGAAGAAATCACTCAAAGAACTATAGGAAAACACAACCAAACAGATAAAGGAATTGAAAACAGAAATAGAAACAATAAAGAAAGCACAACCATGGAGATGGAAAACCAAAAAAAGAAATCAGGAGTCACAGATGCAAGCATCACCAACTATAAGAGATAGAAGAGGATCTCAGGGGTCAAAGACAACATATTCAGAGAAGATGAAAAAACCAAAAAACTCCTAATCCAAAATGTCCAGATCTAGGACACAATGAGAAAACCAAACCTAAGGATAATAGGTGTAGAAAAGGTCGAAGAATATCAACTAAAAGGCACAGTAAATATCTTCAACAAAATTATAGAAGAAAATTTCCCTGCCCTTAAGAGTGAGATGACCATGAACATACAAGAAGCTTACAGAACTCCAAATAAGTTGAACCAGAAAAGAAACTCCTCCCAACACATGATAGTCAAAACACCAAATATTCAAAACAAAGAAAGAATCCTAAAAGCTGTAAGGGAAAAAGGACAAGTAACATATAAAGGCAGACCAATCAGAATTACACCAGACTTCTCAACAGAGACTATGAAAGCTAGAAGATCCTGCACAGACGTCATACAGACCCTAAGAGAACACAAATGCCAGTCCAGGTTAGTATATCCAGCAAAACTCTCAATCACCATAGATGGAGAACCCAAGATATTCCAGGACAAAACCAAATTTACACAATATCTGTTCACAAATCCAGCCCTACAAAGGATGATAAATGGAAAAATCCAACACAAGGAAGGAAACTACAACCAAGAAAATGCAAAAAAAAAAAAAAAAAAAAAAAAAAAAACCCAAAAAAACCAAAAAAAACAAAAAAACAAAAAACAAAAAACAAAAACAAACCCCCCCAAAAAAACAAAAAAAACAAAACAAAAGCACACAAACATAAGTCTACATCTAACAACAAAAATAACAGAAAACAAAGATCACTATTCCATAATTTCTTTTAACATCAGTGGACTCAATTCCCCAATAAAAAGACACAGACTATCAGACTGGATACATAAACAGGATCCAGCATTTGGCTGCATACAGGAAACTCAGAGACAAAGACAGACACTACCTCAGAATAAAAGGCTGGGAAAAAGCGTTTCAAGCAAATGAGCCCAGAAAACAAGCTGGAGTAGCTATTCAAATATCAAATAAAATAGATTTTTAACCAAAAGTCATCAAAAAAAAAAAAAAAAAAAAAAAAAAAAAAAAGATAAGGAAGGACACTTTTTCTTCATCACAGGAAAAATCAATCAAGATGAACTCTCAGTCTTGAACATCTATGCTCCAAATACAAGGACACCCACATTTATAAGAGAAATTCTACTACTAAAGGTCAAAGCATATATTACACCACACACAATAATAGTGTGAGACTTCAACACCACAGTTTCATCAATGGACGATCATGGAGACAGAAACTGAACAGAGACACAGCAAAACTAGCAGAGGTTATGAACCAACTGGAATTAACCGACATCTACAGGACATTTTATCCAAAAACAAAAGAATATACTTTCCTCTCAGCACCTCATGGTACCTCCTCCAAAATTGACCAAATAGTCAATCACAAAACAGGCCTCAACAGATACAAGAAGATCGAAATACTCCCATGCATCCTATCAAATCACCATGGACTAAGGCTGGTCTTTAATAACAACAAAAACAACAAAAAGTCCACATACACGTGGAAGTTGAACAATGCTCTGCTCAATGATAGCTTGGTCAAGGAAGAAATAAAGAAAGAAATTAAGGATTTTTTAGCATTTAATGAAAGATGACATCACTACATACTCAAACTTATGGGATGCAATGAAAGCAGTACTGAGAGGAACACTCATAGCTCTGAGTGCCTCCAAAAAGAAACTGGAGAGAGCATACACAAGCAGCTTAACTGCACAGTTGAAAACCCTAAAACAAAAAGAAGTAGATACACCCAAGAGGAGTAGACAGCAGGAAATAATCAAACACAGAGAAGAAATCAACCAAATAGAGACGAAAAGAATTATACAAAGAATCAACAAAACCAAGAGCTGTTTTTTTTTTTTTTTTTTTTTTTGAGAAAATCAACAAGATTGATAAACTCTTAGCTAAATTAACTAGAGGGCAAAGAGAGAGTATGCAAATTAACAAAATCAGAAATGATAGGGGAGACATAACAACTGAAACTGAGGAAATTCAAGAAATCATCAGGACCTATTACAAAAGCCTATACTCAACAAAACTGGAAAATCTGGAGGAAATAGATAAATTTCTAGACAAGATACCAGATACCAAAGTTAATTGAGGATCAGATAAACCATCTAAACAGTCCTACAACACCTAAAGAAATAGAAGCAGTCATTAAAAGTCTCCCAACCAAAAAAAGCCCAGGACCAGATAGATGGGTTTAATGTATAATTCTATCAGACTTTTATAGAAGACTTAACACCTAGTATCTCCAAACTATTACACAAAATAGAAACAAAAGGAACACTACCCAACTCATTCTTTGAAGTCACAATTACGCTCAAACCTAAACCACACAAAGACACTACAAAGAAAGAGAACTGCAGACCAATTTCTCTCATGAACATTGATGCAAAAATACTCAATAAAATTCTTGCAAACTGAATCCAAGAACACATCAAAACAATCATCCACCATGACCAAGTAGGCTTTATCCCAGGGGGTTCAACATATGGAAATCCATCAACATAATTCAACATATTAACAAACTCAAAGAAAAAAAAAAGATCCTCTCATTAGATGCTAAGAAAGCACCTGACAAAATTCAACACCCCTTCATGATAAAAGTCTTGGAAATACCAGAAATCCAAGGCCCATACCTTAACCTAGTAAAAGCAATACACATCAAACCAGTAGCCAACATCAAACTAAATAGAGAGAAACTTGACGCAATCCCATTAAAGTCAAGGACTAGAGAAGGCTGCCTACTGTCCCCCTACCTATTCAGTATAGTAGTGGAAGTCCTGGCCAGAGCAATTAGACAACTAAAAGAAATCAAAGGGATTCACAGTGGAAAGGAAGAAGTGAAAAATATCACTATTTGCAGGTGATGACAGTATACTTAATTGACCCCAAAAATTCCATCAGAGAACTTTTACAACCAATAACTTCAGCAAAGTGCCTGGCTATAAAATTAACTCAAACAAATCAACCACCTTCCTCAATGAAATGTATAAACAGGCTGAGAAAGAAATTAGGGAATTGACACCCTTCACAATAGTCACAAAGATTATAAAATACCTTGGGGTGACCCTAATGAAGCAAGTGAAGGATCTGTATGACAAGAACTTCAAGGATCTGAAGAAAAAAACTGAAGAAGATCTCAGAAGATGAAAAGATCTCCCATGCTCATGAATTGGCAGGATCAACACTGTAAAAATGGCCATCTTGCCAAAAGTAATCTATAGATTCAATGCAATCCCCATCAAAATTCCAACTCAATTATTCATAGAGTTGGAAAAATCAATTTGCAAATTAATCTGAAATAACAAAAAACCCAGAATACCGAAATCTATTCTCAAGAATAAAAACACTTCTGAGGGAATCACCATCCCTGATCTCAAGCTATATTACAAAGCAATTGTGATAAAAACTGCATGGTATTGATACAGAGATAGGCAGGTTGATCAATGGAACAGAATTGAGGACCCAGAAATGAACCCACACACCTATGGTCACTTGATCTTTGACAAAGGAGCTAAAAACATCCAATGGAAAAAGGGCAGCCTCTTCAAAAAATGGTGTTGGTTCAACTGGCAGTCAACATGCAGATGAATGCAAAGTGATCCTTTCCTATCTCCTAGTACAAAGCTCAAGTCCAAGTGGATAAAAGATCTCCACTTAAAAACAGGTACACTGAAACCATTTGAAGAGAAAGTGGGGAAGAGCTTAGAACACATAGGCACAGAGGGAAAATTCCTGAACAGAACACCAATGGCTTAAGCTCTAAGATCAAGAATCGACAAATGGGACCTCATGAAATTGCAAAGCTTCTGTAAGGCTAAGGACAAAGGTTAAGAAGACAAAATGGCAGCCTACAGATTGGGAAAGGATCTTTACCAGTTCTACATCTGATAGAGTGCTAGTATCCAATATATACAAAGAACTCAGAAAGCTAGACTATAGAGAATCAAATAATACTATTTTTAAAATAGGGTATATATCTAAACAGAGAATACTCAACAGAAGAATCTCAAATGGCCGAGAAAGACTTAAAGAAATCTTCACCATCTTAGCCATCAGGGAAATGCAAATCAAAACTACTTTGAGAATCTATCTTACACATATCAGATGGCTAAGATCAAGAATACAAGTGACAGCTCATGCTGGCAAGGATATAGAGAAGGGAACACTTTTACATTGCTTATGGGAGTGCAAAAAAGAAAAAAAAAAGAGTATGTTCAAATTACAGCATAAATCCAAAACAATCCAAAGAACATTCCTGACAATTTATAACAGGAAAGCTGATTACAAAGCTATGTGCCATGTGAAAGAGCTCAGAACTGTCAATAGGATCATCAAGATATAGTACATACTTTGGAACAATGTAAATTCTATCCATACTTACTTACCACAGAACTACAACAATCAAAAGCTTTACAACATTTGTGAAAGAATAAGGGGATGCAGAGAAAAAGCCAAAAACATAAGCCACATATTATAGTTGTTTTAATCAAGACTGATGGAAACTCCTCCAGTAAAATGTGAACTTGACCAATGTACCCAAAATGATTGGATTACATAAGGGAGGGCAGCTGGGAGAAGGGAAGCCAAATCCCTAAACTAGAGGGTGGATATGCCTGCCAGCCATACTCTGCCACAGGTAGGGACTGAGGGGTGCTGGGAGAACCTGACAGTCAGATCCTCTCAGATTTGTTAAACAGGCACCTAAGCCATTTGTCCCAGGATTTGAGACTTAACAGTAGGGATAATGAGGAGGCTGAAATGATTTAATTATAATCTCAAAAATTATTTTAAAAAGATGATACAGGCTTTATGGTCCAGTATTCTCCAGGGATTAGACAGGTGTACTAGAGCACAGCAAGTATTATTCACATCTGGTTTCTCAAACAGTGCACTTTCAACCAGGAAAAAAATCACATTCCAGGTTGTCAAGATCTTCTATTTTGGTTGAACTAGTGTACCTACAGTAATTTGGTTTTTATAAATAAATTCAGATCCTTATTTAGATTCTTGATTGCTCTAATCTGTGAACCTTTAAAACTGGTCATTTTGGACTTTTATTGATTATCTGAAATTGATGACCTGACTACCCAGTGCTAATGCTAACTACTGTCAAAGCAGGACAGCTCTCACCTTCCTTCCTCCACATCTCTTTCTGTGCAGAGACTACACCAGCTTCAAAGGTGGTCAGTGACTCAATTCTTACATAGGTCCTTCTTTATTTCACTGGTCTCTCTTCCTTCTGACTGACCAGTCAGGGACCATCCTGGAAGGAGTTGCAGGTCTGTCTTCCATTGCATGAGGCAAGCCTGAGCTACAGAAAATACTGTTCTCAGAAGAAACAAATAATCAAAACACTTGAGAAAAAGGAATAAAATTCTTAATGACCCAGAGACTTTGGAGAATAGAAATAAGAGAGTAGAGCAGTGATGAGTTATAAAAATGAAATTTAAAAAGTAATAACAACAATTGACTTCTTCAAAAGATAAACCTAATGGGAATAAATGCATAGCTAAATTCAACTGTAGAAGAGAACAAGCCATTCTCTTGTAGATAAAATGACATTATAAGGTACTGTCTGACCTTGACCCCTTGTTCTATGCTAGCTGCTGAGACCTGTAACCTGACACACACAGCTACAGCCAATTGCCTGTGTGTCAACCTTCCTAGGTAACTTAATTATGTCAATGAAGATTGTATATATCTCCACAGGACAGTCCCCTAATTAGAAATTCAACATTCATTGGCCCAATACAAACTCCCCAAATCATACACCCATCACTCTGAACAGTCAATTTCTTCCTTGTCAAGTATGTACAAATAAGTATGCTAAAATATATGAATAGAATATGAATAAAACTGCTTGGGTCCATTTCTGTTGATTGTATGTATATGGTTTTAGGACTGACAATGTTGCATTGGAGAACCAAATAGGGGGCTCATCTTTGCCTGAGGCTAATTCTCCCACTTGCAGGAGAGATCCACTCTTTAATGGAAGCACAAAGGTCCTTGTACCCACAGATCACTAGAGAAATCAGGAATGTCAAACACACAGAGACATCTTCTCAATGAGGGAGATAAAGTACCTGCATTCTATCCAAAAGTCTGAGAGTGAATTTTGTTAATGGCCTAGTGACCCTTTTGCTATCTGTGGAGGCAGAACAGAACTCACCTAGCTTTTTTTCTATGGATGCAGACTTTTCCAAATTCCCAAGAATGATTATCCTAGACTCTTTCTTCCTTAGACTGTTACCCATCCCTTGGGGAGAGGTCACATGTTCTTTCTGTCCAGCTGACCTCTATGCTACTGGTCAAAAGCCACATTCAATTCTAGGTCTTTTAGCTATAGCACCTACCCTCTTGGTCACATGTAATTTGTAAAAGAGTTTCTATTACAAAAGTATAAAAAGAGTTACACTTAAGCTTTATCATGCACCTGGAACTGGACTGATTAGACTGTTTGTTGCCTGGAAATCTTCTCCCAAATTGTATTGTGTTGTAAATATACTGGCAATGAACTGCTGACTATTAGACTCTCCCAAGTCTGATCAATATTGATAAAGTCAATATATGCTGAGTTTTCATCTTCAACTCTTAGTGTGGTTTGTTTCTCTGATACCTGTAGGGATGCCCTCAACAGAAGTCTGACCCTCAAGTGACCTAGAATGCCTTGGACAAAAAAAATTATCAGAAATAGAAAACCTGGGGTGGAAAATACCTCAGACCATACTTCACAAAGGAAACCTCGACAGATACAAGAAGACTGAAGTAACTCCTTTTGTCTCATCAGATGACCATAGATTAAACCTGTACTTCATCAACAACAGAAACAACAGAAAGTCTACCAATTCATGGAAATTGAGGCAATGACTACTGTGTCAAAGAAGAAATAAAAAAAGACTTTGTAAATTACAGTGAAAATGAAGGCACAACATGCCCAAACTTATGGGACAGGATGAAAACAGTGCTAAGAGGAAAGTTCATAGCACTAAGAGCCTTCATAAATAAACAATACTAGCAACTTAACAGCACATCTGAAAGCTCTAGGACAAAAAGAAGAAAATGTACCCAAGAGGAGTAGGCAGCAGGAAATAATCAAACTCAGGGTTTCTAATCAATAAATTAGAAACAAAGAGAACAATTCAAAAAATCAACAAAACCAAGAGCTGGTTCTTTGAGAAAATCAACAAGATAGATAAACCCTGAGCCAAAACTAGCAAAAAAGCAGAGTGAAAATATCCAAATTAACAAAATCAGAAATGAAAGGGGAAACATAACAAAAGACACTGAGAAAATCCAAAGAATCCTTAGATCTTACTTCAAAAGCCCATACTCCAGGAAATTGGAAAATCTAAATGAAACATATGATTTTCTGGATATATTCCACTTACCAAAGTTAAATCAAGTCATTTAAACAACCAAAATAGTCCTATAATCCCTAAGGAAATAGAAGTAATCATTAAAAAATAGCCCTCTCCAAAGCCCAGAACCAGATGGTATTAGTATAGAATTCTACCAGACCTTTAAAGAAGAGGTAACACCAATACTCTGAAACTATTCCACAAAATAGAAACAAAATGAACACTGCCAAACTCATTCTACGAGACCACAGTTACCCTGAAACCTAAACCACACAAAGGTCCAATGAAGAAAGAGAATCTCAGACCCTTATGAACTCAATAAAATACTTGAAAATTCAAGAACACATGAAAAATATCTTCCACTATGATCAAGTAGGTTTTATCCCAGGAATGCAAGGGTAGTTCTATATACAAAAATCCATCAACAGAATTCACCATATAAACAAACTGAAAGAAAAATACCACATGATCATCTCATAGATGCTGAAAAAGCCTTTGACAAAGTTCTCTTCACATTAAAAGTCTTGGAGAAATCAGGGACACGAGGTGCATACCTAAATACAATAAAGTCAAATACAGCAAGACAAAAGCCAACATCAAATTAAAAGGAAAGAAACTTAAAGCAATTATACTAAAATCAGAAAGAGGACAATGTAATCTACTATCTCCATATCTATTCAATATAGTACCAGATTTAACTAGAATAATAAAACAATTGAAGGAGATCAAGGGTATACATATTGGAAAGGAAGAAGTCAACAAAGTATTTGCAGATGATATGATAGTATACATAAGTCATCCTATAAATTCCACCATAGAACTCCTACAGCTAACACTTTCAGTGAAGTAGCTCAATACAAGATTAACTAATATATACATATATATATAAAATCAGTAGCTTTCCCATTTACAAATGACAAATAAACAGAAAGAAATCAGGAAAACACCTTTCACAATAGCCTCAAATAATATAAAATATTAGAGTAACTCTAACCAAGCAAGTGAAGGACTTGTTTGATAAAAATTTCAAGTCTTTGAAGAAAGAAATATAGGAAGATTTCTAAAGATAGAAAGATCTCCCATGTTAATGGGTCAGTAGGATTAATATAGTATAACCGTCCATCCTACCAAAAGCAATCTACATATTAAATGTAATTCCCATCAAAATTCCAATATACCTTGAAAGGACAATTCTCAACTTCATATGGAAACAACCCCCCCACATACAAAAAGAATAGATTTAAAAAATCCTGAGTAATAAAAGAACTACTGGAGGTATCACTATCTCTTATTTCAACTTAGACTATAGAGCTATAGAAATAAATAACTGCACAGTATTGGCATAAAAACAGACAGGTTGGTCAATAGAATCAAATTGAAAACCTAAACACAAATCTAAACACATAAGAACAACTGATTCTTAATAAAGAAGCCAGAAATAACCCTAAACAGAAAAAAGAAATCATCTTCACCAAACTGTGCTGATCAAACTAGATATATGCAGAAGAATGATGAAAGATCTATATTTATCTCCCTGCACAAAACTCAAGCCCAGGTTGATGAAAGACCCCTACATAAAATCAGATACACTGACTCTGATAGAAGAAAAAGTACAGAATAACCTTAAATTTACTGGCACATGAGACAACATTTTAAAAAACACCAATAGCACAGGAAATATCAACAATAAACAGGGTCTCATGAAACTGAGAAGCATATGTAAGGCAAAGGACACCATCAACTAGACAAAAAGGCAACTTACAGAATTGGCAGAACTGGGTTACATTTATTTGAGTTGTTGGCCCAGGGAATCCCATGGAGATCCCCAAACAAACCAGATTGATACTAGGATAGAGGGCTGCTCTACCCAAACTGACAATAGGGCCCCACTGCTGAGGTCAACATCCATCCAGCTCATTGAACATAGAGAGGTGGAGCAGGTGCTTTTGTGGAGCAGATGCAGACTTATAGCCAGACATTATGAAGAGAATCTACACTGAATGTCTCTTTTGGGTCCTTTCTCTCAGAGCTCTAGAATTTGTGTAGAAGAGGGGCCTAAAGAATTCTTGAAGTCAGGAGAGATGGAGGACAGCAGGAGAACAAAAGTCACTGAATCAACTATGCAGGGTTCATAGAGAGTGAAATGGCAAGCAGTGATCTGTACCACCGGGTCCTCTGCATATATTTTGTGGCTGTTAGCTTTTTTTTCCCTTTGATACTTAACTGTGGGAGCAGGTGTGTTTATATTTTGTCTGCTTTTGGGACACTTTTCCTCATGTTAGGTTGCCTTGTCCGAATCAGTGTGAGGGCTATTGTCTTGTTTTATTATGTTTTGTTTTGTCATCTTTGGTTATCTCTTTGAGCCCTACTCTTCTGATGAAAGATGAAGGCCCTTCTTCTGCATGATTCCCAGAGCTCTGAGAGAAAGGATCTAGTAGAGACATGTGAGTAGACATGTATGTTGCATCTCCCCAAGAAAAGTCACATAACACAATTGTCGCCCAAACAGGGACAGGACAAAACCAAAGATAAATTGGGAAGAGTCATGGCTATGATAACATGGCATACAACTGAGACTGAGAAGCCTGAAAGCAAAACATCTGAAAAGGAAATTCTGATATTGTCGTCCTTTCCTGCATGATGTATTGGTACCTCTGTACTATCACACAGACAGGAAGCCCACAACAGAGCAAAACACCAGAGTTTAATTTGGTAAATCAATGAGTTTTATTGGGATTACTTACAGGTATATGGGTGAAATAAGAACAGAAATAACTCTCTGTTCTCAGTGATAACTGCATCATCAAAACATCCCCAGCATGGATGACAGATAACTCATAAGGCTTGGAGCAACCTGAACAGCCTGCAGGCGGCTCAACAGGATGGAATGTTCCAAGTGACTCAGTTGATCTAAACCTCTTTTAGGCAACACATCTGGTTCCTTCTTTGTTTAAGTAGCTGGTCTGGTCTCAAAGTCTTCTTTCTAAACTTTGTTCCAGTCACCTCAGAGGGACCCTCAGTTTTTATTATTTACTATGGCAAGAAGGGACTTAATGAATATAGCCAGTTTTCCAGATTTCCTGAAACTATTTTGGTTGTTTACCTTCCTTCTTTAAGGAGGTTCCTGAAGGACTGAATGCTTTAATCTTGGAGGAAACAGTTATGTGTACTAGATATTAACCTAAAGGCCTAAGGTATAGCAGAGAACCACTAAAAAGCTTCATACCCCATAGATAAGATGATACACACACACACACATACACACACACACACACACACACACACACACACACACACACACACACGGAGAGAGTTAAATTGTGAGAAGCTCTCAGCTTTTAGCTCCAGAACAGTAAGAGAGTTAAAAGCCACAGGTTATCAGCCATTGGCCTTCTTCCCACCTCAGTAGGGGGTTGGGCCCCCAGAAAAGACTTTCTTTTTCTCTCTTTTTCTTCTAGAGGCAAAATCTTCCTGGCCTTAATTTGTGAGCTCAAGTGATCTTTCCCATCCTCCTGCCTCCATATCTCCAATAACTATGACAGGAAAGTGTGAATGTGCCTGGATTAAAAGGGATTTTCTTGATATTTCTGGAGGCTGGTCAATTCTTAAGTTTTAGGAATGTAAAAAAAACTGTTGGTAGTACTGTATAAGGCCAAGTATCAAATAGATTTGTAGGTTCAACCTCCTAGAACAAAAGCAAAAACAGTAGTTTTTAGAAGAGTGAATGATTTTTAAAGATTTATTTATTTATTATATAAGTACACTGTAGTTGTCTTCAGACACACCAGAAGAGGACATCAGATCCCATTATAGATGGTTGTGAGCCACCATGTAGTTGCTGGGAATTGAACTCAGGACCTCTGGAAGAGCAGTCAGTGCTCTTAACCACTGAGCCATCTCTCCAGCCCCTGTGAATGATTTTTAAGACACTTTATCTTTAATATTTTCTGTGCCAAAGATGAAGAGGCAACTTTAAACAGGCCCATAAATTTGATCAGTTATAAGGGTTTCATTTTTGTTCATTAGCACTTCACATAAACCCATACTTGTCTGTTTCCTCCTCAACCCTGCACCACCGTAAAATGAAACAGAATCAAAACAGATGATTCCCAGAGCAGCTGGTCTACTATGATTTATATTGTAGGAGGGTCCAGTAAAAGTGACCTCCTTCAAGTTTGCTGACTTAGCTCTTTTCTATGTAAAAGAAAAAAAAGAACCACTTCCATATAAAGTGTCATTTTCCTTTCATTAAAAGTGTTTTTTGTATTAATACATTTTTAGTTTAATTTAGCTAAGTGCATTTTCCTGCCAAAATACCCTTTAAGGAAAGATTATGAGTCTGGAAAATGGAAAATGAAGTTGATACACAACACAGGAGTATTCAGAAATGTTAAGGCATTATGTTTTTAGTTTAAAGATCTTATATTGGATAAAATATATAATCATATAGTGATTTGTATACTTTTTATTTGTTGTAGGTATAAATGAAAATGGCATACAGAAAAATTGCAAACTAATAAAAATTTAGCATTGACGAAATAAACAAAAGATAATCAATTTATTTACTGGAAAAAGTTTTGCAATACAGTATGGTCAGTTGGTAAAATTAATCAAGATAATAATTATTAGTATCTAGTTATTTCCTTAGCAGTGGGGTGCCCTTCACAAATATTGAGTGCATGGAAACAAGCAGATGACACAGGATTCTTGTTTGAGAGATTCATTTGGGATTATCTACAAAAAAGTAAAAAGAACAGCAAACAATAAATTTATAAGAACTTTCTGTACTTAAATGCATGTGTCTTTGATAATGTCTCTGATGTTTGGATTTCAAAAATAATTAGTAAGAAAGATATTTCTTAAATTAGTCTTTCAGGCATGTTTTCATTATTATTATTAGATAGAAACACTTCACATCGTTTACGCCCCAAAGGCATAATACTAAGGGTAGGAATAACTGAATCGTTACAAGAATGATCATACAGTGTAAAAATTAGGTTTAACCACACACAACACAAATTTTAACATGGGAAGAAGCACAACATCAGAATCACATCTTCATATATACATTGCCATGCAAATAAAGACACTGAATATATTACAAAAAAGTCATAAAATATTTTCAAAAATTGTTTAATTGACTCTAACAGTCAAACCATTGAGCTTAAAAGTTCTGTAGCAATAACATTAAAAAGTATTTCATCTGATATGACATATAGTCATAGCTATGAACCCAGTGATTCCTTCTGTTTTTCCCTTACAAGATAAAGATTTGTCAACACAGCAGTGTCATTTCCCTTAACTTCATAGTTCTCTGATAAAGACCTTTTTGGAGAGTCAGGTGGATCTCTGTGAATTTGAGGCCAGATTGGTCTACAGAGTAAGTTCCAGGGTGGCCAGGACTATGCAGAGAAACTCTGTCTAAAAAAGTAAATGAATAAATAAAATAAAATGTAAAGAATTACTTTTTTGAAAAAAAAAAGCATATATCTACACTAGGAAGCATCAGATTTACTTCTCAATGGTCTCATTAGAAAGTTATATTGAGCAGAGATTGATTATGTACAGAAGTTAAAATAAAAAAAATTCTCAGCAAATGTAGAGCAATCAGACTCCAATCTCAGAAATGATCTGAATCAGCAGGTTATTTAAGCTTCAGTTCAAATATGGCCGATTATTAAATAACTCCATCTGAGAGATGTAAAATAAACTTGAGGGATAAAGCCATGCACTTCAGTATGGAAAGGAGACCCAGTGCATGTAACAGCCTCCTTCATTCCTAATGGCGAGATCACACAAGATTTCTATATAGAGTCAATGTTATGGATATGGGAAAGCTTACATACTGTGAAATATTTCATGCAGACATCTTATACTCTTGCTTTACAC
The DNA here is from genome assembly GCF_963924665.1 of Micromys minutus. Lineage (NCBI taxonomy): Eukaryota > Metazoa > Chordata > Mammalia > Rodentia > Muridae > Micromys > Micromys minutus. Next base: position 30,638 of record NC_137972.1, read on the forward strand.
TAATGGAGGTTAATTGCTTGTTCCTCATAAACAGATTGTCATTTCTGAAAAATCCCAAAACTAAGAACATTTTTAAAATTTTAATTTTAGTACCAATTATCTCATTAATTTATATCTTGAGTACTAAAAGAGATATTTGAAATACTTTAGGTATTAAAATAAAAACAAACAGGCTACATGATATTAGGGACTATGGTGATTTAAAATAACATTTAAATAAAGATAAATTTATTTTCAAAAAACTCATCTTGGGTTATTATTACAGAAAATGGATATGGTAACTCAGGAGCTAGGACACTGAATTTGAAGTAAGTACTTTTCAACCTTGGCGCTGGTCATACTGAGTAGCATGACTTCAGTTCAGCAGCTTTCTGCTTTATTTAAAAAGTTGTAAATTTTGCAGTCTTAATTCAAGATTATTTTAAATCACTCCGATTTATTAAAAAACAAAAGTTTTAAACATTGCGGGTTTTACAAATTTCATTATATGTACAATATTAATTCATTTGTGACATCCTTGGATTGAATGAACAGAGGTTTTTTTTTTTTGTTTTGTTTTTTTTTTTTTTTCAGGGAAATATCAGTGTTTGTTTTGTTGTTTGTTTGCAGTCCAGTTGGTGCTACCCTCTCACACAGGTCCAACAAACACCCCATGGCTGAGTTACTCTCTACTTCTGCCCACTGATTTCTTTGTAAAAAAAGATTAAATCTTTTGTTTGACTTATACAATAAAAGCTGACATTTATCACAGTAGAAAATATATTTGATTTATTTATATAATTATTTGTAACCTGTGCTTGGTTACTGGAGAGGATTTTATTCAATATAGTATATGAGGGAATATCCACATTCTTAGCTAGTTTAACAGACCAATTGTTCATGCTTACCTAATAGAGAAGGACATATCTGTATAAGAACATGTTCTACAGCATATACAAAGTAAATGTTAAAGACTGAAGATCTTTGTGAGTAAATAAAAATTTAAAAGTATTTGTCTCCTCTATGAGACTGCATACACTCTATTTATGAAGTTTTCTTGGGTATATTTGTTTTTTAGACTCTGACACTGAAGCTTCTTTAAATGAAGTTGCTACATTTCAGATAACTTTAAAGAAATCCTTTTAAAAATGATAAATATCTTAGAAAATTAAGATGATTATCCTAGTTTAAAAGTAAAAATATTTCATGACAAATCAGTAAAAATTCAATATATTTTAATTTTTAAAATAAAAAAATCATAGAATTGTGGACTCCTAGGACTACATATTATTATAAATTGTCTATACTTACAAGACTACCAGTATCATTCCAGTTTTTAAAAACAAATCTTTATAACTATCCAATGATTAATTTTCCATTTTAAACTATCTCTTTCCTACAGGTAATATTAATCCTTCTCATTTAGTCTTATGGGCTCTACAGCTACTCTCTGTCATTTGTTAAGTTCTTTTTGTTGGATTTTATTATTGTACCTCCTCTCCTTTAGACAATTATAAAGTAAAATTTTCAAATAAGTCTTTTCTTCATTCCTTTATAAATTTATATTTTCTAGAAGTTTTCAAAACTCATTTTCCTCCTCCTCCTTTTAAATCCAGAATTAGATATGCAAAAGGTTTATACATCCAAAGTTTTGTTCATGCTCCTAAGCATTTAAGCCAAAAGCAATCTATTGCTTCTTTTTATTTTGCTATTATGTTTCAATGAAAATCCTCAGTGGGAAAGCATTTCTGCAGACTAGTTCATCTATTCAGCTTTGTAATTGTGCTTACATTAAAAAAAAAAAAAAGTTGAAACCAATAAGGTGGCTCAGCAGATGTTTGCCACTAGGCCAAATAATCTAAATTCAATCCCTGGGATCCATAGAGTTGTGGGAGAGAAGCAACTTCTATAGGTTTTCCTCTGACTTTCCCACACATGCTGTGGACAGTGTGTGTGTGTGTGTGTGTGTGTGTGTGTGTGCGTGCGCGTGTGCACGTACACACTACAGTGTAATGAAATTTTATAACAGTGGTTGGTTATTTTGATAACTGATCTTAAACATAACCTCCCACCTTTGTTCAAAATGTCTACAAGAACTGGTGTTTGTGGAATTTCTATACTTTATATTTTAATATCAAGTACACCTTTAATTCTCTTATTGAGATTAATGATTGTTTCACCAGTTTTCACTTTTTACATTCTGATATCTTTATAGGTACTCATTTTTATCAACACTTTACATTTATTCATTGAAAGGGTCTATAAATAAATAAATAAATAAATAAATAAAATACAGCTCAGTTTAAACTGCACTAAATGTTGTTATTACATACATACATAATAGTCCATTACTACTTAGCAATTACTACCTACTTTTGTGCTGAAAATGAGAAATCTGTTTCAAATTTTCTGTATGTTCTTATTAAAGTTCTCTTAAAATTAATATTTTATAGAACTAATGTTTCAAAACAAAAATTTTCACTATATTCAAATAAACAACTAAAATAAAAATAGTTTATAACAGACAGTGATAAATTTTATATTGGAAGAAGTCAACTTTATACACAAACACAATGCAGCTATGTCAGCAGTGGTTACATAGAGAAAAAACCCTCTGCTGAGTTTCCAGCCCAAAGATACAAGTTCTTGAGGTACTTATTTCCTCAGGTACAAAATTAACTTAGTAACTCTGACACTTCTTGGGTTTTGAATCATGCTTAGCAAAGGGGAAAAATAAAAGAAAGAATGAAGGAAGTTGTCTTTAATTGAACTCTGACAAAAATCTGTACTGTCTCACTAATAGTGGCACCAGGTAACACTAATAAATAAGGAAAATGTATAGGAACAACCAAGCAATTCAGACGGGACAACTATGTGGGGATTCTGATTGATGAGAAGTTCAGTGGGGTCTATTATTAATCCGATAAAGAACATAAAATCTTTGGGTTGCTTTGGTAACTATGACTGGTACTCAACAGGAACATAACAAACAAAAAACATTTCTGCAATGTGCTTTGTGGCTGACAGCTGACCTTAGGTGGACCACTCCATAAATGTGCCACATCTTCCCTCCACAAGCTGGGTAGCTCTAAAATCACCATTGTTGATGTCCTACAACACTAGCCATCTTTTTGCTAATAGTGAGGACTAGTTCTGTTTTGAAGAGAAGTTAAAGATACCGTTACATGAAAAAGTAAAACCTTTATGGTTTTATGTAAGTTAAGGCTACCTGACAAAGACAAGGAGTCAGGGTTAGGCGCAATTATGTGGGCAGCACTTGAGAACTGAGGAATCCAAGTTAGACCTCACAGCTCAATTAGCTGTTGTCCTTGTTTTCTCAATAATGCAAAAACTAAATTTTTCTATGAAATTCTATTGCCTTAAATAAAGTCATAAAATTACCCAGCAGAATCTGTAAATTAAGTAGGAACATGTCTTATCTCAATATATGACTGTTATAGGCACCTGAGTGTTTGTTAAAAGTAGACAATGAGCTAAGGTTTACTATCTATTTTCTTTTGGCAAGGAAGATTCATTGTGGAAAAAGAAAACAAACAACAAATCATACACTTTCTGCATAAATTAACTAGCCAAAGCTACCTTACAGTTATATATGTATATATTTTTGCATTTATTGTGATCCCTTTTAGTGGGAAACCCATAGTAAGACCTAAATTTGGAAAAGTTTAAAAAATTTGTGGTGATTAAATAAGTACACCATTTCTTTCTTTCAAGTAATTCAACCTTCTTTAATATGACCACACACACACACACACACACACACACACACACAGAGACACACACACACATACACACACTCACACTCACGCACGCACGCACGCACGCACAGGAGCAGCACCAATATATCTATCTACTCAACTGCAATTTAAAAAAATTAAAGATACCCTCAAACTTTGATTAAGTCAATGAATCATAGCTTTGCCTCTTTCTTAGATTTACTTAGTAAATGTTTAGTGAAGAACTCTAGTTTAAAAAAATGACAATCAATGAGTTACTGATTAGAAAATAACTGCATAAAGAATATTCATGTAGCAGCAAAATAGTTATTGTTAACATTCTGATGCACCTCATTTGTAATTTTCTACAAGAAAAAGGACCAGAATCTGGCCATTTTCAAATTTTAAACTTAATTAAAACTTTAAATAATGAAGTAAACTATGACTTTTAAAAAATAAATGAATTCTGCTTACAGAAATTATCTTTATAAACATAAGCCATACAGCAAATAAAATATAAAATAAGTATCAATGAAAAATATTAGAATCAACATCTATAGCTGACTTTGGAGTATATGGAAAGATGATTTTACAGCACATCTATTTTACATTGTCTTGGACCTCTTTTATTCTATGGAGGTGGAGCCAGCTATCTGAAATATGGGTTTCATTTCAGTTTCAAGTGAACTGTTGTCATTTGATTTCAGGCCATCTGTGATTAAGAGAAACCGTAAATTGATCACACAAGGGTCTATGCATCATTTTATTCTTCTGAACTCTTTTTCCTCTTCAAAAATGATGGACTGGAATCCACATGTACCCTAACATCCAAGAAGAAAACACCTGCTAGATTTTAGGCAGTGCCCTCACTGTGTCTAAAAAACTTTCATCCCAGATATTCATCCATGAGAGATGAAGACTAGGGGTAAGGAGGCTTGGTGAGACAATGGAGAGGTGTACACTGTGAGCTGGAGTGTGGCTGCTCCTTACTGAGGGCAATGTCCGGACTGAAAATAAGAGAAAAGGCAGTTAGTAATAGCAAACAGGTAAACAACCAAGTCCACTGACCATCAGACAAATTATTGTCCCATATATTTTAAACACATGAACAGAAATGTTGTCAAGAAAATAGTTTAAAACCAAAGCATGCTCCCCCCCCCAGCACCAAAATGCAGGTTTTGAAGTAAAGCATGGAGAGGGCTTTACTTCATGGAGAGGGGGGATAAGAAAGTAAAAAGAAACTTTGAGAACAGATACATGAATTTGTCCCCCAAGTCAAGTATTCAGGTTTTTCAGTCTCCAACTCCTAGATCTCTGGGATGGCAGTAAAGTGTCATTAGATCAGTCCTTATCAAAATTTATAGTGGGTACAAGTCACCCAAAGATCTTGGTAAAGGAGACTTTGGGTTAGCAGGGCCAGGAAAGGACTCTAGAGTCTGCATTTCTGATGTCCTCACTGTGGTTCAAATGGTGCTAGCCAATGGGTCCAGATATCAGAGTTTAGAAGAGTCTAGAGTTTACTAGTAGAGACTCAAGAGTATCTTGAAAAAAGTAGTTCATTTGCTTGTAAAGCCAAGTTTTCTCTAAGGAGTCTGCTACTTTGGCTTGATGGTATGATTAAACAAAACAAAACAAAAAAATTTATGATATTTTGATATATGGATTTTTATGATATTTTGCATCTGTTAAGTGAATGATGTGGTTTTCTAACCAATAGGCCACATCTGAGAGCCTCCAACTGTAATGAATCTGGTCTCAGACCATTCAATATCTTAATGAATAATTGACAAATAAAGTAGTAAAATTAGATTTCCTAGGGTAAAACTATAAGGCATATTTTGGTTTACATGTTTTAAAATGTGACTAGGAAAAGGGAAAGGGCACCACGGAAATATTTTTTAAACTGGAAAACATGGCCTATTTCCCCCATATATTGTGAATTTTAGTATCATATAATTCATTTCTATAGGAAGTGTTTGGTATAACATATATATATATAATATAATATTATTTATTTAAATATTTTAAGGTAGTGTTATGAATGTGTTAATTAAAATTTGTATTAAACAAATACTTTTAAATATTTGGTAGTGAAATTGTCAACTAGATATCTGTTGGACATTAGTATAAAATCATAATTATGTAAATATTTAACTAGATATTACATCTTTCCCTAGCTCTTTGAACCACTGTAAATTTAGTTTAAAAGGAAACTGCTGTTCTCTATTGATAAGAATGATCAATGGTAAGAAGTATCTTTCCTACTTACTTTTTTAAAAAATTGGATATTTTATGTATTTACATTTCAAATGTTATCCCCTTTTCCCCCTCTTAAACTCCCCTCTCCCTGCTTCTGTGAAGATGCTCCCACTCCCACCCTCCCACTCCCACCTCAACACCCTGGCATTCCCATACACTAGGGAAATGAGCCTTCACAGGACCAAGGGCTTCTCCTATTGATGTCAGACAATGCCATCCTCTGCTCCATATGCAGCTGGAGCCATGAGTGCCTCCATATGTATTCTTTGGTTGGTGGTTTAGTCCCCGGGAGCTGTGTGTGTGTGTGTGTGGGGGGTCTGTGTGGAGACCGCTTTTGGCACCTCTGAACAGTTGATGGCAGAGTAATATTAATATTATCCCAGGACATTTTGGGGCTAGCCAAGGCAGGAATCTCGCTTCTGTGCTACACCCTGTAAGGGCTATTATCAAGTACATCTACATCTGAAGTTCGGGCAGGGCTCTCAAGAATAAGGCTATAAGGAAGTACATCTACATCTGTAGTTCCGGGTAGGGCCTTTTCGAATGTGGCATAGGCAAGTATATTTGTATTTGATGCTCCAGACAGTATCCTTAGATATGCAGTTCAGGGCAGGGTGGATTTTGGAATGTAGGCACAACAGTATCCATTTTTTGTCTATGACCTTTTCACCTGACCTCCAGTAAGATGTTTACAAGATCTTTGATTGTTAACTTGTTTGGTCCCTGTCTCAGAACCGCTGTTATCATTTTTGCATGTAATTAAAATGATTTAAAAGAAGGACAAATAAAGCCAAGCTTCGGCCAAAGTCATACTGCAGCTTTAACTAACTTGTCTTTTTCTTTCAAACCTCTCGCCTGCTCCGGTTGGACCTCTTGAGAGTCCGAGCTGGTCTCTGGCAGGTCTAGTTGGTTGATATTGCTGTTTTTCCTATGGGGTTGCAAACCCCTTCAGATCCTTCGTTCCTTTCTCTAACTCCTCCATTGGGGTCCCTGTGCTCAGTCTGATGGTTAGCTGTAAGCATTTTCCTATTTTATTTATGATGCTTGGAATGAAACCAAGATTTCATACAGTTTGGACAAGCACTCTGTGACTAAGCCCAACCCATATGGTTAAAATGTAGCAAATACAAAGTGGTGGAACAAGGAACAAGAAGATAGTGTATGATTTAACTAATTAATGATAAAAGAAAAAATATTGGGTTAGATTATCATTGACCTACACAGTAGTCAATGATTAAGGAAATAAGTTAACAATAATTTAGAAACACATTCCTCAGACCTTGTGGTTTCTTTCTGTAATTTGTTGTAAGTTAGAAATAAGTTCTTTCTATGGAATTGAACATAAAACACAGCACAAGTTATAGCAAAACAGTATTATGTATTAAGTATTAATACTTACTTAAGTATTAAGTATTATGGTAGTCATGTTATACAAGAAGGACCTTGTATAATTTAGTGCTCTTCTTCCTAGAGTGTTTTTGTATTGTTAGCTGAGGAATATTGGCCCAACATCTTGATGTGTCATTCATGATGATGTAAAATTATTTTCATTATTTCAAATTTCTTATAAAGTGAAAGAATATTTTAAACCATAGTATCAGTATTTTAAGTTTGTATAAAATGCAGTGATATTATTTGGATTTTATGTCTATATACTAACTTATATGAAACATTCTTGATTGACAGGTTAATAAATTATTTTAAAAATAGACATTTGACACATTATTTCTTACAAAATTACATAATTTAGTTTTGTTTTTGATTGCTAAGTATCTTTAGAAAACTTATTATTCAGCCTTTACCACAAATAAGTTAACTTTTCACTAGAACATCATGGAACAGTGAGCTTGACATTTCATTACTGAGGTTTTCAGGTGTTAAGTTGGACATAGCTTCAGGAAGTTTGGTATATCTTCAAAAAGCTTATTATTTTTCTTGGTCCTCTTCCTGATAAATATAACTAGTAGATGAGCAGATATGATAAATATTAAATATTTTCACATATTTAAATATTATATCCAAGGCTATAACATCATTTCCCATTACATCATTATATATAAAAATTTCAATAACTTAGAATAGAATCAGCCTGAAAATAGTCCAAAAATTTTGAATTATATTTATTGAAACATGGCATACTGTATTCTCACCTTATATTTCACTATTATTTTATGGTGTTTTCCATTTTCATGCCTAGTATATTACTTATATAGACTGTGGAAGATTCTCCAAATAAAAACTTTAATTAATGCCCCAAACCAAAGTATATAGATGTTGGGTATGGTGGCATACACCTACAGTTAAAGCTCTATGGATAGCTGAGGTAGGAGGCTCACTTGCAGTCCCAGAGTTCAAGGAATTCATGATAAGCCTAAACAATATAGGAAGACTATGTTTCAAAAAGCAAAACCATATGTGGAAAAGTTCTACATTTTCAGTGCAAGAACACTGTTTATTAAAAATATCATGTACCTTAAAAGTTATGTGAGTAGAATACATATGCACAGCCCTGAATTTGATCTGTAGTACTAAAAAAAGCCACAAAATTACATAAATATATACATATAAACAAGAGGGAAGTAAACATTTTTTTTCAAAATGAGAAACTCAGAGAACACCTGATCTAAAATCATTCAACATTCCTAGAAAATTTTCTCATGTTTCACTAAGTATCCACTTTTCAAGTGAAAGAAACCAAGTTAGCATTTCTTTTACCAACTGTAGGTACAATGACTGGTTCCTTATCTGAGGTGCAGCCATGCTCTCCAGTGGACAGGACATAGGTGTTAGGTCACTTGGCTCAATTGTATTAAAAAAAAATATGTGGCATCTGACAGTCATTTGTCTGCCTAAACCTGATCTTTCTCCTTTAGACAAGTATAATAGCTGCTTAGCCTATAGGGGAATCACAATGACTAGCACATGTGAAGAACTTACCTTTCCCTGGGACCCAGTATGAGTTCTAATGTTGTTGCCTTTCTTGCCCAGAAGGAGTAAGAGGGCATAACCGACTCAGATCCTCTTACAGAAGAAACCAGTCAGAACCCAACCCACCCTGAAGAGGAGTCCTTTTAAACCTCTGTGTATTAATAATTCCGTTGTATGAACTATAACAAGGAAGAAAAGTCTGCTTTGGACATGCTATGTCTACTTGGATAGAAACTAGAGTGTCTATAATTTTCTAAATTGCTTTTCTTTCACCATGGAGACAGGAAGCACCTAAATTTAGTAATCTTAGAAGAGAAGGAATACATCTGCATTACTGTCTTATGAAAATTCTAAAAGCAATAGTATTACAACTCTGTCCAAGAAAACTAGATTGGTCACATAATAAACAAGATTTTGTTCAGGGATGGCAGTGTACAAAGTATTAGTGCTAACAGCAGACAGGTCAGATATATATAACAGAAACAGCTTTCCAAGATCAGACGTGTAGGAGTGTAAGAGGTAGAATTACAAGCTAGAAGTCTGACTCCAGAGTTCATGTAGTCAGCATTCACGGAGCATCTGTACTGCACTGACACTACCCTAGTGCCCCAAATGAGAGAGGCTGCTTGGTGGTATCTAGACTACAGGTTTCCAGGTCCCCAAATGCTATAGAATCCCTCTCAGATCAACTTGAGCATCCATACTAATATTCAGCTACTTATATAATTGAAATTATCCAGAACTGGTTACTGCTATAAATGCCATCTATATATTAATAAAGAACATTTCTGAGGGGCTGGGGAGATGGTTTAGTAATTAAGAATATATGTTATTCTTGCAGAGGACCTGGGTTCAATTCTCAGCACCCACATAGTACTTCACAACCATCCCTAACTATACTTCCAGGAGATCCAATGCCCTCATCTGACCTCCCCAAGTACCAAACATACATGTGGTGTAATACATACATACAAGCAAAACATTCACACATAAAAAATAAAGTCAGTAAATCTAAAAAAAGGAAATAGTTTTGAGATAAATATCCTCTTACTTGAAGTGGTATTGATCAGGTTTCTTAGAGACATTAATCAGAAGACACTATCTAGTGACTATTTAACAATATACTTTGGGGGCTGGGAATGCAGCTCAGTAGTAGACCCCTTGACCTAACATATGAGAGGACACAGGTTTAGTCTACAGCACTGGAGGCATTGTTCTACTTACTTAGGCAATAGACCACATAACACACTAGCTTTGGATGTACTGCTTGTGTATTGGTGATTATCCAGCAAAGGCATGATCACATATAGTCTGCTACTAAGAGCTATACATCTCAGATACACACATGGAGCTATGTTTGGGCTGGCCCTTACTTGATACAAGCCCTCCTCTGGTAGGAGAACAAAAGATACATTGATGTATATTAATAAGTACACTCTAAAGATCATATTCAGACTTCAGAAGCTTGGTACCAACAGAAACCAAGTAAGTGAGGATGTAAGTAAAAGACACTATGGAGATGAGGAGGTTCTAATGGGATGATTCTAGGCCGTGGCTAGTCACTAGTAACTGTTTTGGAGAACTTAAAAATCAAATATGAATTGTCAGCAAACTCTCCAGTTCAGTGCCTAGATACTCTAGTAAACATGTCTCTAAAACACTTCATTTCAGACAAAGGGAAAATAATCACTGCAAATATTCTTTTGGGAATTCAGATTTGAGGTTTTCTCTCCCATTTTCCCTCCTTTCCCTTTTTTATTTTATACATTTTGGAGACAAAGTTATTTTGTATTAAAAGCTAGCCTTGGACTCACTATATAACTCATTCTGATCTCAAACACAACCTCTTACCACAGCCTCCAAAGTGCTGGGACCACAGGTATGTACTATCACAAATGGCTTTCTAGACCTTTTCAATTCAGTTTTAACAATGGGACTGAGTAAACAGAAAATGATAATCATTAAAACTGTCCTAGAATGAACATTAGTTAAGTTTTATATATAATTTCATATATTTTCCCTGTTTGTTTATCTGAGAAATATATTTGAAGGACAAAAAGATAAAACAAAAGTTTAAGATTGGAGGCAATGACTCAGCCACCAGAAACAATGACTTAACCAAATTCTTAAGAAAATGGCTGCATCTAGAGAATATCATCCTGAGTGAGATAACCCAGTCACAAAAGAACAGACATAATATGCAGTCACTGATAGTGGGATGCTAACCCCAGAGGCTTGCACTCCCCCAGAAACAACTCACAGACTGTATGAAGTCCAAGAAATAAAGAAAACAAAAAAAAATATACATATATTTACAAACAAGAAGACTTTGACTGTTTCCATGTTTCGTTTTGTTTTGCATGTACTTTATGCTTATTGTAACTATTGGGTTTTCAATGCGTACTGTCGGGCCTTGAAAAAAATCAAGTACTGACTAAAAAAAATATATTCACATGGTTTTATGTGAAAAATTATTTTAATGTCTGAAAAAACAGTACTGACAAAAAAGTATAATTTTAAGCAAAAAATGTTTAAAATCTGTACATTTATCTTTGTTTTGTAAAATAAAGTCGTTTAAAAAAAAAAAAAAAGATTGGAGGCAATGAAACACTAGAATAACCCAAGTATTTTCTCACAAAGGGGAAATGAAGCAGCCTCTATTCTATCAGCTAGTAGTTGAAAACATAGCACTAACTCCTGTGCATGCTCATAGGGAATATGAACAAGGGTGAAGTCATGTAGCCAATTAATGAAAAACATGCAATAACATAAAGATGCATAGGTAGTTATGGTCTTGGGAAGGGGAGCTGACATGCAGCTGGTGGGAGATGGAAGGGCCTATGAATTTACCTGACAGTTGGGCAGTCTTGCCTCCCAGCTAGTTGTGAGCACTGTGGCGGTACGGAGGCAGCAGGCTGCTGACAATCTACAAGAAACTAATAAATTAGACATGTATACAAAGAGATGATATAAAGGTGTTAGCAACAGTAACTAAATCAGCTGCCTGAGATTTAGTGAGGAATGGAGCATTTACTTAGAAACATCTAGATTGTGGTTTTTTTTTTTTTTCTTTTTTTTTCCAGTGTGGTTTTTCCTTAACTAATGTCAATAGAAAAGACTGAATTTTTAATTAATATAATATTAGAAAAAACTAATGACATAAAATTAGTAGCAAGATTTAAAAGTACATCATGCCCTATGGACATTCATATTTGGTATTTTGATTCCTCTAAATCAGAATCTATTAATATTAAAAGCTTTAACTTCTGAACTTGAACATAATGCTGATTACGTAATTAGCAAATAAAAATGCTGTTCTAAAATTAAATATATCCAGGTAATAAATTTTATTGTTTGGGCATATAGTAATATTGTTAAATTCACAGATATTTTGAGAAAGCCAAACAATATTTTATTAACAAGATGTTAAACAAGAAAATTACATTTACAGTTTTCTGAAAATTGATTGTATATGTTTAAAATAATGGTTAGCAGAAATCTTAAATGGTTCATTATATAATAAAATTTTAATAAGCAGGACTAATGAAGAAAACCAACCTTATTAATGGTGCTCACTGTTTTGTTTTTATTACTTTAAAATCACATCCTATAACTCATATTAGATTAAGTAAATTTTATAACTTGTCACTATGTTAATCAACAATTCCAAGAAAATAGGTATATAAACCATCAAAAATCAGTCTGTTCTCTGGCACTAGGTTCACAATATTAGAAACATTCAAGAGGCTATTTGGAAATGCATACATTTTTTCAATTTTTTAAAAAAAAGTAAAAATGAAAGTTGACTTGAAATTTATTCTTGAAGCATTTTCTTTGGTGAACAGTTTAGATATCTGAAAATATTAAAGCCAAGTCATCTCAAATTCTGGATTTACAGGCTTGAGTTAAGACTATCAACAAATTTAGAAAGCTACTGAATTTTAATTGAGCCACCAGATATGCATTTTTTTAAGGTAACCAGATCCATGCTGCCCTTCTTTAAGTAAGTACAGTGGAAGGAAAAATGGCCTAAACATATACTCTGTAATCTTTATGCTTGTCAGCAAGGTATAAATGAAACAGTTATAAAGCAGAGTTAGCCTTTGCTGAATAGCTATCCTTAGAATTAATTGGAGTATCAGGATTATTATTTTTCAAATCTTCTGTATGCCAGAATTAATTTATCTGCCAATGCAGTCATGGCTTATCATGCATTGAAAATACCCCTTCTGATAATATTTAGGAAGCAGATAATTAAGACCACAATGCACTCCCTTAATAAACTGCCTAATTTGGTAGCTCTTTACATTTATACTGAACATTATGTTCTCTTTTCTTTTTAAAGATTTATTTTTATTTTATGTGTATAAGTATTTTTCTATATATGTGTACAGTATACGTATCATGTGTATGCCTGGCACCCACAGAGGTCAGAAGACGGTGTCAGATCCCCTTTGAACTACAGTTACAGGCAGTTGTGAACCATTTAAGTAGACGTGGTTTAGGTCCTCTCCAAGAGCAACAAATTAAGAAACCACTGAGCCATCTCTATCCTATATTCTCTTTTAAGAAGTCCTATATTCTCTTTTAAAAATAAATCACTTTGCTAGGCATGGTGGTATATGTCTAATCCCAGCACTTGGGAGACAGAATAAGGGAGATCTTTTGACTTTAAGCCATCCTGTTCTACATAGTGAGTTCCAAGCCAGCCAAAGCTGTATTTTAGACTCTGCCTAAAATAATAATAAGTAAATAAAATATAGAAATTCTTTCTGGTTATTGTTAATATTTTATACTTGTAAGTATTTAACTAAGTGCTATTCTTAAGAGAAAAAAAGGAGATTCCAAATCTACAAAACATAATTTATTGATGTGAATAAAACTTTAAAAGCTACATTGCTCTGAATCCATTGTCTTTAAAATCTTTCCTCTTGGGGCCACACACCTCTAGTTATGCCCACTTTAAGCCAAACTGAACCACAATATTTTAACATACACTCTACAAGGTAAAGCAGGTGTTCTGGGAGATAAAATGTTCTCTCTCGGGCTTCAGTTCCTGATCTTTCAGCTCTGACTACGATCTAAGTCAGACAGACCCTTGAGGCAACTATAGCTGAATGTCATTATTTTTAAAGCATGAAAGACAATAATTATGTGGCTTACAGATCAACCACAGTTGATACTGTCATTTAGTAATCAAGACAGTCTTAATTATTCAATAATTAAATGACTAATTTTATGGTGGAGACAATGGGAACAAAAACATAAGGATAACATATTTGCTTAATTGAGAAAGACAAACACATTCAGTGAGCACTTAACACTAACACACCATGAAGATGGTGATGATGAGGAAGAAGCAACTGCATCTGAAACTCATTTATTGCTTACCATGTGTCAGACACTGTATTCTCTGGTTACTTTTAAAATTCTCAGTTACCTCCAGAAAGAATCAGGGTTATACAGTGAAAGGATATCATTATACAGTTGAGACACTGATTTGAAGAGAATCAAATACATCAAAAGCACAGAACAAGATATAGCATCCAAGAACAGGGAAAATGTTTTGTGCTGTTGGTTTTGGTCTCGTCAGTTTGTTTGATTGGTTGGTTGGTTTTGTGGCTAGAAACAATAGATTTCCCTGAAAGAGAAGAAGAAGTCACCTTTCTTTCAGGGTTCTACTACTTTTAACCTTTTTGATGCAATTTAGAAAATTCATCAATTTCCTAAAGACCAACGCTTTAGGGAGTCCAGAAACTGAGTGATAGCCGGCTGCTTGAGATAGGTGAGAGTACTCTGAATGGAAAGAGTTTGAACATTTGGTTTTGGCTCATCCCACAAGACACTAGGGATAGGATTTAGAATTATATGAGTACAGTTTGAACTGTGGAGTATACAGCCTGCCAGGCTGAAGCTCTAAGGGAGGTTCCCTTTATTACCACATACTCTGTGAAAATAACAGTGGCACACAATTCTTGTATAGCATGGCTTGTTAAAGCCCATTTTCAAGGAGGAAGATCTAATCCAGTCCAGCATCTTAGTGGAAATGTATTTCTCACACATATCTCCTTTTCTCAGCACCATAAGCTACATCAAGTACTACTCAAGTTTCCTTAATAACCACTTGGACCTCAGAGTTTCCTTAATACCAAATAATCCAAACTCTTCCTGTGAGACATTGGTGGCAACTTCTCTCACTCTCCTATCATGTACCTCCCTACTCTAGAGGACATAGTCCAGGGACATCTTTCTAACCCTGAGGTGTGTGAAAATGAAGTCACATGTAGTCTGGTAGAGTAGCACAGAAGACCTGTCTCATTAAAATCATCAAAATTCCATAAAAATAAAATACATATGATGTTTAAAGAAACAACATTCCACTGCTATTTTATGCCAATTTTTCTTTGTTTATAGATGGTGCTAACAAGCCATGTTTCTTCTAACCTGTGCTTATGAATATATGTTTAAATGCCAAAGAAATATGGGCATACTTATTTAAATACATATATAGCTATTATTAATATGTGTTTAAATAGTTTATATAATTTATTTGTGCTTTGGGGATTGAACCTAGGGCCTGGTGCATGCTAAGCACTCATTCTACCACTGAGTTACAACTCTGATTCCTACTTTTTAACATTATATGTTTATCCTTAATGCATTTAGCCTTTTTCTACTTAATGCATCTTTTGGATTTTACTCTGTCATTTAATATCTAAGCCTTTCTCCTATTTTTATGTATCAATTAAAAGATACAGCAATTTTACTTTGATATCTTCATTTTATAGTGGCAACAATAAGGCTACTTCATAAATTTTGATGGATGATTTTTAACTTTTTCAACCAGTTATGAATATAAAAATTGTATAACTAATTCTCTATTTGCCTTAAAATTTTTCAAAAAACTGCCTTTTGTCAAGATTTGGGCATAGCACTTACCCTGGTTTTATGTATAAAAAAGAAGCTTAGCCTAACAGAAGGCATTCTTAATGAACTGGCTTTTAGCTGTCACCACTGTATATTGAGCAGATGAACCTCTCCATTTCCTGAAATTTGTCAAAGATCAGGCTTGAGTTTGAGGTTCAAGTTTAGAAAAACGTTCCTTTCCTCTGTATAATAATTTTATTTCCACACTCTCTGACACATTTAGGTGTCTATCCAATTGCTTTCATATTCTCTTTCTCTCCAGGCATCTCTTCATTTATGTTGCATAACTTTTTAGTATCTTTCATTCAGCAATGTAGTTAAAAAGAAAAAGATAAGTGCCTTTCCCTTCACTCCTCATTCCTTTCAAGACAGTAATTTGGTCTGTGGCCCAATTAGCCTTAAATTCACAATAATGGCGTCAGCTCTGCATGCCAAGATTATAGGCATTACTTCTATATCTAGCTTCTCTTTTCATGTTTTGAAAATAGCAACTCATACTCTCAAAAATTGGCATGAGAAAAAATAGGCAAGAGAAATGGAAGTTCATGATTCAAAGAGCATACATGCCTTTTGATAAGACACATGGTTATTACCTTTGTTAAGTTAGTATACTATTTTTAATATTTTTCATAAAAAACTAATAAATACATCTGAACAATTTTTATCATAGAATGACATTTTTGCAGCTTTCAAGTAGATATAACTTTGGACCAAAAAATGATATGAACTTTCAGTGAATGGTCAATATTTAATAACAGGTGAGTAAACTATACCATAAAAACCAAAATATTTATCAATGATTGCTATTTAATAAAAAGTTGATAGATTCATGGATTATTTTGATATTTCACATTCAATTTCAAAACATGGAGACAACCTCTTTTATGTTCTTATAGAAAGAAAAATAGAGCCTTTGATAGGTGTTCTAAAGTGCCCTTCTTTCTTTCTGCAAACTTGGACCCGATTTTGATTGACAGAAGAAACAGTGGAAGAGAAAAACAAGAAAGATGAAACATAATGGTGACTTGTAATGTTTAGAAAGTGCTCTATAGACATGAACCAAATACTTTTCATACAAGGATCTCTGATCCTTATAAAATGTCAAACAAATAGATTGTCTTTTTTTTCTTTCTTTCTTTCTTTTTTTTTTGTAACTTTTGAAACAGGGTCCCATGTTGGTCTTAAGCTGAATTGTCCTGTCTTTGTTTCCCAAGTAATATGATTACAAACAAGTATGCACCACCACACTCAGATAAATTTTAATTTTATTTAGAATACAGAAATGAGGCTTGGAAAGTAGAGAAGCCTATGCCTGATCATTTTCTACATGACTTTTATAGAGAGCAAAAGGTTGTTTTAGTGTTTGGAAAACTGAATATCAGAGTTAAGTAGTTTTCTTAGGGCTCATGATGGATTGAATATGCTTGGCTCAGGAAGTGGCACTATTAAGAAGTATTGTCTTGTTGGAGGAAGTGTTTCATTGTGGGAGTGGGCTTGGAGACCCTCCTCCTAACTGCCTGGAAACAGTATACTCCTGACTTCCTTTGTATAAAGATGTAGAACTCTAAGCTTCTCCAGAACCATTTCTGCCTGGACATTGTTATGCTTCCTGCCATGATGATAATGGACTGAACCTCGGAACATGTAAGCCAGTCCCAATTAAATGTTGTTCTTTATAAGAGTTGCCTTTGTCATGGTGTCTCTTCACAGTAATGAAAACCCTAAGATAGGACCTGTTAACATTTCTATTGCTATAATAAATGACCATGACCAAAAGTAACCTGGAGAGAAAAGTATTTATTTCTTCATACAACTTGTAATCCACCAGGAGCCAATGCAGAAGCCATGCAGGAGTGGCTTGCTTATTCAGTCTGCTAGGACTACCCATGCATCATACATATATATCATGGAATGGGCCATCCCATATAAATCGCTAAGAAAATGTCACAAAGACTTGACTGTAGGCCAATCTGTTGGGAGTATTTTCTTAATTACTACTCATCTTTCCAAATGACTCTAATCTGTGTCAAGTCATAAAATCTGTGATATAAAAGTAGTCAGCACAGGGCCCAAGTAAGTAACAGAGTTAGAGTTTAAGCCCAAGTTACTGACTGTCTTCACATGGTTTTTTCAGTATAATGCCCCATGGAGCATGAAAGGGCCTGAATTGTATCCTCTCAAAGTTAAATTCTTAACTCAGTACCTCTAAATGGGGTTGTATTTGGAGATAAGACCTTCAGAGAGGTGATTAAGCTAAAATGATGCTATGGAGTTTGGTCCTACTTTGATGCATATCCTTGTGCTGAGAAGAGATCAGAGAGACAGAAAAATGTATATAAAACAGAGAAAGGACCAAACAAGGGTACAGTAAGAGTGTGGCTACCTGAAAGTCAAGGATTCCTCCTGTAGGTGCCTAGACCGTGATTTTAAGTTTTTAATGTGGGAAAATAGATAAAAAAACAAATACAATTTGTTGTTTAAGTTTTTGTTCTGTGGTATTTTGTAACTACAGTCCAAGAAGACAAAAATGTGTTCTAAAGTAGATGCAGTGGTTACACCAACTTTATACCAAGAGTACATCATCAGTCCAATAAAACCCATAACATCCAAGTACTCTCACATTTCTCTACCTTTAAAGTTGCTCAAGGATAGAAGTAAATAAATATATTTTAAGTCAAGAAAACTCAAATCCCAACACTATATATAAAAGGACATAACAAATTATAAATTAAAATCCATACTTGTATTTTAGCATATTTTAAAAATATATTTCTTTTATATATTATGTTTTATATATACATGTATGCATATTAGAAGCAAAATCTACCAGATGGGTGTTATTAGGAACAACTAAACTGATGACAGAATATAAAATCTGCATAATTACATTATTAGAAAAATACAGACTTCTATACACTGTGTATGAAGATTTAAAAAATGAATCATTACAACCACTGCTTACAAACACAGTAGTTTGCTGTTTCTGGATAATAACACAAAAGCACTCTCCATGTAATCAGTACAGAAACACTCAGATCCTGTAGTCCTCACTCAGGTAATGAACATTCCACAAGATATTTCCTGCCTCTACTCAGTAGAGCTTCTTGTCACCATTTCCTGGCATTCTTTCTGCCAGGAGCTTCCTGGCCTGGAAAGAGTAGAAATGTGGCAGAGTAGAACTCAGGTGTGACTTTAAAGTCTGCTTGAGTTTTTGGATATTCTAGCTCTCTATCTGTACTGAAATGCTGATGATAACTTATAAAAAGTCCTAAAAACTTTCTTGCTCTTTCTGAAAGTAAAAAGCTGCTGGTTTAGGTGATTGACACCTGTAGCCTAACAATGGGAGAATGTGTCCTTTGTTCTATCTCAGCAGGAGCTGTATGGCTCTAACTTTCAGCCTGCTATTAGAAGTTGCAGGAAGGAAAAGGGGACACTTTGAAAAGTGATTATAGTGTTTATTACTAAGTTGTAAGAAGTCTCCTATGAAAGCTATCCAAGAAAAGGGGAAAATGGAAAGGTCCTAATGGGGCAAGTGAAAAGTTCTTTTCTTGCTTCTCCTCTTTGTCTAAGAAGTGTTCTGTCCAAAAGAGTTCTCAGCTCAGTTCTGACTCTTCTCTTTTGTCCTCAGCACTTACACATCTTTCAAAAACATGATCATATGTTAAAAAGTACACAAGTTCACACATAAAATCAAATCATAAATTGAAATAAAAGTTTACAACAGAGAATGTTTACATGCATAAGTATCTGGCTAAACATCTATCACCTGTCGAGCTCCAAAGGTTCATTGAAGGTTAAAAACCATAACTAAGGTATTAGTGAATGTTTGTATAGATAAACCTAGTCAATATTTTATCTTCTGTCTTAGCACCTATAATAAATTGTTTCCTTTTAATGACCTTTGGTTAATTGTTTTACAACCTCTTGGAATGTGCTCTGAGTAATAGAAAGTCTGGTTAGTATCTAAGAGCTATTACTGGTGACACATGGGAGATTGATAGAGTTCTCATCGCAGTTTTGACTAGCAAAAAAAGGATCTAGTAGCAGTCCCACTATAAAACAATTTAATAACTACTGATATAATTTTAGGAATTTTTATAGGATCATCATTAAGAATTAAGAAGTTTTTTATTTGTCTATATAGCATCACCACAAGACATTAAATCTTCAGAGATCTGCTCAAAAGGGATGGGCTAGTACCTAATGATTGGTATATATGTTTAATAATAACAGGAAAAGAAAATTAATAGCAGGAATCTTCCCTAAAATAGTTTTCTCCTGGGCCTTGACTGTTGGAGCTTTATCATAATATAGATATAATAGACAATTTAGAATGACTTTTAAAGCGAAGTCATTTCAGGAAGATCACCTGCTAGTTATTAGCTTGTCCTATGATGGCTCCTGACATCTTTCTACTGCCTGTCTACATCTGTCTTATGCTACTCAACTCTCCTTTTCAGCCTGGTATTCAGAGTCTATCAAAAAGAGTTAAGCATTTGTTGTGGCTTGGGGGGACAAAGTCTCCATAAGCTTATATATCTTTTGCAGTTTTAGGAAGTACATTGTTGTGGGAAGGCTTTGAGACTTCATAGCTTAATGGAACTTCCTGTTGGCTCTTTCTGTTTCATGTGTTCTACTGAAATGTCAGAAAACTTCCTGACCAGCCATCTGCTGCCATGCCTTTCTTGTCATTATAGACTCTCCCTTTGGAATTGTAAACTAAAATAAACTCTTCTATACATTTCTTTTGGTCATGGATTGTAAAATAGCAACATGAAAGTAACTAATACAATATGGATTTATCTCTGGTATGTCTAGTCCTCAAAAACATCAAGCCTGGACTTTACCAAGAGCCACACACACTTAAAAAGACAATGTGTTTGGCTTCCTGCTTTGTGGAACAGCAATTAAGTGACAAAAGAAATAATTTTAATCCTCACTTACTCTGATAAGTGCAGACATTAAACAATAGTTTTGCAGGATTTCCATAAAGATTAGGTGAAAGAATGAATGTTTGTGAAAACATGCAGCCCAGAGCCCACTGATTAGACAATAGGACAAAGAAAAGAAAGGGCTGGCTATGACTGATATTTTACTTCATGAAATAAGTAAAGGGACTGACTGTAGTGAAGTAAAAAAGGTCAAAATAAACAATATAAAGAATTGGTTTCCATAAGCCTTTGCTCCACTCTGTATGCTCATTTGAAATGTTCTTTCTCTCTCAGAGCCATCTAGTTTGGAACAGCATTCCCCATCATCCCAGAAGAAAATGTCTTTAAGCTCTGTCAACACTCACCTTCATCAGTCTTTGTTGGCAACTTTCCTTAAGAATGTCTAATTAAGACTACTTATTTCCCCACAGTAGTTTGTGTAGGAAATTTTCAGTGTGGTGCAAAAAAAAAAAAAAAAAAATTGCTAATGTACTGATTCTACTTCCCTTAAAGGATTTGTGAATTTTTTTCTTTGTAAGTATTTTGTAAATGTTTAATAAATTTATTTGAGGAAGTTTGTGAATCAAACATTCCTGTGATCAAAATATGTTTCTAACAAAAGAATAAGAAAAAGGGAATGATATCTAATACAGATATGGAAGTTAATATAATAATATTAATTTTTATTTTTGATAATTGGAGGCTTTAAATCAGAAAAATAAAAGTTAAATTATCATTAAATTTATATCAATAAAAATACTAAATTATTCCTCACTAAATCTACAAGTTATTAATAGTGTATTTATAAACTAACAGAAATAAATGTCACGTACACTTGTTAAGTAGAACTAAGGACTCCCAAGTACATCAACTGAAATAACAGGAAAACATGAGAAAAACTTGAAATAGAAATACTATAGAAAGAAAAATGAGAGGACATGATAGAAACACATAAATACTAATTGTAGTCAGTAATATATTTTTAAAATTCCAGAAATGAGTTAATGATATATTAACACTAATAAAAATAGGTAGTTGTGACCAACATTTGGTTGGTCATAATTCAACTTTCATTTATAATCAAACACATAGAGTTGGCTATCTCATCCCTTTTTGTCAATTATATCACATGTCCTAGAAACACCCTAGTTTCTCTGAAAGTAACCATTGATAAAATTATAGCATCATTTCCAACTTTTTTGGGGTATAATTGGCTAATTTATATATAGTACCAGACACCCAGTATTCAACACAGCAAACTTCATTATATCTTTTTATCACTGATACTCTGAAACAGTTTTTATGCATTAACATTCTTCAGGGAACAAAACTACGAACTTGTTGAAATATCAAAAATATTAATATAATTCAAGCAAAAATAACAAACCTTTAAAAGGCATTTGGTTCTGCCTTTTCTGACAATGACATAGAAGTTTATTGCACTCTGGAAAGTATTAGAACTATTTACTAAGCAGAGAAATGTTTTTGTTTACAAATTAGACAAAAACTTTGACTTGCCACATGATATCATATCATATGGTTAGTCAATAAAACAAAACAATGTTTATAGAAAAATTCATTTTATACAAATATTACTGCACCTTTTTGCTTCTGGACAATTTAGGAATAAATAATGAGCGTGACAGAAATGGATGATAAAGGGATAGAGCGCAATTATTTACAGTGGCACCAAGAGGTAAAAGTATACTGTGTTGCCAGATTCTCATACCAATTAAGCACCTTTGCAAACATGACCCTTTGCTTAGAAATAACCTTCTCAAGAGCATTTCAACTTGGCACAGTTAACTCAAGATAATAAGGCAGTTAATCCTTTGTAGGCAAAGTTAAGAAGCATGTATCAAATCCAGATCATCTTTTCATGTCCTAATTAATTATCAAAGACACAGGAGGAACAAGTTAAACAAATTACACCCAGGACTTCACTAAAACATTTAGCTATAAAGACACACACACACACATATATATATATATATGTCAAGAAAAATCTATGAGATACCACTCAATAAAATGTGTTTGATTTTCTCCTATTTCATAATTTTCATTTTTAAATTATTGCAGGAAAATTACACTGGAGAACATTCTGAGAAGACAAGACATATCTCAAAATTAAAGACTTTCCTAGTATCAGTTGTTTCTTGGTTTGGTTTGTTGTGGTGTTCTTTTGTTCTGTGTTTTTCTTTTTCTTTTTTTTAACTAAGAAAGGAGTTCATATAATGTGCAATACACATTATCAGGCAAACAATAATCCAGACTAAATGAAGTGTTTTCAAATGTCCTAAGATTTAAATTAAATCAGAATTTACAGAAAAAGCAATATGTTTAAATAGTATTTTTAAAAATACAATTTTACAGAAGGTACTTACACATTTTTAAAGGAATTTACAATGATAAGCTTCTTGATGTAAAAGCATTTGATCTATGGAAATTCAGTTCAGGCAAAGCTAGTCAAGAATAAATTTATTAAGGAAAATATGGTTCACCTAGATGTTTATAACCAACTTACCTCTTTTTGCTTTGGATG
Source organism: Micromys minutus (assembly GCF_963924665.1). Taxonomy (NCBI): domain Eukaryota; kingdom Metazoa; phylum Chordata; class Mammalia; order Rodentia; family Muridae; genus Micromys; species Micromys minutus. Next base: position 53,941 of record NC_137972.1, read on the forward strand.
TCAAGTAGTGCATAAAAAGAGAAAAAAATCATGTTTAACTGATTCTAATGTCATTATGTATGGTTTATTCCATAAATACCTACTCAGAGTAAAGGACTATACTGTTTTCCAAAGTATCCTACAAATTGAGGTAAAGAACAGACTGCTTGGACAGCCAAACCCAAGTATTTAAGATGAGCTAAACAGTGTACTCACTAGGATACATGTACCAAGGACCTGAGTAGCACAGGACCAGAAGTAGATGGTACATGTTCTTATTGTACATGTCTAATCTCAATCTTCATGACCAAACTGGTCAGAGACTGTGTAAAAACTGGGGATCAGTTTAGAATTTAAAAACTGGAAAATGTGGGCAATAGAACAGTAAACAAGTTCTTAGCATGAGAAAAGCATGTGCCTTTCAGCTAAGAAAAAGCTAACAAAATTCCTTCAATTTTTACATTCACTGAAAGTAAATCCAGTTAAGATGACAGTCCTTTTCTAAATCATTATCCCACAAAATATATGTACATATTTTATGTAAAGATTTAAATGAAAATTTAAATAATTGTTTAAGAGTAGCAGAGAATCTAGCACATTTTAAAAAGAATATTTGCTAACTGAGGTGATCACATGAGGACAGTTCTAGAGGCAGCCTATAGACAGGTGGTCTTATTTGTTAACTGTATTACACATAATCTAAATTTAAAAAGATAAATGAGAAAATTTCTGGACTCTGGTAATGACTAAAGGCAAGACAAACGACTTTTATGAGACATTTTACATTTATCTAAAAAGACTATAAATAACAAACATGACTATACCATATCTTTATGACTTTATACTTTTGTGGGGGTAGAGGGGATAGTTTCACTGAATTTGAAGCTTATTGATTTGGTTAGGCTGGATGACCAATTAGTACTATCTGCCTATGTCTATTCCTCTCCCTTCCCAAGACTGAGATTAAAGGCATGCATGACCATGCCCTCCCTGTTCTGGGGACCAGAATCAGATCCTCATGCCTGCCTAGAAGATACTTTACCAACTGAGCAATTTCTCCAGCCCAACTTGAGAAGTTTTAAAGCCAGCAAATAAAGGAGTAACATCAACCATTTGAGTTGTGCTTTCCTTTTTCATCTTATACCTTTTAGACATAACACACTAAACCACAAAAATTTTAATAAGATCAATAGATGATTAAAGAGAAAATATGTGGAAGAGAACATACACTTATGCTATAGGAAACCCACAGAGTTGAAGGAGTGCTACAAAGTACTTTAATGCCTACATTACACCATTAATCTTTTTTTTTTTTTTTTAGTATATTTTCTGTATTTACAATTCAGGTGTTATCTCTTTTCCACCAATTCCATCCACCCCCCCCCCCGCCATGAATCTTTTCTAGTTGATTAGCAATACAATTTGAAATCATAGGTCACCATAAGTAGTCTATATAAAAATACTATGTATCTGAATTTTCACTATATTGTTAAAAATCAAAGAATGAAAAGTAGCCATAATAAGCCTTCCAGGGACATCACTGCTATACACAATTTGCACCACGGTCATAGAAGACTTCAAACTTTCCCTGTAGCCCCTACACAATTCACACTAAACTCAGAAAGGACTTTAAATCTAGAATTAGAATGTAGAAAGATCCACTCCCCACTATGACGATTCAGAAGACTTTGGATGCCTGCTGTGTTGATAAATACTACAAAGCGTTAATGAATTAGATTGTAAGTCTTTGCTTACAGTTTAAAATGTAGTTATATTTTAAGCAATAAATGTCCTGAGGAAAAAATAAAATCTAACACACTGAAAGAATTCACAGTGAATCCAGAAACACTGATCTTTTTTTATATTAAGTTCACAATAAGTTAGTTTTTTGAAAGAGAGACTTGCTATATAAACCAGGTTGAACTCTACTCATTGTGTAGGCCAGGCTGATTTTTAACTTGAATCTTCCTGCCTGTTTCCTAAATTATAAACATATCCTAGAAAATTAGTGTTTTCCCTTTTTCTATTAAAATAACCCCTCTTTTTGGGAACTATGCTATAAAGTACTGAAATATTTTACATGTTTTTAGAAACATAATACAGCTTAATTGGTATAAAGCTTGTCTAATACGCACAAAGTCTTGGGTTTGATTCCTGGCACAGCATAAACAAGTCATAGTGGCATACTTCTGTAATTTCATAACTAAGGATGTGGAGGTATGTGGATCAGAAGTTCAACTGATTATCAGAAAATAATCCCTTTTGAATTTATAGTAATTTTGAAGTCAGCCTAAGCTATGTAATATCCAAAAGAAAAGATAAGAAAGGGGAGTGAAAGGAGAAAAGGAAATATATAGTTGGTTTTTTTTTAAACAAGGATTCCCCAGATCCAATAACAGAGAATATAAAATAAATTTATATAATGACAGCCTCAGTGCTGGTAGAATGCCCTTAATGTTTTCTTCAATATGTATCTCTTTTATGTATGTGGGCCTAGACAGACAGAGAAACAAATGATTGTCCTAGAGACTGGCTTCCTTTGGTATCAGTGCTTTCTCAGATAGGAAAAGACCCTTTGCAGTAAAGGCATATGGCCTAAAGGTTTATTTCAATAAATAATGTTACAATATGAAATGAGAACAAATAGCAGACTACAATCTATGAGTACCATTATTGTGAACTGAATACTATGAGAATAGTACAACAGCATAGGAGATATTAATGGCCTTTTCCCTATGGAGTGAAGTAGGGAACAGCTGGCTACCAGAACTCTTCTTTGGAATGAAAGTAATACCAAGGGCAAGTCATTTTGAGTATCAATACCCTGGCACAAAAGACAGCAGAGAAACTAAAGGTCAGCAGTTATAGGTAAGTAATTAATTGCAGTTTGAAATAAGGGCTGTTTTCAAAGCCTTAACAGTATTGAGTACAAATGGAAAAAAAGTGATAGTATAAAATGTACAATTGTTTCAATCTGTAGTTGGACTAATTTATTGTTACTTGATGGAGGTGGTCATTTTAGTATATCTAAAACAGAATCTGTGACCTGGAGCAAACTCTAGAAGTGTTTCTTTTTGTATTTGTGTCTTTGATATTTTCTTTTTTTGGTGGGCCAGAAAGTGGATACTGCAGAAGTTATTGCCTAGGATTTCCTGAGCCTTACATATGTCACAGCATATCTCTTCTTCCTCATTACGCTGCTAGATACAGCCTCATCCTAGGGGCCTTGATCCTCAACATCATGAGTGTGAACTTTGGTGAATATAAGTAGACCCTAATCACTTTTGCTCTCTAAATATACAACAAGTAAGAATACAAAAATATGTTTTCTTTCATTTTTATTAGAATACTTCACTTTTCTTTAAATATTATAGGTTTTTAAGGATTTAAATAAGAAATTTTCAATTTTAATGGGCTTAATAAAATTTTAATACAATTTTAAGTTTTAAACTTTAAGTTTTAAATTATATGGTAACACTAAATAACATAAACTAAAAAGTATAATCTAATGTTCTATGGACATTCCTGATGGGGCGTTATCATATTGGTCTCTCCAGTAATTAAGGAATTATTGTATTGTATTTCATTCCTAAAGCTCAGTTTCTGAACATAGAATATTTAAGAAAATGCAAGCTCTGGATAGGACTATTTGACGGAAGTAGTAGAAAACAAAACATCAAGAGTGATAGAAGTATCATTAACAGATGTTCCATTATTGACATTTATCAACTGGATTCACTTCACAGTAAGGAATGGTTTACTAAGTATTATCCTTGTTTCTTCTTTCGTTCTGAGAGGAAGACACACACTAAGAACTCACCTTGAAAGTATACACCTTGGTATACTTTCAGTCTATATATAGTGTCATTAAATGCTGCCATTTTTAAATGACAAGATGAACTTAGAACATTTTCAAGGTGTTCCCTGAATAAAATAAGAAATTCATCCTTTCTACAACTGATGATTATAGCAATTAAAAGAACTATTTTATTATTCTAAAAATCATTAAAGAATACATCTTTTTAACATTTATGTAAACATCAGGAATCAAGTTACTATAATGCGAATGAGATTTAGTAACAAAAAGAGCTAGAAAAAGGATATGCAAATATTTAATGTATTTAGAAGAGCAGTACTATAAGTCAGAGAAAAACAATGAAGAATCAATATGCAGCATCAAATAACTAATCCAATAGTTCAATTTAAAAGAAAAATTATATACCACTTTAATTCTTACTTTAAAATTAGAAAGTAGTTATCAAAAGTTACAATTAGCTGTGCTTGGTATTCCCAGCACTCTGGAAACACAGGCAAGTGGATTTCTATGGATTCAGCCTGGTATACATAGTGAGTTATAAGTCAGCCAGAAAAATGGTGAAAAACAAAAGTTACATTTACATTCACATTCAGAAATTCTATTAATCAAAACTACTAGAAGATATTGAACTGTATGCAATGCTACTGGAGAGTTGGCACATGACTGGTTCAAATCAAAATGTGTTTGCACTGGAGACACTACATCTCAAAATCAAGAAACAGAAATAGTAGAACCTCCTACTGAGATATTATTATGATTATAGTAAATAAAATATACTGTTAAAGCTAAGTTTTTTGTAATGTCCTTAATACAGAGTTTTAAAGTATATGCATTGTTAATTTTAATAGCCCTAGTCTAAACATTACACAGTCTGACAGCTATAATTTTTGTCATCTATGAAGAAATACTCCAGTTTTACACAGAGAAGTATTTCAAGCTTTTTTTCAAGATTTTTCTTCAGTTGAATAGTTTCCTATGGCTAAAATTAAACAAAAAGATGAGTTGCTATGAAAGAGGGAGATATAATATGAAAAACAGCATTCATGTTTATGGTTGTACCAATACTATTAATAATACATGTATATATATATATGTATTTATGTATGTATTTATATGTAATTGCTTGCATATGTATACAATGCTTTTAGAAAGATACAAAAGTTCAGTGGGTACAGTTATGACAGAGGTCTATGTTCTATAAAGAGAAATAAAATTCAAAAATTGCCAGGTAGCTTTGAATGCATCATCTATCTTAAGTCACATCTGCAATACATTATATGCCAGAAGAACTAGATGTATAGCTAATAAATGAGATACTGTATACAATTTATACCCATATTATTCAACACAATGAGTACCTATTGTGTGACTGGTACTATGTTTCAGGTACTTGTATGATCCTGAGATACAAAGACCAAAAAGGTATGAACCCATAGGAGCTAACAAGAGAAATCAAGCATTAAACTCTGTCTGTTGTGAGAGCAAAAAACAAAGCTGCTGTTTCTCCCCAATGGAGATGATATTAGAAAAGACTTCATAATGTTTACACTTATGTATATGATGGTAAAATTGACAGATATGATGCACACAGCTTACAGCTTTTATAAAAAAATAAAAGGATAGAAATCTTAGAATTCTGAAATATTTTAACTTATTTATTATGTATGGATGTGGTATTTATATGTGTGTGTGTGAGTAGACTCACCAGTACATATGTGTGTGCAGACACTATCAATGGGTGTGTGTCTTCCTCAATCACATTTTGCATATTAGGGAAAGAGAGGCAGTTAGGGGTTCTCTCAATGATTATAGGGCTCTCCATCTTGGCTAGGCTGACTAGCAGCAAGGCCTCAGGATCCACCTTCTCTGACTTCTGCATAGCACTGATTACAGATAAGCACTATCCTGCCAGGCTTTTACATGTGCTCTGGGGATCTCAACTCAGATCTGCAAACACTTTGCCCACTGAGCCATCCATCTCCTCCCATTCTCATCCCCAAAGTCTGAAAATATTTTTATGAAGCAAATTGTTAAAAGCATTGGACTAAACTTGAGGATATTTGATATTCATCTAAATATGGAAAATATCGAAGTACCTAGAAGCTGGGTGGTGCTGACACACACCTCTAATCCCAGCACGTAGGAGGCAGAGGCAGACAGATCTCTGAGCTCAAGGCTAGCCTGAACAGAATGAGTTCTAGGAAAGTCAGTTCTACAGATAAACTGTCTCAAACAAAAGGAAAAAAAGTATCTAGACAAAAGGTACAGTATTTTTCAGTATTCAATTTGTTGTCTGCTATCAGAATGAGAAACAGAATCTGTTAGATAGCAATCTTACTTAATACTGTATATCCTAATTCAAGATCATTTTATGCTAAAGGTATCCTGTAGAAGTAAAATTTCCAAAGAAGTACTTAAAGAAAGAAAGAAAAGTATAATATTTAAAAATATTATACTTTCCTGCAATAAAATTTCTCATTATGGAAGTGGAGAGATGGCTCAACAGTTAAGAGCACTGACTGCTTGCTCTTCCAGAGGTCCTGAATTCAATTCCCAGCAACCACATGATGGCTTACAACCATTTGTAATGGGATCTGATGCCCTCTTCTGATGTGTCTGAAGAGAGTGCCAGTGTACTCACACATATAAAATAAATAAACCTTTATAAAAAAAATCTCATCATTAGCCCTTAAAGTGAAAGAAAATATGGTATGCAACATTCATGATTCACTACAATTTGAAATCTGAATTGATTTTGTGTGTACTATGTTGGGACAAGATGAAAGGAAATATGGCTGGTAATTTTGTGATCAATGAAGCCTTGAGAATGCTAGACAAATGTTCCACAACTTTGCTATACCATGTGTGAATTAGTATTTGAATTAACTTTTGTTTTGGTAGATGCCAAACCATAGACATACCTAAGCAATCTCCTACAGGCAAAATTCTGTGCAAGCTAAAGAAAAACACAGCCTAAAAAAGTACAAGTTTGAGACTGTAGTTCAATGGAAGAATATGCATTTACCATGCATTAGGCCCAGGGTTCGCTCCTTCAGAGAGAAGGTTTGGAAAGACCACAAATTTAAACAGAACACTTTTTCTGCTAAGTCAAAAAAAAAAAAAAAATGCAGGACAGTAATATAATGAAGTGAAACACATACAAATAAAAAGTTCTATAGGAAACTAAAATGTGTGAAGAGGAACAAACCACTGAGACTGTTAGTTGAGGAGATAGATTTAAGTAACATTTACTAAGGTCTTTCCACATACAAAATAAGGACAAAGGGCAAAGGTAATAAAAACAAGCTGTGTGCACAAAGGACTCACTGAATTTCACTTTCATAATTCCTAATACCTTGACCTCATATTTCATTTGTTACTAAACCTGCTTCTTTACTCAGGTGTTACACATAATCAACCTGTTCATCACCCAGATGGCATTTTGATTGCTTTGCATAATGAACACATGATCCTACTATTTTAAACTGTTAGCTGTGGAGCTGAAGAGATGGCTGCATGGTTAAGAGCACTGAATACTCTTCCAGAGGGTCCAGGTTTGATTACCAACAACCAAAAAATGGCTCACAACTCTCTGTATATCCAGATCTAGGGAAGTCAAAGACTTCTCCTGGTCTCTGTGAGCACATCATTCATGTACTATACAAATATATGGGCAGGCAGAACACCCACACATAGAAAAAAATATGTTTTTTTAAAAGAAAACCTAAAAAATAAAAATAAGCTTATTAGCTAAATTCAGGGCAGATAGTCTGTTTACCTCCATCAAGATCTCTGGTCTCTTCCTTTCCTTTCCATCATTTCAAATCCTGACCAAGTTCTAACCAAATACTTTGCACAAACTGAGCCCTTTTCCTTTCTCACTGATCTGACTCATGCCTACACACTGCCTATCTTCTCACTGCTCACGTCAGCACCCACAGGTTCTTGTTATCTGTATCTGCACCCCTATCTTTTCACTGCACACACCTGCATCTCTACTTTCTCATTACCCACATCTGCATCCTTTGCTTCTTATGACTACATCTCTCGTCTCTCCTTAGTAAACTTTAAGCACATTTTATAGTCATTTTTTTATTTTTATTTTTTGCATGTTTTAATATGTTTGCATACTTTTTTTTCCTCAACCAATTCAAAATCCTTTAATTGGCTGAAAACGTATGAATATAGATTCCAAATGAAGAAATAGTTTAGATATAAGATATATGAACCCATAATGATACAATCTTTCTCAACTGCCAAGTACTATTCTTGCAGATTTTCACCCAAGAACACAATGTTAAGCAAAAATTGTATTTTTTCTCTCCCTTTTCTTCATCTTTACTTACAATAGCTTAGATTTCTTTTCTTTTTTCTCTTTCAACTTTATTTTTTTAAAGAGAGATATGTACAGAGTTTTAAAGGCAGTTTGGCATAACACTATATGAATTTATTTTTGTCAGTATTTAATTCTTTTAGAAGTTTGATAGTATGCATTGAAACCATAAGCATAAAGTACATGTAGAACAGAACGTAACATAGAAACAGTCAGAGTTTTCTTGGTGTGTATAAATTAAACATAATAATTTTTGAATACCAAAAATTGCCACAAGGCTATATTCTTAGCTCTTGGATTATTAATGATTTAAAGCCCAGAAGTACCACATTCTGAGAGGGTGCTATATACTTATTTTTTTTCCTAAGAAGGACTGAGGCTTTCACTTTTTGACCTTTGTTTTTCTTAAGCTTCATATGGCCTGTGAGTTGTTTCTGGGGTATTCAGAGCTTTCTGAAGCTAGTATCCAATTATCAGTGACTGCATATTATGTCTGTTCTTTTGTGACTGGATTACCTCACTCAGGATGATATTCTCTAGATGCATCCATTTTCCTAGGGATTTCATAAAGTCATTGTTTCTAATCGCTGAGTAGTGCTCCATTGTGTAAATATACCACAATTTTTGTATCCATTCATCTACTGAAGGACATCTGGGTTCTTTCCAGATTCTGGCTATTATAAATAGGGCTGCTATAAACATTGTGGTGCATGTGTCCTTTTTGTATGTTGGAGCATCACTGGGGTATATGCCCAGAAGTGGAATAACTGGGTCTTCATGTAGGACTATGTCCAACTTTCTGAGAAACCACCAGACTAATTTCCAGAGTGGTTGATAGTCAATTCCATGTCTCTTGTGGGAAAATAGCCCTAATATTTCTAGTTTTCTTTTCTGTAACAAGAATATCTGTTAACATAATCATTTGTTTGCCTGCTTATCTGCCTTACTATATTTTGATTTTCATGAAGAACAGGGTGATGACTGTTCAAGAAAAGTGCCTGACACATACCAGATAATTTTGTTAAATTTTGAAGAATGAGTGGGCAAATAGGTTAATAAAAGAATGTGGTTTTGGAACAAATTTAATAATATAAGTTTTGCAACACAACAGCAAATGGGCTAATTGTTTTGACATAGTGAAATGTAAAAGGCAATTTTTCAATGTAAAACTGCATGTGTTGACTATAGATCTAACACAGTGGCTGCATATCTAAGGGTAATGTATTTTAGTGATTTTCAAATCAGCAAAATTCAAATTATTAAAGAACAAATATAAGATTCCAGAACAATAGCATTCTCTCACATTAGCTCAGAAATGTCAAGCAAGAAGCAAGACAAAGACAGGATGGGGGGAGGGAGCAATGTCAGCAATCAAAACAATATAAAAAAGAGTATCTGCCCTCTGAGAGACCCAACAAGCAGTTGACTGAAACAGAAGCAGATAATTAGGTCTAACCAATGAACAGAAGACAGGGACCCCTGTGGTTGAATTAGGAAAGGCTGGAAGAATTTGAGGAGGAGGATGACCCCATAGGAAAACCAGCAGTCTCAACTAACCTGTACCCCAAGATCTGTCAGACAGTGGGCCATCAACCAGGCAGCATACACTAGCTTGTCCAAGGTCCCCAAAACATACACAGCAGAGGACTGCCTGGTGTGGCCTCAGTGAGAAAAGATGGTACCTAACACTTAAGGGACTTGAGGCCCTAGAGAATGGGAGTTCTGGTTGGATGTGGGTGTTTGTATGTGGGGGATATCCTTTTGAACAGGAGGGGGATAACGACTGGACTGTAAAAAATATTAAAGATAATAAAGGAAGGAAGGGAGGGAGGGAGGGAGGGAGGAAGAAAGGAAGGAAGGAAGGAAGGAAGGAAGGAAAGAGAAAGGAAGGAAAGAAAGAAGAAAGGAAGGAAGATGTGGAAAATTTGTTGTTCATCTTGCAAACGTATTGCAAAATCAGGTATTTAGTACAAAAATAATTTAATCTCTTACTTGTAAAATGTGTTAATTTCTTATATATTTAGGAAGGCTAATTTTGGTTAATGATTGGATGCTAAGATATAATTAATATATATGCCTCATTAGTAGGGCATCAATATGAAATAACTGGTAATTTATGATATACAACCTGATGATGATAAACTCATTTGTCACAACAGAATCCATTTTGATTCGATCACATCAAAGTTGAAACTCATTTCTCAGTTGATATAGACTAAGACACATGAGAGTATGTACTGGGAGATTCATAATATGTGCTTGGAGATTCATAATGTCAAGAACAAAAAATTAAGGGGCTTGGGAGAGGGATTAAGCAGTTACCAGTTGCTGCTCTTGTAGAATCTGAATTCCATTCCCAGCTCACAACAGTCTGTAACTCCTATTTCAGGACACTCTATTCTAGCCTCCTCTGGCACTATATACATATGGTGCACTTGTATATATACAAGTAAAACACCTATGCACATAAAATTATAATAAAATTTTAAAAACCTATAAAGTCAACTGCCACTATTATAAACTGAGAGATTATAAGATTTCAGGGACTGACTCAGTAAAGAATAAACCAGAGCCACAGGCAAGGCCAGAATTCTTCCCCAGAACAGAATAAATCTCCTTATCTGTTTATTAAAATAAAATATGTTAAATATTTGTTTTACAAAATGTTTATCAAAAATTCTAAAATAAGGGACTGTAATATATATTGCTGTCAGGAATTTTTATAGTAGTCAATAACATACTAAAAGCATGAATACAACTAAAAATATGATTCAAACAATATTTCACATTAACAAAATTAGTATATATTGTCAATAAAGTAGGTATTTCTGGAAACTATGCTTGGCGTGTGTGTGATTAATCAATTTCTATAGCAATCCTTCTAACTAGAATTCTTTAGAAAATATTGATCTGATAATTTATTAAGCCTAAAACTGGTTGATGTTGGGGCTGCTCTTCTATAGGACCAGGGTTTGATCCCCTGCATCCACATGGCAGCTAGTAATTGTCTGTAACCCCAGTAACAGGGGATCTGACCTCTCCTAGCTTAAAGGCAAGCCTGTAGTATACAGACATAAATGCAGGTGAAATGTTCATACACATAAATAAGAAATTATTAATAAATAAACAAATAAATTGATTCCCCCCTCTCTCTTTCTGTACTGGCTGGTTTTGTGTGTCAATTTGACATAAGCTGGAATTATCATAGAGAAAAAAGCATCCCTTGGGGAAATGCCTCCATGAGATCCAGCTGTAAGGGATCAACTAATTAATGATCAAGGGTGGGAGGGCCCATTATAGGTGGTACCATCCCTGGGATGGTGGTCCTGGGTTCTGTAAGAAAGCAAGCTGAGTAAGCCAGTAAGTAACATCCCTCCATGGCCTCTGCATCTGCTCCTGCTTCCTGACCTGCTTGAGTTCCAGTCCTGACTTCCTCTGGTGATAAAGAGCAATGTGGAAGTGTAAGCTGAATAAATCCTTTACTCCCCAACTTGCTTCTTGGTCATGATGTGTTGTGCAGGAATAGAAACCCTGACTAAGACATACACACAACTCTCTCACTCTCTCTTGTTTTCTTTTTGTCTGTCTGTTTTGTTTTTTTCTGAGACAGGGTTTTTCTGTGTCATGCCCCTGGCTGTCCTGGAACTCTCGAACTCACAGAAATCCTTCTGCATCTGCAACCCTGTCTCTCATTCACTTTAATTTCAAATAAAGATCTAGAAATACAGTTAATCAACATGTTAAATTATCATAAAAGCAACTTCTAGATTTATTTATGATTATGAATTCCATGGTATTTATAGTTCTGATCCTGTGTATAGTACTCATATCTAATGATATTTTCTAGTTTCACAAAACTAAAGAATTTTCAACCATGTAATGGTACATATATCCATGTATGCTAAGTATCTTAAAACTGAAGAAATTATAGAGTATGAAAATTATTAGAAATGTTTAGAATGTGTGAACAGTTTCATAGGGTGGATAGTATAATATGATTTTTATAAGGCAACACCAAAAGGGAACAAACACACCATAAACATTCAACTTTTAGCCCATCATCTTACTTCTGAGCCCAAGACCAAAAAGATGAGAAATTGGAAGCATGAAGCTATGCCAAGCAGGGTCCTACACATACAGTATAATGGATAGGAGTGGGGAGAATGATTAATAGGATGATAGATATGTATCAAAAATGAAATACAAAGGAATGAAGAGATTGCTCAGCAATTAGAGTGCATTCTGCTCTTTCAGAATACCTAATCCCAGCATTCATGTTGAGAGGCTCACAATCATCAGTAACTCCAGCTCCGTGTGATCCAATGCCCTCTTCTGACCTCCAAGGGCACCTACACTCATGTGTACATATACACATAATTTAAAAATAATAAAAATAAATCTTGAAAGACAATTATTACTCTTAAAAGTAAAACTAAGCAACATGAAAAAGTTTATGACATGATATTAATAGCTTCCACAATGTAATGATAATAATACAAATACACATTCATGGACATAAGGACCAAACAGCCATACAATGATAAAATAGTTATTACTAATATTAATTAACTTTAATCTTATTAATGTTGCCTTTTATTTAAATACAAAAGACCTACTTATTAATCATACCAGTTATTTTCTAGAAAGGCATTACTACTAAATCCATTTGAAAAGCTAGAAAGGTTTTTATGAGCTTTGCCAATAGTATTGATAAATCATCACTACTTTGGTGGTTCACAGATTACTTAGGTGCTTTTTAAAAGAGTCAAAAATAATAGGAAGTAGGTTATGAGAATTAAAATACCCAAGAGAGTAATTACTTATATATATATATGGTGTATATGTATATGTTTGTGTATAGGTTTTATATATGCATATATATGTGTGTGTGTGTCTGTGTGAGTAGATGTGCATCTATGTATAAGTGTGTATATGCATGTAATTTATGCATGAGTATATGAATTCTAGCTATTTAAAAAAAACTTTAATCATTAGCATTATTCATTTCCTCAAAAAATCTTAGAACATTAAATATGTGCTGTACAATATAAAGCTACATTTAAAAAAATTTGTATTAAGTGTATTTTATTTTTATGTATATTTTGTCAGCATAAATGTATGTGAACCATGTGTTTGCTTAGTGTCCATGGAGGTCAGAACAGGGTGTCTGACTCCCTAGATCTGCACCTACCTACTATATGGGTGCCGGGAAGCAAACTCAGGTTCTCTGCAAGACCAACAAGTGCTCCTAACCACTGAGCCATCTCTCCAGCCTCATTGACCACATATTTAATCCCTATCAGTATGCTGACAGCATAAATCAGATAAAAAATAATTGGAAATTCAAAGGCTATGGTTTCAAAAAGGAATTAAGATAAATTTGAAGTTTAAAAAAATTTAAAGGAAAATTTGGCAAAGGTGGCACTCTCAGAGGCTAAGTGGAAGAGCAAGTACAGAAAGCTTGACATAACCAATAGGAAGTGGTAGGAACTACAGCGAAGTGTAGACCCTGCCCTGTCTAACAGCACAGCTGACAGACCCAGCCAGGAGCTGCCAAACACCTAAAAATAATTTCAAAATTTCAAAAGAGGCCAGAAATACAGATGTTCATGTGGCATTCCTGATCTTGTAAATGCTAACAACTATTTAAAGTCATTTTAATTTTATGTTCCCTGCAGTAGAAAACTAATGGCTGCCCTTGTGCTTGTTTTGCTTTATGGACTTGTTTTCCACCTCTGATCTGTGCATGAACTTCATTAAGGAATAGTTTTTGCATTACTGAATGAGGCATAAACCACATTTTTTATTTAGACATTTTTATAGGGGAAAAATAGAAAAGTATAAAACAGTGAAGCTAAAGTAAACTGGGGCACACTGGTAAGCATCAACCAAGTATCACTATGAGATATGATAAGAAAATGTGAATGTTCCCAAAAAGTAGAACTGTCAAGGATTTGGATATTCTAGTCTCTACAAAAAGAAATTATCCCTAAAAATCTTTTATAAATATGTCATCTTTTGCTAAAATTTCATTGAAAATGTTAAGAGAAAACAAAACTACCCAAGATGGAACAGTCAGAACTAGAGAACTGTAGACAGATGCACACATGTCCTGTGTTTCGTCGCCTGCTCATTCTCTCTGCCTATCCCATTCTCCAGCCCTTCTCCTTCCTAGTTTACTGGAAGGAAACTCCTGAAGAATCTACAGACATGCCTGGGTTCTGACTATGGAGAGAGAACAGGAAGCTAATAAGGGAGCTTCCACTAGAGGTGGAAGTCCCATGTCACAGTCCAACTGTGGGCTAGAGAAGGAGAGCTGTTGACTTAACTGTCATTTGCATCACATGCACCCAAGGAAAAAGTGTTTACCTGGTGGAGCCACGGTTAACCTTTTTTCCTTGCTGAGCCGATGCTCTTGGATGAGTTCACTCATGGAAGGGGAACCCTTCAGAAGAAATGATTCTGTGGAGGTGGGATCAGGGGGAACTCTTAATAAATTCTGTAGGTAGGAAGCCCCTGAAGTCCTGGGACGACTCTGATCACAAAGGGAAGGTGAAAATTGTCTTGCAGGAGATCCAAGAAAAATACATACAGGAAACAAAAAAGTTTGACTTTAATTACCTTTCAGCACCTCACCAGTGACAACATTAGTTATATTGGCATTTAATTATCTTTTAAATATGAAAATCAATTTTTTGTAATTCTTTAGTTTTCATATAGGATACAACCCTTTTTGAAAACTACTCTGAATACTGGAAGTTTATTATAAACATTTTGAACCACAAATAGAAAATATATGTATTATTTGATTCTTAAATGAAAGCTCCTCAAATGAGCAACTTTAACTATATTAACTAAAATCAAGGCAAGTAACTCAAAAACCAGAACTTGGTAAGAGGTCACAAGGTCAAGTCACTAAAATCCTTAAAAGTGGTTTCTGAGCAATATTAACATGACCAATGGAAAAAAAGCATAAAAACTTGATTTTAAGAAAAAGACTATACATATTCTATTCCATTTTATGAAATATAACCACAACTTTTCAATTAGTCATCACTTTTAGTCTTATGGACAAGCGTTCCCTCAAGAACAAATTCATATCTTGGCCCCACGACATAAAAAATAACAAATAGCATAATTTCCATAGATAGGGCTTTTAAAATTACAGCCCATGTTCACTGATATTCATTTTTAATATCCACTTTATCTATCCATTTTTAGGTTGGAGGCTAGGAAGAGAAATATTTTTGCACACAACAGCAGCAAAAACATTGACAGTTGAAAATTATGTTATGGTTAATCAGTATGTGTGAATGGGGTGGCAGAAAGACCAGCATTGTTAGCAAAGCCCTTAGCAGTTAAAATTTTTCCTTTTTCTTTTCTTTTCTCCATCCTACACAGTAAAAAAACATAATTTTTACAGTCAACTAAAGCCTGTGCACTGTACCACACTATGACAATAGCTGCATGCATACCTTTTCCTCTGAGTGCCACTGCTGACCCGAATGGTAGGGATCTGTGGGCCCTGACTATGCAGGAGGTAAGTGTCTATGGTAGGCACGGTGGCTGGAGCCTCCCCACTTACTTTAGGGCTGCCGATCTTGCTCTTTCCAAGTTTGCCTTTGCTGCGTCGGGACTGCTCATGGTCAAACTCTAAGTCCTCCAATCTCTGTGTCAGGGCGAGCTTTTGCTGGATAGCCATTCGCAATAAAGTGTTTAGAGTCTTCTTCTCATCTTCTGCAGCTGCTAACTGTCTCTGCATCTCATCCAACTGTGTGACATATTCATCGCATCTGGAACCCAAGCAAAGGGGTGAGGAAGGAATCCTAGTAAAGCTAAACTGGAACTTAATTAGTAAGGCATTCAGATACTGATGGCCACTGTAGTCTCAAAACTTTTATTATGCAATTCTGTTAGAATGATTATATAGCAATATTATATTATTATATTTAATATCACTTAAGCTTTATCAGACACATCTACATATAAGGAAAAAACACATAGTGACCTATAGAGTTTGGTACTAATGGTTTCAGAAATCCACTGGGGGGGGGTTCTTGAGATATATTTCCCATAGATAAAGTGATAATAATAAATTTGACTGGAATATAGAATACTTCCTAGCAATAGAATAGAAATACTTTATAATAATAGACACTTGGAAACAGTACCATGTTTAGAAACTGGTGATTCTGCCTCAATTAACTGAATTCAGAATCAATTACAATGGACTATGTAAAGGGACATTCTAAATAAGCAGCATAAACTTCAAGGACAGTTATTGTGGAAGCTGTTTTGAGGTGATAATACAATTTCACATATCCATCACTATTTTAGGTAGATTACAATCATTCTCTATTGTATAACATTGCATCCTTTGCTATATGTTATACCTACAGTGTATATGCTATATCAAAAGTAATAATATTAATAAAAAGAACATTTTCCCCTTTATATGTGTTTACAGGCTTTATTTTAAATGGCAACAGATGTTTTCAATATGGCAGATTTCCCCCAAGTTAAAAAATAAAAATTTCACTGAGTTTTCAACCAAATAATAAAGCATTAAGTTGCCAAAAATGAAAATTTTTGTTAAATTCAGGTACAGCAGGCCATTGGGAACATCTTCATCCAGCTTTATATTTATACTGAAGCACAAAGACAAGCTCCATGCTATTTCCCAACTGAAATTAAAACCTGAGTCTATCCACACACATTTGAGAAGAAAGCTCACACTGAATTTCTGCTGAGTTTAAGATATTGGTAAGTTATTCTTCACGTACTACCAGATAGCTCATAAACTCAGAGAATTATCTGAAATATATTATACAACTGAAATCAGCACACGCTTAAGGTATTATAAAGAAAAACAAAACAAAAACCCAAAACAGGATCTATAACTAAAATACATTGGGTCCACTGGGTACCCATTTCTATAAACTTTTAATGTCAAGACTATGGGGCTATGTAGATGATGAGAAAAATCAGAGTTTACTAAAAAACAAAGGGAAGTCTAGGACCTTGAATTAATTTTTTTTTAGTAACATAAAAATATTTAAAAAAATAAAGTAAGGCAATCGCTATACCTGAAAGAAACTAATGTCTGTGAAATGGACTGCAAGGGAATAATACCTAAAATATGATCTAAACTAAGCATTCTTCCCATGTGAAATACTCAATTTTAGAATGAGAAAAAAATTACCTTGTTGCAAACATTGCTCTCAGGGATGAGAAGGTTGCAGCATCTTCTTTCAAAGCCTTTAGCTCATTCCTCAGTTTTGTCATTGTTTCAGTAACCATTGCCTTTTCATTTTCATATTTGTTCTTCAGGTTAGCTAAAGCCACTTCAGCTGTCTAAAGCATAAAATCACAGTGCTTACCCCCTCACATCAGAATAAACTGGCCCCCACACTTCTTTATACCAAATCTATTCTTTGCTCTTATAAATGGAAACAAAAATTGATTAGGTTAAATTTTTTAATTGGATGTTTTATTTCTTTACATTTCAAATGTTATACCCTTTCCCAGTTTCCCCACTGCAAACCCCCTATCCCCTTTCTCCTTCCCCTGCTTCTATGAGGGTGTTCCCCACCCCTCTCTCACCTCTCTGCCTTAGCATTCGTCTACACTGGGGCATCAAGCCTCCACAGTACCAAGGGCCTCCCTGATTAGGTTGAAATTTTGCATAAGCATATGTATACATTGGATACAGGGACAATTTTCTTTAATGTCAAATCATGTCATAATT
Organism: Micromys minutus; assembly: GCF_963924665.1. Lineage (NCBI taxonomy): Eukaryota > Metazoa > Chordata > Mammalia > Rodentia > Muridae > Micromys > Micromys minutus. Next base: position 71,818 of record NC_137972.1, read on the forward strand.
CAATAATTGTCTTTAAAGCCTGGTATGAGTCAGTAGGTATCAGACTTCAATGTGGTTACAGTAGTTCAGTAAACAGTTCTGCTGGTTATTGACAGTGTATGATTTTCAGAGATTTAGAGAGCCAAAAATAAAGCTTTAAACATAAAGGATGTTATCAAGAAGTTGTATTCTTTTTAAACAAAAAAACAAAAAAATAAAATAAAACAAAAACACTGATTCCAAGTGAAGTATGTGAAAACTCCAACACTTTATGTCTATATTCTGGGGGCCCAAACATAGAATAAAAGATGTAAGCCACTGTAACTTATAACATGAGTATATAATGAGCCATATGTTCAAGTCAAAGAAGTGACAAGAAATAAATATTTTTCTAAATTTTTAAATGAAACTTGCTCAAAACAATGAATTGTATTAAATGATTTCTTTGTGTGTTTGTGGGTATGTGACATAGAGAGAGAAAAAGAGAGTGTGGAAATGTTTAATGGATTAACATAGTTGTCTGAATTTGGGATTGGGATATTTCTGAAGTTCCTTGAATGAATAATGTTTCAAATCAAGAGTTAGTCTAGCACAGCAGGAGATAAAAACAGTATCAACTGAATCAGTGGGTATCATTGGCAAATGTCTAAAAACAGCCTGTCTATACAGCACAAGACAGGTACATAAAACACCCTCTTTTCAACACTCTCGCTCCTCTCTACTGTTCTTTTGTGTGAAATTATCTCTTCTTCCTTTGGGAGAATAACTTTTTATCCTTTAAGAACAATTCCAATTGCAATTGCTCTGGGAAACGTTTGTTAATTTCTATAGGTGATGTTAGTTTCTCCAAAGCAATATTCCCACAACTTGAAAACAACATATGTAACATTGCACGAATCATCTACTCACTCCAGGGGAGTGTGAGTCCTCTTCTAAAAGGTAGAGCCATGTATATGTCATTGAATCTTCACACCTGACACAATTAAGTACATAGCTGGTACTTTATAATAACTATCTTATCCCATCAGAAGACATCATGTTTCTGGGAAAAAATTCTAAATTATAAAACAAGACTCATAGAGAATACATCATGTTTGTTGTAAAACAAGATGATTTCCCTTTTTTCCTAAACCACATCATTCTCACATTAGCCTTACTAATTAATGTTCCACAATGCCTATATCTAACTGATGTCATCTTTTGATACTTAAAATTATTAATGGCTCATAAGCACTCCATCAATCCATAGCAGTTATTCAACATTATTTAAGTGAATATCAAATATATAGCAAGAAATATTTTCACAAAATTTACTAAGCCATTACAAGTCATGGCTCTAATGTAGTGTACAGTGAAAATACACACTCCTGTTCTCTTCTGAATTCCTAGAGCACTGTTTATAGCAATCTAAAATGTCTTATATAGATAGGCCTTCTTGAAAGTACTAAAAGACATAAATTAAATTTACAATAGATTACTAATATTTTTGTGTCCTATTTTGTACCCCCACATGAATGCTTGTTTATAAGTTAGGACTTGTGGAAAGAACAGGAATCCAAGGCCCATATTTAAACATAATAAAAGCAATATACAGCAAACCAACAGCCAACATCAAATTTAATGGCGAGAAACTTGAAGCAATCCCACTAAAATCAGGGACTCGACAAGGCTGCCCACACTCTCCGTACCTATTCAACATAGTACTGGAAGTCCTGGCTGGAGCAATTAAACAGCAAAAGGAGATCAAGGGGATAAAAATCGGAAAGGAAGAGATAAAAACATCACTCTTTGCCGATGACATGATAGTGTACTTGAGTGACCCCAGAAATTCCACCAGAGAACTCCTACAGCTGATAAACAAGTTCAGCAAAGTGGCCGGATACAAAATTAACTCAAACAAATCAGTAGCCTTCCTATACTCAAAAGACAAACATGTGGAGAAAGAAATTAGGGAAAAGGTACCCTTCACAATCGTTACAAAAACTATGAAATACCTTGGTGTGACTCTAACTAAGGAAGTGAAGGACCTGTATGACAAGAACTTCAAACCTCTAAAGAAAGAAATTGAGGAGGATCTCAGAAAATGGAAAGATCTCCCATGCTCATGGATTGGAAAGATCAACATTTTAAAAATGGCCATCCAACCAAAATCAATCTACAGATTCAATGCAATCCCCATCAAAATTCCAACCCAGTTCTTCATGGAATTGAAAAGATCAATGTGCAATTTCATATGGAATAACAAAAGACCTAGAATAGCGAAATCCATCCTCAACAACAAAAAAACATCTGCGGGAATCACTATCCCTGACCTCAAGCTATATTACAAGGCAATTGTGCTGAAAACTGCATGGTACTGGTACAGAAATAGGCAAGTGGATCAATGGAATAGAATAGAAGATCCAGAAATGAGCCCTCACGTATATGGTCACCTGATTTTTGACAAAGGAGCTGTAAACATTCAATGGAAAAAGGACAGCCTATTCAACAAATGGTGCTGGTCCAACTGGCACTCAACATGCAAAAGAATGAAAATAGACCCGTTCTTATCTCCTTGTACAAAGCTCAAGTGTAAGTGGATTAAAGATCTCCACATTAAACCAGATACACTGAAACTATTAGATAAGAAAGTAGGGAAAACCTTAGAACACATAGGCACAGGAGAAAATTTCCTGAACAAAACACCAATGGCTCAAGCTCTAAGGTCAAAGATTAACAAATGGGACTTAATGAGATTGCAAAGTTTCTGTAAGGCTAAGGACATCATCAAGAAAACAAAACGGCAACCAACAGAATGGGAAAAGATCTTTACCAACACCACATCAGATAGAGGCCTAATATCCAAGGTGTACAAGGAACTCAAAAAGCTAGACACCAGAGAATCAAATAACCCTATTAAAAAATGGGGTACAGAGCTAAACAAATCATTTTCAGTTGAGGAACACCGAATGGCCGAGAAACATCTAAGGAAGTGCTCGACATCCTTAGCCATCAGGGAAATGCAAATCAAAACAACCCTAAGATTCCACCTCACACCAGTCAGATTGGCCAAGATCCAAAACTCAGATGACAGCAGATGCTGGCGAGGCTGTGGAGAAAGAGGAACACTTCTCCACTGTTGGTGGGGTTGCAAGCTAATACAACCACTCTGGAAATCTGTCTGGCGATACCTCAGAAAATTGGATATAGTACTACCTGAAGACCCAGCTATTCCACTTCTGGGCATATATCCCAGAGATACTTTAATACACAACAAAGATATATGCACCACAATGTTCATAGCGGCTCTATTTATAATAGCCAGAAGCTGGAAGGAACCCAGATGTCCTTCAGAAGACGAATGGATACAAAAATTGTGGTACATATACACAATGGAATACTACTCAGCCACCAGAAACAATGACTTAACCAAATTCTTAAGAAAATGGCTGCATCTAGAGAATATCATCCTGAGTGAGATAACCCAGTCACAAAAGAACAGACATAATATGCAGTCACTGATAGTGGGATGCTAACCCCAGAGGCTTGCACTCCCCCAGAAACAACTCACAGACTGTATGAAGTCCAAGAAATAAAGAAAACAAAAAATATACATATATTCACAAAACAAGAAGACTTTGACTATTTCCATGTTGCGTTTTGTTTTGCATGTACTTTACGCTTATTGCAACTAGTACGTTTTCAATGCATACTGTCAAGCCCTTGAAAAAAATCAAGTACTGACTAAAAAACATATTCACATGGTTTTATGTAAAATTTATTTTAATGTCTGAAAAAACAATACTGACAAAAATGTATAATTTTAAGCAAAAAATGTTTAAAATCTGTACATTTATCTTTGTTTTGCAAAATAAAGTCGTTTAAAAAAATAAGTTAGGACTTGTCTTTTCAATTAAGCCTCTTCACATTTTTTAAAAAGAAAAATCTAGATTTCTATAGCAATGCAAAAATAAAAGGAACTAGCTAATTAAAAATCAAGTTTTCAAATTATTAATTTTTATTTTGTCAATATTTTCTGGCATTTTGCTTGAAATATATTCATCCTGAAGTTCCTTTTCCTCATCTTTGAGATGTCTCCTTACTAACAACACTATCAGTAGATATCTCTTTTACTATATATAAAAGTTTTGGAAAAGTTGATTGTTTAAAAGTATAAAAAGCACTTAAAAGTTTCTAAATATATTTATTATAGAAATCTTTTCCTTTCCAAAAGCTGTGTACTTAATTTATTGAATAACTTAATAAATATTTTTATCTATTAATAAAGGTCAGGAAAGTTATCTGAATGTTTTAGCTGAGAATACTCCAGAAAATTGAAATAAGTTATATGAGACCTAACATATATGACCTAACATAAAAGTTATTCATACCACTCTACAATATATAGTATTTGAATTATAGCAATTACATTAATAATCTTTTTTCTGATTTCAAAGTAAAATCATATTTTTCATAATTTTTTCATTCACCTTAACATTTTCTACTTTCCCAAAGTGATGATACAAAAGAAAGTCCTATTTTCCCCTTAAGTTTATATTGTGAACAATATTTCTGCTTGTGGTACAGACATCCAATTTCTATGAGTGGATTCATGGAAACAGATGATGGCAAATAGAAAGTAGATGACATATTGGTATAGTTTCATTCATTTGAGTAAAAGAAGAAAATACTCTGAAAAGGTAATGAATCTTCACCCACGAAAAAGCATGAGCCCTCATATTCTTACTTCCTGGTATTGCCTGTGTTTGCAAAAAAAAAAAAAAAAAAAAGGAGTTCACATGTTGCTGCTGCTTCATCAACACTAATATTTGTTGTCAGGTAGATTCATATTGAAATATCCTATTTATTCCAGAGGGAAATGACAGGTATTTAAGAAAAACTCCCTAATGCTTCAGTTTTGACCAAAGTACACTAATAACATACTATACATAAAGTTTAGATATATAGTCAGTGATACAACTAGACTTAGAAATTGGGGATGTTCTCTCTCTCTCTCTCTCTCTCTCTCTCTCTCTATCTATCTATCTATCTATCTATCTCATCTACCTCTTTTCATCCCTCCCTCCATCCCTCTCTTCCTCTCTCTCACTCAAAGTTTCAAACTCTTTCATTTGTTGGCAAAACTCTGCTTTTGTTTCCATCACTCAGATCCCCATAACTGTACTGTCCATCTTTGATGCCATTACTTCATCATTTAGTTACTAAGTCTTATTTGTTTAAATCTGAAATGAAAGACAAAACATTGAGTTTCTATCTTGAGACAGCCCTAGAAGTTGAGCCTTGGAGTTGAATCTCCATCTCTTAAGTTGGGTCTAACTATTGCCCGTCAGACCTCTTCCATCATGTCTGTACCAACATCCCATCTGAAGATTCTCCCTATCTCCCTGGTTGGTATAAGCTGTTAGGCAATCTTCTCACAAAACCCTCCATCATCTGTTTCCATATTTACTGGCCACCAGGCTTCTGCTTATCACTGCCTGGATCTCTTCTATCGATTTACCTTTCTCACCACCTGCACTACCTAGGTAGACACACTGCTCTTCTATCCCAACCACCTCAAATTGGTTGTTGTTGTTATTATTATTTATTTATTTATTATTTAATTTATTTATTATTATGAGAGAGAGAAAGAGAGAAAGAATATGAGTGTCATTTATGACAAAGGCCCATTTGTGACAGAAGACAATTTGTGGGAGTTGGTTCTTTTCTTTTACCATACGGGTTCTGAGGATTGAACTCAGGCCATTAGGCTTGGCAGCAAGTACCTTTATCACTAAGCTATCTCGTTGGTCCCTTACACATTTTAAAATAAAACTACATTTTGATTGGTATTGTACTTTATTTTGTTGCTCTATTGCCCAGGAATTTGAACGCTTATCTTGGCACTAAAAATTCAACAAAATTAAGGAAATAAATTAAGAAAGCTTTTACTAGTATGTTTTCATCAGCAAAAGCATATTACCTGCTTATTGGCTTTCAACACTGCCCTAAGTGTGGCAATCTGCTCCCGTTTGGTGCTCAGTAAAGACTTCAGCTTGAGAATCTCTTCCATTAAGGCTTCCTTGTCCTTATCAATCATGGGGGCCAACTCTCGGGCTGCTGCTCTTTGACGAGACAGCTGTAAGGACCTGTCCACTGCTTTTTGCAGATGCTTGATTTGGTCCCGGATTATGGCATTGAGGTTGTAGATATTCATTGGCTCTTTGCGGATATCACTTGTATCCAAAACTGGAGATGACGGTGGGGCAGTAATAACAGGAGAGATTGTGGGAGTCTTAGTTGGACTTGGCTCTTTACTAGTCTCTGTGTTTTCCTTTGAAACTGGTTCAGATGATGTCCTTGATTCTACAGGGGATGACACACCCCTCCTAGATAATCTTGGTGACAAAAGCCCTCTGGGATCATCAGGTCCCTTGAGGCTACCACTTCGAGTAACTCTGCTTTGTCTATAGTAATCCAACATGACTCTATTGGGAGTTTCATTATTACATAGACAAACATGGTGGTAAAGCTGGGCTAGTTCTTCACTAAATGTCACCAACTCATCTTGGGCTGTATTGAGGGTGTTGTGATTTTCGTTGGCTATGCCAGTCATCTTTTGCAATTCCTTCTCCATGTGGGCCATCTTCTCACCACTCTCCTTAGATGTCTTCTCAAGGTTTGTCACTTGCTCATCATACATTTGGATCTTACTCTCATATTTGGTCTTTTCTTCTGTATAATTTTCTACAGATTTATTATATTTTTCCTTTAAGGCCTTAATTTCTGCTTTCAAATCAATGACTTCCGTGACGGCCACTCTATATTTGCACTCAAGGATCTCTAAGCCATTGATGTCCACCTCATAGTCGTGGGCTTCCTCTGCTGAGTTCCGGCCCTTCTCACAATCTAGCTCAGCCTTGAGCTCTTTGCTGTTTTGCAAGCCCCTCATAGCATTGACATGTTCTGTGAGCCGGTGCACTTGCTCATGTTGTTCTGTCAGTGCCCCCTTGGTGTGTTCTAGCTGGGTTTGTGACTCCTGGAGGTTGGCCATAAGAATAGCTTTTTCCCGCTCTACCTATAATGGCAGAAGACAACAAATAACTTTAGGGCAAAGCCAATAATGAACTCAATGAATTTGTACAGACATGTATACATTTAAAATGCCCACAGCAGAGCCAACACTCCCATTATTTCAAGCTAAATTCAAATGTTTTCTTATTTGAGTTCTGGTAAGTCAATCTAAAAATGCCTAATTCATAATATGGAATTTTATGAAAGCCAAGTCATTTGAATTTTTCATAAAGAAAATGGAAAAATCTTCTATTGTTGGCATCATGATCTCCTCTATGTTTTTTTTTTTTTTGAAAACTAAATGAATTCCCTCTAAAGTTTAAGCACTATTAAAATAAACAAACTTTTTCCAAATAGATTTTTCTTCTGGAAAAGAAATTTTATAAATTTTAATCAAAACAAAAAATACTGGATGTCTCACAAGCTTATTATAGGGACAGAATCCCTTGAAAAATGAGATAATGTATTTAGAACAGTTTGGGGTCTATTTTATTTGAGGTCTTGTTTGAATTTACTATAACATTTTCTAAAATCTACCAGTTTCTTCATTATAGTGGCTATAGGAAAAAAAAATCAACAGAACATGTTTTCCCCTCTGTGTGTCAAAAATTCTATAATATGCTATACCATCAACATAAATTCATTCTTGCAAATTCAGCTCTTACCTGAATAAGCTGCTGCTTCAATTTCTGAATTTCTGAAATGTTCAACTCACTAAATAAGTCAGACACGGGATGTAAGGACTCTCCTTTCCTGATAGTGGGAGTACGATAGTCTCCATTCAGTTTCCCAAGAGGCCCATGAATATGCCCATTCATCTTGTCATCGTTGTTTGGCTCACTCCCATCCTCAGCAAACTTGAGTCCATCTACTGAGATGCTGATGTGGTTATCACTGAGGTTGATGTACTGCGACAGCTCCTTCCTCAGATTGTTCTTTTGCTCTCTTTCATTCTTCAGTGTCTCAAGGGCTTCTTCCAACTGATGCTCTGCAATCTCTTTCAATCGAATGGCGTCTTCTAGTTGGCTGTTCAGTAATACTGTTTCTTCTTCAAATCGCTTAATTTCATGCTTTAACCCTTCATATTCAACCTAAGTTAGATAGGATTAAGAGAATTCATAAAACTAGAATTTGGGCCTTATCAAGCTCCCATTAAACAGTTTAGTAGATGTAATTATTTAAGAAAAATGTAACAGTCTACAAAATAAATAATAAAAAGTATATACCATATTCTTATGGTAATACACAATAATTAGACACTTAAAAATACACACACACATATATATATATCTATATGTATATATAACTAGCCATATTTTAAATGTATATATATATATATATATATATATATATATATATATATATATATATATAATTTAACATCTAGAAGAGCAGAAAAGGTATTTACTGTATTAGAACATTTTTAAAGATCCAATGGAGAAGACAGAGTTTTTTTCCTAACAAATAATGATAAATTTGGTAATATTTTATCAAAATTTTTAGTATTTACCACCCAAGAAAAAATTTTTACCATCACTTTACTTCATTAATGAAAAGGCAATTTTAGTATGCATACAAACATTTGTTTAAAAGATCACAATAAAAACAAAAATTCAATAAAATATGTTTGAGATTAAGATAATAAAGCCCAAAATAATTAACTCCAAATAATAAATATGTATATATACTATTAGTAATGCAATATTCTTTTGAATTATAGTAAATGAGAGCCTGGTCAAACAACCTTTGATCATAAGAATCACTGATTACAGTGTCTCTGTGAGCTGGTATACCTTCCTGGAGACTTTTCCATGGTACTAACTATATGCCGCCCTTTAGAAACATGTTATCTGTCTGGGTATGGCAGCACATGCCTTTAATTCCAGCATTCAGGAGACAGAAACAGTTCTGAGTTTGAGGCCATTCTGATCTACAAAGTGAGTTCGAGGATAGCTAGGGCTCTACAGAGAAATGAGTCTTGAAAAAAACAAAACAAACAAACGAACAAACAAACAAAAGTAAGCAATCAAGCAAACAAATTAATAAAGTTTGTTATTTGGGCCACACATGGTGGTAATCCCAGCACTCTGGAGACAAAGGCAAGCAGATCTCTCTGAGTTAGAGGCCAGCTTGTACTACATAGTAACTTTAGAGGCCAGTAAGAGTTATACAGTGAGACCCTGTTACAAAACAAACCTAAAGTACTTTTTTATTCTCCCAAGTATCCCTCAATATGTCAGTGCTCCCTCTGTAATGTTTAAAACCAAATTCTGCTCTTCAATAAACAATTTGCTTAGTAACTACTCTGAAAAAAATCTAGAATAAGTAACAAACATACTATTAGAAACTAACATAAATTGTGAATTTAGTTTTATATGTATCTGTATTTTCATTGTTTAAATTGAAACTGGGATCATAGATCATTATCCCTTTCATATACATTTAACCTCCCTCCCCTTTTCATAATCTTAATGTAATTGCTTATTTTGAAAATTTTGAGGTATCAGTTTAATTGGGATGTAGATTTGGCTGATTTAAACAAGACCTAATTAAAAATGACTTAGTTGAGATAGAAGGATTTTACCCTATGCAACAGGAAAAGGATAGATAGCCAAGGCAAGCACGAACTCTCAGCTTCATAAGTCTGTCTGTGAACAAGGCTTCTCTCTTGCTACATCACCTCCTACTACAGTTCATGCAATACAGCAGGTGGTGGTAGGCGTGCTATCTTGACTATGTCCCCAGAAGATTAAAGGAAATGATATATCCTTTTTCCTTTAAGGATGTCTCAAAGTTTCCCATATTGCTTTTCTTCATATACATATAACATTTTGCTGTAAGGAAAGTGAAAATGCAATCTCTTTTACAATTAAAAAATATGAATACAATGAAAGAAGGTAACAGCCGCAGCATTCAGTGCTACAGGTTACAAGACCAATGGTTCATGGAACATACTATGGAAAATTCATGTGTAAAAGCTGTTTTTTTCTTTTTAATTGAACAACTTTATTTTAAAAAACAAAGATAAATGTACAGATTTTAAGCATTTTTGCATAAAAGTATACGAATATATTTTGTCAGTGCTTGGTTTTATTTAAAGGTTTCATAGTGTGCATTAAGATCTTACTAGTTACAATGAGCATAAAGTACATGTAAAAGCTGTTTCTAAGACTTAATTACATATGGGAATGAGGAGAATATTAATTCTTAACAGAATGTTCACTACCCTACAGCTTGTAATAAACTCTGTAAGACAAATAAATAAACAATGTTTGTAAGAATGTGTTCACCATACTGTGAGGTAAAGGATACATTATATAAAAACACTGCACAGATACTTCTAAAGAAAATAACAAATGACATTATAATTTCAACATTTTCATAACAGAATCACTCAAAAAGTCAAGTAGAAAGATACGCTATCTTAGTTATTTTTCTGTTGCTGTGAAAAGCACAATGACCAAGGATACTTATAGAAGAAAGGGCTTGTTGAGAGGTTAGTTTCAGAGACTTAGGGTTTATGACCATTACAGCGGCGAGAATGGCAGCAGGCAGGTAAGAATGGCATTGAAGCAGTAACTGAGATCCACAAGGGTGAGGCAAAGAGAGAGCTAACTGGGAATTGTATGGGCTTTGGAACCTTAAAGCCTACCACAGTGGCATACCTCTTCTGAAAAGATCATACCTCCTAATCCTTCCCAAACAGTTTTACCAATTAGGAACCAAGTAGTCAAACATATGAACCCCTCAAAGTCATTCTCCTTCAAACCACTCCCTAGTTCCCATAGGCTCATGCATTTAGCCTAACTTTAAAAGTCCCCACAGTCTTTTACAATCTGAATACAGTTTAAAAGTCCGAAGTCTCTTTTAAGACTTAAGGAAATCTCTTAACTATAATCCTTAGTAAAATCAAAAGCTAAAAAAAAAAATGTATAGTTTCACAATACAATGGCACAGACTATACATACCATTCCAAGTATATAGTAAGGATATACTGGACCAAAGTCAGACCAAAACCTAGCAGAGAAAACTCCAAACCCTGTAAGTCCATGCCTGGTGCCAAAGGGCATAGATACCTCCACACTTCTAGCTTTTGCTGATTGTAACATACTTACCTTTCAAGCTTGTTCCATTCCCTATATGGAGATTTCCTTGGCAGATAACACAAGGCTCTATAACTTTTTAACATCTCTGGGTCTCCAATACAACCCAGGCTTTACTTTCACAACTTCACATGACCACCTTCCTTTCAGAGGTTGCAGTATTAGTTTGGTGGGGTCTTGCCCTAAGGGTACAACTTCTTTTATTCCATTTTGTACCAGATCTCTCTCTTTAATTGCTTTCAGAACAAGTCTTGCTCCAACACTAACTTTCCAGATGATCTTTTTCTCCCTAAACTGTATATTTTGTATTTCTTTTCCCTGCTTGCTGTTTTTCATTGTAGTCCTGCAGAAAAGTGATTACTAATAACCACGTGATGAGTCAATATTAGGCTGTCTTGAAATCTCTTCTGCCAACAAAAATATTTCCAAACTTTTTGATTTAGCTTTAGGTAGATTCTTAGGACGAAGCCAAAAGGAAACCATATTCTTTGCCAGAATTATCACAAGATTTATGTTTTGTCCAGTTAATATTGTTCTCCTTTGAAATTTCTTAAGTTGAGCCTCTATAGTCCACACTGATCTCAACACTACTGCCTTCGAAGCTCCTATTAAGGATGGCCCATTAAGTCCCATTTAAAACATTCAATCACTTTTTTAGTCTAAATTCCCCAGATCTTCCACATGTCTCTAATAAATAGTATGGCCATGCCTTTCACAGAAATAGCTCATTTCCTGGTACTGACTTCTGTCTTAGTTACTTTTCTGCTGCTGTGAACAAGATAAAAGAAAGAATTTATTGGATTACAGTTTCAGAGGGTTAGAGTTTGTGTCCATTATGGTGAGGAGTGTGGCAGTAGCTAGACAAGCAGCCATGATGGAGTAGTAACTAAGAGCTTACATCTTTATCCATAAACACTAAGCAGAGAGAGGAGAGAGGGGAAGTGAGGGGAAAGGAGGGGAGGGGAGGAGAGAGAGAGAGAAAGGGAGGGCGGGGAAGAGGAGAGAGAGAGAGAGAGAGAGAGAGAGAGAGAGAGAGAGAGAGAGAGAGAGAGAGAGATCACTAACTGAAAATAGTGTGGGCTTTTGAAATCTCAAAGCATGCTTCCAGTGGCACATCTCCTTCAACAAAGCCATACCTCATAATTCTTTCAACTAGTTCCACCCCACTGGGAATCAAACATTCAAATATATAAGTCTATGAAGGTCATTCTCATTCAAACTATCACATATGTCAATTACCATAATAATGTTTTACCCTACATGTTTATTTGAGTAAATATAAAAGAATATAACAAGTCTTCACACTGCATACTACCAATAATTACCTTCTAAATGTGTCAGAAGACATTTTGCCTGCTTCTTTGAAAGCCTGCTTCTCAGGTAGAGTCAGGTCAGGCCAGGGTCTACTGGCAGGTTTTCTGGCCTGCTGATGCATGGAACAATAAAAGGGAATGGGATACACTTGAAGCTAAAGTTGAGAGGCTGAATATTCTATTAATCTTGGAGGAGGAACAGGGAGCAATAGAGAGGCCTCCAGATGGGTACAGATATCGAATGTACGTCAGCCATGGTCTCTGTTGGCTTGTGACTTTGTTTCCCACAATACTGTAGAACATATAAGGCTATGAGAAATACATTCGGTGCTATCCATGTATTCACAGTCCTCCTGGTTTCTAACCTTTGTCTCTGAGTCTTCTTTTCCTTCTTTCCTCACTCCCCTCTCAAAGGACTGCTCAACCTTGTACCAACTAGACCAGTACATAATTGTATTTAAAGGAGGAATTTCTGTGTTACACATCATTATGTAAGATTGTGAGTATTTGGTCCAACGAGTTGCCATGCAAGCCTGGTGACTTGAGTCTAATCCCTAAAACGTTTGCAAAGTTGTAAATAGAAAACTAATCCCATAAAGTTGTCCTCTTATCCCTATTTACACACTATGGCACTCATACACACATGTGCACACACACAGAGTATACGTATACATATACATATAATAATAAATAATTTTTAAAAGATTGCAGAGGAGCTCCCTCATAGAAGCAGGGAGGGGGATGGGATAGAGGGTTTGTAGAGAGAAAACCTAGAAGGGAAATAATGTTTGAAATGTAAATAAATACTTTTTGGTTTCCAGTTGACCCTGTGTCACAGCTCTTCTTACCCAAATCCCGCCAGGAGAGAGCTCGTCTCCTAGAAGTGCTGACATACATGAGAGCACTGGTAAGACTACCACTTCTGCTCAAATACCTGGCCTAAAAGAGACCTGCCCAGAGCCCTCAGACACAGGAACCAAAGAACAGAAGGGACAGAATCCTTCTGGTTTCCTTCTGCATCCTGGATTTGACCCTGTGGTACAGCTCTCCAATCCCAAATTATGCCCAGAAAGATGTAGTTACCCAGGAGTGCTTACCAGAGGGACAAGCCACACTCAGAGACAGTAAGACCAGCTAACACCAGAGATAACCAGATGGCAAGACGCAAGTCCAAGAACCTAAGCAACAGAAACCAAGGTCACTTGGCATCATCAGAACCAAATTCTCCCACCACAGCAAGTACTAGATACCCCAAACACACTGGATGATAAATGGAAAAATCCAACACAAGGAAGGAAACTACACCCAAGAAAAAGCAAAATAATAATAATAATAATAATAATAATAATAATAATAATAATAATAATAATAACAATGCAAAAAAAACCAAAAGAAGAAAAGCACACAAACATAAGTCTACTTCTAACAACAAAAATAACAGGAAACAAAAATCACTATTTCATAATTTCTCTTAATATCAATGGACTCAATTCGCCCAATAAAAAGATATAGACTATCAGATACGTAAACAGGATCCAGCATTTTGCTGCATACAGGAAACTTATCTCAGAGAAAAAAGGCTAGGAAAAAAACCTTCCAAGCAAACGAGCCCAGGAAAGCTGGAGTATCTATTCTAATATCAAACAAAATAGATTTTCAACCAAAAGTCATCAAAAAAGATAAGGAAGAACACTTTTTCCTCATCACAGGAAAAAAATCAATAAAGATGAACTCTCAATCTTGAACATCTATGCTCCAAATATAAGGGCACCCACATTTATAAGAGAAGTCCTACTAAAGGTCAAAGCATATATTATACCACACACAATAATAGTGGGAGACTTCAACACCCTACTCTCATAAATGGACAGATCATGGAGACAAAAACTGAACAGAGACACAGCAAAACTAGCAGAGGTTATGAACCAACTGGAATTAATGAACATCTACAGGACATTTTATCCAAAAACAAAAGAATATACTTTCTTCTTAGCACCTCATGCTACCTCCTCCAAAATTGACCATATAGTCAATCACAAAATAGGCCTCAACAGATACAAGAAGATCAAAATACTCCCATGCATCCTATCAAATCGCCATGGACTAAGGCTGGTCTTAAATGCCAACAAAAACAACAAAAAGCCCACATACACATGGAAGCTGATGTGTATGTGGGCTTTTTGTTGCTTTTGTTGTTATTAAAGACCAATGATATCTGGTCAATGATAGCTTGGTCAAGGAAGAAATAAAGAAGGGTTTTTTAGAATTTAAGGAAAATAACACCACTACATACCCAACTTATGGGATGCAATGAAAGCAGTACTGAGAGGAAAACACATAGCTCTGAGTGCCTCCAAAAAGAAACTGGGGAGAGCATACACTAGAAGCTTGACAGCACAACTGAAAGCTCTAGAACAAAAAGAAGCAGATATGCCCAAGAGGAGTAGGCAGCAGGAAATAATCAAACTCAGAGAAGAAATCAACTGAATAGAGACAAAAAGAACTATACAAAGAATCAACAAAACCAAGAGCTGGTTTTTTGAGAAAATCAACAAGATCGATAAGCCCTTAGCCAGACTAACTAGAGGGCAAAGAGACAGCATCCAAATTAACAAAATCAAAAATGATAGGGGAAAGATAACAACTGAAACAGGAAATTCAAGAAATCATCAGGTCCTATTACAAAAGCCTATATTCAACAAAACTGAAAAATCTGGAGGAAATGGGTAAATTTTTAGATGGATACCAGATACCAAAGTTAAATGAGGATCAGATAAACCATCTAAATAATCCCATAACACCTAAAGAAATAGAAGCAGTCATCAAAAGCCTCCCAAACAAAACAGCCCAGGACCAGACGGATATAGTGTAGAATTCTATCAGACTTTTATAGAAGACCTAATACCTATACTCTTCAAACTATTTCACAAAATAGAAACAGAAAAAAACACTACCCAGGTGTTTGTTTTTGTTTTTGTTTTTTTTTTTTTCAAAAGAAAAAAATCTAAGCTCCACTCTCCATGTGATTTCAGCTTCTGGAAAGCAATTACATAAGGAAATACTTCCCTAGGGTCTGCACACAGAATCTGATAACAACTCTGATATGAAGGAGCCAGTCTCCATCCCAAAGTGGCACCAGAACTTACTAGTGTCTGCTAGTATCATTTGGCACTGGTTTTGCAGGTATGAGAGATACAATACTGAATCATGAAGTCTCCTATCACAGTTTCAAAGAACTATTGATACCAAATAGCATGTGCTATGAATAAAGTTCTGAAAGAAGGCCCTGAGAGACCCCTGTGTGAAGCTGTAAAGATGAATACTAAGTTATAGTGAAGACCTAGAATACTGAAGATACTAGGACCAGGAGTCATCTGCCAAGGAAAGCTGTAGGTGTGGTATGAAGCCTACCTAAGATAGAGGATATGTGTGATTGCAGAAGGTAGAGTTAGAAGAATGAGGCCCAGCCAATTTCATCTCAGGCTACATTTTGCACCAAGAGATGGTCATGACTTTTGAGGGGCAAGAATGTTGTGGTTTGAATGTTAAACGTACCCTATATGATCACATGTTTGAATACATGACTCCTACCTAGTGGTTCTGCTTGGGAAGGTTGTGGAACTCTTAGAAGATAGTCTTGATGGTGGAAGTTGGTCACTGGAGGTACACCTTGAGGACTTATATCCCAGGCCCACTACCTGATCACTCTCTGCTTTCAGAAGGCAAATGTAATATGACCATTCAACATTGTGTTTCTGTTGCCATGGCTTTCTTGCTTGTTACTATGCATTCTACCCCATTATGGACTATGTCCCCAGAAATTGTAAATCAAAACAAATCCTTTTTCCTGTTTTTTATCAGGATATTGTATTACAGCAAAAAAAAAAAAAAAAAACCCAAAAACCTAAGTCAACACCTAAGCCTCATTACAGAAAAAATATGTATAAATTATAAGGAAATTTTATAAGTTACAGCAGAAAAACAAATCGAACATTTTTTTCTCACTGTTTTCTTCCTTTTAATTTATACTTTTCTATATGCACTGAGAACAATTTGCCCAAAAATGAGACAGACAGACAGACAGACAAGAAGAAGGAGAAGGAAGAAAAGGTGGAAGAGAGATGAAGAAAATGGAAAGAAAACAAAGAATAAAAAGGGAAGAAAGGAAGGAGAGATAATGAAAGAAAGGCAAAGGAGACAGTAAAGGAAAAAAATAGAAAAAAAGAGAGAAGAGAGAAAGGAAAAAAAGGGAAGGAAGAAGGAATTGGATAAAGGAAGGGAGAATGGGGAGGAAGAATGAAAGGGAAGGGAAGAGAGTGAAGAAGGATAGAGAAGGAATGAGAGAAGGAAAAGGAAAGAAAGGGGAAGAAGAGGAAGACAAACAAGCATTTATAGGAATATCTTGAGGATAAAAAAAACTAGTTTTTTTTTTTTTTTTGTCATATAAAACAAACTAGTATACCCAGCAACAACGGGAAGTTGCTAAGTTAAATTTATTATAATACATTTGACTTACTACTAAAACAAATTAGCATGGAGCTAAAATAAATGAACATTCGTCTTACTTAATAAACAGTATTGAAAAGTATATTACTTACATGACTTTTTTTTTTCCTTATATGTTTTAGCTGACATGGGAAGATTGAGATATTCCAGTATACAAATGAAAAGAGTATAAGAACATAAACTGACAAGTTCTTTTTTACAAAATAAAGTATAGAGCTGAAGAGATGGCTCAGCAGTTAAGAGTATATATATATAATTTTTCCCCCAGAGGACTTCTGTGTGTGCTCATACACAGACCACAAATAGTAAAGACAAGTCTTTTGGAAAAAAGAAAGGGAAGAGTGAACCTCATTTATTAGAACATGTGAATCCATCTGTGGTATAACTTTTTAAAAACCTTAAGTCTCACCTGGTTCTGCTTTAATGTGGACACTAGTTTCTGCAATGTGATATTTTCTTCTTCCAATTCTGTGTAGTCCTGAAGGAGTCGGGCCTCCCGGAACTTATATTCTCGGATTTCATCTTTCATTCGTATTCTCTGTAGCTCCACCATCTCATTGTTCTGAAACAAAACAAAAATCAGTATAAAGCTTCCCTATTCTAGGTTTCAGTAAACGTAGACAAAAACCTGGCAGTTAAATAATAGAATGATTTTCTACATTTAAATTGGTACTGCCCTTTAAGATGACAATATAGTGATATCTATTGAAACTTTTAAATCACAAATACCTGGCCCAACAATCTGACATTCAAAAATTATTCTTAAACATATTTTTCAAAGCAAATAAAAAGAAATAAATAAAAAGCTAAGCAAATTCATGTTCATTCACACAGAGAATGGAAAATAGGCTATATTTCTGCTATTTAGAATAACATTGATATAAATTATTTTTTAATTACAAAACTATTTAAATGATGAGAAATATAATCAGGAGAAATTTTAATGTATTAAAACAGAAATATCGCTCCAATATATTATTAAATGTAAAAGTAAGCTGTAGACTAGTGTGCACAGTAGTATCTCTTGTGTATTGAAAATAAGGGAATGGGCTCAGTGGTTAAAAGCATTTGCTGCTCTTCCAGAGAACCTGGATTGGATTTCCAGAACTCACAAGAACGCTCACAACCATCTGTAACTTCAGTTCAGTATATTCCATGCTTTCTTCAGTCTCCACAGGCAACAGGTATACACTCAATGCACTCATATACTTATGAAGAAAATATTCATACTCATAAAATAATAAATAAATATTTGTAAAGATTTATATTTAAAAATAAATAAATAAGAGAGAGGCTGGGTATTGTGGTACACATCTGGGTTTCAAGGACTTAGCGGGCAGAAGGAGGATCAGGGACTTACAGACAGCTTGGGTTATATAAAACCCTATCTCAAAAAACAAAACAGAGGCCAAGAAGTGCTTACTGGCAGGAACCAGATATAAATGCCTCTTCAGAGGCTCTGCCAGAGTTATACAGATACACTTGAGGATGCTTGAAGCTAACCATCAGACTGAACGTGGGGACGCCAATGAAAGAACTAGGAAAAGGACTGAAGGATATGAAAGGATTTGCAACCCCAATGGGAAGAACAACATTATCAACCAACCAAACCCTCCACAGCTCCCAGGGACTAAAACACCAACTAATGAGCACACATTGGAGAGACCCATGGCTCCAGTTGCATATTTAGCAGAGATTAGCATTGTCTGGCATCAATGGAAAAAGAGGCCTTTGGTCCAGTGAAGGTGCATTATCCCAGTGTAGGGGAATGCTGAGGCACTGAAGAGGAGAGGGTGGTTGCTTCATGAAAGCAAGTGGAGGGGGAGGGAGGTTGGAAATGGGAGGGAAGGGGATAACATTTGAAATGTAAATACAGAGAATATCGAATTAAAAAGAATTATAACAAAAACAGTAAAAATTAATAAAATTAAAGAAGTGCATACAAGTGTACATGCACACACAAACAAACCTCAATTTCATGTTATAAAAATATTTGTGAAAATTCTCCCCAAACTGTTAATAGTGATTATTTAGCAGGGGTGAGGCAATAAGCAGAGGGCCAATTACTTTAATTTTATAACATATGGAGATCCTATATAAAATTCCCCATTGTTTAAAAACTCTTTATTGTTGACCTCCAGTCCATGTATCTTCATTCTTTATTCACTTTGCTTTTTTTTTTTTTTTTTTTTTTGTTTTGTTTTTTGGCTATTTTATTTTATTTTATTTTACTTTATTTTAAAAAACAAAGATAAAAGAAAAAAATTTAAACATTTTTGCATAAATGTATACAAATACATATTTGTCAGTGCTTGGCTTTTTTTATCTTTTTTTTTTTTTTTTTAAGATTTGCTACTCTGCATTAAGGTCTTACTAGTTACAATGAGCAAAAAGTACATGTAAAACAGGATGTAACCCGGAATTAGTAAACGTTTTCTTGGTGTGTAAGGATTGAGCATAATGTTTTTTTTGTTGTTGTTTTGTTTTCTTTTCTTTTTTTCTTGAGCTTCACACAGTCTGTGAGTTGTTTCTGAGGCAGTCAGAGCCTCTGGGGTTAGCATCCCACTATCAATGACTGCATATTATGTCTGTTCTTTTGTGACTGGGTTATCTCACTCAGGATGATATTCTCTAGATGCAACCATTTTTTTAAGAATTTGGTTAAGTCATTGTTTGTAATAAATGAGTAGCACTCCATTATGTAAATGTACCACAATTTTTGTAACCATTCATCTACTGAAGGAAATCTGGGTTCTTTCCAGCTTCTGGCTATTATAAATAGAGCTGCTATGAACATTGTGGTGCATGTATCCTTGTTGTATACTGGAGTGTCTCTGGGGTATATGCCCAGAAGTAGAACAGCTGGATCTTCAGGTAGTACGATGTCCAATTTTCTGAGGAATCGCCAGACTGATTTCCAGAGTGGTTGTATCAGTTTACAACCCCAACAGTGGAGAAGTGTTCCTCTTTCTCCACAACCTCACCAGCATCTGCTGTCATCTGAGTTTTGGATGTTGGCCAATCTGACTGGTGTGAGGTGAAATCTCAGGGTTGTTTTGATTTGCATTTCCCTGATGGCTAAGGATGTCGAGCACTTCCTTAGATGTTTCTCAGCCATTCCATATTCCTTAATTGAGAACGTTTTGTTTAGCTCTGTACCCCATCTTTTAATAGGGTTGTTTGATTCTCTGGTGTCTAGCTTTTTGAGTTCTTTGTATACCTTGGATATTAGGCCTCTATCTGATGTGGAGTTGGTAAAGATCTTTTCCCATTCTGTTGGTTGCCATTTTGTTTTCTTGACAATGTCCTTAGCCTTACAGAAACTTTGTAATCTCATTAAGTCCCATTTGTTAATCTTTGACCTTAGAGCTTGAGCCATTGGTGTTTTGTTCAGAAAATTTTCTCCTGTGCCTATGTGTTCTAATGTTTTCCCTACTTTCTCTTCTAATAGTTTCAGTGAATCTGGTTTAATGTGGAGATCTTTGATCCACTTACACTTGAGCTTTGTACAAGGAGATAAGAAAGGGTCTATTTTCATTCTTCTGCATGCTGAGTGCCAGTTGGACCAACACCATTTGTTGAATAGGCTGTTCTTTTTCCATTGAATGTTTACAGCTCCTTTGTCAAAAATCAGGTGACCATATACGTGAGGGCTCATTTCTGGATCTTCTATTCTATTCCATTGATCCACGTGTCTATTTCTGTACCAGTAGCATGCAGTTTTCAGCACAATTGCCTTGTAATATAGCTTGAGGACAGGGATAGTGATTCCCGCAGATGTTTTCTTGTTGTTGAGGATGGATTTCGCTATTCTAGGTCTTTTGTTATTCCTGATGAAATTGCGCATTGATCTTTCCAACTCAATAAAGAACTTTTGATGGGGATTGCATTGAATCTATAGATTGCTTTTGGTACAATGGCCATTTTTAAAATGTTGATCCTTCCAATCCATGAGCATGGGAGATCTTTCCATTTTCGGAGATCTTCCTTGATTTCCTTCTTTAGAGGTTTGATGTTCTTGTCATACAGGTCCTTCACTTGCTTAGTTAGAGTCACACCAAGGTATTTCATAGTTTTTGTGACTATTGTGAAGGGTATATTTTCCCTAATTTCTTTCTCCACATGTTTGTCCATTGAATATAGGAAGGCTACTGATTTGTTTGAGTTAATTTTATATCCAGCCACTATGCTGAACTTGTTTATCAGATGTAGGAGTTCTCTGGTGGAATTTGTGGGGTCACTTAAGTACACTATCATGTCATCTGCAAAGAGTGATGTTATTACTTCTTCCTTTCCGATTTGTATCCCTTTGATTTCCTTTTGCTGTCTAATTGCTCCAGCCAGGACTTCCAGTACTATATTAAATAGGTAGGGGGAGAGTGGGCAACCTTGTCAAGTCCCTGATTTTAGTGGGATTGCATCAAGTTTCCCACCGTTAAGTTTGATATTGGCTGTTAGTTTGCTGTATATTGCTTTTATTATGTTTAGGTATGGACCTTGGATTCCTGTTCTTTCCATGACTTTTAACATGAAGGGGTGTTGAATTTTGTCAAATGCTTTCTCAGCATCTAGAGAGATGACCATGTGATTTTGTTCTTTGAGTTTGTTTATGTGGTGGATTACATTGATGGATTTCCTTATATTAAACCATCCCTGCATCCCAGGGATGAAGCCTACTTGGTCATGGTGAATGATCATTTTGATGTGTTCCTGGATTTGGTTTGCAAGGATTTTGTTGAGTATTTTTGCATCAATGTTCATAAGTGAGATTGGTCTGAAGTTCTCTTTCCTTGTAGGGTCTTTGTGTGGTTTAGGAATGAGGATTATTGTAGCCTCAAAAAATGAATTAGGTAGTATTCCATCTGATTCTATCTTGTGGAATAGTTTGAAGAGTATTGGTGTTATGTCCGCAATAAATGTCTGGTAAAATTCTGCACTGAACCCATGGGGACCTGGGCTTTTTTTGGTTGGGAGGCTTTGGATGACTTCTATATCTTTAGGTGTTATGGGATTATTTAGATGGTTTACCTGGTCCTGGTTTAACTTTAGTATCTGGTATCTGTCTAGGAATTCATCCATTTCCTCCAGATTTTCCAACTTTGTGGAGTATAGACTTTTGTAGTAGGATCTAATGATTTCTTGAATTTCCTCAGTTTCAGTTATTATGTCTCCACTTTCATTTCTGATTTTGTTAATTTGTATACTCTCTCTTTGCCCTCTAGTTAGTCTGGCTAGGGGTTTATCAATCTTGTGAATTTTCTCAAAGAACCAGCTCTTGGTTTTGTTGATTCTTTCGATGGTTCTTTTTGTTTCTATTCGGTCTATTTCTGCCCTAAGTTTGATTATTTCTTGCTGTCTACTCCTCTTGGATGTATCTGCTTCCTTTTGTTCTAGAGCTTTTAGCTGTGCTGTCAAGTTGCTGATGTATGCTCTCTCCAGTTTCTTTTTGGAAGGGCTCAGAGCTATGAGTTTTCCTCTCAGTACTGCTTTCATTGCATCCCATAGGTTTGGGTATGTTGTGTTTTCATTTTCATTGAATTCTAGAAAATCCTTAATTTCTTTCTTTATTTCTTCTTTGACCCTGCTATCGTTTCACAGAGTGTTGTTTAGTTTCCATATGTATGTGGGCTCTTTTTTGTCTTTGTTGTTAAAGACCAGCCTTAGACCATGGTGATCTGAGAGGATGCATAGGAGTATTTCAATCTTCCTATATCGATTGTGGCTCGTTCTGTGTCCAATTATGTGGTCAATTTTCAAGAAGGTGCCATGGGGTGCTGAGCAGAAGGTGTATTCTTTTCCTTTAGGATGATATGTTCTATAGATATCTATTAATTCCAGTTGATTCATAGTCTCTGCTAGTTTTACAGTGTCCTTGTTCAGTTTCTGTTTCCATGATATGTGCATTGGTGAGAGTGGGGTATTAAAGTCTCCCACTATTACTGTGTGGGGTGAAATGTATCTTTTGAGCTTTATTAGGGTTTCTTTTATGAATGTGGGTGCTTTTGTATTTGGAGCATATATGTTAAGGATTGAGAGTTCCTCCTGACAGATTTCCCCTGTAATGAGCAAAAAGTATCCTTCCTTATCTTTTTTGATAACTTTTGGTTGGAAATTTACTTTATTCGATATTAGAATAGCCACTCCAGCTTGCTTCTTGGGGCTGTTTGCTTGGAAGTTTTTTTCCCAACCTTTTACTCTGAGATAGTGTCTATCTTTGTCTCTGACATGAGTTAGTTTCCTGTATGCAGCAAAATGCTGGATTTTATGTATCCAGTCAGATAGCCTATGTCTCTTTATTGGGGAGTTGAGTCCATTTATGTTATTGATATCAAGGAATAGTGGTTTCTGTTTCCTGCTATTATTGCTTTTGTAGGTTGAGTTGTGTTTGTGTCTCTTTCTTCTTTTGATTCTCTTGCTTAGGAGTTTTCTTGTTTTTACTAGGATGTAGTTCCCCTCATTGTATTGGGTTTTCCACCTATAATTCGTTGTAGTGCTGGGTTTGTGGTCAGATAGTGTGTAAATTTAGATTTGTCTTGAAATATCTTCATTTCTCCATCTATGGTGATTGATAGTTTTGCTGGGTATAGCAGCTTGGGCTGGCACTGTGCTTTCTTAGGGTCTGCATGATGTCTGTCCAGGCTCTTCTAGCTTTCATAGTCTCTGTTGAGAAATCGAGTGTAATTCTGATTGGTCTGCCTTTATATGCTACATGACCTTTTTCCCTTACTGCTTTTAGGATTCTTTCTTTGCTTTGGGCACTTGGTGTTTTGACTATTATGTGTCAGGAGGAATTTCTTTTCTGGTCCAACCTATTTGGAGTTCTGAAGGCTTCTTTTATGCTCGTGGTCATCTCATTCTTAAGGGTAGGGAAGTTTTCTTCTACAATTTTGTTGAAGATATTTACTGTGCCTCTTAGTTGATATTCTTCTCCCTCTTTTATTCCTATTATCCTTAGGTTTGGTCTTCTCATTGTGTCCTGGATATCCTGCACATTTTGGGTTAGGAGCTTTTTGGTTTTTGCATCTTCTCTGACTGTTTTGTCTATGTTTACAATGTTGTCTCCAGCCCCCGAGATTCTCTCTTCCATCTCTTGTAGTCTATTGGAAATGCTTGCATCTGTGACTCCTGATTTCTTTTTTAGGTGTTCTACCTCTAGAGTTATCTCTTTTAGTGTTTTCTTTATTGTGTCAATTTCCATTTTAAATTCCTTCTTCCATTCCTTCATCTCTTTGGTTCTGTTTTCCTCTAGTTCTTTGAAGTGTTTTTCTTGTTTCCTCTTTAAAAGCTTCTGATTCTTTTTGCTTTTCCTCCTGTTCTTGTTTAAGGATCTCTATCACTGTCTTGAGGTATGATTTTCGGTCTGAGTCTTCTTTTTCTGGAGTGTTTGGCATTCTGCTGTTTGCTGTGATGGGAGAGCTGGGTACTGGTGTTGCCAGGTTGTCTTGGTTTCCTTGGGATATGTTCTCTCGCTTTTCTCTTGCCATCTTGTTGTGAGTGATATGTTCTTGCCTTTCCCTTGTACCTGGTCTGTGTCCCTGGATCTCCGCTGGTCCAGGTGGCGGATGGTCCGAGCTCTGTTTTGCACCCCAAAGCCACTGGGTGGGAACAGAGGTCCCAATGCTGGGTTCCTGGTCCCTGGATCAGGCAGGGCAGGGGCGCGCTTTCCATGCGCACTCAGCCGAGATCTCTCTCTGCCCCCTGGCTGCTCCGATCAACTTCTCACCAGGCCTGTACCTTTTGGAACTTTTATTCACTTTTCATCTCTGTAGAAACATGCACTAGTGATTCACTCATGCTAATTTATGGCTGATATGACTTATCACTCTTAAATATGAGTATAGTTAATGAGAGAAGGAGAAACACAGCTTTATGTCTATAGATTGAAAGATAAATAAACATTCTCAAATAAGTTTCAGGAAACATTGATAGGTTAAAACTACACATTGTTTTTCTTCTGGGTCTCTCATAACCTTTTA
Organism: Micromys minutus; assembly: GCF_963924665.1. Lineage (NCBI taxonomy): Eukaryota > Metazoa > Chordata > Mammalia > Rodentia > Muridae > Micromys > Micromys minutus. The sequence goes on from NC_137972.1 coordinate 96,748, forward strand.
AAATACCAATGTACATTATGAGTCTATTAGAGAAAAATATAGTATGTACCATTTGTTAAATGTATTTGACCATAAGACCTTTAGCTTTTTCAAGGAATATTTTAAATAATGTATAGACAAAATCATTGGAAATGACAGTATCATATAGGTAGAGAAGCACAACTTCCAGCTAGTGAGACCCTAAACAGGGAACTGACAAGAACATATCCTGCCTCCTACAGCCCAAGGTCAGAGGAAGCCAGATTACTGTCACATCTCACAGGTCAATGTTAACTATTCCCACAACTGACATGTCACATTTTAACCAGACCCACTCTTCTGTAAAATTCTCCATGTAATAATTTTTATAAAACTGTACTGTACACTTTCCAGGCACCTGTCTCCCAGCCCAAGCCACAGACAAGTAGAATCTTTCAGTCTAACTTGGTAGTGCAAAGGAGCCTTTACTTACTCCCTTGTGCTACAACACCTTCCTACTCTTCTTTCTAAGAAACCCTAAAGAAAAGAGCCTTGCTTTTAGGAAGTAGGTAGAGGTGTTGCTGAGGCTTTGCTCAGGACCTCAGCCATGATGTTGATGTTGTGAAGGGAAATTCTTAGAAGCTGTGTCTACAAATACTGGCTGGTTAAAACTGCAGTGATGTTGACAGGTTGGAATTTTGCAGGTCCAGAACTTTATCTTGGGCTACCTTCAAGATGGTCAGGAGTCATTCCTTGTCCATCTGTTGAGTGGTAAAACTAACATTCTATGATTAATAGATTTTTAAAACCCACACTTGAAATCTATTAACTTAGCAGACAACTAGCTTCCACTAACCCAAATGCTAAGAATGTCACTAGATCATTAGATAACATCTGAGACATATAGAAAAACTTCCCCCACCTCTCTGATATCCCCACCAATGTATTTTAAAGTTGTCCTGATCTATGACTTTCTTTGGTCTGTAAAACTATAAATCCTTATAAAGCCACATTTATGTTGAAACAGAGTTTTTGATATAACCTAAATCACTGTTCCTAGGCCATGGTCTTTCACAATGGCTATCTCTTATTCTCTTTGAGAACTGTGATTAGTACTTCGTTTCTGATGCCACAATATGGGACTTCAGAATGATCCATTTTTCACCAAAGAAATCAACTGAGTGGGATCCAGGCACCTGCATGGAATCATTGAAACCAGCCACTTGTTGTCTTTGAAATATTTTGATTTATTATCTTTTGGCTTTTGTCTCCTGACGCTCTGCCTCAACATAAAATTTGGGGTAATAATCTGTGTTATCAGGCAATGGTCACTCAAAGTGGCCCCAGAGTAAACTATCTTTTATTTCTTTTATGGTAAGAGCTGTGGTTTTTGTGCCAATGGTGTTAATAAACCTCTTGCCTAAAGGACAGTTCAACTTAGCCTCCCCCCTCCCTTTCTCTTCCTCCCCCCTGCTACCTCCCCCCCCATTCTCCTTTCACTCCTTAAAACCAGGATGGATGACATAAATCACAAAGCTAGCCAACCATGATTTAAATATGGCATACAATTAAAATGTAAAAGGCTAAGTAAAAAGTAAAAAGGTTAGAGGAGATGTGAAGGAATCAGATTATGTCAGGTTCACATCTTGAATATTTTCAGCTAAAGCACTGGAGAAACAGCAGACTCAGTAAGGGCTTCCTGTCCTTCCTTTTCAACCTAAACTATCCACAAGAGAAAAGTCTTATCCTTCTATATAGGAAAAGAACAATTTTATCATCAATGACAAAAATCATGCTGAAATGAATTTATACAAACAAGCTTACTAAGATAAGTCTTATTTTCTACTACTTTCCTCCCACAATTCACTAGGTTAAAAACTTCAGCTAAGGCAGAGGCAGAGGGAGGAGAAGCTCTATAAGTTTGAGGCCAGCCTGGTCTACATAGCAAGGAACATACAATATGACCTGTCTCAAAAACCAAAACCAACAAAAAAGGTCATGACTAGAATATTTAGGTATTGTTAGCGCTCTACATTTAAAATACTAAGTAATGTTTATATTTACTTTTTCAATATCTGGTTATAAAATTATTGGTTTAGGGGCTAAAAAGATGATTCAGTGGTTAAGAGCACTGACTACTTTTCCAGAGGACCCAAGTGTAATTCCCAGCACCCATATGACAACTCACAGCTGTATGTAAGTCCAGGATCTACACAGATATACATGAAGGCAAAAGATGAATGCACATAAAATAAAAATAAATAAAAATTTTAAAAATCATTAGTTTCTACATTTTATTTTAGAAAATTTCTATAAAAAGCAATTAATTTAATTTTGGAGCAACTGATAAAAATAACTTTCCTATAGACAACTAAAACCTTAATTATTTCTTTTATTTTTGAGATTACAATATAATTACATCATATCCCCTTCCTTTTCCTCCCTTTACACCCTTCCATATAGCCTTCCTTGCTCTCCTGCAAACTTTCTTATTAATTTTTATTTTACATACACACACACACACACACACACACACATTTTTTCCCCTTTCATGGTTTCCCCTCCAAATCTCCCTTTTCCATCCCCCTTCCCCCTTCCTCTATAAGAGTGCTCCTCACCCACCCATCTACTCCCTCCCACCTCCCCACCCTGGCATTCCTTTACACTGGGGCATATAGCCTTCACAGGACCAAGGTTCTCTTCTCCAGTTGATGCCCAACAAGGCCATCTTCTGCTACATATGCGGCTGGAGCCATGGGTCCTTCCATGTGTATTCTTTGGTTGGTGGTTTAGTCTCTGGGAGCTCTGAGTGGGGGTGGGGGGTGTCTGGTTGGTTGATATCGTCCTATGTTTATGCAAATCCCTTCAGCTCCTTCAGATCTTTCTCTAACTCCTCCATTGAGGACCCCATCTCAGTCCAATAAGACACACATTCTTAAATATATGAATATCATATGCTCAGTCTACACAATGCTACTTTTCTATGTGTTTTCAGGGATGACCATATGGTACAAGATAACTAGTTGGTAGGCTCCTCTCTAGGGAAGGTTATTTCTTCCACTTTCAGCATTCCTTAGTGGTCTGTAGTTTTTTTGTGTAGGATTAGAGCTTCAAGGTCTTTTCCCCATCCACTTTATCATGTCTATTATTGTTGTCTATGTTCAGCTCATGTTTAGGAACTCATGTTGGTGAGTCTTATGAATGTAGCTTTTGACATTCCTAAAAGCCACAGTCTCACATCAAACTCCCTGATCCTCTGACTCCTATAATCTTTCCTGCCTTCTCTTCTGAAATTATCCTTAAGCTTTAGATGCAGGAAATGTACTGTAGACATATACAATTTCTTAAAGCTACATTTTACAAGATATTAACAACAGCAGTTTGAAATAAAAAACTTGAACCTGTCTTTGAACTAGTCTATCAAGAACACATGGGCACTGGTAACTTAAAAACGGAATCAGACAATTTAGAGATGCGTTAAGAATGGAAGAGCTACCAAAATAACTAAAACATAAGAAAAAATAACATTTATAAACTTTATATACATTATGATATAGTAACAATTAAATAGTGTTCCTTGGTGTCAGAGTAGATACAAATAACTGCAAAACAGAATAGAGAGATGTATCTCAAAGAGAGCAGTCCAGAATATAAAATCACAACAGAATAATGAAGTACTCAAAAGTGAAAATTAGAAGATAACAATGGGCAGAGAGTTTCTGTAATTTGAGAAGGTCAAGAGATTATTTCCTGCCATCTACTCCTCTTGCGTATATCTGCTTCTTTTTGTTCTAGAGCTTTCAGCTGTGCTGTCAAGCTCTTAGTGTATGCTCTCTCCAGTTTCTTTTTGAAGGTGCTCAGAGCTATGAGTTTTTCTTTTGGCACTGCTTTCATTGTATCTCATAAGTTTGGATACGTTGTGCCTTTATTTTCATTAAATTATAAAAAAATCCTTCTTTATTTCTTCCTTGACCAAGCTATCATTGAGTAGAGCATTGTTTAGATTCTCTGTGTATGTGGGCTTTCTGTTGTTTTCATTGTTATTGAAGACCAGCCTTAGTCCATGGTGATCTGATAGAATGCATTGGAGTATTTTGATCTTCTTGTATCTGTTGAGGCCTGTTTTGTGATTGACTATATGGTCAATTTTGGAGAAGGTAGCATGAGGTGCTGAGAAGAAAGTATATTCTTTTGTTTTTGGATGAAATGTCCTGTAGATGTCGGTTAATTCCAGTTGGTTCATAACCTCTGCTAGTTTTGCTGTGTCTCTGTTCAGTTTCTGTCTCCATGATCTGTCCATTTATAGGAGTAGAGTGTTGAAATCTCTCACTATTATTGTTTGTGGTGTAATATATGCTTTGAGCTTTAAAGAGTTTCTTTTATGAATGTGGGTACCCTTATATTTGGAGCATAGATGTTCAGGATTGAGAGTTCATCTTAATAGATTTTTCCTTTGATGAATAAAAAGTGTCCTTCCTTGTCTTTTTTTGATGACTTTTGGTTGAAAATATATTTTATTCAATAGTAGGATAGCTACTCCAGATTGTCTTTTGGGACCATTTGCAGCATAGGATAGCATTTTCTGGCATCAATGGGAGGAGAGGCCTTTGGTCCAGTGAAGGATCATTTTCCCAGTGTAGGGGAACACCAAGGTGCTGGGGTGGGAGAGGGTGGTTGGGAGATGGAGCACCTTCATGGAGGCAATGGGAGGGGGAGGAAAATGGGATTAGGGGAAGGGGATAGTATCTGAAATGTAAATGCAGAAAATATCCAAAACAGTAAATAATTTTTTAAATATCTCTTACAGACATTCCTATTACCACCACAGGGTCCTTATCAGAGCTGAGTTGATATCCCTTGAATCTCCAGAACTGTAAACCAAATAATTTTCTTTTCTTTGCAAAATAGCCTATCTCAGGTACTTTATTACAGTAATAAAAAGCACAATATTACAGACTGGCAAATGATAGTTTTATTTTATTTTTATTATATGCATGAGTATTTTATCTGCATGCATGTATGTTTATCACTTATATACCTAGTGCCCAGAGGTCACTGGAATTAAAGTTACAAATGCTTGCCAGTCATGTGGATGCTGGGAATCAAAGCCAGGGCAATCAGTTCAACAAACTGTAATCTGTTAATACAGTAGAATAATATCCAGCTATAAAAGGAACAAATTTGGTGTTAAAAATGTCCAACAAAGATTAATCTCTAATGCATTATGACAGGAAAAAAAAGATTCAGTCTCAAAAACTACATACTAAATTACTTCACTTTTGTGACTTTCTTAAAAAAGAAAATAAAAGCTATAGTAAAAAGGACAGATTTTTTGCTTTAAAAACATCTGACTAGCTTACTATAGGGAAGATATTGAATAGATAAACAAATGAAAATTTGAAACCAAAAAGATTAAAACTGAGTTGAACATTTAAGGAGAAAGTCAATACACAGACCAATGGTTTGCATTATTAAGGATTTTCAACAAAAGTAAAAATAGTTGGTAGTAGTCAGTAATGACTAGTGACTACTACTTCTCCTCCTCATACTCCTTTCTCTTACTCCTCCTCTTCTTCTACTCCTTCTTTTTCCTCTTTTTTAACATATTGTAAACAGATGGATTGACTGATATTGGTCAGAGATGCTAAGCCTTCATTTTCCAAAGGTACAGAGAGACACAGCCACTTGGGGAAAACTGACACCCAGCCAGCTCACTCCAGTTCATTCAAACATCATACAAAGTTAACTGGGGCTGGAAGGTTCCAAGTGCCAAAGTTATCTTCCCTCGCTGCTCATGAGAGCAGACAACCACACAAATCGCAGTTCCTTCTGACTATGGCTAGCCATAATCAGAAGAAAGAACTCCAGGTTTGTCAGGAGTGTTTTAGGACTAAGATTAGTGCAGCTATAAGCTCTCATGTAGCACCAAGTGCAGACCTCTATAAAGACAACATTTTTTCAAGGTTCAGTCTCATAAGAATATCTCAGCCTCTACTGATAAACCCAAACACAGCAAAGACTTCACTATACATTTCATTTAAAGCCAGACACAAAGTTTTATTATATATGCCTTGACAAGTCAAATTAAAGAATGACTAGGTTCTGACCTCAGACCGTATGATCTCAGACCACATTCTGAAAAGGAGATGATGAGACAGTTTTGTCAAAATAAAGTTGTTGGTGATAGGCTAAACCTGTCCAGACAAATAGAAAACTAGAGAAATTATTCTCTATATATTCAAAAACTAGAAACATTGTTGACAAAACACAGGGAATCAATTCTTCATTTACCCAAAAAGTAACAAGAAGAGTGACCAAGCACTAGCATGGGAACCTTGGAGGGAGGCAGGAGATAGAAAATGAGAACAACATTTTTTTCCAACATAATATTTTTACTGATTATTTGGGAATTTCACATAATTCATCCAATCACACTTTCCAGTTTTTACAGATCCACCTTCTCCCTTTGTGATCCTCCTCCCCAACCCTCCCAAAAAAAAAAAAAAAAAAAAAAAGAAAGAAAGAAAAAAAACCGAGTTAATTTGTGTTGCCCATGATCACATTCCCAGTGGACAGTCAGTTAAAGAGAACTGAGGTCTTCTGTATCCCTGCCACCCAACCTCACCCCAGCCAAAAATCACAAGTTATCAGGAACAACATTTCAGCATCTTTATCACAATTTTTAAGAGTTCTTGGTGGCTTCCTGTCAAGACTGTTTCTCTACTCTACTCTCTCTCTCTCCTTTTTTTTTTTTTTTTTTTGTTGGTGGTAGTGGTGGAATATTATCTCCATGCTGAATAGACAGAAGCTTACTTAATACTATGACTCATGTGTTAAAGAGTTGGTCTAGGGCTGGAGAGATGGCTCAGTGGTTAAGAGCACTCACTGACTGATCTTCCAGAGGTCCTAAGTTCATTCCCAGCAACCACATGGTGGCTCACAATCATCTATAATGGAATCTGATGTCCTCTACTGGTGTGTCTGAAAACATCTAAACATCTACAGTGTTCTCATATACATTAAATAAATAAATCTTAAAAAAAGAATAAAAGAGTTGGTCTATAGTTTGGCACTATTGGTTAAGTTTGATTTTTAACCTAACTGGATTAAAAACATCTAGTGGAGTTGGTGAAACACATGTCTCTATAAGATGATTTCTAAAGACAATTAGATACTGAAAGACAAATCTTAAAGGGAATTGACTTGTTTACCTCTTTCAGTTCCTGTACAACAGCCGAGAGCCTCTCATTTTCTGCCTGGACATTTATAACCACAGCCCGGCTCTGCTTCAGCTCATTCTGCATCTCCAAGATCTTGTTTAGATAGTAAGCTTCCTTGGATGCAGACTCCTGAAGAAGTGTTTCCTCCCGAGTTTCTCCATCCTCAGCCACTTTACGGTGGATAGAGAAGGACTGCCCAAATGCCTGCAGAGAATTTGGAAAGAGAGGGTGCACAATGAAAAACACCTCAAGATTATTGACCAGACCTAGGAAAATGTTTTATTTGATTTTTCATATAAGAAAAGCTACTCTGAAATACTGTTCTAGATACAAATAATAATAATAAATGAATATACATACACAAATGTGTAAGAGTCTATCATGTCTAATACTTCTAACAATTTATACCCAGTCTGGGAAGATTGAACCCTGGCTCTCACTTAGACTAAGTACATGTTAAATCCCTAAGCTATACCTCCAACCTCTTTCAAATGCAATTAAAAGGTAAAGAAAAATTTTAAATATCTTGCAAAAATGTTATGAGTCAAAGAAAACTTAAAAACATTGTTAGGTGCTTTGTGCTACATTGTTTAGACATATCCTATAGCTCATCAAATTTTATTATTGTTGTCTTTCTAGAAAACAATCACAAATAGTTTCTAAGAAAATAATAATTGCATCAATTCCTTTGTACATTGGCAATAATGCTAGATCAATTATGGATAATACCCTTAAAAGAAAAAAAAGAAAGAAAAAACACTGGGACTCAGGCTCCCCCATTATTTAGAGGTTTCTTTAGGATTGCTTTCATAAATTTTACAAAGCTTCCACTGCACTGGGTTTCCATATTACCATTATCATCATCATCATTCTAACTGTCTCTCCCTGCATTCCTTCCCCCTGTCCACCTGATCCTCCTGTTCCTGTCCCCACCACCAGTGCACAAATACAATCTATTCTATTTCCCCAGGGAGATATTCTGGGAGATCAATGTGTTCCCCACTAGGACTGCCCCCCCCCCTTTACTTAGCTTCTCTGTGTCTGTGGATTGTAGTGTGCATATTGGTGCCCTCCAATCCTTGTGCTCTCTCCCACATTCAATTTATGTTGCCCATATACTCATGACCATGACTATGGTCAAACGCCCAGTGACCAGTCCCTTAAAATAACTTAGTCCTTCCCTACAACCTTTCCCCACACACAAATACACACTGCCAGAAGCCATACACCATGAGGACTACACCTAAGCATTTTTATCACAATTTTTAAGAACTCTCTTCAATAGCTTCCTATCTAGGCAGTTTCTTCCCCCCCCCCCCCCCGGGGATGGGGTTATGGGGAGTATTGCCACTGAAGCCTTAAATGACTTTTATTCTCAATTGTGAGTCTGCAGTCACTGCAAAGGAAGATTCCTTGCCCATAACAACCAATGATAGCATGGGCCATACTTTCAATACTTCTTAAATACCCTCTAAGTTAATTTAGGACTCCTGAAATGTTTTGTCCCAATACAATACCCAGTAACTTCTTAATTGAATATATGTCAACTTAAGGCCTATTTTTTTTCATTTTTGCCATTAATTTTTAGGTTACTATTCAAAGTAATGGGGTTTCATTGTGGCACCATTGTTTTCTTTGTTCTCATTTGTTCCTTTTCCCCACTTCCCTTTCCTATGCTCTCTTACCCTCCCCCCAGTTCTCTTCCTTCACTCAGTCCTCCTACTCTTATGTCAGTCACAGAGATTCCACTATCTTCTCTATTTCCTACCCCTTAAAATCCTTTTCCTTCCCTTTCATGATCCCATCTAGTTTCTCTCTCTCTCTCTCTCTCTCTCTCTCTCTCTCTCTCTCTCTCTCTCTCTCTCTCTCTCTCTCTCTCTTTCTCTCTCACACACACACAGACACACACACAGACACACACAGACACACACCCAACTCTCACAAGAACAGACAGGAAAAAGAAGCTACATAAGAGCAGTGCAGAGAATAGACAGTTTGTGGAGACAGTACAGTAAAGTTTGGGAGTATAGTACAATTCAGGAAGGTTGAATTTGTGGAGTTCAGAGGCCGTTTTTTCAAACCAAGCAACTCAGTGAGTGAGAAGCTGAGCAAAGCTAGTTTGAATCACTTAGCTTGGGGAGGAGCTTTGAGCCAGAAACAGCTTAGTTGAACCAGCCAGTCAAAATTCAGAAAGATTTATAAAGAGATTTATTCAGCAGTAAGTCTTGGAGGCTGAGACCATTCTAGACCTAGGTTTGCTGGTAGAGGCTGGAAGTCAAAGCCTGTAAGGTCTGAGCTTGCAGAAGATTTGATTGTATAAATGCTATAAACTTACAGGCCTATGCCTAGAGATAGATAGAAATGTTATGGGCTCAGCCCATGGCATGCATTTATAAAGCATGGGTACAGCTCTCATCTCATTTCCTCTTTTGAGGAAATAAAAATGTTTGCCACCCCTAGTGTTGGGATTGCAGATGTGTGCTGCTTTACCTGACCTTTTTTACACAGGTATAGAAGGTAGAGAAGCTGTGTAAAATGAACCAATTCATTTGAGGTATCTACTTTCTTCCAGTGTAGAATACAGACATGATAGCTAGAGCATTTGGAGACATAATTGTCATGTAAGCCAGCCCTACAAATGGAAGAGAAAAAAATCTGAAAACTTATAATTATAGAATTGCCACAGAAAACCCAAACTATTTATCTTAGATTTTTTAATGTCTCTTATTATATATGACCTAATCCTAATTGTAAATAATGTTATATCTTACAGAATTTTTGAATTCTGATTATTGTCAGTAGTTATGATAATGACCGTACTGGAGGAACCATAGTCATCAATGAAGCTTGTGGAGTGTGGCTCACCTGTTAGCAGAGCTGTGATAAGTGTACCTTAGAGAGAGGCAAAGCCAGGAGGGGTAGGGGATATGATTACCTAGAATGCCACTTACTGCTGCTAGACCTCATCATGCTTGGTACTGTTGAGCTCTCCTTTTTTTTACAGGGAGTGTAAATTATTGTGATTATTTCATGGATGATTCCTATTCTCCTCTGGGCAATTTACCTGTAATATATAATAAAAGTGATGATCTTCCCAGGGCAATGCCATTTAGACTGAATAATCATTCAGTTGAACTCTAGGAATAGTTTAAAGATACCGGTGGTTAGGACTTCTAATGAAGGATATAAAGAAGATAGCAAGCAATAAGCCTAGATAATACATTTTCCCAGCTAGATGCAAGACTTATTAGGAATAGAAAATAAGAACAATGAAGTTGTTATATGTTGGAGCATCTTTTGGGTATATGCCTAGAAGTGGTACAGCTATCCTCAGGAAGTCCAATTTTCTGAGGAACTGCCAGACTGATTTCCAGAGTGATTGTACTAGCTTGCAATCCCACCAACAATGGAGGAGTGTTCCTCTTTCTCCACATCCTTGCCAGCATCTGCTGTCACCTGAGTTTTTTGATCTTAGCCATTCTGACTGGTATAAGATGGAATCTCAGGGTTGTTTTGATTTTCATTTCCCTAATGACTAAGGATGCTGAACAATTCTTTAGTTGCTTCTCAGCTATTTGATATTCCTCAGTTAAGAACTCTTTGTTTAGCTCTGTCCCCTATTTTCTAATAGGGTTATTTGATTCTCTGGCATCTAACTTCTTGAGTTCTTTGTATATATCGGATATTAGCCCTTTATCAGATGTAGGGCTGATAAAGATTTTTTTCCAAATCTGTTGGTTGCCTTTTTGTCCTGGACACATGCTTCACTATGTTCATAGCAGACTTATTTATATTCCCCAGAAGCTGGAAAGAACCCAGATGTCCTACAATAGAGAAATTGATACAGAAAATGTGGTACTACTCAGCTATTACAAACAATGACTTTATGACTTTATGAAATTTTTAGGCAAACGGACGGAACTAGAAAATATCATCCTGAGTGAGATAACCCAATCACAAAAGAATACACATGGTATGCACTCATTGATAAATGGATATTAGCCCAAAAGCTTGGAATACCCAAGATACAATTCATAGACCACATGAAACTCAAGAAGGAAGATCAGTGTGGATACTTCCATCCTTCTTAGAAGGGGAAAGAAAATTTTCACACAAGGAAATATGGAGACTAAGCGTGGAGCAGAGACTAAAGGAAAGGCCATCCAGAGACTGCCCCATCTGTGGATGCAGCCAATATACAGTCACCAAACCCAGACACTATTGTGGATGCCAGGAAGTGCATGCTGACAGGAGTCTGATATAGCTGTCTCCTGAGAGGCTCTGCCAAAGCCTGACAAATATAGAGGCAGATGCTCACAGTGAACCAATGGACTGAGGATGGGGTTCCTAGTGGAGGAGTTAGAGAAAGAACTGAATGAGCTGAAGGGGTTTGCATCCCCACAGGAATAACAACAATATGAACCAACTAGACCAACTCCCCAGCTCCCAAGGACGAAATCACCAATCACAGAGTACACATGGAGCAACCCATGGCTCCAGCTGCATATGTAGCAGAAAATTGCCTTGTGCATCAACGGGAGGAGAAGCTCTTCTTGGTCCTGTGAAGGCTCAATGTCCAGTGTAGGGGAATGCCAGGGCAGGGAGGTGGGAGGGAGTGGGCGGGTGGGTGGGGAAGTACCTTCATAGAGGCAGGGGTGAGAGTGGGATAGGAGGATTTTGGAGGGGAAACCAGGAAAGGGAATACAAAAAGACAAAAAGAACCAAGAAGTTTCAGGTATTGTAAGCCCACAAGTCTTTCCTGTGGGATACAGGCCACTGATCAAAGAAAGCAATCAAGTTCCTGTAACTATGGTTAAGTCTTTGTCTTCTGGTTATGTAGCTTACAGATGTAAAATGCAGGTTTTTGTTATGCACCTCAAGAAAGCAGAATTGTAAGAGGAAAATAAATGACCCTAATATGAGTGGGGGTGGGGGGAGAAAGTAGGTGGCTAATTAGGTCAGCTGGGCAAAGTTTTGTAGAATAAAACGTAGAACAAAAGTCTGTCACATAGTAACTGCAAACTGCTGCCAGCCAATATTAAATAAAAAAAAAAACACACAGCTAAAATATACTTGACTTGCATTAACTTTGTCAATCAATAATTAAAGAAGTATGCTTTGGGGTAAAGATGTAATTATGGGAAGAAAATGGGGGGTATGGAGTTTAACCACATGTATGTTTCTGAGGAAATATGTTTAATACATGTCTTGTGACTGTGAAGTGATTTCTTTCTTCATAAAGACTTTTGTTCTGAGTAGTATATGAGGGACAAAAGAAAAAATAAAATCAGAAAAAAATAGAGTTTCCAATATTCATATTATGTCTCTTTGTCTTCTTATAGTCAACTCCACATTTCTTCCTTGGAACCCCTAAGCTGCTGGAGCTGGACTTAGGGGGAGCTTCTTACATTTACAAAATTTACAAAAACTCTTTAAAATATTGTTCTCATTCTTTTCTAACACATATTTTTATTTCTCTACAACTCACCTCTACTAAACTCATATATTCATATATCTTTTTTATTTTCTTTTTACACTCAAAATTTTATTCCCCTCCCAGTCCACCTTCCTACTGTTCCACATTCCATACCTCCTCCCTGCCCACCCCCTATATCTACGAGGATGCCCCACCCCACCCACCCTGCCAGACCTCTAAACTTCCTGGAGCCTCCAGGATCTTGAGTGTTAGGTGCATCTTCTCTGACTGAACCCAGATCCAATATATTCGTATATATTTATCTCTGTGTCCTACATAGAAGTATGGTGTTGATATATCAAAAGGTTCAGAGCATAGATTAACAGAAAGAATGAGAATATCAATAAAGATTTAAATAAGCAATGGATGTTAATAACTGGGTGTGAAATTTTGAAGAAGAAAAAAACATGGGAAATTTAAATTGTCTTGAATCACAGGCTTGGTAATTGAAGACACCAGGGCTCAGATTCAAGGTGCCTTTGATATTGGTTTATAACTGACAATAAACTGCAGATGAGGAAGGAGGAAGAGGAGAAAAGAGAAAGGAGAAGGAGGAAGAGAAGGAGAAAAAAAGTTTCTAGCTAAGAGTGACAAGTTTACTAAGGGCTTGGAGAAAGAAAGACTCAGTGGTTGTTTAGGAGTATGTTGTTTAATTTTCACATATTTATGACTTTTCTAAAATTATGTGGTTTTCATTTCTAGTACTTTAGTCATTGAGATTTCAATCTTCCTGCATGTGTTAAGGCTTGTGTTGTAGTTAAAATTATATAGAGAATTTATGGATATACTTAAAGAAAAAGATCAAGAAAATTAACTTTAAGGCATGTCATTTACAAATTCAGAACATAGAGCCAAAACATGATACAGTAAAACGTATTTTCTTCAGACATGGTGGCACATACTGGAAATCTCAGCACTTCAAAGGTTGAGATAGGAATATTTTAAGTTCAAGGCTAGCCTAGCTACATGGTAAGACCATGTCTCAAAAAACAAACACAAAAGCACATTTGATGATTTCGAGAGTACACTGAACAAAAACACTTACACAATAGACAAAATTATATCTGCACATGCTATGCTTGTGAAACCACATGTAACTTAAAGTTCAGAAGGGTAATGTCAGAGAAGCTCTGTATCAAATCATTTCAAACTGAAGATAATTTAACTTGTAACCTTAAGGAAATGCATGTTTATTGCAAACAGTTATATTTATTAGGATAACTATTATAAGCATATGTTTGGCAAAGAAAAGTAATTCTGTTTATCCACTTTGCAACATTCAACCTAATATCAATCTCATTACTAAACCTAAGTTCTAAACATAAAAAGCAATACACACACACACACACACACACACACACACACACACACACACCACACACACACACACACACACACACACACACACACCACACACAGAGGTATCTACTTCCCATTATGTTGGAGATTGGTTCTAATGCTCTGATATGATCAGGAATCTGCATGTCCAAACACTAAAGGTCCTTGTTCCCAACTGTTTTTTGATAGATTAATAAAGATGCCAGGGGCTAATGGTTGGACAAAGCATAATAGGGCAGGAAGGGTAGGATGCGGGGGGGGGGGGGGGGGGGGGAGGCGGGGGAGAAGGAGAATCGCCATGACTTGGAGAAGAAGGATGGGATGAAAGAAGCAGGAGATAAAGCCAACCAGCCATATGAAACTTTGGGTAAGTGGCCACTGGCTACTTCCTGATTGGGCCTGAGATAACAGGGGAAATTAGGAGTGTCCAGCCTTTGAGTTAGCCAAGGTATTTTAAAAATAAGTTAATATGTGTATGTCTTTCATTCGCAGATTCAGATTCTCAATCCTCCAGGTGCACAAAGTGGGTACTGCACAAGCTCACCACTACACCGTTAGATAGTAAAAAAAAAAAAATAACAATGCAGATTCACTTTTAACACAATTTATAACTATTATTCTTCCACATACTTATCAAACTGTTTGCCCAAGTGAATAACCCATTGTTCTAATATGTAAGTTGTTTGCCCAAAAGATCAAAATGTTTGTCCTGACAAACTTATTTGTAGGAGTTTCCTAAGGTAAACATTGGAATTGTTTATTAACTTACTGTCTTATTTTCCTAGGCAAGTACTTCTTGGGATAAAGAATTAGATTATGTTAACACACACACACACACACACACACGAAAAAAAAAACAGTCTGATACCTCACATTGCGTGTGTAATTAAAAGATGGTTAAAGAGGAAATGTCTGATTGAAATAAAAGAATTTTCAACCACAGATTTGTAAAGAGTGTAAGTTACTGAAGCCTACAGGCTTGCATTAAAATAGAATGACACACATACAGTTCATAATCTGCTCAAACATATAATCAATAAGAGAAAAGATACTATAAATCAGGTAGTTTTGTTTCCTATTTCTATATTCTATATTACTTAGCTCCAGCTTTGCAATAGTTCTAAATATAAAAAAATATAAATCTCAATAACAGATTTTGTGTTTAGATTTCCAACATTGTGCAAAATATTGAGGGCCAATGTGGGAGGAACAACAAACGGCTTTAGAACTCATGGAATGTGGCCTACTTGGTTAGCACAATCAGGGTGGGTGCACCTCAGAGAGGCATTGCCCCAGGACTCCATGCTATTGTGGAGTTTTGCTCTGCTTGTTGACTTCACATCCCTCCTAATCTAAGAATTGTATGAAAATTCTAAGGGGGCCTCTAGTCCCTCACTGAGCAGTATCAATGGCACTCACAATAATAGTGCTTGATCTTCCCCAAGCGTTGCTGCTGGAGCAGATTAATGATTCAATTACTATCCTTGGAAAGAACTTATAAATATAGATTGTTAGTAATGACCATCACCTTTAGAAAGAATATAGAGAAATAAATTGTTAGTGAAGTTAGGTTAGTATATTTTTGCTAGTGGCTCTGATAGAGAAAATCTTAGGGAGCAATCTGAAGTTCAGAAAGGCACACTCTTATTAGTTAAGCTGGGGATTTTTGAGGTCAGAGAACAAGAACAATAGCAGTCTAACTATCATTGACTGATAAAACTTTTAATGAGCCTGGACTGTCAATTAAGGTAATGATTAATTTCTTGTATCGATGTTTGCCCTTAGCTTCCTGATATAAATTTAACAAAAATTTCTGGTGAGTAGATGTGTATTCTGAGGACCTAAAGTAGAAATGACTGTTTTTTTTAATATATAAAAGTTTCGATATGTAATTCTTTTAAGAGTTCTATAAGATTACTTTTTAAGATCCTTTCTTTGAAACTTCAATTTGCTGGCTGCCAGTAGCAGAAACTGGCTGAAAAAATTACGTTGATTGCCTACATTTTGTTAACCTATAACAAGTTTCTTAGTTAGTTACGAATGTACATGGGCTCTTGAAAATATTTTTTTAACCTGTACTACATAATGTTTTTTCATTTAAAGGTATCGGGGAGCACAATTTTTTTTACATAATCATTCACTAGAAGAAAAACAAAATGTAATTACATTGAAATTCTATACTGCTTGAAAGATTTTGCTGGGATATATAAGCTGGGAGAGAAATAAAACACTCTTAGAGCCTATTTGTTGAAATTTTTTCTATCCACTCAATATGTTTTTCATGTATATATGTGTGTATGTATATGTGTGTGTGTGTGTGTGTGTGTGTGTGTGTGTGTGTGTGTGTGTGTGTGTGTAAAATGGTTGGAACCAGCTCATTGGAATTTGCTCCATCCACCAAAAATTTATGTGTAAGCACAGGCCCTTTGCCACCTGGAACAGCAGAGATCCAGGGACACAGGCTTGATGAGATTGCACTGTGAGTAACCAAAGGACACAGAGGGCTAGGTCGAGCTCTCAGAAAAGGTGCCCCTCTGGTACACAGTAGGACCAGACCTCTGGCAGAGGGACTAGGGATCTGCCCGGAAAGCCCGGGCTCGAAGCCTAAACAAACAGGCCCACAGTAAGGCACAGGCCCTTGTCAGTGGGAACTGGGGTCTTCCCAGGAAAGGCAGTGCTTGAAGTTCAACTCTACAGGCCCTCTTACACCTGGACCAGTGGGGAGCCTGACACACAGGCCCAGGGAGAGCACACTGGGAGTTCTCAGAGAGCAGAAAGTACTGTGCTATCTGAAAAAGGTCTGTTTTAGCCTAGAGAAAGAGCCAGGTCCCTGCCAGTAGTATTCAAGACCTGTGGGCAGAGGACTAAGCTCCCAGAACAGCCTCACAAGAGCTCCCACATTTGAGCCCACACAGACAGAGCTGAGTCACTACTACCAGAATTCACTGCTTGCCCACTAAGCCAAACACTCAGAAGCAATTTTCTTCCTGGGCTATGGGCACCACAGGAGAGACAGGTGCCAATCACTGACAACAAGACCACTAATAATCACAGATAACAAGATGGCAAGTGGAAAACGAAAGAACTTAAGCAATGGAAACCAAGACAACCTGGCAACATCAGAACCCAACTCTCCCACCACAGCAAGCAGTGGATTGCCAAACACTCCAGTAAAAGTAGACTCAGACTTGAAATCATACCTCAAGATGATGATGGAGATCTTTGAGAAGAGCGTGAATAACTCCCTTAAACAGGCAAAGGAGGACACACATAAACAAATAGAAGCTTTTAAAGAGGAAACATGAAAATCACTCAAGGAACTACAGGAAAACACAACAAAACAGATGAAGGAATTGAAAATGGAAATAGAAACAATGAAGAAAACACAAAGAGAGACAACCCTGGAAATGGAAAACCTAAAAAAGAAACCAGGAGTCACAGATGCAAGCATCACCAACAGACTACAAGAGATGGAAGAGAGAATCTCCGGGCCGAAGATAACATAGTAAACACAGACAAAACAGTCAGAGAAAATGCAAAAACCAAAAAGCTCCTAACCCAAAATGTCCAGGAGATTCAGTACACAATGAGAAGACCAAACCTAAGGATAATAGGAATAGAAGAGGGCAAAGAATATCAACTAAAAGGCACAGTAAATATCTTCAACAAAATCATAGAAAAAAACTTCCCTACCCTCAAGAATGAGATGAGCATGAGCAAAAAGAAGCCTACAGAACCCCAAACAGATTGGACCAGAAAAGAATCAAATAATCAAAACAAGTGTTCAAAACAAAGAAAGAATACTAAAAGCAGTAAAGGAAAAAGGACAGGTAACATATAAAGACAGAACAATCAGAATTACACCCGACTTCTCAACAGTTACTGAGAAAGCTATGATCCTGGACAGACCCGTCATACAGATACTAAGAGAATGTCTAACAAATGTCAGCCTAGGTTACTATATCCAGCAAAACTCTCAATCACCATAGATGGAGAGACCAAAATATTCCAGGACAAAACTAAATTTATACAATATCTAAACACAAATCCAGCACTACGAAGAATAATTGATGGAAAATCCAATATAAGGAGGGAAACTACATCTAGAAAAAGCAAGAAAATAACTATGGAAGAAAACCAAACGAAGAAAAACACACAGACATAATTCTACCTCCAAAAGCAAAAATAGCAGGAAACAGCAACCACTATTTCTTAATATCTGTTAACATAAATGGACTCAATTCCTCAATAAAGAGATATAGACTATCAGACTGGACACATAAACAGAATCAAGAATCTGCTGCATACAGGAAACTCATCTCAGAGACAAAGACAGACACTATCTCAGAGTAAAAGGCTGGGAAAAAACATTCCAAACAAATGGCCCCAAGAAACAAGCTGGAGTAGCCATTTTAATATCAAATAAGATAGATTATCCACCAAAAATTATCAAAAAAGACAAGGAAGGACACTTTTTATTCATTATAGGAAAAAAATTATCAGGATGAATTCTCAATCCTTAACAAATATGCTCCAAATACAAGAGCACCCATATTCATTAAAAAAAAAAAAAAAAAAAACCCTACTAAAGCTCAAAACATACATGGCACCACATACAATAATAGTGGGAGACTTCAACACTGCACTCTCATCAATGGACAAATCATGGAAGCAGAAACTAAACAGAGACGCAGTGAAACTAGCAGAGGTAATGAAACAGTTAGAAATAACAGACATTTACAGAACGTTTCATCCTAAAACAAAAGAATACACCTTCTTCTCAGCACCTCACAACACCTTCTCCAAAATTAACCATATAGTTTGTCACAAAACAAGCCTCAATAGATATAAGAAGATTGAAATACTCCCATGAATCCTGTAAGATCACCATGGACTAAGGCTGGTCTTTAATAACAACAAAGACAACAAAAAGCCCACATACACATGGAAGGTGAACAATGCTCTACTCAATGATAGCATGGTCAAAGAAGAAATTAAGAAAGAAATTAAGAATTATCTAGAATTTAATGAAAATGAAAGCACAGCATACCCAAACCTACGGGATGCTATGAAAGCAGTACTAAGAGGTAAATTCATAGCACTGAGTGCTTCCAAAAAGAAACTGGAAAGAGCATACACTAGCAACATACACAGCACAGTTGGAAGCTCTAGAACAAAAAGAAGCAGATACACCCAAGAGAAGTAGATGGCAAGAAATAATCACACTGAGAGCAGAAGTTGACCAAATAGAAACAAACAAACAAACAAAAAAAACATTCAAACAAACAACAAAACCAAGAGCTGGTTCTTTGAGAAAATTAAGATTGATAAACCATTAGCCAGACTAACTAGAGGGCAAAGAAAGGGTATCCAAATTAACAAATTCAGAAATGAAAATGGAGACATAACAACTGAAACTGAGGAAATTGAAGAAATCATCAGATCCTACTATAAAAACCTATACTCAACAAAACTGGAAAATCTGGAGGAAATTGATAAATTCCTAGACAGATACCGGATAAACCATCTAAACAGTCCCACAACACCTAAAGAAATAGAAGCAGTCATCAAAAGCCTCCCAACCAATAAAACCCAGGTCCAGATGGGTTCAGTGCAGAATTCTATCAGACATTTATTGACAACCTAATAGCAACACTCTCCAAAATATTCCACAAAATAGAATCAAATGAAACAATACCCAACTCATTCTTCGAAGCCACAATAACTCTAGGACCTAAACCACACAAAGACTCTAAAAAGAAAGAGAATTTCAGACCAATCTCCCTTATGAACACTGATGCAAAAATACCCAAATTCCTTGCAAACTGAATCCAAGAACAAATCAAAACAATCATTCACCATGATCAAGTAGGCTTCATCCCTGGGATGCAGGGATGGTTTAATATACAGAAATCCATCAACATAATCCACCATATAAACAAACTCAAAGAAAATAACCGCATGGTCATCTCACTAGACGCTGAGAAAGCATTTGACAAAATTCAACACCCCTTCATGTTAAAAGTCTTGAAAAGAGCAGAAATCCATCGTCCATACTTAAAAATAATAAAAGCAATATACAGCAAACCAGTAGCCAACATCAAACTAAACGGTGAGAAACTTGAAGCAATCCCACTGAAATCAGGGACTAGACAAGGCTGACCACTCTCCCGCTACTATTCAACATAGTACTGGAAGTCTTGGCCGGAGCAATTAAACAGCAAAATCAAAGGGATACAAATTGGAAAAAAAGAAGTAAAAATATCACTATTTGCAGATGACATAAAAGTATACTTAAGTGACCCCAAAAATTCCACCAGAGAACTTTTACAGCTGATAAACAAGTTCATCAAAGTGGCTGAATATAAAATTAACTCAAACAAATCAGTAGCCTTCCTCTACTCAAAGGACAAATATCCTGAGAAAAAAATTAGGGAAAAGATACCCTTCACAATCGTCACAAACAATATGAAATATGTTGGTATGACTCTAACTAAGCAAGTGAAGGATCTGCATGACAAGAACTTCAAATCTCTGAAGAAGAAAATTGAAGAAGATCTCAGAAGATGGAAAGATCTCCCATGCTCATGGATTAGAAGGATCAACAATATAAAAATGGCCATCTTACCAAAAGCAATTTACAGATTCAATGCAATCCCCATCAAAATTCCAACTCAATTCTTCATAGAGTTGGAAAGAACAATTTGCAAATTCATCTGGAATAACAAAAAACCTAGAATATCAAAAGCCATCCCCAACAACAAGAAAACATCTGCGGGAATCACCATCCCTGACCGCAAGCTATATTACAAGGCAATTGTGTTAAAAATCGCATGGTACTGGTACAAAGATAGGCAGGTAAATCAATGGAACAGAATAGAAGACCCAGAAATGAACCCTCACATATATGGTCACTTGATTTTTGACAAAGAAGCTGCAAACATTCAATGGAAAAAGGACAGCCTCTTCAACAAATGATATTGGTCCAACTGGCACTCAGCATGCAGAAGAATGAAAATAGATCCTTTCTTATATCCTTGTAAAAAACTCAAGTCCAAGTGGATCCAAGATCTCCACACTAAACCACCAACAAATAGTACACATGGAGGGACCCATGGCTTCAGTCACCTATGTGTCAAAGAAGGGCCTTGTCGGGCACCACCTTCATCCTGTCCAGGCTTGATGCACCAGTATAGAAGAATGACAGGGTAGGGACATAGGAGTGTGTTGGTGCATGGGTGGGGGAGCACCCTCATAGAAGCAGGGTAAGTAAGGTGTATTCAAATAGGGGGTTTCTGGAGGGAAAACCAGAAAGGTAGATAACATTTGAAATATAAATTTAAAAATCTAATAAAAGAAAACAAGATTTTAACATTAAAAAAAGTATTTGTATATATGTAATGTCTGTCTGTCTGTCTGTATGTGTGTGTATGTATGTATGAAGTTGTTGGAGCTTGCTCGTTGGAGCATGTGTAAGTTTGCTTCATCCATGTTGGGGGGGATGAGAATCATTTTCCCCATTTTTCTCTTTCTCTTTCTTTTTTTTTTTTTTTTTACCAGCCTTTTTTGACCTCTCAAAAAGTTTTTTTTCAGTGACCTTTTGCAGGCCCCCAAAAAGTTTTTTCACCATCCTCTTGTGGGCTCCTAAAAAAATTCTTCATCAGCCCCTCGGGGAGCATTCTCATCTGGCCTAGTCAGTTGCTGACTCTATGCCCCACCTCAGTTTACCCTGAATGTCAAAGTGCACACACACACACACACACACACTAATAATTAACAATTTTTAAACATGAGAGTTACTTGTGATTTGTGATTAATAATAAAATATTCATAAGTAGTATAAAATTTAAAATAAGTAATCATTTAAACCAGGTGAAAATGTTTTTCTTGGCTTTCTTTATTTGTGAAGTTATCTCCCAGATTTTAGAAAGAAAGCTCTACGAGAGGGATGGTAATATAGGATCTCTGATTCTCCTAGTAGATGGTAAAAGTTGTAAAAGGAATAGCCATTATTGTCTGATATATACACCATCTGGACAGATTTATATATGTGACACATTCCTAGTAAATAATTTACAAATAATCTTCTGGAATTGAGCAAATCTCACTGAAAATCACAAAAGTTGGTTCTATTAAAATATGACTGTGCAGAGTGGATAAGTTCTGTGTAAACATATGTCATTGACATGAACACAGCCAGATCAAGAACATCAATGCCTCAAACTCACAGGAATGGTCAGGCTTTCCTCTGGTCTAAGTATGGAGTACAGTTGACCTTTAGGTAAAAACAAAGTATGCAAAAAGTATAAACCACAACTTCCTCATCCTAGAAGACTGCATGATATACACACCTTTAGGCTGCTCCCTTACCGTGATGCCCTACCAAGATTACCTAACCTGCTTTTTCCTTCATGCTATATAGAATATCCTGAACCTTCAAAATGCTGAATATTCAGGCTGCTGGTGTATCTCCAACAAGGCAAATAGTCTACCCCATCCAACCTTCATGTTACTTGTGTCTTTCTTTTTAATTATTTCTTTTATTTTTGAGAGTATAATGTAATTACATAATTTTCCCCTTCCCTTTTCTCCCCCCAAACCTTTCCATATACCTCTCCTTGGATTCTCCTCCAAATTCATGGTCTTTTCTCATTAATTGTTGAATTGTTATATAAACACACACATATGCGCCCCCCCTTTCCCCCTCCCTCCCTCCCTTAAATACAAAAGTACAACATGCTCAGTCCATATACTGTTACTTGTATGTTTTCAGGGCTGACCCTTTAACACTAGAAAGCCAACTGATACGCTCTTCTGTAGAGAAGATGATTTCTCTCTCTACTATTCTTGAGTTGCCTATAGTTCTTTGTGTAGGTTTGAGGCCTCCTGGGCTCCCCCATGTCCCCCACCATGGAATAACCATATCCACTGGAAAGGGCAATCACGAAGCCAGCCAACATAGCTGTTTGACACTGTTCCAGCAAAGCTGAGCTGACTGCTGCAGTTGCTGTCCTTCTATTTCTAACTTTTGGGTTTTGATCTCTGCATGTTACACTCCTGAGGACTTTCTGTATTGTGATTCATTTTGTGCCTTTTCCTAAGAAAAATTATGTCTGAGTCTTTTTAGGAAAATCCTAAAATTAACTTTATCTGTTCACTATTTGGAAATCTTCCTTATCCACTGAAGATCATGAAGCACAGATAAGTACATAGCTAGATAAGACCATCACTCCAGGAATTTGGGAGGGGGCATCTGCCCCTGAGTAAGCTCAAACAGTATAATTAGTGCAGGATAAACAGAGACAATTGGCAAACTCTGACCAGCCAGAAAAACAGGTTACAAATTCAAGGTCTTTTTTTTTTTTTTTTTTTTTTTTTTTAAATTATAGGCTTAGAGCTCTCTGAAAATGTAGTTTAAGGATAGAGGGTCATACAAAGTACACTCCTGAAGAAAGAAGGTAGATGGGCTAAACTTATCCTACTCTATAGTGTAAATGATAAAACATAGTAAAAGAAGTTAGGTATTAGTATTTATTAGTCATAAAAAGACCAGTTCAGATATTTTCTGTTTAACAGGAGTGCTTTAAAACTACAAACACTGCCAGCCTAAAAGCAAGCTGTCATTTAATAATGTGTTTGCTTTAGAGGAGACATTCTTTAGATTCTTTAGATTGGAGTTATAGAGCTAATCATTATAATACAATCTGTTCTGTTTGTATTTTCTAAGTGTGACTGGACATGTAGTGAAAAATCAAACACTTATTATGTACTTTTTAAAATAATCATCAGTTTGTCTTTGTTCTGTGATACATGTATAAATAAAAAAGCAGTCTGATAGGTAGTAAGTCAGGGCTAAGAGATTCCCCTGACCAGAGCCTGACTCCCTGCCCTCCCCTTGCTCACTCCCTACCACCTGCAGGCCACCCTGTCAGCAACCACCTGACCCTTGACCAAGGAAGGCCCGTAGCACCTCTGTCTACATTAGTATGTCTATAGTTGTTGTCCATGTTCAGCTCATATTTAGGCAAATATATTGGTGAGAATTTAAAGTGTGGATTCTGACATTCCTATGAGACAATATCCCATAGTTGCATAGGCCACAGGCATGTAGCTAACAGGGACTTAACTGATCTATGCTTAGAGCTTTCCATTAAACTATTTTATGGTTTGAGTGCAGAATGTTCCCAGTTTATTTATATGTTGAAAACTTGGTCCCTAGCCAATTGCATTATTTAGGAAAATTATAGAATCTTTATATGGGTGTGATCTCACTAGTGCATGTGTTATCTGTGAGGGAACAAACCTTCTAGGGTATAGTCCAGCCCAGGTTCTTGCCTGAGTCTTCCCTACTTCCTGATCCCAAGCTCTGGCCACCATCAAATGCACCATGCCTTCTTTCACATGAAAAATGGCACTGCCTCAAATTACAAGCCAGAGTAGACCTCTCTCTCCTTCCTTAAGTTGTTTCTGTTGGGTATTTTGTCTCATCTATGAAGAAAGTAATGATTACAACCATTAAATACATTTCCCAAATAGAAGATTTGTGTCCTAAACATTATATATACCAATAAAAATTTAAAAATCAAACGACAATTTTTCCCACATTTTACCTATTTCTAAAGTTTCATTCAAAGAATCCTACTTCTTCACTTTGTTCCTCTCGAAGGTTTAGGTTCCTTTTCTATTTTGAAACAAATTCTCATCCGGTCTTTTAAAAGGATGGAAAACAACCATCTTCCATATGACATCTTAGTTATTATCAATGCTTCATTATTCAAAGTCATGCAGCAAAATTAATACACTTTTCCCTTGCAAAGCACTACAGAAAAGTTTATTACAGACACACATTTTACAGAATACTAAAGTGTTAGCTTTCTCTAGGAGTCCTACAATAACATCAATACTATAATTTTTAAACTAATATCAAAATGCTAATAGAAGCAGAAAAATAAATTTAACAAACATGCAGTACTGATGTAGAAGGATTGTTAACAAGTCTGAGTCCAGCCTGGGCCACAAAGCAAAATCTTGTGCCATTAAGTAATTAATTAACTTCCTATGCACTGGGTAAATAAAATTGTAAGAATAAATATTGACCAAGAGTTATGATAAATTATAGAAATGCTTTTATTTCTATAGTTCCAGCTTTTTCTCTCAAAGCAATTTCTAAAGCGTTTATGACTCTAAATACTATAAATCTCCTTTGTCAGTAAAATTTTATTACATATAGTACCATACAGTGGGGACTTCTAAAAAGAGTCTGATCTTTACAAAAGAACCATCTTCTCAGAACATAAATTGATATATAAGAAAAGCAAATAAATTTATATAAAAAATATAGAAACTGTAATATAAAAAATATAGATCTAGAGTTCCTGCTACTCAAAAACTGAAAGAGAAAAATTCCTTTAGCTTAAGTGTGTAGTCTAGAATAGGCATCAAAGCAAGACATGTAAAATTTTAATTTTAAAAAATAATTCATATCAATGGAAATCAAGTGTGCCCCACATACACACAAAATCAAAAGAGCATATTCAGCATTTGCTACTATCTTCATTCTTGATGTTTGGCATAAATTCAGTTTTCACATTGATAAATAATTAAAAGCACCTGCAATTTGAGTCTTGGTAAACAGACTTAAAGCATCTTGGAGTACTCGAATCACAGTTCCCACAGGCACAGTGAAGATGCCAGACAGGTCACCAGATCATTTCCCTGTAACCAGATGCTCTTGTTTTGCTTTTACTGAATTTATGAGGTGCACATAAATTTGGAGAAAATTTTAATTGCACTAAAATCATGTACGTCAGTGCTTTTTTCTATTAGAATAAGTTAATTCCACTTAAAAACAAGACTAAGAAATTTTAATTATATTTTAAAAGCCAGTGATAAAAATATAATTTTTGACAGAATCTTTGGCTTATCTGAATTTTAAAATGTACTGAAAACATAATTGTTCATAGTTATATCAATCAGCTGCCTTGTATTTATATACATAAAATAAATACCTTTAGATAACTTCCAATATTTACATATATTAATAAAACAAAAGAATTATGGCAGTAAACATGAAAAGCTAGTAAAAAGTAAAATTTTATTTGATATATATTGCTTTCTATAATTAAAATCATATGGATCAACTCTTACATATTTGATATAGCATGTTACTGTACACAAATAGAAAATTTTAGTTTAACATTTCTATACCAATGAAGCTGTTAATTTTTGTATCAAAAAGGAGCAGATAGGGGCTGGAGGCTGGAGAGATCGCTCAGAAGTTAAGAACACTTGTTCTTACAAAGGACCCATGTTCAGTTCCCAACATCCATACAGTAATCACAATAATCCATAACTCCAAATCCAGGAGATCCAATAACCTCTCTCCAGAGAAATCAGATAAGACATGGTACACAAACACACATTTAAGCAAAACATCATACACATAAAATAAAATAAATCTAAAAAGAAATTTAAGTACTATAAATACTTTGTTAGTATCTTTGTGCATTTCTTCAAATGATAAAAGTATTCCTAAGTTCATTTTTTGGTTCTACTTGTTCTAAGTTCTGAGTAAAAATGGTTTGAAAATATCTTTATTTTTACTCTCTCCTCTAAAGCTACAGAAAAATTGAGAGAGAAAACTTCAGTGCCAATAAGAGTGTAGATATCAATCACAACGCACAATTAAAAGGCAGGACGGAGAGTAACCTGAGAAAGTAAAGTAACTGACTTAATTATGCTATTTTAACATTAAGTAAAATAATATTATAAAGTCATTATCAATTGATGTTTGCTTTTGTTATTGATAAAATGTTTGGAAATGGGTAATCTTCAAATGATGAACCTAGAGAAAAAGAGCAGACTGTATTTCATACTCTTTCAGGAAGCTGTGTGCTTCCAGAACTAGAGTAACTTGCCTAGAAAATCCTCTGTAGAAGACATAAAAACACCCAAGAAATAGCATTTTTAAAAATATGACAAAGTAAAAACATGAAGCAAAAAGTTACAAGACATAATTGTAAGCAGGCTGTATACCTGGCGTCTGTATAGAAAGAAGGCTGCATGCCGCTGAGGTTCCTTAGAGGCCTAAAAGATGAAGACATCAATCCTGAGCATGGCAGAAAAACAGAGTCAGGAAAATACCTTATGTATGTGACTACAAGGTCTAATAAAGAAATTCACTTAGTTCATGGAGAGGAGCAATAAAGCCAGACACTGAAATTTCAGAGATAGAAATCTGTATGCATACTTAACAAGCTCTGCCAATGAGAATCCAGTCTGAACTTGGGCTGTGGTTAAGTATGTCTCTGCTTCTTTACCTAGTGTAAAAAGAAGTTCTCCACTTTAAATGTTCCTCAGAACCAGATATGAAGGCACATACCTCTTACTTCAGCACTCAGAAGCTGAGGCAGAAAGATAAAAAGTTGGGAGTAACTGGGCTACGTTGTGAGTGTCTCAAAAACAAAAGTAAAACAAATACTCTCTATCTTACTGCAGAGATACTAATTACTTCACCCAATACACAATTACTGCAATCTTTTAAATAATAGTGTTATCACTATGAAAAGTACTTATCACCCCAATTTTAGTAAAATTAACACACTGGGAAACAAGGAAGCAAAAAAATTTATATTCTTTAAATATTTAACCTATCACATCATCAGATTTTAAGCACTAAGTAGTGCTTAAACAATTTAATTCAAGATGTATACTAAGTATTTTAAGAGGGGGGTCACTATTTTTCTGTCAATTTCAACCTAGTTAATACTGAATCACAAATATATCAATAACAGAAAGCTTTTACTTTGTAACGTAAAATTCATCTAGAAATTGATTTTGCAATGTATTTAAAATATGAATAAGACTTTGGAATTATTTCTGGAAAAAGCATCATCCAGGTTTGGTGCAAATGGGTTTCTCCACAGAATTGCTTTATTATTTGATACACAGCCTGGTTTCTACAAAGACACATGCAGAAGGATGTGCTGGTTCCCTGAATGCATCAGAGCAGGCTGGGGGAAAAAATCCACAAAAGAAACAAGAATGAAACTCTCATTCAGCCCAATTTTGTTGTAATTAGTGCTGTACCAGGGCTTCTAGAGTCTGGCTCAGATCATTTTACTTAAACCGTATTTAAGCACAGAACAATTTTGGGGGGAAAAAAAGGAGGGGGTGGTTTCTGATAACAATGAACTCAATTCCAAGTACACAACAATTTAAGACATGTTTACTTTGAAATTCCTTACAAAGTATATCTGGCTTCTTTCACAAAATGGGTACTTACTTACTCAGAAATAATGCCCAAGAGTTAGGCTCTAGGGAGCTTAACTGTGGATGTCAAGATTGACCCAGCCTCAGATAACACAGATGTCACTTAGGTTGTTGTGAAGCACAAGTGACATCACTCATAAGGATGAATAGAAGCAATGCTCAGGACTTAGGAGGAAAGTGTCTAGGATAAGTAAAAACAAATTTTGGGAAATGCAGGCAGAGCCTATCTCATCAGACAACAAAGGATCACTGGGTTGTAAAACTACATCATTCCTAACATTCCAAGAAGAGCAGCTACACACCTCATTTCATTGAAGAGATAAGCCATGTGTTTAACTTTTCTGGCTTCTTCAGTGAACAAGGCCCTTCTGTGTGCACAAGGCCCTTTTGCACAGAAAACTGCTAAACAAAATCTCTTCATTGCAGAGACGAGCCCTCTAAAAAAATCCTTAGATTTATTTATGTTTCAGTTACTTTAACAAAACTATCAAAAATATAGTGTTCTTTTTAGTTGATATCTTTTATTTCCTGAATGTGTTCTACTTTACATAGGAAAAAAGTCTTCTTTCTTTTCTTTTATGTTTACAAGCCATTAATCTGACAGAAGCAGGTAAACAGATTTCTGTGAGTTCAAGGTCAGCCTGATCTACATAGAGTTCTAGACCAACTGGGAATATATAGAGAACCTGACTCAACAAGAAAAGAGAGAAAAGAGAAAAGAAAGAAGAAAAGAAAAATATGAGGATTTGGATAAGTGAAAGTAGATTCTATACTTTTGAATCAGTAGATTTTATTCCATTTAAACTTTCAATAACAAATGATTCATAATCTCTCATATTAAAAACAAAAATCTGGGGAGTAGAGAGATGACTCAATGGTTAAAAGCATTTGTTCCTCTTGAAAAGAACTCATGTTTGATTCTCAGAATCCACCTGGTGGCTCATAAGTGTTTATAACTCCAGTCCCAAGATGTCTAATACCCTCTCTGACTTCAGCAGACACCAGGCATACAGGTGGTACACACACATACATGCAGGCAAAACACTCATAAAACAATAATTTAAAATTTTTTAAAACAAAAAATTGAAAATAACCATTTAATTATATAAAACAAAAATTTAAATCTTTGCTATTTAAAATTTTTCCATCAGAATTATTGTTTCTAAATACGATACTCTACTATAAGCAAATCAGCAGAACAGAAAAAAAATCTAGGAAAAGGTGTGAATATAGACCGACATGGTAAGTCATCAGATTTCAAATAGTAGGATATTTAATTATGATATAATTGGTTATTAAATTAGAAGAAAATAAACCATAACTTCAGAAAATAAAGCATAATTTACAGTAACTTTAACTAGAAAATATAATTCAGGAGTTTACATTTAATTTAGTTTCTGTCATAAAATAGAAAATAGATTGGAAATAAAAAATTAAATTCACTTGACTATATAATTATTGTACATTTTATATTCAAACATTTAAAATGTAAAGGTATAGAAAGAAAAGCTACTTTCAAAAAAAAACAAGGTAATAATGATCTCTTGGTATTGAGACAATTTGTGAAATAAATAATTCCTAAAAATTTATATCCACTTATCTAATCAATAGTTATTGCAAATAAATGTAAAACTATGCAAGTTCTTAAGAAATTTTAGGTAAACTTATCTGGTAATTACATATATTTAAATAACTTTTCTGAGAGGAAAACTACAGTGAAGTTCATAACAAAGAACTTCTATGAAGTCATAGGGGAAACAAAGAACAACCAAAGAAAAAATGTGATGATGCATTTTTATTTATGCCATAAACAAGATTAAAATATGTTCAGAATGTGAAAGCTCTGTAGGAATAAGTAAACTAGACTTCTGTTTTCTGTTTTCATATGAAAATAGTCTCTGGAAGTTTTGGTTAAGATTTGTGGAATAAACAATTCCTGAAATTTTTACATTCATTTATCTTGTTAATATTTATTTCAAGTAAGTATATAATAGTAAGTTCTTAGGACATTTTAGGTAAATACATCCAATAACTACAAACATTTGAATAAGTTTTTCCAAGAAGAAAATTACAGTGACATCTGAGCTTGATAATCTATAAAAGGAGAAAAAAATCAAATTTTGGGTAAGGTAGTGCTATCTTTGGATATGTTACCATATATCTTTGAGCTATTGCATTTGTGGGAAAACAATAAAATAAAAGAAAAGTTAAACTTTATGTGAGCATAACCAGAAAGCTTCTTTTCTTTCTTCCCCAACCCCAAGACACCATTTACTAGGTAACTCACCCAAACTGAAATTCTATCAGATGAGAGCTAAGTGGACAAAAGATTAGCAGAGCCTCGGCAGTACATATGGAGATGCCTACCAGGTTGTCAGGGTATAGTTTTAAGTAATCCAAGTAGAAATTTAGGTATAACTGGGAGTCATAATAGACAAGTCACCCAATGCTCAACTATCAGAGAAGGACCCCTGGCTGGACTACTGGTATTTGTATGTTGTAGATGTGCTGTCTATCAACATAGGGATGGTTTAACAACCTGACAACACCTACTGAAAGATAAGAAACTAAATCAAAGATGACTTAGACTATGCACAGTGGTATGGAATGAAAACCAATGTAATTTGTGTTGAGATTGTTAAGAACCTCAAGAGCAAAGGTGTTCTTTAGCTTATTTATCAGTAAGTCCTGATTCTGGAGCTGTGCCTGCCACAGGGTAGGCACAAAAAGGAATAAATGGGTCCTAGCCACATCAGAGCCTTCTACAAATAATGCTAATCATCCTCCAAACCCCCGAAGAATGAATATATCAGATTTCCCAGCAAGAATAAGAGGAATTTGTCACACCTTTAGAAGATGAAAAGATATAGGAAAGACTGGTATAAAAATAAATTATCTATTGCCTCTCATAAATTCAGTTTCTGTAACCCTATTAAACTAGGGTACCTTACTAGCTATGTGCTTCTTCCTTTTTGGGTAACTGATCATTCTATACTTATCACATACACAGAGATAAAAGCCAACAAGTAATGTGTGCATTAGTACTAACAATGTACTAAACAGAGCTGCAATGTATTAAGTTGCCCCTACTCAGGAGGACATTAAATTTTGGACATCAGTAAGCAGACATCTTTATCTTGATTTTTGTTGCCTTAAATGGAAATTTCTCATTATTTATCAATTTTAGGAATAAATGTTGATATAGATAGATAGATAGATAGATAGATAGATAGATAGATAGATAGAGACAGAGAGACAGAGAAATACAGAAAAAGAGAAAGATAAAATAATAAAATGATAGAAAAAGATAGTCCAAGAAAATGTATCTAAGAAGCAAGCAGATGTAGCCATTTTAATATCTGGAAAAAAAAATAGACTTCAACCTGAAGCTAATCAGAAAAGAGAGAATGTATCCAAAGAAGACAAACATCTACTAAGAGGACATAAAAATTCTTAATATTTATTCACCACCAAGCGTGTAAAAGAAACACTACTACAGCTTAAATCACATATTGACTCTCACACACCTTAAACACTCCACTCTAATCGATAGACAAAAAATGAACAGAGAGGTAACTGACATCATAAAACAAATGGACCTAACAGATATTCACGAAACATTTCATTTAAACATAAAAGAATATACTTTTTTCTCAGCATCCCTTAGAGCTTTCTCCAAAATTGGCCACATACTCAGTCACAAAGCAAGACTTGACAGATATAAGACAATGGAAATAACTCACTAACAGACTACCACAGATTAAAGCTAGATATAAATAACAAGAGAAATGAGAAAGCTCACAAACTTATAAACACTGAATGACTCTCTACTGAATAAAAAGATAGGACAAGATAGAAACCAAAGACTTTCTACAGATGGATGAAAAAGAATATACAACATATGTGAATATGTGTCCCAAACTTATGAGACATAAAATGAAGACATTTCTAAGAGGTAAGTACATAAACAAACAAACAAACAAACAAACAAAAATAAATAAATAAATATCCCATACTAGCAACATAACAGAATACTTGAAAGCTACAGAAAAAAACAAAAAATGCAAAAATAAAAATCAGTGAAATGAATTGAGTTATTTGAGAAAAATCAGTAAGATTGACAACCCCTTATCTAAATTAAGTAAAAGACAAAAAGTTAAATGAAAAGGGATATAACAATAAACAAAGAGCAAATACAGAGAATAATAAGGACATAGTATAAAAACCTATGATGTGCTCTACCAAATTAAAAAATCTGAAAGAAATAGATAATTTTCTTATGCCCCCTCAGGGACTATGCTAGAGTCATATAGATACAGCCGAGCATTCCATCCCAATGAGGTTGCTAAAGAAACGACCTAAGGAGTTGAAAGGGGTTGCAACCTCTTAGGAAGATAACAACATTATCAACCAAACAAACCCTGCAAAACTCCCATGGAGTAAAACACCAACCTTTGTGTACACTTTGAGAGACCTATTGATCCAGCTGCATATGTAGCTGAAGATAGCAGTGTCTGGCATCAATGTGAGACAATGGGGTGGAGAGGGGGGATCAGAAGGGAGTGCACCTTTGTGAAGGTAAATGAAGGGGGAGGGGGAGGGGAGCAGGGCAGGGTAAAGGGGTAACATCTCAAATGTAAATACAGAGTATCTAATAAAAAAAAGATTCAACACACACACACACACACACACACACACACACACACACACACAAAGCACTCTTTCCTCTCTAGAAAGGAGATAGTAAAATAAGTTGGATAGAAGGTCAAAGTCCAGGCAAAGGTGAAATTCAATCTACATGGAGAGAGTGAACGGGGAAATTCACACACAGAGACATAAATGTCAGGTGATAATGGAAACAGGGAGATGTCTGTTGGAGATTGGTTTTATACACTTGTATTCAGATGCTGATTTCTGTAGCAGAGATCTGGTTACAGTCTGGACTTTGACATTGTCATAATTATTGAACTATCTCCAGTATTAATGTGTAAAGAATGCTTTCTATCCTCTCTGATTGGCTTTTTAGTAGAGATCTGATGGCCAGCCAATATCTGGGCACTAAGTGGAAGGCAGGACTTGCTGGTAGGGAGAAAGGAACTCCAGGAAGAAAAAGAGTATGACTTTTCACTAGGAGACAGGAGAGTAGACCAATGACTTGAGGCCTGAAAGATATAGCTAGCCATATGGCAGGACAGGGCTAGATGGTCCAGTAAACTTAGATGAGCTAGTTGAGAGTCTGCCAGCTAAGCTTTGAAGTTTAATTAAAAAAAAAAAAAAAAAAAAAAAGTCTCAGTGTCTTTTTTTTTTGACTGGCCAGCCTGTTCCAAGACAACCAGGACTAACCATGTCTTGGGAAAATAAAAAAGAAGAAAAGAAAGAGAGAGGGTGAAAAAGAGAGAGAGAGAGAGAGAGAGAGAGAGAGAGAGAGAGAGAGAGAGAGAACTAAGAATAGTCATAACAGACAAAAGCAGTTTTTAATAAATTTCGTGTGCTAAATCAGTTTCTAGTGTATGCCAAAAATGACCACTTGGTTTAGTCTAAATCATCAGTTCTCAACCTTCCTAATGCTACAACCCTTCATGTTGTGGTGACCTCAACCATAAGATTACCTCAGTGCTATTTCATTATT
This sequence comes from Micromys minutus, assembly GCF_963924665.1. NCBI lineage: Eukaryota > Metazoa > Chordata > Mammalia > Rodentia > Muridae > Micromys > Micromys minutus. The sequence continues at coordinate 130,640 of NC_137972.1, forward strand.
ATAATTGTGCTACTGTTATGAATTTTAATAGAAAACCTAATATACAGGATATCAAATATGCAACTTCCAAAGCAGTCACAACTCACAAATTGAGAATCACTGGTCTAAAGCCTGTGAAAACTAGAGCTTGGTTTAAAAAGATGTTAATTGTAATTAACACAGATGTCAGTAATTATATCCCAAGCATCATTCATACTCACTAATTATCTTTATATGTGTGTTTATGTGTAGTAGGATGTGTGTATATATACTCTATTTTCTATTATACATTTTGAAACAGCAAAAAGAAAAATTGTGTATAACTATATGAAGGCAGATGGAAAAATACATAAATATTATTAACACACAACAATATGTTAATTAGCTGCTTTTCACATTCCTGTGGCAAAATTTCTTACCAGAAGCAACTTAAGAGAGGAAAGACTTATTAGGTTTACAGTTCAAGAAAATATATTTCATATGATGGGGAAGGCATTACAGTAGAACCAAGAAGCACTTGGTCACATTGAATCTAGAACTAGGAAGCAGAGAGGGAACAGGAAGTGGGAACAAGCTAAAATCTCAAGTGACCCATTTCCTCCAGTAAGATTTCACCTCCTAAAGTTTTCATAGCCTTCTCAAACAATGCTATCAGCTGGATTAAATGTCCAAACACATGAATATATGGGAGGTATCTCGCCTTCAAGACATCCAAGTCACAACACATGCTATGTAGGCAAATAAATACATAAAACCAAATGTATATATTATTAATTATTTATTTTATAAATGAGAAAACTGAAGAAAAAGGAGAAATGTTAAGCAATTTATCCAAGTTCACACAAATAAATGTATACTCTAGAAACAATATTCTTAAATGTTCGACTGTTCAGGGAATTATAATTCAAAAGTATAAACTAGAAACTACCCATCTCTTTCCTGTAACAACATGGTATAAAAATTGCAATTGGACTAGCAAGATGACTCAGTGGGTAAAGACACTTTTCACTAAGCCAAAAATCCTAAACTCTTTCTCTGAGATCACAAAGAGGAAGAAGAGAACCAACTTCCACAAGTGCACTGTCCCATAGTATGTGTGAGTACAGATTCCCACACTAGATTTTAAAGAAAAGAAACCATATTTGATGGCTGAGATTTTGGGTACTTTATCGGGGTATTCTACCCTAATGCTGGCTTTTGTGCTTCTTACACAAATATTGTTTACTTACAATTTTATTAACACAGGGATAATAGTTATGCCACAAGATAACTGTAAAGATTAAATATACATATAGTGAAAAGTTATCTGAGGGTCAGAGAGAGAGATAGCTCAATGATAGAGTATGTATCGAGCATGCATGGGATCATGGGTTTGATCTATAGAACTATAAACAAAATAAGGATTGGAATGATAACTCATTGGGTAAAGGCACTCACTACACAAATAAGACTTGACTTTTAAATCCCTCAAAATCACAAAAAAGCCAGAAGCAAAGCAAAAGCCTCTGAAATTCCAGTGCTCATACCAGGAGATAAAAACACAAACAGGAGAATTCCTAGAAGTTCTTGGGCTAGCTAGTCTTGCATACATACTGAAAAATCAACAAAGACTGCCTCAAACAAGCTGGAAATCAAGGATCAATCCCCAAGGCTATCCTCTGACTTCCACACTCATACTGTAGCATACACATGTTCATATTCACAAACATGAATGTGCACACATACACACAAAAAGTATTCTCAGAGTGTAAGTGTTAAAATGATTGTTTCTATGATAGGTAGTAACATTATTGAATGTAAAAATATACTGTATTTTTTCAAGACCATTTCTTTTTTTGAGCAGTTGTTTTAAGAGTTAAAAATTTAAAATTTCCAGGGCTTTGCCAATTTTTTTAAAGATTTATTCATTTATTATATGTAAGTTCACTGTTGCTGTCTTCAGACACACCAGAAGAGGGCATCAGATCTCATTACCGATGGTTGTGAGCCACCATGTGGTTGCTGAGAATTGAACTTAGGACCTCTGGAAGAGCTATCTCTCCAGCCCTGTTAATGTTTTAATACTGTTTAAAGGGCAAAATCTTAAAATGAAAAAAATATAATTCATCTTATTAAGCAGTACCTTACATCAAAAACACAGCACTATATACTGCAAAGCAAAAATGTTTCTCTCATACATGTCTACATATGTGTATTCTTAAAATTATATAAAATTTTAATTACATTTTTTCACATGTATATGCAGGGTTATATGCATGCTACAGCATGATGTGTGAAGGTCAGAGGACAACTTGGGGAACTTGACTCTTTCTACCACATGGATCTTGAGGCTTGAAATTAGGATGTCATGCTTGGAGGCAAGAACCTTCTACCTGTAAAGACATCTTATTTCATATATATATATGTGTGTGTGTGTGTGTGTGTGTGTGTGTGTGTGTGTGTGTGTACATACATATATATGATGCATATAAACAATATGTATAACATATATCATATCAATATATAAACAATATATATCATCATACATATATATATATGATATATATATATATATATATAAACATTCTTACAGAAATTGTCCTGACCAGATTCTTTTTAACCTCATGTAATCTTTCAAGTAATCTGTAAAGAATACAGAAAGTTGCCTTGACTACCCAAAAACTATATCACAAGCAGTTGCCTTGATTAATCTGAACATGAGTGTTCTGCAACATATAGATGTGCTTATAGTAGTTTCAAAAATCATTCAAGGATGTCATCATGACATTTCAAAATGTAAAGTTGAAAACCTAAAGGTACTTAATGGCTTTTTAGAAAAGATAAACAAGAACATGAAGCCCAGAAGACATTCACCAAAATAAAACTGAAATTATCTCAGTCTAAATTTTACCAAACAGCTATTACAGTATCTCCCAGAATACCCCATTCTAAGCCAAAATAAGCTGGCTATGCTTTGCTTCAATTTCAATTAGAACATCCTTAGATCTCAACAATGTGATAGCTGGGAACTTGAGCCCCAGCTATGACTGACTTGGCTGTGTCTCCTTATTAATTAATCCAAGACAGAGGACACAGCCACAAAGCAAAGCATGAAATATGGCAATTATATTCTCCCCTGCCATTGAAAAGGAGCTGTTTGACAGTTGCCTTAATACTGCATACAAATCCACTAGAGGGAAGATCATTTTTTTAAGCACAATTTTATTGTAGAAGGGCCTAAGCCTACTGTTGTCTTTTTCTAAGTGTCTGATAATCTCCTTCTGTCACAAATGAAAAGGAGTTACTTTTTCCCCCCAGCTATTTTACTTCAGGGATAGATTTCAAGAAAACAGTTCTCTCTCAAAGCGCAACAGCATAAATATTTCACAACCTTACTATGCTTTTAAAGTGTTATTTGTCTACTTGGACAAATTATAAGTCACTGTTCTGCATCCTTCTGAAACTTGTGCTGGTCTAGAGAACTGAAAGATGTCTCCAGATGGGCTAGAATCACTGAGGAGTCACACATCATACTAAGAAGTACATGTAAATAATGCTTTCAGGGTTGTATGTCATAATAAAGTGGAGACTTCATTATGCCACTTTAGAAACTATACTTCACATATTAAATAAATCTTAATATATCAGTAAGTGTTGTTCCCAGTACCATTCATTTTGTTCTAATACAGCTGAGATATTAAAGTAAGACATTATTAAGCTCAAGACCCTAGGTGTGGCCCCAGACTCTCAGAGAAGAAATGTTAAAGCAAGGCATTTTCTTTTATCTCAGAGAAATTTGAAAAGCATGTAAATGTATATGTAGGACCCCCTTTCGGGGACCCCCACTTGAGTCTCGGGACACGGAGTTACCCAATGAAACTCAAGAGACCTTCTTGCTGCAAAAGCATGAGGCAGTTTAATGGTGGAGCTCTGGGCTGATACATATCTCACGCAGGAGACAGAGGTATCAACCCTGAGACTCGAAAACTGGGGGTTTTTTATAGGGAGGGGGTCAGGGGCTGGGAAGAATTATCGTGAGTACAAAGCTCACCCAACACTCACAGCTTACATGCAGTCAGGAGGTCAGGAGCCCGAACCCCACACAATGACCTCCTTACCCCATTCCCCCTATGTGAAAGCATGGACTCTTCCCAGGGCCCTGGTATCTACACAAGAATTAACTACACTCCGGGGGTTCCCAGGTACTGTGGTGTTTATACAAGTTACAGACCAGGTGTCCCGAGAAAGCAATTATGCCCTAAATCTCCTAGCTAACAACTGACAAGACACCTCCTTCTGTGTGCTCACCCTTGCACAAAAGACAGCCTAAACAAATCATATTCAGAAAACTAAAACTAAGGGAAGTATAGGAAACATTATTTCTCCTTAAAGAGAGAATTCAGCATTGCAGAGACTGTCAGATTGTGGAAGGTCTTAATTATTAAAGACTAAAATATACTATGAAGAAAATACCAAAAACCAGCAACAGGATTGTCAGACCTTGAATTTAATTTCCTTTCATATACACAAACAAAACACACTGACAATTTGTTGTGCTACAGAAACAATTATAAATTCCTTGCATTTTATAAGGACTTGTCTTTCCCTATAGTTTAATTTTTTACTATAAACATTTTATAGATAATCCTTTAACTTTGAGATGTTCTTATCACAGTGGAGCTTAAGGCTATGTTTCTGTATTCAAAATCCCAAAACAATGAGTTCTCAAGTTAGATATCATGATTTCTTTTTTTTTTTATTAATTATCTAAAATTCTAAACCAATTTTAATCTCTTACTGGACAGCTGAAATTCTCTGTTTTGCATATCAATTAAATTCAGTGTTTCTACCTTATGGTGTTACTATCGCCAGATGGTTACTCCGGGGATGGATGGCTCTCAGTAACAGTTTGAAATGCCCCTGGGTAATGAAGAGTGCAAGGGATGGCTGTGCCTTTGAAACAATGCAGTGAAGCCATCAGTAGCTGATGAAATGCAGCTGTGAACTTTTGCTTGCAGAGCCTTCCTTATTTATACTGTGGATTAATGAAAGTTTAAAATATGCTGATAGGAAATAAGTGTCATTCAAGTTACTGATTTGTTTTATTTCTTAACAAACTATAGCTTAACACAAATGTGGTAACGTTTCTAGGAAAGAAAAACAAAACGTTGACTTCACAAATGCTCATTTTTCTGCCTCATTGCAGAAGTAATGTAGGGTAGAATATATTAATAGAAAGAAAACTTGAAGCTGGACAAACAGTATGGTTAATATGAAATATTAGGCTGTGCCAGACTGTATACAGGACACCCAAATCTTTCCTACATTTTTATTCTCTTTTGTTTTCCTTTTTGAACAGCATCTCACAATGATTTGGCTGGCCTCAAATTCACTATCCTAATCCTCCTTCCCCACCTCTCAAGTGCTAAAATTACAAGTATGTATCACCTTGCCAAGCTTTTCTTACTGTCAGTGTTAGCAATCAGGCAACTACTGTAGCCAACCCCTCCCAGAAGCAACGGGGCCATCAGACAACCCAGGGACAAGACACACCATTAGCTGCCCAGAGGCAGCACATTCCCATTGTCACCTCCGTTACAAGTTCCCCTGAGCATGCACCGGGGTTCCTATAAAAAAGCTGCATTTTTCCTCCCCCATCTGTCCTTTCCTCCCTTTCCCAGAGGCAGCCTCTGTGTCCCCTTCCTTAATCACACGATATATTAAAACTCTCCTCTTATGAAAAAATATTCAATTATTATAGATAGTACATAATCAGTGCACTATATACATTTATTAAAATGTCATAATAAAGCCCACTTTTATATACAATAGGTGTTAATAAAAGCATTTTAAATAGTACATAATTGAATATTATAATGTAATTCAAGCAATATAAATGGTAAGAGTAAATAAATTTGGAGCAGAAAGAATATAAACCACACATGTTAAGAATGCTTGATGGAGAAAGTAGTTCTTGGGAAAGTTAAATAAGACCTATTTTAATAAAACCAGCAAAATCACAAAACTGAATATGAACGGCTGAGTATGGGGGCTTTCTCCTGGCACTTAGAAGGCAGATGAATCTGTGAGTAAAAGAAGCTCTGAGGTCAGGTCCCAAAGACTCAAAACAAAGGGCTAGCTGTGATGCCTATTAGCATTACCAAAGCACAAGCCCTTCTTTAGGCTCACTCAGTTCCTGCGCCTCCTCTCAGATCTTCTCACCTTACATCAACAGTAAACATCTCCAGCTCACAAGCTTCCCTTCCCTTCCCCCAGCTCCTCTTTTCTATATAGTCCTGCCATTTTAGGTTATATGGGAAAGAAGTCCTCTCTCTCTGCTCTTTCACTTTCATGCCCCTCCACCCATGTTCAGTCTGTCAGTTTTTCTCTCTGCTCTGAAGTTTTCCAGATGCCTCTGGCTGTACTCCCTCATATCTACAATATACCTTGCTCTTATCCTTCAAGATTTCACACAACTGGAAAGATACAAATTTTAATGGAACCTGCAGCATGCATAATTCAGGCATGGTTCCTGGATGTGAACCACTGAACAAAATCCTTAAAAAACTGTAACAAAACTCTCTAAGAGATGATTGAAGAAGCTTTTCCAGTGGTATGCAGTCATGACAATGGGAATAAAGGGGGGGGAAATGTTTCTAGAATTTCCACAAAGAAAAGCTCTTCTCAACTTGATCAGAGACTCAGTCAAGGAAAAGTGTCAAATAAAAGTTCATTGTATCGGACCCCAGGTAAACAAAGAATACTGCTGACACTGGTAATTTCATTGAAATGATACTCCTTATAGGACATAAAATTATTCAGTTGGTGATTCTAGAAAACCTATGAAATTGAGTAAAAATAAAAAACACTGCATGGTAGGATGAATAAAGAGAAATCAGAAACAGGAGAAATAGCAATCAGAGGAAAATTTGTGATTCTAAAGAACAAGTAATTTTTTTAAAGCATTAAGTAGCCACTAAGTGGCTCAGAAGACAAAGGCATGTGCAGCCAAGCTTAGCAAAATGAGTTCAATTCCCAGAAAAAGAAACAAACTCCCAAGAATTATCATCTAACCTTCACACTCACCCTTTGTATGCATATATACGTATGTTCACGAGAGTGCACAAACACACACACACACACACACACACACACACACACACACACACACACAAAAACATTTAAAATGCAGTTAAGAGCACTGGCTGCTTTTCAGAGCACTTTATTCCCAGTGCCTACCTGGCAGCTCAACCTTCTATAACTCCTGTTTCAGGGGATCTTATGCTCTCTTCTAGTCTCTCTGATCACCAAGTACATAAATAGTACACAGTCATACATGAAAGTAAAACACTCATACACACAAAAAATAAAATAAAAATAAACCTGAAATACTCCATTTCCGGGGCTACAGTTCTGCCTACATCCCTGGAGGCCGGCTGCCATTGGGGATTACGAGGCCTGCCAACACAGTAGACAAGCAAATGTCTAAAGGCTAGAATAAAAGCTCAATCAACAAAATCCAGAGCAATATGGCACCACAGGAACCCAGCGAGCCCTGAATGCAAGAAAATGACCTTAAATCTTATCTTAAAATGGTAATAGAGGACTTTGAAGAGAAAATAAATAAAGCCCTTAAAGAAATACAGGAAAATACAATCAAACAAGCAAAAGTCCTTAAAAAGGAAATAAATATATATAAAAAATAGAGGAAAATACATCAAACAGATGAAGGAAATAAATAAAACTGTTCAAGACCTGAAAATGGAAATAGAAGAAATTAAAAAAAAAAAAAACTAGGAAAAAGAATAACAAGTATAGGTGCAATCATCACCAATAGAATAGAAGACATGGAAAAGAGAATCTCAGAGGTAAAAGATACAATAGAACAAATTGATACATTGGTCAAAAAAATACTAAATCTAAAAATATTTCTAACACAAACATTTAAGAAATTTGGGACACGATGAAAAGACCAAACCTAAGATTAATAGGAATAGAAAAAGATGATTCCCAGCTTAAAGGCGCCGAAATACCTTCAAAATCATACAAGAAAATTTTTCTAAACTTAAAAAAAAAAATGCTTGTAATTGTACAAGAAGCTTGCAGTACATCAAAAAGATTGGACCAAAAAAGAAAACCCTCCAACCACAGAATAATCAAAACATTAAATGTACTGAACAAAGAAAGAATATCAAAAGTCACAAAGGATAAAGGCCAAGTAACATACAAAGGCAGACTTATTAAAATTGCATCATAATTCTTAACAGAGACTCTAAAAGCCAGAAAGACCTGGACAGATCTGCTACAGACTCTAAGAGGCCACAGATGCCAGATCAGACTACTATACCCAGAAAAATCACCACAGATGGAGAAAACAAGATATTCCATGACAAAACCAAATTTAAACAATATCTTTTCACTAATCCAGTCCTACAGAGGATACCCAAAGAAAAACTTCAACACAAGGGGGTAACTACACCCATAAAAACACAAGAAATAATTCCACACCAGCAAAATCAAAAAAAGAGAAATACACATAAACTACCACCACCAACATCAAAATAACAGAAATTATCTATCATTAGTCATTAGTATCTCTCAACATCAATTAACACAATGCACCAATTAAAAGGTACAGACAAACAGAGTGGATGAGTAAATAGGATCCATTGCTCTGCTGCAAACACAAAACCTCAGCAACAAGGATAGACATTACCTCAGAGTAAAGGCTAGAAAAAGGTCTTCCAAGCAAACAGACCCAAAAAACAAGATGGAGTAGCCATTCTAATACCTAATGAAACAAACTTTCAACCAAAAGTAATTAAAAGAGATGTGGAAGGGCACTTCACACTCATCAAAGGGAAAATCCATCAAGATAACATCTCAATTCTGAACATCTATGCCCCAAATGCAAGGGTACCCACATTTGTAGAAGAAACATTACTAAAGTTTAAATCACACATTGAACCCTACACTGTAATAGTGGGAGACTTCAACATCTGATTCTCACCAATAGACAGGTCACCAAGACAGAAACTAAACAGAGAAATGATGAAACTAATAAATATTATGAATCAAATTGACTCAACAGATATCTACAGAACATTTTACCTAGACACAAAATAATATACTTTCAGCACCTCCAAAACTGACTATATACCCAGTTAGGAAGCAAGCCCCAACAGATACAAGAATGAAATAACCATTTTCATCTTATCAGACAACCATGTATTAAAGCTGGACTTCAACATCAGAAATAGCAGAAAGCCTACAAACTCATAGAAACTGAACAATGTTCTACTTAATGACCACTGGATCAAAGAATAAAGAAATGAAAGGCTTTCTAGAATTCTATGAATAATGAAGGCACAACATATCAAAATGTATGGAACACAATGAAAGCAGTGCTAAAAGGAAAATCCATACCACTAATTGCCTTCATAAAGAAGTTGGAGAGATCTCATATTAGCAACTAAATAGCACACCTAAAGTCTCTAAAACAAAAAGAAGCAAACACACTCAAGATGAATAGACCACAGGAAATAATCAAACTCCAGACTCAAACTGCAACATTTTTATATCAATGTTCATAAAGAAAATTGGTCTACAATTCTCTTTCTTTGTTGAGTATTTGTGTGATGTTGGAATCAGGGTGACTGTGGCCTCATACAATAAATCTGGCAATGTTTCTTCTGTCTCTATTTTGTGGAATAGTTTGAGAAGTATTGGTACTAACTCTTCTTCAAAAGTCTGGAAAAATCCTGTGCTGAAACCATCTGGCCCTGGGTTTTTTTAATTGATTAGAAACAAAGCCTAATTGGTTTATTTTTTTAAAAAAGAGAGAGAGAAAAACAAGGATTTAACAAAACCTGATTCTGTGAGAAAATCAACAAGACAGACAAATTCTTAGCCAAACTAACCAAAAGGCAGAGAGACAATATCCAAATTAACAAAATCAGATGCAAAGTAGCCTAATAACAAGGAGGGTTTTAGGAAGGATGATTGAATTCTCACTCAGAAGGGAAAATAAAATAGTCAATGAAGGTGAATGGATGGAGGGAACTAAGTAGGAGAGGGGCTGGGGAAGAGAATGGAGCAGGGGGGATCGTGTATGAGGACAGCAGAAAAGAGAGAATGGAGGTGGGCATGGTGGGCATCTCTAGAATGTGCCAGAGACCATGGATGGGGGAGGTTCTAAGAAGTTTCTGGGGGTGATTCTAGCTGAGACTTCTAGAAGTGGGGGATATGGAGCCTGGAGTGGTCACCTCCTGTAGCTAAACTCCCAGTGGAGGGATAAAGACACTAACCCACCCACAAAACTTTCATCCCAAAATGTGTCTTGCCTAAAAGGTGTGCAGAGACAAAGATGGAACAGACTGAGGGAATGGCCAAACAATGACTAGCCCAACTTGAGACCCATCCCATGGGCAAGAACCAATCCCTGACACTATTAGTGATACTCTGTCATGCTTGCAGACAGGAGCCTAGCATTACTGTCCTCTGAGAAGTTTCACCCAGCAGCTGATAGAAACATGCAGAAACCAAAGGCCAAACATTAGAAAGAGCTTGGAAAGTTTTATGGAAGAGTTGAAGGACGTATTGGGAGACCCAAAGGGGATAGGAACACCACTAGAAGACCAACAGAGTCAACTAACCTGCAGTTTTGAGGCCTCCCAGAAACTGAACCACTAATCAAAGAGCAAACACGGGCTGGACTTAGGCCCTCTGCACATATGTAGTAGATGTGCAGCTTGGCCTTCATGCAGGTCAGGTCTCCGAACAACTGGAGTAAGGGTTGTCTCTATTTTCCCTTCCTGTGGATCTCATTCCTCTGAGCTAGGCCACCTACCTATCTGGCCTCAATGGGAAAAGACTGCCTAGTCCTGCAGGACTTGATATGTCAGAGCGGACTGGTACATGGGTTGGGGTCGGGGGATACCCCTTCTCAGAGGAGAAAGGAAAAAGGGATGGAGGAGGAACTGTGTTAGGTGGGACCAAGAAGAGAGAGGGGGGCTGTGATAGGGATGTAAGGTGAATAAAGAAATTAATGAAAAAAATAAACCTCAGTATTTAAAGAAAACACTAAGTCCAGATTATTTATTTAATACTGAAGAAAATCACTGATGAATTTTAAGACACACAGTTATAATAGGAGTTGGAGAGACATCTCAGCAGTTAAGAGCACTGGCTTATCGTCTAGAGGTCTTTAGTTCAATTCCTAGCAACCACATGGTGGCTCACAAACATCTACAATGCCCTCTTCTGACATGCAGATATACATACAGACAGAGCACTCATATACATAAAATATATAAATATATCTTTTTTTAAAAAATTATAATGGTCTTTGGAGAAACTTACCAAAAATTTTACAACTGGCTAAATCTTAAATTTACTCCCTGATTTCCAACACTTAAGATCTGCAGATCTATGTGTATGTAGACAAACCTTCATCCTTGATACAGGAGAACAGTCTGCTAGCAAATACCTGATCCCAGGTAAGTCAAACAATTTCTCCCTCTATGGCAGCTGGAACTTGTCATCAGCTAGACTAATCAGTATTTGTAGCCCCAGTATCACAGTAGGATGGAGTAAGACTTCTCTGCTGATCACTTAGGAAATCAAGACAGGGCTACAGAGATGGCTCAGCAATTAAGAGTACTTTTTGCTCTTGCAGAGGATCCAAGTTCAATTTCCTGCACCCAAATGATGATGCATAACCATCCATGACTCTGGTTCCAAGGAATCTGATGCCTTCTGCTAAACACCTTCTAAGCTCTGGTAATACCTGGCACACACATAGTACAAATACATATTCATTAAAATGTTCTTAGGCAAATAAAAAAATAAATGTTTTTAACTCAACAAAACAACCTGAGGACCCTAAGAGTGTATTTTCCAAGAGTCAAGGAAAAAGAACAAAGCCAAACTGGAGACAGAGCAGGATATAGGCAGAGGTAAGGATGTTATCCAAACTCTAATACTACTTAGATATTGTTCGGAGGGGTGTCCTAGTTATTCTTGATACTCTTTTTTTCTACTGTTTCTGCCACCAATCCTGGCATTTGAATTGGAATATCTTCCATGATATTCTCTGAGTGACTCACAGACTCCCAAAGAAAGAAGCAAAGTTTGTTTAGTCATCATTAAATATGAATTCACCATAGGAATTCCCAATAGGAAGCATAGGAGTACCTGGGAACCTAACTCTTGAAATAAATATTGTTCAATGTATTGTGCTTGTAATGTCATGCACATATCTCCAGCTTAATAAAAATGAAAAGTTAAGGACTTTGAACAAAGTCAGACCATAATCAAATAGACTTAATCTACAAGTATTAAATGAGCTGCATCTGGTAAGCGAGGGGTTCTGGAATAGCCAGAGGGATCTTCAAGTCATAGATAGTTCAAGGAAGGCAAGTGCCCGTCTACTGGTGGTATATACATGGGCTCTGTCACCAGCATGCAGTTCTGTATGATGGAACCAAGGACCTGCACTTCAGTATGGGAAAATGCATAGTCTCCTGCCTTTTACTGAAATTTCTGTTATATAAATCTCAATACTCCTTGATATCAATTAAGTCCTATATTCAACAATCCACATTTCCTACAATCCCAGAATCATTTGTTTTGATATTCACACAAAGTATAGCAGAATAACTTATACTTTTTGATTGTTGACTAAAATACAAAGATTTGCTAGATGTTCTGAGAAAATTATAAGTTTATATTATAGTTACCAGGAATAACTATAATGGAAATGACAAGAAATTGTTCAGACAAAAGAATGGATAGATTTGCTATGTCCTATGGGACTAATAAGAAGGTTAGCAACTTAAGTGTACTGGCTGAATTTTCCAAGAACTTGGGTTTGATTTTCAGCACCATATAGTGCAGTTTGATTTTCAGCACCATATCAGGAACTCCAATGCCCTTTTCTAGCCTTTGTGGAAACTATATACAAAAGTGGGATACAGATATACATGTAGGCAAAACACCCATAACACATAAAATAAAATAACTAGATAACTAAATAACCTAATTTGTTAATACAAAACGATCAGCCCAAAAAGCATATACATACAAGCAATACTATTGCTTAGCAGTTATATTTATATATAAAAAACAGACTTAGCAAGTTATATTTATATACTTATTCACATAAATACATATAAGTATGATGATAATAATAAAAGAATAAGAGGTCATCCATTTGAAAGGGAGTAGGGGATGGAGAGGTATGGGAATGGTTGGAGGGAAGAGAAGGAGAGGGAAGTGATGTAACTATGTTTTAATTTTAAAATAATATATAAATAAATAAATAAGCCTAAGATCTCTCACTGCTGCCAATTTCTCAGTTTAGCCTGTTCCTGCATCTTTACAGTGTACTTCCCCCCCCCCCCCCATTGCGAAGGCCTAACCACAAACACAAACAATCAAGACAATATGTCTTCTCCAGAAGCCAGCAACCTTGTTTCAAGAGGCTCTGAGAAAAGCAATTTAGCTTAAGAACAAAACAGGGACTTCAAGATAGTAAGTATTGAATATGTTCAAGAACATTAAAGAGGATAAAAATAAATGCCCTAAGACTATAAAAACATAAACAGTTGAGTGAAATAATGAAAATTCAAAAAATGAACATGGAATTTAACAAAGATATAGAATCTCTAAAGAAAACTCAAACTGAAATAAAACTAAAAATGAAAAGCTCCAAATATCAAACAAAAGTCACTGTTCAGCTCAGCAGTCATGATAACTCCCCTTGTGGTATGAACGTCCATCATATGTACATCAAAAGAAGCACTAATCATGATCACAATAGCATTTCCAGGAAGGATATAAACCATATTCTCAGTCTCCACAGAACATCACACACTTAAAGTCCAGACTCTTCTAGGGAAGAGTCTGACCTGTAAAATTTGTTCTTCTTTCATAAACTTTGGGTCAAGAAAGATACTGTAAGATTTGAATCTATATAGAATTAAAATTACATGAAGGTATATTTAGAAAGTGTTTTTATATTTTTTGATTAGCTGGTTAAAGATTTTTTTTTTCTTCTTCTACCTTTTCTGTTTTGTTTTGTTCTGAGACAGGGAATCATGTAGCCCAAACTAGCTACAAGTTCAACATTCTCCTCCTTCCACCTCAGTATATTACGTCTTTACTCCAGATAAAGTTGAGGAAAGACTGATATTTATGAATGAGTTTCTCAGGAGGAAATGACCTTCAAGGAAATAACCTACCTCCCTGCCAGCCACTGAATCCCAAACCAATTTGAATGACTTTATAATCACATATCAGTTTGCTTTTAATATCATAGAATCTTAACTACCAAGAAGGACATTTAACTGGCTGGCAGCTAGCAGAAAGGTAACACCCAACTTACCTTTTAGTGAAATGAGTTACAGATGTCAGGATCCAGAGGTTTCTACTGTGATGCTAATCAATCTCTCAATACAGATGTTTTCTAAGCCTCATCTCACTCTGGCTGCTCTGATTCTGAACACTTCCAGCACTGGTTTCTATATACCTCTTATCCTTCACAGAGACTTTAACTATACCTCTCAACTCTCACTGAATCTTCTTCCTCTGCCTGCACTGAGGTGCGGGTAAATGAGTTTTCACACCTATTTCTTCGTCCCCTACCTAATCCCACTCATCTGTGTGACTTCAAGAACTACTTATATACAATTACTTGTACCAGACCAAGTGTGTAACTATAGCATCATGTATCAATGGTTTGTCATTAATTTATTGCTTTTTCATTCATCAGTCCTGAGATTGAAGTGTACCTGAAATTGTCCACTCAGCATCTTCACTTTGAGGTTAATTCATTCTCATCAAATTCATATAGCTAAAATATTTTTAAAAGCACTCTCAAATCAACACTAAGAGTATAAATCACAGGAACAGCACTTTGGTAGCTTGCAAAAAACTGCTTGATCATGCTCATGCTTTCATTTCTCTCTCTCTCTCTCTCTCTCTCTCTCTCTCTCTCTCTGTCTCTCTCTGTGTGTGTGTGTGTGTGTGTGTGTGTGTGTGTGTGTGTGTGTGTGTGTACATATTTGTCTCAAATATTTCACTCTGTGATCTGTATTTGAGTTCATGGTATAACCCTCCACATTGTATTAACAAATGAAGAATCTGGAAGCCATAATAAATATGAGGCACTATTGGCCAATTTATAAGAATGATTTTATGTAATAATCATTATTAATAATGTGAAAGAAAAATGTAAAGCTTATTAAGTCTGACAATTAGTTGTTTACTTATGTTACTTTTAGTGGTATATTAAAATTTTTTAAAAACAAAATAGAAATGTGAACTAGAAACATCTGGTTTATTTGGAAAGTTGGTTATGTCAAATAATGTTTTACTGGGGCACATAGGTGAAAGGATATTTTGCTGGAACAGACACGTGAAAGAATGTTTTCTTGAAACAGACACAGGTGAAAGTATGTTTTAATATAGCAAACATATGAAAGGATGTGTGATGAAGGAGTATAAATATGACAATGAGAAACAAACAATGGGCACTGGTTTGGTTTGCTCCACCTCCTATTCTTTGCTAACAACACACATGTATTGATTCGCCTTACATAGTACTGTTGAGCTCAACTTGTGGTAATACAGTCATTGAGAGAAACTCACCCCAAAACTGCTTGTATTCCTGTGGCAGCTTGCTACTTCTGCAGCTTCAACTCAGACCAGTTGACAAGCCTGGCAGTTTCTTCAGGATTGAACCAGTTTCTGGTTCATGTCTGTTGTTTGTCTACCTGCCAAAAAGGCTGGTCTGTAGCTGCCAGTTCATGTGTGGTACCTGCCTGTCTAGAGGACTGGTCTGCAGCTGCTGAGTCATATTTGGTGTTTGCTAAAGGACTGAACTGCTGGCAGAGAAGATTGGGCCCTCCCCCGAAGAACTACTGCTAAACAAGTCCAGTTCCCCCAAATCCTAATAAGTTTTCTCTTCTACTACCTCTGGTGAGTAGTGGGCAAGAGGAGAGATTGAAAGTAGGATGCAATATATTTATGATGCAGGTGATAAAGAAAAAATTCCAGGGGAAGGAATGGGAGTTTATATTTGGTCAGTAGAAATGATACAGATCCAGAGCCATCATTATCTTGGGCTATCTTTAGTCCCCTTGATAGCCATGCATCACCAATTTCTATAACTTACTGAGATGACTGGGGGGTGGGGGGTGTTTGGCTTTGGTTTTTGTTTTTCTGTCAACACAAGCTATCAAGAAGTATTATAACTAAGAAGTATGGCTGAATGAGGAGACTTCAGACTATTAAGGTTACCTTCAAAGTGGACAGTAGGATTCTGGTCTCTCCATTTTCCTCGATTTTGCTTCCTGACCATAAACTGAGCAGTTCTGCTCTGCTACACACTCCATCCATGATGTGTCCTTATATACCCAAAGCAATGATGATATCAGTCATGAATAGAAATCTTTAAAACCAAATTAAAAATTTTCCCCATTAAAGTTGAGTACCACAAATATCTGTTACAGTGATGAAAATCGGACAAAAAATCTCTTTGGAAACTAGAACAAAGTTGAGAACAAATATATTTTACACCATAATGATTATATCCATAGAAACTCATGAACATGTATACTAACCAGATCATATACATGAAATATCCATACCAGCACTATTCGTAACTCTATAATAAAAACAATAAAAATCTCCATCAACCAAAGAAAAGATGAATTGTAGTATAATCATACAATACATAATGTAATAACAAGATGAAGTTACTATTATATGCAACAACCAGAACACCTCACAAAAATAAAAGACATCAGACATGAAAAAACATGTAGAATATGGTTCTACCTATGTAAAGTAAATAGATTTTAAAAACTAAGCTATACATTAAAAATTATTCTGGCTAAAGTATGTGTAGTAATTGTCAAAGGTGAGGAGCTACAGTGGATAAAGGGTGATTTTGAAATGTCCATTGCTTTTCTTTCCTTCTCCTCGGTGTTAGTTTTATATTGTTTGATGAACTATCCATTCATGTTTCTGTGCTTTTTCAGTATATATGGTATATCAGATGTATGTTAGGAATAATACACAGATATATGTCTAGATATTCCAGAAACAGAAAAGAAAGGAAAGAAAACTATAATTTGGAAGTAAGTACTATGAATCAGGAGAAGGGAAAATGGTTTAAGACAGAAAACTATTTGCATCCTATATAATCAGTGTCTCCATAGACTCATGGAATGGTGCAATGGACACAGAAAAGTCAATGTAAATGAAATATGCGATAAAATTCAAACTGTCCTTTATGCATGACTTTATAAACTCCTCAAAAATAATTCTAGTACCATCCAAAGTCCCTGAAATGCAATGCTGCTAACAATTGAAAAAATTAATGGTTAAAGAAAAAGAAAAAAGAAAAAAGAAAGGCCATCTATAGTACAATTGCTTCAACTTCAATGATAAAGTGCTTTCTTAAAGGACTGAAAAAATAATTTAACTAATATGGTTACAGACCGGACATAAAATGAAGACTATTCTAAGAAGTCCTTTTAAACAGAAAAATAAAATCACTTCATAAACAGTAATCAAGCATTTAATGTAAATAATTAGTTAACTTATTTGACCAATACAATTTTATATGTGTACATGTTTTCATAAAGTGTTCCAGTCAGCACTTTTCTCCTACCTACTAAACAAACTAGTCCCCAATTTAAGTTTATTAATTTTTCTTTGACTCTTTCTATATGTCAGTTGTTCGCAGATAATAATTTTCAAAATGGATTAGGCTTTATCCCCTCACATTACACTATTTAATGTGCTGGGCTGAACAATGTGAAATTTCCATTCTATTGTTTCTGAACTACAAAATGTAAAATACTGATGAGAAATGTAGATGTGCTAAATTATACTTAGCTCATATATTTAATAGGCATGTGTTGATTACTTAAGTTGCTAGGTCCTGGTTTGAGGGGAGGGGAGAATCAAGACAAGGGTCACTGGCTTCAGAAATTTACAAGAAGGATGAATCAAAAAAGGAAGAAAACCAATATATCCAGGATACATAGGTCAGTACGATTCAGAAAGAATAATTTGAGCAGCTGCCTCTAAACTGGACCTTTCACGGGCATTCACAGTACAGGATTTAATTGTTGCCACATTGCATACTTTAACTTAATAATAAAAATACAACATTGTTCAAAATTGGATATTAGAATAAAAAATAATTAAAATTGTGTGTAAGCTAGATAAAATCTTAAATTCTATTCTCTTCATTTTAAGCTAGTATTTTATTAAGTGAGCATACAGAAGTCATTAAATTAGTCTTGTTTGCATTTTAAATCTCCATAATAAACTGGCAGATGGAGCACCTTATGTTAGCAAGAGGAAAGCCAAGTGCTCAAAAAGGTAACTAGTCAGCCACAGAAAAAGGCAAGTCAAAAAAAAAAAAAAAAAAAAAAAAAAAAAAAAAAAAAAAAGGGTTCTGAACCATTGTACCCTGAAAGGTTAGCAGATAATTTAATTTAAAAGGCATTCACAGAATTATGAAATACCCAGTGTAACATTCTCCAGTATGATTTCCTTTCTCCATGAAGAAATCATGCATGTTCTGAGGAAGATTTTAGTTTTGTAGAAAGACTGTTTCTAATCAGACTTAAAGGCATATTATTTCCTTTAGTGTATATCAAGTTTAAAGGTATGATATACTATGTATGTTTTAACTATTTAATAAGAAAGACATTTTGAGTGAAAAGATAATACATTTCTATATGCTATATACAGGTCAACAAAACTGAAGACTACGAGTAAATTCCAGCATTTGTTTTAATTTATTTCTCCTTTTATCTTATGCGTGTAGCTGACCTTTGCTACTTTGTAGATTCTTCTTTTACCCACTCTTTACCCCCTCCCAGTGCCCTGGTTTTACCCGCTAACACTACATAGGACAGCAACAGGATAGAGGGGGAAGAATTAGGAAAATCCTTGAGCCTAATTACCTTCCCTTTGTTTTTTTCTTTGACCATGGCTACTAACAAACCAAAATCAACCTCCCTAAATTACCAACAACCACTCACATGACCTTTTGAGGCCCTTGCATTTATATAACCTCTGAAAAGTTTCCAGAATCCCAAATGTCACACAATTGCAAAAATTATTTACAGCTGGCAAAACCATGCTTCTGCTAGAGCATGAAGCAAATCATAGTCAGCTGTGGTAGACAGTCTGGAGCAGCCTCACATCCCTTACACAGGGGATTAAAATGAAAGTACATTCTTACAATATTTCTGCTTTTTTCAAAAAACAAAAACAAAATTCCAAAATTGTCATTACATATGTGTATGAAAAATTTTGCCTGCATACATGTCTGTGTTCACATCGACCAGAAGGTATCAGATCCCCTGAGACTTGAATTATAGAGAGTTGTGTGTGCGGCCAGAAAGCCGTGCAACTGGGGGTGCCAGTCTGGAGCTAGAGTGAGGTAGGTAAGTGTCCAAACCCAGAAAAATCTCATCCTGAGACTGGCAAGAGTAGGGCTGTTGCCTTCTTCCTCTGAGCTTGTATGTCCCACCTCCACCACCCTTAAGGAAGTCACATAGCCTAGTGGACAAATTACAGGTTTAACTTCCTCTCTCCTTTTAAAGACATGCTCGGCTAACACCTAGAATTCCTCTTCATACAAATGAAGCATCTACACCACCTCAGTCCTGCCAAAGACTTACCCCCAAGCTCCCTACCTATACCCCAAGGTTTATATAACCCTAATTCACCCCCCCCCCCAATAGAGAGAGCTGTTTCACTCAAAACTATCTTAGAGAAAGCTGTTTCTCCTCACACTCATTGCCAACCAAGGTCCTGTGTAAATCACCTGCCTGGTTAAGCTTCATTCCTTCCTATCCAGCCCAGTGTGCAATGGTGCCTGGATAACCCACAGGCCGAGGGATACCCAGCCCAGCAGTTGTGAGATGTTATGTGAGTACCAGGAATGAAATGTTCTTAATCACTGAGCCATCCCTTCAGTCCCTTAGTTTACATTTCTAATGCTTTCTTACTTCTCATACATTCTAGAAGTAACAACAGAATTCAAAAGGCAATGGCTACATGTATGTCTCACTCTGACTTTAGCACAAGTGCCACCTAAACAAGCACAAGATATAATCTGAAATAATTCACTTTTATGTTTCTCTGCTGTGGAAACAAAATCTACCTTTGTCAGAGCAAAGGAAGTTGGTAAAAGGAATCATTCATTGGAAGTATACTTCAAGAGTTAGCATTGTTTTGAGTATGAGAAAGGAAAAACTTTTTATCTAAGAAATTTTCATAATTTCAAGAAAAATTTTCTCCACTGCTCATTTTCAAGGAAACACAGCACTTCCTGGAAAAAGCCCAGAAGATGTCTGTTAAATCAAGACCCATGCAGGAAAATAATTACCCAGTCCACAATAGCATGGCCTATAATACAAAGCCAGCAGCACTATACAGCAGGAAGAGGCCCCCTCCAATATAAGGACTTCTGTGGCTGACTTAATTACAGCACAGGGAGAGAATCCACTGCAACGGCAGTGCTCAAGACTGCTGACATCCATCCTAGATACAGACACAGTTGACTGCAGCTTCTCCTGTAGTATGACATCTTTCCAGAAAAGTCTGAAAATAGATACATCCCAAGAAGATTTTTGGTAACCAGCTTTTTAAATAAGTTCCATGGTATCACATGCTACTGTGAAAGTTATTGTTAATGTGGAAGCCAGTTACCAATTTTACTAAACACTGGCTGAGCAACAGACAAGAAAAAACTTTAAACAAGCTTATCATCTAGGCTAGGAGCATAAACTAAACTGATTTAATATAAGAACTACTGGAGTATTTTCCAACATGGTACAGTGCCTTGAAATAAATACATAAACAAAACCACTCCTTTAAAAATGCTCAGATATAACAACAACAAAACAAAAAACAAACAAACAAAAAAGCAAATCCACATAAAAACCTGGCCTTAGACACAAGAATAGTACATTGAAATCAAACACTAACATAGCTAACTGAATCTTTTTAAAGCAACTACTATAGCAACCACACAGATCAGAGCACAAATGGACAACTAGGACCCAAAATTATGAAGTGATAACACAGGTTTTAGGTAATATGGAAATTTCATCTTGCAAAACAATTTAAAGACAATGAAGGCTGGATGTTGGCTCAGCAGTTAATAGTTGCTGCTCTTTCAGAAGATTGGCATTCCAACATGAAACTAAATCATGCTAGATTGTTCACGACCCCTAATAATTTCAGTCTCAGAATGCCTCTAGCTCCATATGCACCTTCACACATGCATACAGAAACACACATATTCACATAATTTTGTTAGGTCCCAATGACCACCACCCCCAAATAAGGCAGTCCTTTGTGTCCTAAAGTGGCAGTCTGGACTCAGCTCAGGATGAATCTGACAAGTTAAACAGAAAAGTATTGCTGGCAAAGAAATAAATGCCTACACTCAACATTCCTCAGAAACCCAGGTAGAAGCCATCACTTTGTACCTTTTTCCTACAACCACCTACGGCAAATGAGGCAAATGATTCTCTATTAGCATATACCTCTAATACAAATCAAAGCCCCACAATAACGCCCAGGCTCCTTTGGTCCATATTAAGACATTCCTGTAAGGTGTAATATCAAAGCCACTGGCAAATTCCTTCCTTTCTACCCTAACTTCCAGGCTATTCCAGATTCTACTCCCTTCCTCCCTTTCATAACTATACCACTGTCTTTTAAAATCCTGGCAAGCCCCCACATCCTGCTTCTCTCTGCTCCCTTCACCTGCCCTCATCCTACCCCACTCTAGAGAGATTATTG
Organism: Micromys minutus; assembly: GCF_963924665.1. Classification (NCBI taxonomy): domain Eukaryota; kingdom Metazoa; phylum Chordata; class Mammalia; order Rodentia; family Muridae; genus Micromys; species Micromys minutus. The sequence goes on from NC_137972.1 coordinate 152,444, forward strand.
TTATTGATGATGTTTTTATTGTTGTTGTGGAAAAAGGCTGGCAGATCTCTGTGAGTTAAAACCAATCTGATCTATATAAAAAGGTTTGGGACAAGCCAGGAAGGGCTACATAGTGAGATTTTGTCTCAAGAAAAAACAAAAACACCAAATACTGGTGTTAGCATTGCTTGGCTCAAAATTTGATTTTTCTCAGTAAGTAGGCAGATTATACAATCTATTTGTGCTTCAACTTTTTTAATCCATATAATATAAATAATAGTAATACTCACTTTCAAGTTAAGCATAGTGATGCATGTCTTTAATCCCAGTACTTGGAAGACAGGGTCCAAGAGATGGGATAATGGTAGTATCTATTTTCATATTCTGCTAAGGGTGGTTAAGATATAAAGTATTCAGCCTAATAGCTGGTATGTGCTAAGTGAAGAACACAATTTAGCTGTTTTTACAATTTTAATGTTTGGCTTGCTCTCCTACCCAGTTAACAGGGAATTTGAATTAAAACCTACATCTCATGAAAAAGTAGAGTACTTTCTCTAGCCAGACTACAAAGAAACATTTTAAAAAGTTAAGTCGGGTGGCATCATAATGATCTACCTCAGTGCTTAAGAAGCTGAGGCAGAAAGATCACAGGTTTGAGGCCAGTCTGGGCCATATAGAAAGATCTTGTCTCAAAAAAACAAAGGGGGAAAAGTCACATAATCAACACATACAGATAAGTTTTGTTTTATTGTTGTTGTTAATACATAAAAAAGTCATATGCTGATACAGAATATCAAAGGCCTTGTGTGCTACAAATAACAGTGTCAGGTTTTCCTGTAGAACATTTGCTAGGTTTGTGATTATCTTTTTATTAGTTGGCTACTTTAGAAGAAAAGGGATCTTGTCACAGATATATGTTTGTTTGAGACAGGATGTAGCTATGCAACCCAGGCCGGGCTCAAATTCTTGATCCTCCTGCCTCTTCATTCTGAATACTAAAATCACAAAAATGAGCCACTCAAAGCTATTCTGTTCATTTTGTCTTTTTATTCTTCTTGAAAAACTATGTCGAGTAATAAATTGAGTATAGGACTTTAGAGTATACAAATATATGGGCAGTGATGGTCCACACCTTTTTTTTCCATTAATCAATTTATGCACTTTACATCCCGAAGTAACGCACACCTTTAATCACAGTACTCGGGAGGCAGAGGCAGGTAGATCTCTGAATTTGAGTCCAGCCTGGTCTACAGAGTGAGTTCTAGGATAGCCAGGATAACACAGAGAAACTCTGTCTCAAAAAACCATAAATAAATAGATAAACAAAGACACATAAATAAGTACATAAATAGACATATGTGTTTGCAATACTAACTTTACAACACAAAGTATTAGGTGAAAACCAGATTTATGTTAATCCAATGTTTTAGTTACAAGTACTAATAGCTATTTCTGAAGATATAAACAAAGATAATTAAAGTTTCCAAAAGAACTGGGTTATACTTAGCAAAGAACTACATCCATATTTATTAAAAAAATGGTCAGGCCTGGTCCAAAAGTGATATTGATAGATGTCTTCCTAGTGATATAGAAAGGTCATATTAGGAGACTGAGGACATGTAGAAAGAGAAGACAAGAAATGCCCAGACATCTCCCTTTTTTCTTTCTCTTATTAGTCAGAATGTTATCCTGGTATTTAATAATTCAAAGTTGAACAGGACAAGAAAAACACATAGAATTCAGCAACTATAGAATAGTGTAACATTATAGTTGCCTTGGGTTCAGGAGACCACAAAAGGTCACCTCTATGATGCTCAATATTCATGTCAACTTGACTGGATTTGTAGTCACCTAGGAGACACATCTCTGGGCATGTCTATAACAAGTGTTTCCAAAAAGGGGTAACTGAAGAAAGTGTATCCACCCTGAAATATGGACAGTGCCATCCTATAGGCTGGAGAATCTGACTGTAATAAAAAGAGGGGAAAAGAAAGTGAGGTGAACACTCATCTTTCTCTGCTTTATGGCTGCAAATGCAATGAAACCCACAGTCTCACACTCCCATCACTGTACTTTTACGATGGTGAACTGTATTCTCTCAAACTATAAGACAAAAAAATAAATAAAAATAAAAACCACAAAACACCTCCTTCAAGTTGCTTTTGTCACAGTAGTTGGAAAAGCAACTAGTTAATATATGTCCCTAAACAGCACTGAATGAGAATTAACGTTCCTATATTTACTCATTCAATATATATATATATATATATATATATATATATATATATATATATATATCAGCCCTTTTTATTGTTCTTATTCAGTACATAAAATAATAGAACCCTCAAGATATAAGAAATAAAGCTGAGAATGAAATTTGGGTCCTGATCCTAATCAAGGGCCAAAGCTCTTTGTTCAGCATGTTCATCCTCAACAACTCTCCTTTCCCGTTTTCCACTTTCCTTTTTCTTTATTTTATTTCCTAGAATGGTAAATTAGAATCAGCACCAAAACTCAGTGTTGGGTGGGCTAAGAACATAGCTCATTAATACAGCACATTAGGCCCTTGAATTCAGGCACCTGTACTATCAGAGAAGTGAAGAAGAGAAGGGGGAGGAAGAAAGGGAAACCTCAAATGCCAGCAGGTGTCAGATTCTGTAATCAGGGAAGAAGAACAGACAAAAAATAAAACAATGTGGATGAGATAGGATGATGGATGTTTGCATTAGAGAGTCACAGATTTTCTGAAAGAAAATTCACCAGGCTCCAGTCCTTGGTTTCATGAAGAAATGTAGTCCCAGGGATTTGTGAAATCTTCCAATGTTTTGAAAATGTCCCAAATCCAGTTTTTTTATATGACTCTATGTTGAAAAGGGAAACTCCCTAATGTTAATCATGTTTCTCAATCGCTAGGATGTATTCTGGCCCTGAGATGCCTGTCTGCAGTCTCTGATCTGAAGCTTGCTGGAGTGGCCATTTATTACTGAAGTATTTATTTCGCTTGTGAAATTTAAAAGCCTGCCATTTCTAAGCACATGTTGTTATTAGAACTTTATTCTAAGTTATAAAGGAAACAGGCACACTTAACGATAGTCATAGTGCTGAAAATAATTTAGAAATCATCTGCTCCAAAATCCATCAAGTTTCTGACTCACTTCCTTCATTCTCCAACAACTAGCATTTTGGCTTCTGTTTCAATATTGCAATGAGCAAACAGGGAAGGCTCTAGTCATGTGGCTGCTAAGTCAGTCTGTCCTTATGTCTCTATGGATGGCCCTTCTTCATATTCAGTCCTCTATCTGCAACCCACTGGTTCCAGGATCAGGACACCAGAACATAATATTCTAGAAGCAATAAACCAACATTTATAATGCATTCAGTTTCTGCTAATGAAAACAAATATTGCATCAAGTTCTTATCCAACCCAACATACCTGTCTTCTTAGCCTCTAAAGACTGCCATGAAATGCAAGTCATTAAAATCCTACTAAAGGAAAGAAAGAGTAAATTTGTTGCGGGTGTTGTTGTTTTGGTTTTTGGGGGATTGTTTGTTTGTTTGTTTGTTTGTTTTTGAGACAAGATCTTTCTTCACAGCCCTGGCTGTCCTAGAACTCATTAAGTAGACCAGGCTGACCTTGAACTCACTAAGCTCCACCTACTTTTGCCTCCTGCGTGCTTGACTCACAGGCATGTACCACCAGACTCAGCTTTAAAGTGTTGTTTTTAGATATATTTATGTCCCAGTCTACTAGTTCGTAATCTAGAGTATACATATTGTATCCCATGAGTTAAAAACCTTTTGTCTTATAAAATCCTGACATTCATTTTAGTATCAGGATTTTTTTATCATTTTTAGTATCATCCTATTTTCAGAGAATGTTAAAAGAATATGCCTGGTCAATTTGTTTTACTTTATAGGAAGAAAAATGACAACTTCAAGCTTCGTAATAGGAACAGAAAACATTGCTTTATGCTCAATGTACTTCATAAAATGTAGTCAGTAAATTATACCAGAGAAATATATAACTATACAGAGAATACTACAACTATAGAATAATGCTTTTCTTTTTTTTACTTATTTTTTCACAAGTTCATATATACATAAAAAAAGTACTTTGATCATATTCTCTCCTCTCTTGTCTTCTTTCACCTTTTCACTTGTCATTTTCCTACTTTCATGTTGTGTGTGTGTGTGTGTGTGTGTGTGTGTGTGTGTGCATTGCCTACATGAGCATAGCTATGACAGTATTTACTTGAGCAAGGGCAATTTACCAGTGGCTAAACCACAGAGGAATGTGACTTTCCCTGCTTCAGTACCCATTAATTGTCTACAGCTCCTCAGACATGGATTGGGGCTTATGAGTTTGTCTTCTTTCCATATTGAAATGTTCATAGGTCCAGTCATATGTAGGTGAATACTTACTTTTCTATCAAAATGATAAATCATTTCTAAATTATGTGTTAAGGCAGACTGGTTTTTAAATTCCTTTTAAAAACAAAGTATTAAAATTGGAATCCATAAAAAAAATTCAAATAAACATTTGTTTTCTAAACTGTATTGAGATTATTTTATTCCTTCATTTTTAATTGTTTTTATTATTATCTTATTTTATGTGTATGGGTACATCTACATACCACATGCATGACTGGTATACAAGTAAGACAGAAGAGGGTGACTTAACCCCTGGAACTGGAGTTACAGTCATTTGTGAGCCATCATGTGAAAGATAGCAATCAAAGCCAGGTCCTCTGGAAAAGGAGCCAAAACACTTAACCACTAAGCCAACTATCCAGCCCCTTATTCCTACAAGTTTATATCTCTTTGTATGAGATTATGTTTCCTCCTAGAAACTGAGAAGCCATCTTTTTTGCAAATTCTCCAGTCATCTTGAATCAGGTCATTTCTCATCCCAGATATTGATCCTCCAAATCTAAGACACTATCACCTCTTATCTGAGCTGTTCAGATAGTCTCCTACCTTGGATTATTCTTCCACAGCCTTTAGAGCTGTCATCTACTCTACTTAAAATAAAATTCAGATTTCTTGCTCAGCATGGTGGTATACAACTTTAATCTTAGCACTTGGGAAACAGATAATCTCTGTAAGGTCAAGTCAAGCCTGATTACATAGAAAGTCCTAAGCCAGTTGAGGTTACAACAGTATATATTATAAGTATAAATATAATCAATCTCAGGGCTCAAAAGACTAGTTCCAATCAAATTCACTATCATTTCCTCCCATACCCACCCCTTCCACTCCAGATATACCTGAAGTCTTCTGAGGTTCTTAATTAATGGCAGTATTGCCTTATGGAAGAAAAGAAAAAGAATATCTAAAACACCTGAGTGTTTTATTATCACATTGACTTGGGAAAAGTGCCTACACTGGCTGTTAGTAGGCAGGGTCAGAATCCTAATTATCCCACAGAGAACCAAAATGCACAGCAGAATTCTATACTTCACAGGGTCATTGCATATTAAATGCCAGTAAAGCTGTGCAGTTTTCACAAACACAAAGCTTGCTCCCATAAAATGATTGCTACATTGCTTGTGCTTACAGCCCAGGACAATCCCTTCCTGGCTTGTTAATTCTTATCACCTGGGACTCAGCTTAAATATCAACTTCTCAAAAAGACTTTGCTTGACTCTCATTTCTAATGTTACCTCTCCCACTAGCTCCTACTAGGTTTATTATTCTATAACCCTGCTTTGTTTTTAAGCACATATCCCTACACAAAATTATTTATTATGTACTCTTTTGTTACTTTTCTTCCTGTCAAAAATAAACTCTCCAAGGGGACTGGTAAGAGCACTAACTGTTCTTCCATAGGACCAAGATTCAATTCTCAAGATACACAAAGCAGCTTGTGAGCATCTAAAACTCCAGTTTCAAAGACTCCAATGTCCTCCTCTGGCTTCTGCAAGCATCAGACATGCCTGTGGTACATAGACATATATGCAGACAAAATACTCAAACACATAAAATAAATAAATAAACAAATGTTAATTCAATTGTTTAAAGATGGGAAATAATGAACCTGCAGTACCTAACAGTCTGTACAATATAATGGTTAGTCACCTTATGTGTAATTAATAAATATCTAAAATAATTTTTCTTAAGATTTTTTTCATCTTAAAGTAATCAACATCTCTAGTTGCTTTTTCCCTCTGTCAAGTTGCATTTTTGCAATGGAGTTGCTTTGACTTTTTTTAGTTTAGTTTGGTTCTTATTATACTTAGAATAGAACCCAGGGTCTCACATATGTTAGAAAGTGTTACAAACACTTGTACTAGGCTTGTACAGCCAAAGAATTTAGTTTTAAATTGTAAAGTGTTCATATTTACATAGCACAGAGAAAAATGCAAAATTCCAAATTTCCTAATACACCATCATAAGAGTGAGGCATAGCCACTTTCTAATTTAAGGGAGCCCCTGATGCTCAAAGAGGCTTCCAGATTCCTTGTTTGGGGGATATCCTTCCTGTAGCCTTATAACCCACTATGCTGAGGCATTAGCTAGTAAGGGCTGACTGAAAGGGCCTTTACTATCTGGCTGAAATCATCTCTCCAGTCCCATCTCTCACTTCTCCATTTTTTTTCAGTCTACTGCCCACTACAACAGCACAAATGCTAACAATGAGCAGTTGCCCCAAACTCCATTATACATGCCATCTTCCTGGTTTTTTTTTTTAATTGTCTCTACAACATAAAGCAACATTTAACATAGCATCTAGTTTTCTTGTTCATTTTTATTATTTTTTTTCCTACACAGAATACAAGCTCCATGAATATGAAGCTTTCTCCATGTTCTTTGCTGTTTCTTCAACACCCAGATCTCTAACTCTCACACAGTAGAGACATTAAATAAATTAATGTTACTACAGAAATGAACAATCATTTTTTTACATAAAAATCTATTTAATTACAGCATTTCTTTTATACCCATTTTTCAAATTTCAGAATCACATTGGCATCACATTTTTTAAAATTTGGAAGTGGTTGATGGTGACTAAAATATTATCTGTCTAGATTTCCTTTGCTTTCGTTGTGTTTTTCTGAAATACTTTATCATGACTATTCTCTAAAAATGCAATGATTAGTTTTGAAGCCTGTGGTGATTTCATTTGATTGAGAATGACCCTATAAGATCATATGTTTGAATGCTTCATCCCCAATTAGTGGAACTGTTCGGGAAAGATTAGAAGATGTAGCCTCGTTGAAGGAGGTATGTCACTGGCAGGGAAGGGGTCAAGCCAGGTTCAGGATTGATCTATCTATCTATATATGGGTATATCATATATATCATCTATCTCTACTGCCCATCAGAATCTTAGTTACTGCTCAAGTGCCAGGCCTATCTGCCAATCACCATGCTGCCCACAGAGATAATGATGAATTAACATTCTGAAACTATGAACAAGTCTCCAACCAAATGTTTCCTTTTATAAATTGCATATCTTATTGAAACCACTTTAATGTAACTTACAAAGATAAACTATTTTCTTTTCCTGCAATAAAAAACCATCTTGAATATAAAAATAGATCAAAAATAACTCCAGTGGTTTATATAGAATACCTGAGGATTCACTTAAGAAAGATTTGCAGCTCTAAATTATTTTAAAATATTAACAAAACTTACCTTCTTGTAATCCTGATCACTAGATCACTAAACCAGATAATCTCAGGCCTGGAGAGATGGCTTAGCTGCTAAGAGCACTTGTTGCTCTTGCAGAGGACCCCAGTTCAATTCCCAGCACCCACATGGTGCCATTTATAATCCCAGTTACAGGGAATCTGATACTATCTTCCACTTCTAACTCCACAGGCACCAAGCATACATATGATATTAATTTATCCATACAACACACTCAAACACACACAAAATTAAAAAATAAAAAATTTAATTTCTAGTATCCCTCCAACATTAAGAATTTATGTCAACTTTAAAAATATAATCTAAAGAGTTATGGAGTCAAAAGATTTTTAGAATGGTTCTGGAGTATAACCTCACTCCATGTTCATATTCATATTCATCCTCTCTCCCTCCTTCTATGAAGTCAGGTACAGGTATTTCAGTAATAAACTGCATGAATCGGTTCTAAAATAAAATATAGAAAATTAGAAAAGTAAATGAGTTCAGAGGGAAATGTGTCTGGGCCAGGTGTTCATATGAGAACTATTAATTACTTCAGAAGAGCTTATCAAACAGTGAAATATTATGGCTAGAACTGAACAAGCAGAACAAAAGAAAATATAGAAAAGGGCTGGGTGAAAGCTAATGCAACCAATGTAGATATTTTATAGTTTGGGAATAGTAGAAGGAATTTGAAAAGGAAAAGGTAGGTACACAAGCAAACTAGGTAGCTCTAAAACAGTGGGCCAGGTTTATTACATAGTAAATATTTTGAGGTCATTCAGTCACTTGGTTTTATAGCCAAAGTGATTAGATTCCAGGAGGAAAAGGCACCAGTAGCCACCTTTCTCTCCCTCCATTTTAATGGGTAAGAAACTTGCTGACAGACTCATGTTTCTGCTCTTTTCTCTTATGAGACGCTGTACACGACCTGAAGTGCTTATAAGACACTAGTAGGTAGTCTACATCAAAATTCAAATGTCAGAGAAAAATAAGGAGTGATGTGCAAATAATATCCAACGGCCTGAATCATCCTGGCTTCACACCAAGATCTAGAGTGAGCAGGATGTGGTCACACTGCAGGACTGGCTCCCTAGCTGTGGAAACCAGCCAGGCATTATGCTGATGCACATATTTCCATCACCAGCCACAAGACAGGGAAGCAAAATCACCAATAATCCACCAACAAAACCATCTATCTATTCCCTTGATATCAACACACAAGGCTGCTTTAGGTCATCAAATCAAATCTCAGTCTCTTCCATAAACAACTACTCATTTTTCCTCTCTCACAACCTTCCAAACTATCAGGACAGAACTTGAGCCGCCTTATCAATCCTCCCTAATTAATACCAAACCTTCACACCTGATTTTATAAAAACGAAGAACATAAAGAAATCTACATATAGATTCATATGTTCAAAGACATTTAAAGTAAGTACTAAGAGTATTTACCAAAGGAGCAATGATAGTCAGAAGGGAGAACACATAAAAGAAAATGTACTATGTTGTTGGCCTAATTTACTTTCTGTTGCTGTGAAAATTTTAATTACATTGTGTGTGTGTATGTGAGAGAGAGAGAGAGAGAGAGAGAGAGAGAGAGAGAGAGAGAGAGAGAGAGAGAGAGAGAGAGAGAGAGAGAGAGAGAGACTCATGTGAGATAGGGAAACAACCTGCAAGAGTGGGCCCTCTTTCTCCACCATGTAGAAACAGGGTGAAGGGAAAGAAATTGAACTCAAGTTCATCAAGCTTGGCAACAAAAAACTTTACCCTCCGAGCCATCTTGCCCCTTCCCCCAGAATGTTTTAAAGCAATAGCTTCCAGGGTTGAGAAATGGCTTATTTGGTTATATATATTTGGTTATATACATATATTACACACACACACACACACACAAACATTAGGACCTAAATTTGATGCTTCCAAAAGCATAGCATGGTGGTGCACACTTGTAACCTCAGCACTGGGGAGGCAGATACAGGTGGATCCCTAGGGTTCACTACTGACCAGCCAACCTGGCATACTTAGCAAGTTTCAGGTCAATGAGAGATACTGTTTCAAAAAACAAGTTGTCTAAAAAATAGATGTCCTCTGACCTACATACATATTCACATGCAATACATGACTTGTATGTGGCATCATCATTAGAATGTGTTGTTTTGCATAATTGTTTTGTATTTAAAACTTGGTACATTTAGGTAATAATCTCAACTAAATACTTATTTTTATTCTTATTATGTACTAAGCTCTGTGTTAAAGATTTTGTATTATATTAAATTAAATTAAATAAGCCAGGCACAAAAAAACAAATATTTTATTATCTTATGCATATAAGAAATCAGAGAAGTAAATGGTAGTTATTAGAGGTGTTGACTGCTTAAAAGGAGAGATATTGATGAAAAGATTCATTATTACAGTTAGATAAGAGGAATACGTTTAAGAAATTCACTGTGTAGCATAATGACTATAATGCCAATATATTTACTCTTTAAAAATACAGAATGAATGTTGTGTTACCACAAAGAAAAAAAAGATAATTATATGAAGCAATGCATTAGCTTGAAAAGACATAACATGTATGTTGCAAAACATAATTCTACACATAATAAATACATACAATTCTATCTATCAACCTTAAATAAATAAGAGGTAAATTCATTCCTTTAATACTGTATTGTTTACTAAAGACAAAAACAACTGTATTAAGGCTTAGTGTATTTAGTAAGTACAACACATAAATATCCCTAAAAGTGTTGTTTGGCTCAAGAAGAAAGGTCTATTAACAAACATATTTTATCCCATCAAATAAGTCCACCTTTTTTTATCAAGGAAATGATGACTTAACATTGGCTTGCATTTCTCCACCTTGCCAAAGCATAGTCAATAAATAAAGACATCATGGAAATATCTTTGAGAACTACAATAATCATCTCTTTCCTTACTTCCTAAAATTTAACACCACTACATTTAAACATGTCAGCCTAAGACATAATCTAAGACATATTTAAACACCATTAAAACCAGATGACTACAGCAAAAAAAACATGAACTAGAATATATAGCCTGATATGTAAAAACTATAACTCTATCTATGATTTTTAATTATATCTATTTACACATTTTTTGGTACTTAAGCATCTGACTAAAACAGCATAATTGAAGATATAAGTATTATTTATGAGTTAGAAGATGGGTTGATTAGAATGTCATAACTTATGTTTTTTAATTGTAACAATACAAAACTGGGCCTTCCCTTTCCCTAAAACAAACAGATTATAAGAAAAGTACTTCTATTTATGTATGATATGCCTAACATTTAAATTTTTAGTATGCACCTAAAAATAAAAACTTATCACACAGAAAAGCAATGTTTATGTATGCTAAACATTTATATGTGATTGCTTGCTACTCCCAGTGACTTAAAAAATCCTTGAGTATATGGTTGGACATAAATATACATCCATTATTTTCTTTCTGTACATTACCCTTAGAAGAAAGAAACAAAAATAGGGGGAAAATGTTATTCACAGAACAATAGTGATATTCTGGTTTTATAAATACAGTAATTTCAACTTGAAGGGCCATATTTTATAGGCAAGACACAGATATCCATATATTTTACATTTCTTTCTCATTTCTCACCATATGGAGGTGAATTTAATTTTCCTCAGGGTGCCTTCTATAAGACGTAAGCATAGCCCAACCTTGCTCAGAGGTGAAATTAAGGACAGCAAAACCACCTAGCAAAGTTGTTTTCCTCCTACAGCCCCATGACAAGGACTAAAGCCAACGTCAAACGGGATTGGTGATTCCTAATAACTAGTTCCTATTTCACCAAGGAGCAATTACTCGGCAGACAACCAAGGTACCAAATCCTACCACCCTGAAATTGTAGGTTCTCAGGCACAAACCTCATCAATTGGATGGATTATGCAATGGTCATTGATACCTGGGTTTGAAATAACAGCAGTTTGAGAAGTTGGATTTATGGATTTCAACCCAGTTCGATGTTACCTGCCAGCCCTGAAGCCTGAAGACTTCTTATGGGTCTCCCTCCCCCACATGATAAAGAGCTTCCCATTCCAGCTTATGCATTCATTTCTTGGGTAATTTTTCTACTGGTGAAAACAATGGACTCTTTCAATGTTCTCTTATCAACAAAGGGCTCTAAGATGAAGTCCTTCTGGCTATATCCCTTCTGACTTCTTCACAGTGATGACTGCGCTGAGAAATGCCAAACCTGGAGAGGGAAATAGGAGCCGGGTAGCTCACCTCTTTGAGTTGCTCCAGCTCTTGTTTGAGACCGTCATACTCGGCCTCCAGCTCGTCATACTGTTGCTTGAGAGTCAGTTTCTCCTCCAGCACCACCAGCCCATACTCCGCAGCCTGAATCTTCTCGTGGGTCGTTTCTGTGAGCTCCTTGGTCAGTCTCTCTATTTCAGTCTTATACTGGTCTACCGTCTTCAGCGCCTCTTCTGCGGCCATAGCGAGGTGGCGAAGATAGACGCAAAGCAGAAGGGAAAAGGAGAAGCAAATAGGAATGGAAATAAAAATGGAAAGGAAAAGTGCCTGATGAATAGGCAGAGCGCCCTGAGGCCCGGCCGGCAGCGGCTGCTACACGGCCGGAAGCACTGAAGAGGAATACATGGAATATGGGAGGAATACACCCTGCAGCATGGAGACTGCAAGGTGACGACCGCAGCCGGGATCCTGCGGGCCACGCGCCCCGGCAGTCAGCAACCAAGCTGCATGGTGAGGAGCAGCTCGCGCAGCAAGAGCCTCCGGCTCTGCGGCCTCAAAGGCGCGTGGCCGCCATGTCTCAGGCCGCGTCACTGCGGTCCACCGCCCAAAGCTCCGTGGAAGGCTGAGCTCCACCTGCTTGCTGGGCCCTGCGGCAGCCAGTGCGTACGGATGCGGGCTCCAGCTGGTCCTCTTCCTCTCGACCACTCAGAACGCAGGGAGGTAGGGAAGGGGAGGAGCAAATCCAAAACCCCACAGCGCCTCCCAGCGCGGCGCAGCACCGACAGCTGAAGAGGGATGAGGGCCGAGGAACCCAAAACTAGCTGAGGGGTGATGGGAGACTTCAGAGAGCTGAGTAGGGGGAACCACGCTGAGGCGGGAATAAAGGCTGAGGAAAGGGGGTGTCTTAAAGAGAAGTGGAGGCTAAAGAAGGTGAAGAAGACTGGGGGATGAGAGGAGGGGCAGCTGAGAAGAGATGCTAGACTGAGGAAGCCAGGGCAGCTGAAGAAGGGCCAGAGTGTTGGAAAGGGTGATGTCTGAGAGATTAGAACACCAAGAAGGCTTCTAACAGGCTAACTTTGCTGAGGTGGGAATTCAAAGCCCCCTGGAGTGCAGTGGGCCTACAGAACACTTAAGTGCTGGATAATTTTGTTTTTCCCATTCATGGCAGCTAAAAAAAAAATCACTCAGACTATTCAGGTTTACATGTTATGCTCTCTTACAGGGAGCTACCATACCTCATAGTTCAAAGTGTTTTCTCAATCAGTAACATGATACTGACATGTAATTGTAATTACTATGCAGCACAATGATTCAAGAAAAATAACATACATGTCTGTTTACCTCTGTATAGGCCATTGCTTACATTATTCTATGTTTAACATTTGTACTCAGATAAAATGCTTATGTATGTATAGGAATGTCACAGTACAAGATGCTGCTAGCCTGGGCACAAAGTATTAAAATTGCTTTGTGGGGAAAAAAGAACATTCTATGTATTGGACTTCTGTTAAGATTAACTATTCTATCTGGGAGAAAATTGCTACACAACACCTGTATGTACTCAGTAAGCCTCCAGGACGTAGTTCTCAATCTGTGGGTCAAAACCTCTTTGGGGTTAAACGATCCTTCCACAAAGGTCTCTTATCAGACATTTACATTACAAGTGATAACAGTAGAAAAATTGCAGTTATGAAGTAGCAACAAAAATAATTTAATGGTTGGGGGATTACCACAACATGAGGAACTGAATTAAAGGGTCACAGCATTAGGAAGGTTGAAATACTAGGCACTGTATATCTTCCAGATAATTCTATATAGGCCTCATTACATGAATTTGTCAGTAAAGACGATGAGTCTGTAATTTTTCTTAGAAGATATTTGTGATATTCTACTAAGCAAAAAAGTGCACCCTGTGAATAAGATCAAGGTTTTTGAGATTGTGAGTCGTGCATTCTTCAAAGCATGTTATATACATCATAACCCTGATATAGAAACCACTATCTCTAGCTTATAGGTGCTGAAAAAGGATTGCATTTCCAAAATCAGTGGCTAGCAGGTTCTCTGTGGCTTCTGGGTTATTTCTTAGCCATAGACACATCCTTGTCTCTTCCCTACTAGAAAGGTACTGTGTTCTCCAAGGACTCAGTGTGAGTTAAGACTGCCTTTTTGTTTTGTTTTTTATCAACACATAATAATTATACATATTTATGGGGTACAGTATAATAAAGTTATACATATAGAATTACAGTTCTCTATCTTGTTTATTTTGCCTGTAAATCTCATCAAAATTTTTTTCTTCTCTTGCTGTCTACAGGGTCACATTCTTTTTTTTTAAACTTTATTTTAAAAAACAAAGATAAAAGAAAAAAATTTTTATGTATACAAATACAATTGTGTCAGTGCTTGGCTTTTTTTTTTTTTTTTTTTTTTTTTTTTTTTTTTTTTTTTTAAGGTTTGATACTCTGCATTAAGGTCTTACTAGTTACAATGAGCAAAAAGTACATGTAAAACAGGGTGTAACCCGGAATTAGTCAACGTTTTCTTGGTGTGTAAGGAGTGACAGGGTCACATTCTATAAACAGAATTTGATTCTTTATAGAAGCAGTCATTTCCCATCACCCTCTCTTGTCTTCATTATTCAGCAACATACATAACTGCTTCCTCAAAAAGGGTGGCAGTGGTCCTGTGTGGTTCAGTGAAGAGACTAAATAAATGGGTAAACATCAGTCCTGAGTCTCCAAGTCAGTCATCACCATCCTCTTTCGATTCTTCTGTAGACTCAGATGTACTCTGTGGTAAGTCATGATTTATCTGACTGTACATCTTGTGTGTATTTGATGATCACTTTGAATAAGTCACATCATATCCAAAAGGCATTAAGAGGACATGGGCCTTTTCTGGTGTCTGCATCACCCTACTTGCATACTTTTTAGTTGAATAGCAAGCTTACCATATCCCTGTTGAGAGGAATGGACAGGCCCAGCTACCTCAGCTCTGACTTCATCAAAGGAAAAACTGCTCCAGGGACTCGAATCCAGGCTCACAGTAAAAAGTGTTTTTGTTCCTGTCTCAGGCAAAGTCTCTTTCCATGTGCTTTTTGAATCATTCCTTCATCTATTCCACCCTTCAATATCTTCCTTACTGGATGACACTTGTCAAAAGAACTTCAACATAGTCTCATAATCATCACCGTGATTTTGCCAAAGAGCATCTGACTGTGTTTCCACACATTTCAGATGTCCTTAAACTTGCTGTTCTAGCCACATAGAAAATTAAAAAGTTCTTTTTCTTCTTCTTCTTGTTTTGTTTTGTTTTTCTCTTTTTTTTTCAAGACATGTTTTCTCTGTGTCGAACTCAGAGATCTGCCTGCCTCTGCTTCCCAAGTGCTAGAATTACAGGTATGTGCCACCAATGCCTAGCAAGAGGTTCTTGTATGTTTCCACACATTTCCAAAACTCTTCCTCAGGTTCTGTTTCTGTGCCGGGTCTTTCTCAGCAGTTTTCATTTAAAAAATGAAAACAAAAACCACCACCAACAACAAAAAAACCACTTTCCTGTCAAAATGTCCCAATTAGATTTCTGTGCCATACTGAAGCCATTTGTAAATTAGTTTTATTTTAAAATATTTATTTTGTATGTATACGAGTGTTCTGCCTGCATGTATGTATATATACTGCATGTGTGCTCGATACCAGCAGAAGTCGTAAAAGGGTGCTGAATCCCCTAGAACTGGAGTTTGGGATGATTGTGAGCCACCAGATGGGTGCTAGGAACCAAACCCAGGTCCTCTGCAAAAATAGCAAATGCTATTAACTGCTGATCAAGCTCTCTAGTCGCCCACCTTTTCTGTTTTTGGTTAGTTGATTTGTTTTTTTTTTTTTTTTTTTTTTTTTTGAGGTGAGGTCATGCTCAAGTTGGCCTAGAACTCACTCACTATGCAACCCACACTGAGGCAGTAATTATGGGCACTGCTACTACCAACAATTCAAAATTCTCATCTGCATGTATTTACTCAACTAGACAGTCTCCTATCTTGTTAATTCTTTCTTCTATAATAAACCTATCCTATTTTGCTGGAAAAACAATAACAACAACAAAAAAATTTATAGCACATGTCAGTACACAATATAACATAACATTACTCTTTAAAAAAAAAAAAAGCCAGGCTATTATCTATTACTCTCTTTGAATCTGTCCAATGGTGAGCTTTGATTCGCTTGATCTGAGAAAAATGTTTTTAAGGTTTCATAAATATCATTTTAAGGACCACTTTAATGATAAAAATTATACTCTATCAGCTAAAGTAATGCATGTACTACAAATCACAGAATATACAAACTACTTTGAGTACATTTCTGCAAATAGCTGAGTCAAAAACCCAGAAGTTGAACTGAACATGAAAGTGTACACTTGCATTCCTATCATTAGCACTGCAAAGAGGACTAGGGTTCTAATCCTTGGTGCCTACATAAAAGCCTACATAAAAGCTTATAATCCCAAAGCTCTGGAGGCAAAGCTAGAATATTCCTGGGTCAAGCTGTCTAGGGCTAGGGTTAAAGTAAATATTTATTGAGGATTAATAGTGATTAGTTAACCCAACATTAACCTTTGACATCCACATTCATGAACACCACATGTATATCCACACACATGTGTCCACACATTCCAAATACACATAAAAATACAGAGAAAAAAAAAGAGAATTTTAAAAAGAGGACAAAGATTCAATGCATACTATCAAATCTTTAAAAAAAATCAAGTACCAACAAAAATATGTTCATATAGTTTTATGCCAAAATGCTTTTTAAAATCTGTACACGTATCTCCCTCTTTTGTAAATAAAGTTGTAAGAAAAAAAAAAGAGGATAAAGAGACAAAGAAATTTGGGGAAGTAGTTGACAAACCTAGAATACAAGGCATGGCTGAGTATAGTCCAGTTCTCTTTTGTAATAACAGAATCCCTAATTTCTTGCTTCAATATGATGGCATAATAAATGTGACCACACATTTAAGTTAGTGCATTAAGCCACTTACCACTTACTAAGATTTGGCTAATTGGTTTAAGCAGCATTGACCATGTAAAGTCCCAATGTCTTTAACATGAAGAGGTCTGCCTTCTCTTCTTCCCTACTGGAAGGCATGAATTCAGAAAAATTAGTGTTTCAAATGCCACTGCAGCCAATAATTTAATTTTCTGTATGTATACATATATGTATATAAGTATAGTGTACCTGTGTGTGATAAATGAGCATAAATGTATATAGGCATGCCTATACATTCATGTGAAAGCCAAATGATGGCCTTTTCTATCACTCTCTACTTTGTTCCCTTGACACAGGCTCTCTTAGTGATTCTAAGTGATGCTCTAGTGATCACCCTCTCTCCATTCCCTCCCCCACAGTTCTGAGATTCCAGGTGCATATATACACAGATATACCCAGATTGTTTATTAAATTCATGTCTTCATTTGTCTACAGCAACCACTCTTACCTGCTGAGCTATCTCCTCAGCCCCTGTAGTATAATTTTGATAATGAAAGTTAAATCTATTCAATAGTAACACAAAAGAACTTGGGTACTTTTACCTTAACAGGAAGAATACTGGGATAGCTGGCCTTGTCAATTCTATTATGGTTGTGTGATAGTTTAAATAGGAATAGCTCCCATAGGTTCATATATTTGAATGCTTGGTCATCAGGAAATGACAATATTCAGAGGTTTGACTTTGTTGGAGTAAGTGTGGTCTTGTTGGAAGACATGGGGTACTAGGGGTTTTGAGGTTTCAAATGCTTAGGCCAAGCCAGGGTCTCTCACTCTTCTTGCTGTGTGTTGATTCAGATGTAGAACTCTTGGATCCTTCTCCAGCACCCTGTCTGCCTATGCACTACTATTCTTTCCGCTATGTCAATAATGGTCTACACCTTTGGACCTGTAAGCCGCCCCAAATAAATGTTTTCTTCTATGGTATCTCTTTACAGCAATAGAAACCGGGGTCTGTTGACTATTGACATTTCTTTACAGAAGAAGAGGATAAGAAGGGTCATTGAACCCTCATCTTAGTATCCAAATTACTTCTTCCAATCAGTTCTGTACAGTTATGCCTAATCACATGTGGTCTTAGTGTCTTTGGGAGGGGCTAGAGTGAGAAGGATACTCCATCTGTTCAACAATGGGGAAGCTATTACTCATGATGAGTGCAGAAACTCACTCATGCTTTGCAAGTAAACCTAATAAATTCATTGGTTCCCCAGAGTGAACATTGATGTAATTGAATTTTAGTTTATCATTGGTCATGAGGAGGGACTAGACACTGCCTAGTCTACCCCGAAGAAAAAAGTCTGGCAGCAGAAGCTATATAATGTATATTCTTTTGGAACTAATTTCTTTTGCTTAGAATAATGTTTTCAATATTTAGTCATATGAGAGAGGATTTAGAGGGGTGAATTAGACCAAAATACCTTGTATACATAAATGAAAATCTCATAAATACATTATGTTCTATGAGTATTATATGCTAATAAAAAGGTTTTAAAGAGATATAAAAATAAAGACTGAACATAATAATAATCCCTGCACTCAAGAGTCAGAGGTAGGAAATTGTGAGTTTAAAGTCAACCAGGACTATATAGGCAGACTGTCTTATTTACACACACACACACACACAGAGAGAGAGAAAGAGAGAGAGAGAGAGAGAGACAGACAGACAGACAGACAGACAGACAGACAGACAGACAGACAGAGACAGGGAGACATAGAGGGAGGGAGGAAAGGGGGAGGAAGGGGGGGACCAGAAATCAGAGGCAGAAGCAGGTGGATCTCTATGAGTTTAAGGCTAGGTCTACATAGTAAGTTTCAAACCAACAACCATAGTTACACAGTGAGATCTGTCAAGGGCCATGCAGGAGAAATAACAAATGGCTTTAGAACTCATGGAATGCAGCCCACCAGTTACCACAGTCATATGCATGGACCTTGATGTGGCACAACTCTGAGGACTATGTTCTGAGGACTTTATGCCGTTATGGAGTTCTTCTCTACTTGCTTCCCTCACATCCCTCTTAATCTAAGAATTGTATGTAAACTCTAAGAGGGCTTCTAGCCCTCTCACTGGGCAGTATCTCTGGCACTCACAACATTAATGCTTGATTTTTCAGGCACTGCTGCTGGAGCAGATTATGATTGTATCACCACCCTAGAGAAAAACTTAGAGATGTACATTGTCAGCAATGACCACCACCCTTAGAAAACATTTGGAAAAATAAAATTGTTAGTGAAACTAGGTTGAGATGTTTTTACTACTGCCTCTAATGTAGAAAATCTTAGGGAACACTTAAAGTTCATAAAGACACACTCTTATGTTAACTAGGGACTCTTTATGGTAAGGGAACATGAACAATGGCAATACTGGCTGATGTGACTCTCACTAAAGTTGGACTGATAATTGATTTCTTACACTCATTTTTGCCCTCAGCTTCCTGATATGATCTATTAAGATTTACTGATGAGTAGATATGCATTCTGAGAATTTAAGGCAGATATAACTGGTTTTTATATAAAAGTTTAGATTTGTGATTCTTTTAAGCTTTTTACAAGATTATTTTAAGGATAAATAAAAATAATTACTTCTTTCTTTGTAACCACAAATTGCTGACTGTCAGTAAGAAAAACTAGCTGAGAACACTATCTTTCTTGCTTATACTTTGTTAAGTTGCTTAGTTATGAATGTACATGTGTTTTTTTTAGAATAATTTGTTTTCTTTACCTGTACTATGTAATGTTATTTCTTGTAAATATATTGGAAAACACACTGCTTTTTCATAATCATTCACTAGAAGAAAACTAAAATGTAATCACATTATTTTTTTGTGGCTTAATATAGTCCAATGTGTAGGTATACCACATTTTTATCTAGTAACTAGTTTATGGACATAATAGACTATTATCAATGAGGCTGCATAAACATAAAGCATAATGTGTTGTGATTGATTTTTAATTGAACAATTTTATTTTAAAAAACAAAGATAAATGTACAGATTTTAAGCATTCTTGCATAAAAGTATACAAATACATTTTTGTCAGTGCTTGGTTTTTTTTAAAGGTTTGATAGTGTGCATTAAGATCTTACTAATTACAATGAGCATAAAGTACATGTAAAACAAGATGTAACCTGGAATTAGTCAAAGTTTTCTTGGTGTGTAAAGATTAATCATAATGGTTTTAGTATCCAATTATCAGTGACTGTATATTATGTCTGTTTTTTTTGTGACTGGGTTATCTCACTCAGGATGGTATTCTCTAGATGCATCCATTTTCTTAAGAATTTCATAAAGTCACTGTTTCTGATAGCTGAATAGTACTCCATTGTGTAAATATACCACAGTTTTTGTATCCATTCATCTACTGAAGGACATCTGGGTCCTTACCAGCTTCTGGATATTATAAATAGAGCTGCTATGAACATTGTGGTGCATGTGTCTTTGTTGTATGTTGGAACTTCTCTGGGGTATATGCCCAGAAGTAGAATAACTGGGTCTTCAGGTAGTACTATGTCCAATGTTCTGAGGAATCGCCAGACTAATTTCCAGAGTGGTTGTACAAGTTTACAACCCCATCAACAATGGAGAAGTGTTCCTCTTTCTCTGCATCTTCACCAGCATCTGCTGTCATCTGAATTTTTGATCTTAGTCATTCTGACTGGTGTGAGATGGAATTTCAGGGTTGTTTTGATTTGCATTTCCCTGATGGCTAATGATGTTGAGCACTTCCTTAGATGTTTCTCAGCCATTCGATATTCCTCAATTAAGAATTTTTCCTTAGCTCAGTACTCCATTTTTTAATAGGGTTGTTTGATTCTCTGGTGTCTAGGTTCTTGAGTTCTTTGTATACCTTGGATATTGGGCCTCTATCTGATGTGGGTTGGTAAAGATCTTTTCCCAATCTGTTGACTGCCGTTTTATTTTCATGACAATGTCCTTAGCCTTACAGAAACTTTGCAATATCATTAAGTCCCATTTGTCAATATTTGACTTTAGAGCATGAGCCATTGGTGTTTTGTTCAGGAAATTTTCTCCTGTGCCTATGTGTTCTAATGTTTTCTCTACTTTCTCTTCTAATAGTTTCAGTGTACCTGGTTTAATGTGGAGATCTTTAATCCACTTGCACTTGAGTTTTGTACAAAGAGCTAAGAAAGGGTCTATTTTCATTCTTCTGCATGCTGAGTGCCAGTTGGACCAACACCATTTGTTGAAGAGGCTGTTCTTTTTTCATTGAATGTTTACAGCTCCTTTGTCAAAAATCAAGTGACCATATATGTGAGGGCTCATTTCTGGATCTTCTATTCTATTCCATTGAGCCACGTGCCTATCTCTAGACCATGCCATTTTTAGCACAATTGCCTTGTAATGCACCTTAAGGTCAGAAATAGTGATTCCCATAGATGTTTTCTTGTTGTTGAGGATGGATTTCGCTATTCTAGGTCTTTTGTTATTCCAGATAAAATTGCACATTGCTCTTTCCAACTCTATGAGGAATTGGGTTAGAATTTGGATAGGGATTGCATTGAATCTGTAGATTGTTTTTGGTAAGATGGCCATTTTTACAATGTTGATCCTTCCAATCCATGAGCATGGGAGATCTTTCTATTTTCCTCAATTTCCTTCTTTAGAGGTTTAAAGTTCTTGTCATACAGGTCCTTCACTTGCTTAGTTAGAGTCACACTGAAGTATTTCATATTTTTTGTGGTTATTGTGAAGGGTATCGTTTCCCTAATTTCTACTCCACATGTTTTTCCTTTGGGTAGAGGAAAGCTACTGATTTGTTTGAGTTAATTTTATATCCAGCCACTATGCTGAACTTGTTTATCAGCTGTAAAAGTTCTCTGGTGGAATTTTTGGGGTCACTTAAGTACACTATGATGTCATCTGCAAACAGTGATGTTTTAATTCTACCTTTCCAATTTGTATCCCTTTGATTTCCTTTTGCTGTTTAATTGCTCCAGCCAGGACTTCCAGTACTATGTAGAATAGGTAGGGGGAGAGTGGGTAGCCTTGTCGAGTCACTGATTTTAGTGGGATTGCTTCAAGTTTGCCACCATTAAGTTTGATGTTGGCTGTTGGTTTGCTGTATATTGCTTTTTATTATGTTTAAGTATGGGCCTTGAATTCCTGTTCTTTCTAAGACTTTTAACATGAAGGGATGTTGAATTTTATCAAATGCTTTCTCCCCATCTAGTGAGATGACCATGTGGTTTTTTTCTTTGAGTTTTTTTATATGGTGGAGTCCGTTGATGGATTTCCGTATATTAAACCATCCTTGAATCCCAGGGATGAAGCCTACTTGATCCTGCTTGAGTTTTTAATCATTTTTTAATTTTTCCTATTGTATATAGCATCTAATTTCATCTCCTGTATGTGGCTCTCCTAGTTGTCCTAGCACAGTTTGTTAAAAAGAATGTTTTTTTCATATTGAATGGTATTGCCATCTACTAAATGACTTTTAACCTTTATCAAAACCCAGGTGACAAGCCAGAGATGGTAATATCAACACAAAACAAAACACAACTTACCTCAAAGAGGATAAAAGATGGCTTATTCTGAAGTCAAATCTGAGTGATCTTGGCCTGGAACAGATTTAGGTTACAACGTGGAAGAAGTTTCATGAAGCTTTCATAATGACACAATCAAGAAATTTGTATATCAAGACACTTAAAATACACTGATGGAAATGTTAAATAGGCAGTTAAAGCACAGTGGAAAAAATCTCAGGTATGGACCCTTTATTAGTGGTTCTCAGCCTTCTTAATGCTGCAACCTTTTATTCCCTTTATTACACTTTCTCATGTTGTAGTGACCCCCTAACTGTCCCGCGCAACCATCTCGCCTGCAAGAACGACGCGGCATACAAAATAGAATCCTTCTGCGGTAAACTTTATTGCTCTGGAAAACCAGTACTTGCTTCACGTGACGAAAAAGACGGAGAAAACCAAGAAATCCAAGAAGACGAACAGGACGAACAAGCTCCACGAGACGGCCGAAAACCAACGGGAGAAAGAGAGGAAGAAGAGAGGAAGAAGAGAGAGAGGAAGAGAGAGAGAAGAAAGGAAGAAGAGAGAGAGCTATCCAGCTCGCCCCCTATAAAGGGATCAGTCCTTGCCTTGGACGCGGAGCCCCCTGATTGGTTGAAACTCACCAGGCCCTATGACGCCACGGAAGAGGCGGAACTCATGAGGCGGAAAAGTTACCCAGCGTGTGCGCACATGGCTTATTTACTGTTAACTCCAGCCGGATATCAGCGCCATCTTGTAATGGCGAATGCGTGGGAATGTGTGGGCGGCGCCCCACACCTAACCATAAAGTTATTTCACTGATACTTCATAACCATAATTTTTACAGTTATGAATTGTATTATAAATATCTAATAGGCAGGATATCTGATATACAACCCCAAAGAGGTTGCAACCCATAGGTTGGGAAGTCTAGATGTTATCTGATAACTCTTGGCCCTTTGATTAGTAAAACCTAAGATTTTTTAACACATTCCAGAAGGTTTTTATCTGTTAGTCATAGGATATAAGGTAGACAAGGAAAGGCTAAAGGGCTAAAGGCAGCCAATGATAAATTGTAATTGGGCTCTGGACATACAAATTCCAAACTCTTCACTGTCATTAAAGTTCTAATCAGTCAATTCACCTTTGCAGACCCAGTTTCCTTCTGAAATTTTTGTGCACAATAATACATGACTTGAATTCCAGATCCATGGGAGGCTAAGGTGGATAGACTATAAGTTCAAGATCTTCCTAAGCTATGATTGTGAGTTCAAGGCCAGCCTGATCAATTGCTGTAAGCCATGTTCTTCTGAATTGTAATATTCCCTTCAAATCAAAACCCTTCATTTGGGAGTCTCAGGTAGTAAACAGGAGGCAAACAAAAGGTCACATGTCTTCTAACAATAGAACTTGGAAGATGAGTAATGACCCTTACCAACAATATAAAAGAGAATAAATAGTTGCTGAGAATGATGACCTCTAACCAACCAAACTGCATAAAGAAAGAGTTTGGAACTGCAAACAATGTTCCCGAGTTGCAGTTTGAGGAACTCATCACTCACGCTTAGGATGGACTTTCTAGAGATGCAAATGCATTTGAGTTATCCCTACTCCTTGAAAGTAACCTTTCACTCATTCATACTCCTGTTATTAAACTCAATAAAAACTCACTCATTTGGTTTATTAAATTAAAAATTGGTGCAATTGTTACCTTGGTCTGTTATAGGTTCTCTTTCTTGGGTGAATGGATATATGTGTTGTGTCTCCCCATGAAAAGTCTGTGACATAAAGCAAGTTAACAAGACCTTGTGTCAAATTAAAATTGTTTAGAGAGCTAAGGATACAGTTAAGGATAGTTAAGCATGCTGATAGCTTAAGTTCAGTCTCCAAGGTTAGGTAACCATAATGTAATTTTATTTGCTAAATCTTAATTCTGTTTAACTGATAAATAGATATATCTTTGTCAACTTGGACTGCTATGACAAAATGCCTGAGACTAGACAATTTATTCCTTCACAGTTCTGGAGACTGTGAAGGCCAAGGTCAAGGTACAAATTTCATGCCTTGTGAGGGCTGTTCTTTATTTCTCAGATGGTACCTTCTTCTTATATCCTCATATAGAAAAAGAAGAAAGAGGAGGAGGAGGTAGTGAAAGGAATGGGGTACTAGCTAGTTCCCTCCAACTATTTGATAAACTATCCAAGAAATAAGAATCCTCATGCTCTAATATCTTCCTAAAGGTCTCTCCTCCTAACCTTGGAGGTTAGGTTCCTAATGAATTTTGGAGGTAGACAAATCACAACATTATCTTCATGTTAGTTCCAACGTGTCACAATTTTGGTTGTTTTTCAGTATTTTGAAGCAGGAAATGTAATCTAGCAGAGTCTTACAGTTTTACATGTGCAAGAAGAAGCAAGGTCACTCTATACTTCAGGGTGAGGGTCTGGGTAGTTCTGGTACTGAAGTACTGGCAATGAGCGTTTGATGTTCAAATAAATGAAAACTTAGCTCTCAGGCTTCTCCAGGGCCCAGAAATTCTTTCCCCAGGTTCTTTCTCTTTACAACACAACATCAGAGATCATATTTAAGCTTCTGAAGTCCTCTCTACATATTCTGCAGATTGCTATCTTTCTTCCTAATCCATTCCTCCTACAAAAGGAGGTCTCTGTTCTTTCACATAGAGTCTTGCCCTATAAGCAAATTAACTAAAAACAAAACTTATTTCTTCTTTGCTCTTGAATGCCAGGAAAGTGTAACCAGGACCCAAGTAATTACCAACTGAATACTGACAGTTCTTTTTGTAAATATTCCAACCCATTCAGAACACATCTCTTTAATCCCAGCACACAGAAGACAAAGTCAATTGTACCTTTGTGAGTTTGAGGCCAGCCTGATCTACAAAAAGGGTTCCAGACCAGTTCCAGACATAGTGAGACCTTGTCTCAGAAAGGTAGAAAAGAAAGGGAAGGAACTTAAAAAGGAAGGAAAGAACAAATTAAAAGTTTTTAAATGACACTTTTATATCATCAAATACTTTAAAATATTATATGTAACAGTTGAATGATCAACCATTTGAAAGCAAAACATAGTAATATACACCTGTAATTCTAGCACTCAAGAATCTGAGACAAGAAGATCACAAGTTGAAGGCTAAGCTAGGCTGAGCTACATAGCAAGACTACAAAATAAAAGTTTCAAAAAACAAACAGCAACAAACAGAAAAGGAATAGAAATATCTTTCTTGAAGAGCTAATAAGGATTAAAATGCAAAATACATGTGATGACCTCAGACTTATATCTGGCTTACTGCTAAGTACTTTAAAATAAAATTTAAAGAATTAAGTCATTGCAGTCATTCTCCTATTATTGGAGTCTGCCCTTGTATAAAACTAACTCCAAGAGGAATTACTGGGTCAAAGAGCACAGATGTGTTGAAAGCTGTGTTCTAATTTCCATATTATTTGAAGTAGAAATGAGCTCTAGTTTAAACAGACCTTTTACCAGGGTCAGTTGCTGTTACTTTTAAAACTCCTTGCTAATCTGATATATGAGGAAGGAGTATTTCCTCATTGTCATTGCTATGAGCATTCTATAGACAGAGAGCATTCTATCTCATGAGACTGAGCCTTTTAACCAAAATCATTACACATATTTATTATTAATATTAATTTTCTCCATAGTTTATAAATTTGTCATTAAGGTCTTTGTGTTCTCCTTGAATTTAATCTAAATAAAATGATGTACCCTTATTTTTTCTGTAACCACTCATCTACTGAGAGGAAATCAAGGCATAGGAGTGTGAGAGGAGTAATTATTGTAGGGAGCATGTCAGGGGCATAAATAACATAAACAGATGGTCAGGTCAGTGTATAGTCCTGCAGCATGAGCTGCCATGTAATTATATGTGAATAGATGTATTTTCTAAATGTAAAATACACTGAATATGGAAATCTGCTTAATCTGGCTCTCTTCTTTTTTACTAAGGCACATCAGTTGCAAAAACATTAATCCTTAATTAAAATAAAATTCCTTATATTACAAAATAATTTTAAGAACATAAATACTTTTCCTGTTGTAAAGACTTTTGCAAAGAGATAATATTTCTTCAGTTCCAGTGGGGATCAGTTCCTAAAGAGGAATGTTAAGTTGGGAGGGAAGAAAGCTGATGCAATCTGAGGGTCAATCAGGATAATTTGTTCAATGAAAAATAAAAAAGCTATACCTTTTATACTCTGTATTTGAATAATAGCTTAGCCACAGGTAATAATGAAAGCAGAATTAATGATACCAAGATATATATGATCTTTTCAGATTGTTCTAAACCCATTTAAGCCCTTTTTTTATACCTAGAGTGAAAGAGGTAATCAACTTTATTGCAGTAATTTTTTAAGTAAATGCAGTAAATTCAGCAAGCATTGAAGTCCCTATTGTTTTCTAACGTTCAGCAATGCCACTGGGTGCCTCTGTACATTCCCCACTTCATGTTCTCAGCCTTTGTGGTCCAGAGGCACCAGACATTGAGTCCTAAGAAACAAACCCATAAGAGCAATTTTCATTCTCAAGGGGCATGATCCAGTGTTTGTATCATGTAGCATAATAAGCATTGAGTTGATTTATAGTTGCATTCCTATGTGCCTTTGTCTTACAATATGTGCCAGTCTTTCTCATGCACTCCCCAAAGAGAAGATCCATTGTGCCATACCATTCTAATTCTTTCAATGTATGCTCCTGTATATGGCAGAGGGGGCTCAAACCAGTCTAACTTCTTAACAGAATCTGCTACTTGTGGTGCATACCAGATCTTGCCATTCATCCTGATATGTATATCCAGTCACATACCAGGGGAGTCAATCATGGGCACTGTTTCATACTCATTAACTTGCCCTCAACTGCCAAGGACTCAGACACTAGGTCCATTGTTTCTCTATGTGCTTTCATCTTTGGGACCAGGTGTTAAGTGCCTAGGAGTTTCTGGAACCATCTTACAGTCAAATTTTTAACTTCTCTATTCTTAGTGCAAACTAGAAAGCACAAAGTGGATTCTTTTTTTTTTTTTTTTTTTTTTTGTTTTGTTTTGTTTTTTGTTTTTCTTTTTAATTTATTTTATTTATACGAGTATACCAGAAGAGGGCATTGGGTCCCATGACAGATGGTTGTGAGCCACCATGTGGTTACTAGGAATTGAACTCAGGACCTCTGGAAGAGCAGTCGGTGCTCTTAACCACTGAGCCATCTCTCCAGCCCCCACACAAAGTGGATTCTTATGTAGGAACAGGCAGAGGTATCATGCTATATGTTTCCATGATGGCAGAGATTTTTTCCAAAGAATTATTTTGTTTAGAGAGACTGCATTGTATACATTCACATCCTCTACGAAAACCCATACAAAATTTTCCTTTGGAAAAAGGCATAAGGAAACTTCCATAACATAGTATGTTGGAGAATAGTGATCTGCAATGTCAACATACTTTGACAAGCAGTAGTTGTCACCATGCAGTCCATACCATTTTTAACCATAGAAACCAGACAGATGCCATGACTCCACTGCCAGCTTGCACTTATTATTTATAGTAAACCAAGTCAAAATAATCAGTTTTTCTTAAGGTTATTTTTTAAATGCTTTCTTTCACTGCTAATAGCAGGAAAATCAAATCTGTTGCCACTGTGTGGTTAGATCAACTATTAACTTTTATTTTTTAACACTTTTGCTTTTGTTCTTTTAAAGGAAATTTTAGTAATTATAAAATGCATGCCATAATAGTTCTGAAATTTTCCTTCTAATTTCTTCTCATAATACCCTGGATACTACAACCTATTTTTCTGAAAAAAACAGTCCCCAAAGGTGCTCTTGCCAGCCCACATACTATACTCAGAATTACATAAACTTTTATTGGCTTATTTAATGTGTAACTAGAATCCTTGGGTAACTGAAGAGAACCTTGTTATAAGTTCCTAGTGTTTCATTTAATGAGCAGATTTAAAGATTTCGTTCACTTGCTTACTGTCACCCATTCTTCTCTCTTCTTTTAAACTATATATATATTTTTAATGTGAAATTTTGCTGTCCTGAGCTCGAAATCCTCTACCCAGACATGGACCAACTATTTTTGTTGTTGCTTTAGATAGAATGGCTTGAATGATACTCTGTCTAGACAGTGTTCTAAACTTTTAAAATATGTTAACTAATTTAAACCATTCAACACACCCAGAAGATCAAGAGTGATGATGATGATGATGATGATAACAACATAATGTTTCATTCTACAGATAAGATAATGAAGACAAAGAAAGGTTAGATACTTGTCCAAGGCCTCACAGCTGAGCAACTGAAATTATGCTAATCACTTATTAATCTAATCTTTTCTATAACAAATATTTCTCTGTTGCCTCAATTATTTCTACCCAATGAGTATTTGCAAATTACAAGTCACATTCTCTACTCAAATGTTATAAACAAAACAGTACCTCATGTAGCTTTGATAAAATTACATAACCTCACTGGGTTTCAGTTTTGACTTATGTCTGATAAGAATAATAGTAATGACCTACAAAAGCTTACAAGATAGTCATAAAAATCAAAGAAGAAGGTGGAGATGCAAGGTCTTTGTAGGGTGAACGGTTTGGGGTTTCTTTCTTTCTTTGTTTGTTTGTTTGGTTTGTTTTTCATCACTGTTTAAACATTTTTGTATTTAAATAGATTATCAGAAAGGTTTCCCAAAAGATTGAACCAAGTATCAAGGAGGAATGTGCTCGAACATAACCACAGATTACATTTAGTGACAAATGTTCCAGTCTTTATGCTGAGTGGTATATTTATTATCTCATTTAATATTTACAATAAACCCATGGCTTAATTCAAGTGGGCCCTCCCCTCCTGTTGATAGAAAAGTTTATTAGCATGAGTCAAGAATAGGTTAGTTGCTTCTAGTCTGAACCCTGAATGCATCTTGAGCTCTGGTTCAGTACTCATTCCCACAACACCCAGGTACTCTAACATGTCCAGGATCACAGGATCACAGAGAAAGCTTGACTCCCAGGAGATCAGACTCACCCAGGAACACTGGAGCTCTGATACATTCAAGGAATAATAGGTATAGAAGAGAGTAAAGATTCCCAACTTAAAGGGCCAGTATATATTTTCAATAAAATTATAGAAAACTTCCCTAACCTAAAGAAAAAGATGCCCATGAACATACAAGAAGCCTACAGAACTCCAAACAGAAAGAAATTCCTCCTGTCACATAATAATCAAAACATCAAATGCGCAAAACAAAGAAAGAATATTAAAAGTAGTAAGGAGCCCAGTGAGGCAGGTCCCAGGTGGAAAGAAAGAGAAGGGAGATCATCAGGAGAGAGTCGCCATTGGGACACGGTTGAAGACGGAGGCCAGGACGAGACCAAGATGGCAGGGATGCAAACTTGGTTGATGTAAGTGGTCTGGAGACAGAATCTTCTAATGGAAAAGATACTTGGTCATGTCTACCCTTTATGACTAACTACAGCTTCCATTGCAATGTGTGCCACCACAGTGGGAATACCTACTTTCCTCGGAAACAAGCAAATTTAAAAGAAATGTGCCTTAGTGCTTTGGCGAACTTGACATGGCAGTCTCAAACCCAGGATGAACATCCAAAAACCATGTTCTTCAAAGATAAGGATATTATACCATTTATTGATAAATGCTGGGAGTGCATGACAACCAGACAGAGACCTGGAAAAATGACTTGGCCCAATAACATTGTCAAAACAATGAGTAAGGAAAGAGATGTGTTTTTGGTAAAGGAACATCCTGATCCAGGAAGCAAAGACCCAGAAGATTACCCCAAATTTGGACTTTTGGATCAGGATCTTAGTAATATTGGTCCTGCTTATGACAACCAGAAACAAAGCAGTGCTGTGTCTGCTAGTGGGAACCTAAATGGGGGGATCGCAGCAGGAAGCAGTGGGAAAGGAAGAGGAGCCAAGCGTAAGCAGCAAGATGGAGGGACAACAGGGACCACCAAAAAGGCTAGAAGTGACCCTTTATTTTCTGCTCAGCGTCTCCCTCCTCATGGCTACCCTTTGGAACATCCATTTAACAAAGATGGCTATCGGTATATTCTTGCCGAACCCGTGATCCTCATGCCCCTGACCCAGAGAAGCTAGAGCTTGACTGCTGGGCAGGAAAGCCTATTCCTGGAGACCTCTACAGAGCCTGCCTATATGAACGAGTCTTGTTAGCCCTTCATGATTGAGCTCCCCAGTTAAAGATCTCTGATGACCGGCTGACCGTGGTTGGAGAGAAGGGCTACTCCATGGTACGGGCCTCTCATGGGGTACGGAAAGGGGCCTGGTACTTTGAAATCACTGTAGATGAGATGCCACCAGATACTGCTGCCAGGCTGGGCTGGTCCCAGCCCCTAGGTAACCTTCAAGCTCCCTTAGGTTATGATAAATTTAGCTATTCTTGGCGGAGCAAAAAGGGAACCAAGTTTCACCAGACTATTGGCAAGCACTACTCATCTGGCTAAGGACAAGGAGATGTCTTAGGGTTTTATATTAATCTTCCTGAAGATACAGAGACCGCTAAGTCACTGCCGGATACTTATAAAGATAAGGCTTTGATAAAGTTCAAGAGTTATTTGTATTTTGAAGAAAAAGACTTTGTGGACAAAGCAGAGAAGAGCCTAAAACAGACTCCCCATTCTGAGATAATATTTTATAAAAATGGTGTCAATCAGAGTGTAGCTTACAAAGATATTTTTGAAGGTGTTTACTTCCCAGCCATCTCACTGTACAAGAGCTGCACGGTTTCCATTAACTTTGGACCATCCTTCAAGTATCCACAAAGGATCTCACATACCACCCTATGAGTGACATGGGCTGGGGTGCTGTGGTGGAGCACACGCTGGCCGACGTTCTGTATCATGTGGAGACAGAAGTGGATGAAAGGCGTAGTCCACCCTGGGAACCGTAACCAAGCCATGCTTCTGAGGACATTGTGAAATGATCCTGGGGGTTTGCTTTTGTTTATATAAAGTGTCAAGTGTTTTCCCAAAGATGCTGCTGTACACTTTCATCAAGGTAAAGGCTAGTTGGGACTGCAGTATTGCCTGCCCTTCAGCATTCCCTTCCCACTCCACCTACTGCTCTCTCTGAGTGCCGTAAATCAACTGCGATTCTGAAGCGCCCATGAGCTCCCTGAAAAACTGGTGCTGTGCCACTGACTTGCCAGCGAGGGCTTGTCACTTTGCTATGTATTCTACACGTGAGTGCTCATGCTCACACAGATAGCTCATGTAAAGATGTTTCCTCCCCTGGTTTCTGGGGAGGCAAGCTTGTTTCTGAGCGGCTAAAATCAGTAGCAGTACATTCCAGAGCAGTCTAAAGGCAGTCTTCTTGGTGTGGAGTTTGGGGATCTGTGAAGCTAGTGAAGTTCTACAAACTAATTGTGAAAGGAATTTGCCTGGGGGTTTAAAAGCTAGATCTTTCTTCCAATAAAACTTGTTTTCAAGCTTGTGTGGTAAAAAAAAAAAAAAAAAAAAAAAAAAGTAGTAAGGAAAAAGGGTCAAGTAACAAACATATAAAGGCAGACTTATCAGAATTACACCAGACTACTCACCAGAGACTCTAAAACCCAGAAGATCCTGGACAGATGTCATAGAGACCCTAAGAGAATACAAATCCAGTCCAGGCTACTATACTCAGCAAAACTCTCAGTTAACATAGATAAAGAAACCAAGATATTCCATGACAAAAACAAATTTACACAATATCTTTCCACAAATCCAGCCCTACAAAAGATAATAGATGGAAAACTCCAATGCAAGGAGAGAAACTATACCCTAGAAAAAGCAAGAAAGTAATCTTTCAACAAACCCAAAAGAAATTAGCCACAAAAGCATAATTCCACCTCTAACAACAAAAATAACAGGAAGCAACAATCATGTTTCCTTAATATCTCTTAATATCAATGGACTCAATTCCCAATAAAAAAAGACATAAACTAACAGACTGGATACATAACAGGAAACACATACATTAACAAAGACAGACACTACCTCAGAGTAAAAGACTGGAAAAAAATTTTCCAAGCAAATGGTCCCAAGAAACAAGCTGAAGTAGTTATTCTAATATCAAATAAAAAAGACTTTTAACCAAAAGTTATCAAAAAAAAAAAAAAAAAAATAAGGAAGGTCACTTCATACTCATCAAAGAAAAAATCTACCAAGATGAACTTTCGATTCTGAACATCTATGCTCCAAATGCAAGGGCACTCACACTCATAGAAGAAACTTTACTAAAGCTCGAAACATACATTACACCACACACAATAATAGTGGAAGACTTCAACACCCCACTCTCATCAATGAACAGATCGTGGAAACAGAAACTGAACAGAGACACAGTGAAACTAACAGAAGTTATGATCCAAATGGATTTAACAAATATCTATAGAACATTGCACCCTAAAACAAAAGAATATACCTTCTTCTTAGCACCTCATAATACTTTCTCCAAAACAGACCATAATCAGTCAAAATACAGGCCTCAACAGACACAAGACAATTTGAAATAATCTCATGCATCTTATCAGATCACCATGGACTAAGACTGGCCTTCAATAACAACAAAAACGACAGAAAGCCCACATATGCATGTAAGCTGAGCAATGTTCTACTCAATGATAACTTAAAGAAAAAATAAAAAAAGAAATTAAAGATATTTTAGAATTTAATGAAAATGAAAGCACAACATACTCAAGCTTAAGGGACACAATGAAAACAGTGCTAAGAAGAAAATTCATAGCTTTGAGTGCCAAAAGAAAACTGGAGAGAGCATACACACCAGCAGCTTGACAACACACCTAAAAGCTCTAGGACAAAAAGAAGCAAATGCACCCAAGAGGAGCAGGCAGCAGGAAATAATCAAACTCAAGGCTGAAATCAACCAAGTAGAAACAAAAAAAACCATACAAAGACTCAACAAAACCAGGAGCTAGTTCTTCGAGAAAATCAACAAGATAGATAAACCCTTAGCCAGACTAACCAGAGGGCATAGAGACAGTATTCAAATTAACAAATCAGAAATGAAAAGGGAGACATAACAACAGAAACTGAATAAATTCAAAAGAAATCATCAGATCCTACTACAAAAGCCTATACTCAACAAAACTGGAAAATCTGGATGAAATGGACAATTTTCTAGATAGATACCAAGTACCAAAGTTAAATCAGAATCAGATAAACCATCTAAAGTCCCATAACCCCTAAAGAAATAGAAGCAGTCATCAAAAGTCTCCCAACCAAAAAAAAAAAAAAAAAAAAAAAAAAAAAAAAAGCCAAGGACCAGATAGATTTAGTGCAGAATTCTATCAGACCTTCATAGAAGACCTCATACTAATACTCTCCAAACTATTCCACAAAATAAAAACAAAACAAAAGGAACACTATCCAATTCCTTCTATGAAGCCACAATTACGCTTATACCTAAACCACATAAAGACCCAACAAAGAAAGAAAATTTCAAATATCCCTTATGAACATTGATGCAAAAATACTCAATAAAATTCTCACAAACCGAATCCAAAAATACATCAAAATGATCATCCATCATGATCAAGTAGGCTTCATCCCAGGAATGCAGAGATGGTTCAATAAACAGAAATCCATCAACATAATCTACTATATAAACAAACTCAAAGGAAAAAAACACATGACCATCTCATTAGATGCTAAGAAAGCATTTGAGAAAATTCAATACCCCTTCATGTTAAAAGTCTTGAAAACATCAGGAATTCAAGGACCATACCTAAACATGGTAAAAAGCAATATACAGAAAATCAATAGCCAACATCAAACTAAATGGAAAGAAACTCTAAGTAATCTCACTAAATTCAGGGACTAGACAAAACTGCCCACTCTCCCCCTATGTATTCAATACAGTACTGGAAGTCCTAGCCAGACTACAATTCCTAGCAATTAAACAACAAAAAGAGATCAAAGGGATACAAATTGGAAAGGAAGAAGTCAAAAGATCACTTTTAGAAGATGATATGATAGTATACTTAAGTGATCCCAAAACTTAAAAAGAGAACTCCTACAGCTTATAAACAACTTCGGCAAAGTAGCTGGATAAAAAAATTAACTCAAATGAATCAGTAGCCTTCTCTACTCAAAGGATAAACAGGCTGAGAAAGAAATTAGGAAACATCCTTCAAAATAGTCACAAACAATATAAAATACTTTGGTGTGTTTCTAACCAAGGAAGTGAAAGATCTGTATGACAAAATCTTCAAGTCTCTGAAGAAAAAAATCAAAGAAAATCTCAGAAAATGAGAAGATGAAAAGATCTCCCATGTTCATGGATTGGCAGGATTAATATAGTAAAAATGGCCATCTTGCCAAAAACAATCTACAGATTCAATGCAATCCCCATCAAAATTCCAAGTCAATTCTTCATAGAGTTGGAAAGAACAATTTGCAAATTCATTTGGAATAACAAAATCCCAGGATAGCAAAAACTATTCTCAACAATAAAAGAACTTCTGGGAGAATCATGATCCCCAACCTCAAGCTGCATTACAGAGCAATTGTGATTTAAAAAAAAAATTTAAGTATGATATTGATACAGAAACAGACAGGTAGATAGATGAAATAGAATTGAAGACCCAGAAATGAACTCACATACCTACGGTCATTTGTTCTTTGACAAAGTTGCTAAAACTATCCAGTGGAAAAAAAGGCAAATTTCAACAAATGGTGCTGGTTCAACTGGTGGTCAGCATGTAGAGGAATGCAAATTGACCCAATCTCATCACCTTGTATAAAGCTCAAGTCCAAGTGGATCAAGGACCTCCTCATAAGACCCAATACACTGAAACTAATAGAAGAGTAAGTGGGGAAGAGCTTAGAACACATAGGCACAGGGGAAATTTTTCCAAACAGAACATCAATGGTTTATGCTCTAAGATCAAGAATCGATAAATGGGACCTCATATAAGTGCAAAGTTTCTGTAAGGCAAAGGACACTGTTGATAGGACAAAATAGCAACCAACAGATTGGGAAAAGATCTTTACCAACCCTAGGTCTTATAGAGGGCTAATATCCAATATATACAAAAACTCAAGAAGTTAGACTCCAGAGAATCATATAACTCTATTAAAAAATGGGAGACAGAGCTAAACAAAGAATTCCAAACTGAAGAATATTGAATGGCTGAGAAGCACCTAAAGAAATGTTCAACATCCTTAGTCATCAGGGAAATACAAATCAAAACAACCCTGAGATTCTACCTCACACCAGTAATAATGGCTAACATCAAAAATTCAGGTCACAGCAGATGCTGGTAAGGATGTGGAGAAAGAACACTTCTCCATTGTTGGTGGAATTGCAAGCTGGTATAACCACTCTAGAAATCAGTCTGATAGTTCCTCAGAAAATTGGACATAGTATTACCAGAGGACCCAGCTATACCACTCCTGGGCATATACCCAAAAGATGCTTCAACAAGGACACTTGCTCCACTATGTTTTTAGTAGCCTTATTTATAATAACCAGAAGCTGGAAAGAACCAAGATATTCTTCAACAGAGGAATCAATACAGATAATGTGGTGCATTTACTACTCAATAGAGTATTAAAAACAATGACTTCATGAAATTCTTAGGAAAATGGATGGAACTAAAAAAACATCATCCTGAGTGAGGTAACCCAGACACGAAAGAACACACATGGTATGCACTCACTGATAAGTGGATATTAGCCTCAAAGCTTAGAATGCCCAAGATATAATTCGCAGACCACATGAAGCTCAAGAAGATGGAAGACCAATATTTGGGTGCTTCAGTCCTTTTTAGCAGGGGGAACAAAATATTCACAGGGAGAAATACAGAGACAAAGCAGAGACTGAAAAAAAAGGTCATCCAGAGACTGCCACACCTGGGGATCCAGCCCATATACAGTCGCCAAACCCAGACAATATTGTGGATGCCAAGAAGTGCATGCTAACAGAAGCCTGACATAGCTGAGAAATACAGAGTAGGATGCTCTCAACCAACCAATGAACTGAGAAGGGGGTCCATGATGGAGGGTGCTTTCACAGCAGGTAATTTACTGATTGGGCCATCCCCCCAACTCCCAACTAATTTTTAAAACCACTTTTTCACCTAAGGATCAAAAATTCTTTTACTCATCACTAAGTCAAAAAATAAAGAACTTCCAGCCTCCTTGGATTCTTTACAGAAATGTGACAGATAGAATTCTGAGGGAATATGTTAGAATGGCTCTACATATGGCTGGGGTAAGGCTGATTGATGCTTTGTTCATCTGTCTGACTGCATGAAAAGCATTCTCCTTCACCAGAACACTTGTTACACCCTTCAAATATGGCTGAGAACAGAGGTAGAAAAGCACTCAGAGCCCCTTCCTTCAGCAAGCCAAAAATCCATACTAAGAAGGATTGCTAATGAGAACAAAGGAAGTTGGTAGGAGAAATTTGAGTCACAAAACCAATCAAACAAGTTTCGCTTACTTTGGACTTTTTCCTAAAGAAAACACTATAATCTTTCCATATGACAAAGGATGTTGAGTGAGAAGTGTTATTAATCTACCAAACAATGTCTACAGATAATACTTTGTAATATTGATTTCTTACTAGTCTTTATGGCAGCATATCATGGCAGCAGTATATAGTGGAAAAGAAACACATACCTCATGACAGAAAGAAAATGCAAGGAGAATAAAGCCACTATTCCCTTCGTGGGAACTCTGCCAATGAGCCAATACTTCTCTCTAGTGCCCATGTCTTAACGTTTCTAACTTCACATGTACCCTAAGATCCTATTTTAGGGGCTGGAGAGAAGGTGCAGCAGTTAGGAGCACTGGCTGCTCTTAAAAGGAAAAGCAACTCACAACTATGTGTAACTCCAGTTCCAGGGATGTAGCACCCTCTTCTGTCCCCTGAAGGTAGTGTATGTACATGGTACATAGACATATGTGCTGGCAAAACACCAATACACAAAGAAATAAATAAGTAAATATAAACAAACAAATTAATGAAAGTATAGAGTTGTTATAGGAAAGAAAAAATGAAAAGTATCAAAATTTAATTTCAAAGCCTTTTACTGTAAAAGACCAGATAGTAAGTTTTGAAAAACACATTATCATTAAACAAATATTTGATTCAGCTATTGCAGTATGAACACTACTTAAACAAAAAACCTTGATTATGGACACTAAAATTTGGGTCTTACAGTTTTTATATGATATAAAATATAAGTAGGTTTTTTTTGTTATGATTTTGTTTGTTGTTTTGTTTTGGTCTTAGTTTTGATTTTTTTTGGTTTGGTTTTTTTTGGGGGGAGGAGTGGGGGGTGAAAACAGGGTTTCTCTGTGTCTTCCCAACTGTCCTGGAACTCACTCTGTAGATCAGGATGGCCTCAAAATAAGCCATGTGCCACCATATCAGGCAAAATATTAGTTTTCTTTTGGTCTTTATTTTAACATTTAAAACTGTAAATACTTTAAAAGTATAGAGACTTTTGATTCATTTGTTATGTTGAAACAGACATCAGGCCAGAATTGGTCAAATTATAAGTGTTTGTTGACCCTTGTTCTAAATTAACTCCTATTATAGCTATTGTTTGAGAAAACATTCTTATTATTTAATCTTGTATGACTTTGTTTCCTCTCAGTAACCTATCTTCTTTTATCTCATTATTTTTCCTTCTTTGGTTTGTTTGTTTTGTTTTGTCTTTTTAAGATAAGGTCTTAGATGTAGCCTTGAATTTGTAATTGTCCTGCCTCTACCTCCTGAGAGCTTGGATTATAGAGTGTATCAATTACTACATATTAACTGTAATTAAATAAGAATTCCTAGGAGCTGTCTCAGTGATATAGCACTTGCCTAGCGTCCCCAGTACCACAAACAGATAAATTCAACCTTCCATGCTGCTATGAAAACTTACAAACAGAAAAAAAGGTTGGTGAATTTTTTTCACAGCATGTGGAGATTACAGGTTAATTAATTTATTCTGGCAATAGGATATAAGAAAATGGTTATAGGGCTGGAGAGATGATTCGGTGGTTAAGAGCACTGACTGTGAAAGAGTTAAAATTTTAAGCTAGCCCCACTAACCCTACCTTGAGGACAAGCATGTCTCAAGGCTGAGAACAAAAGCTGCAGACCACCTGGTCTTGATAAGGTCTGGCTCTGCAGTCCTGAGAACAACAAGTATAAAGGTCAATGTACCCCAAAACAGGGTGATCTGGAGTTGAATCATATCCAAAAGCAGACAGAGAATGCCAATTTGAATAAACCAATAAAATTGCTATCGCTTGTTGCTAACTACTTATGTAATTTTCCCTATATATATCCCCCTAATTGAGTTTGGGGTCGACTCCTCTATCTCCTGTGTGAGATACATGTTGTCTCCAGAACTCTGGTCTCCCCCCCACCCCCAAATAAACCTCTTGCCTGATTGCAGCAAGATTGGATCTCTGTGAGTTCTTGGGTTCTCTTTCTCCCGGTACTTGAATGAGGGGCTTCCCCAATTCGGGGGTCTTTCAACTGCTCTTCCAGAGGTCCTACATTCAAATCCCAGCAACCACATGGTGGCTTACAACCATCTGTAATGAAATCTGATGCCCTCTTCTGATGTGCCTGAAAACAGCTACAGTGTACTTACATTAAATAAATAAGTAAATAAATATCTTTTTTAAAAAGAAAACAAAATGGCTATAGAAGTAAAATTTAGTTACTCCTGTGCATGGTATTGAACACCTATAATTCTGGTAATTGGAAGGTTAAAACAGGCAATCACAAGTTCCAGGTAAGCCTGAGCCAGATAACAAGACCATGTCTCAATAGAACAAAATAAGAGGTTAGAGACGTTGCTAAGTGGTAGACCACTTTACTAGCAGCTCTGGTTTTGCTTTCCAGCAATATGTAACAAAAAAACAAGAAAGATTCTATCTCAACGATGACATAAAACCCTTATGAAACATTTATCTAGCAGATATTATGAAAGTAATGAGATCTGCAGTACAAACAGAAATCTTTAATAAGATAAACCAAATTGATCAACAAATAGCAAAATTCATGTTCATTTATGACGAATGCCTAAAAGTAATAGACTAATATTTTTTATTTTTTATTACTATGTTTAATTATGTTTAAATTACAAGTGGATTGAGTGAGTGCAGTGCCCACAGAGTCCAGAAGAGGGCATTAGATTCCTTTGGAGCTGAAGTTACAGTAACAAAAGTGAGTCCTGGAAAATGAACTCCCCCTTCTGACTCTGTAAGAGCAAGTGCTTTTAAAGGATGAGTCATCCCTCTAGCCATGTGATGTTAGAAGACTTACCTGGTAACTAACCCTAGAATCTTTAGATGATATGATTTTTTTGTTGTTGTTAAAATCAAACTTTAAATCTGATATCTGTGCTACAATGTGCTGAATTTATTATTGATATTCCTTCTTTAAATGTTTTTTCTTAATTTGTCAC
Organism: Micromys minutus; assembly: GCF_963924665.1. NCBI lineage: Eukaryota > Metazoa > Chordata > Mammalia > Rodentia > Muridae > Micromys > Micromys minutus. Next base: position 192,324 of record NC_137972.1, read on the forward strand.
ATTCTGATGAATGTTTGATTACATATTGATTTAAGAGAATGAATTTTTGTTTTATAAAGTTATATTGATAAGAAAAGAACAGAGATCTAGAGCCTTAGGTCTAGAGGTCATTAATTAAAGCCCTGACCACTCTACTGGAGGACCTAAGTTCAGTTCCCTGAACCCCACTGGAGCTTACAAGTATTTGTAACTCCAGTCCTAGAAGATTCAATGTCTTCTTCTGGACACCACAGGCACAAGGCACACAAGTAGTACATAATTCAAGCAAAATACCAATACACATAAAATGAATTTTTTTGAAAAAGAAAGAAAAACATGGAACTGGAAAGATGGTTCAGTGAGCAAGAGCTCTTATTGTGTAAGCTTAAAGACCTGTATTGGAATTCCTAGTATTCTCCCGAGAAACTGGTAATGTCAATGCAACCCTGCAACCTCATTGCTATGACAGGAGGGTTACAGAGGCTCAGTGGCTACCAGCCATGCTTCAGATTCAGTAAGAGACACTGTCTCAAAAGAACTAGGGGGAGAGTGATAAAGCAGGACACCCACATTCTTCACTGGCTCTGTGAAAACGTTGCATACACTTGTGAGCATATGCCAGAAATACATGCATCATCCTCTCCTCCCTCCCTCTACCTTTCCCTCCAATAAAAAGTATGTTTCAGTATTCTGTATAGCCCAGATAATGAAATGGTTATGCTTTCCATATCAAATGAGTGAGTATGTAATAAATATATAGCAATCAAAATAAAAGAATAAGTAACAATATAAATAAATAGAATAGAGGACAACAAACAGATAAAAATAATTAAGCCAAGATTATACAACACTCATCAGAGATAACTGATATCACTTGGTGAAGAAAGCAAACAAAGATAACGTCATAAAATGTTAAGTTTCTAAATGCCCAGCAGAAATGGACTAGAGAAATTGAGGCAGTCAACTGGAGTTTCCAATTGACTACCTCCTCCCCTTACCCCACCCCCACCCTATATAACATACCATGGCTGAACTTCCAGCTTTTTGTTCCCACCGTCAGCATTCAGAATTTTTATATTTGGGATAAGAAAAAGTGAACTCAGTTGAAAATAGTCTTCTTCTAGCTGTTTCAAAGATACTGTGGATTTGTTTTTTTGTTTGAGAATTTTATCCTATGTACTTTTTATGTATGTAGGTATCTTTCCTGCATGTCTGTTTGTATACCATGTGCATCCCTGGTGCCTATGGAGATTAAGTGAGAAAAAATTCCCTAAGAATTAAGTTACAGATGGTCATGAACCACCAGATTAGTGGTAAGAACCAATCCTTGGTCCTCTGAAAGAACAGCCAGTGCTCTAAACTGCTAAGCTACCTCTCTACCCCAATGTGTAAGATATTTTAATCATATTCACTACCAACCCTCTTTTAACTCTTCCTAGCTCCAGCCTTCTTTTCCTACCAACCCAACTTTGTGTCCTATTCCTTTTTTCCCTCTGTGTTTAGGTTGATGTTGGTTGTAGGCTTGCTGTAAATTACCTTTATTATGTTGAGAGTATGCTCTTGTTCCCTTAATATCTCCAGAAATTTTTTTATCATGAAAGGGTGTTATATTTCGTCAAAGGCCTTTTCTGCATCTACTGAAATGATCATGTGATTTTTTTCTGTCCTTCAGTCTAGTTAGGTTTTATATTTACATTTGTGAATTTACATATGTTGAACCATTCCTACATCTCTGGAATGAATCCCATTTGAACATGGTAGATAATCTCTTTGATGTATTATTGGATTCAATTTACAAGTATTTTACTGAGAATTTTTACATCTATGTTTATTTTAAAAAATTGGTCTCTGATTTTCTTTCTTTGTTGGGTCTTTGTGTAGTTTAGGTAATGGGATAATTGTGGCCTTGTTAAAAGAATTAGACAATGTTCCTTTAGTTTTTCTTCTTTGTGAAACCATTTGAGGAATATTACTGTTAATTCTTCTTTGAAGTCTGGTAGAATTTTGCATTAAAACCATCTATCCCTGGGCTGCCTTGTGTTGTTGTTGTCGTTGTTGGGAGACTTTTAATTACTACTTCTATTTCACTAGAGGCTGTGTGTTTAAGTTACTTATCTGAAAAAAAATTACTAATCTGATCTTTATTTAACTTTAAGATATTTATCCATCTTTTTTAGGTTTTTAAATTTGGTAGAGTACAGATTTTTAAAATATGTCTTTGTTATCCTCTGGATTTCTTAGGTGTCCCAGCTGTGATACGCTCCTTTAAATTTCTAGTATTATTAATTTGGCCTTCTCTCTCCATTTTTTAAACTAATTTGGCTAGTTAAATATTGTTGATTTTCTCAAAGTATCAACTGTTCATTTCATTAATTATTTGTATTATTTTTATTCATTTCAGCCTCAAGTTCGATTATTTCTTGCCAACTATTCCTTTTCAATGTTACTTCTTTTTGTCCTAGAGTTTCAGGTGTGCCATTAAGTTACTAATATAAGATTTTTCCAATTTTTTTTTTTCACGAAGGCACTTAGTACTATGAATTTGCCCTTATAAACAACCTTCATTGTGTGTCTTGCGTTTGGGTATGTTATGTTTTCATTTTTGCTCAGTTCTAGGCTGTTTTAAATTTTCTTAATTTCTGTCTTGAAACATTTTCATCTGAAAGACCTCCGAAGGGAGACCCTCACTCAAATCTCAGGAGAGGCGCGCACCCAGTGAGGCACCGAGACCAGACTTGCTGCAATCGCACGAGGAAGTTTGTTGAAAGTGAAACAGAGTGAGATCTCAGGCCAGCATGCTGGGGTCGAGACTCATACACCACGCAGGGGTAGAGGAGTTCGACCCCGGCCTGAACTTGTAACGGGCTCATAAAGGCAAAAATCACAACGGAGGGGGAGGACAGGGGGAATGAGGAAATTCAAAAGGGGAAGAATCATACATTTTTTATCAGTACACCCCCAGGCACACCTAGGGCGTTGGAACATTCCACAGAGGTCATCCAGACCTTCTGTAGTATTTTGGGAACTCAAATCTCAAGAAAGTGGGATTTCCTGGGTGGGATTTCCTGGGAGCGATTTCCTGGGAGCGATTTCCTGCAGAGGAAATCCCTAGGGCAAGGAATCAGTGTCCTTTGACAACCTTTTACTTTTCATGACAACCTTTTACTCTTCACATCCAGTAGTGAGTTGTTCCATTTCCCGGAGTGTGTATATTTTCTGTTGTTGATATACAGCTTTAGTTCATGGTAGTCAGGTAAAACGCAGGGTATTATTTCAGTTTTCTTTTATCTGTTGAGACTTGCTTTGTAAGAGACCTCAATTAGGGCTGAAGAGATGGTTCAGTGGTTAAGAGCATTGACTGCTTGCTCTTCAAGAGGTCTTACATTCAATTCCCAGCAACCACATGGTGTTCACAACGAGCTGTGATGGGATCCAATGCCCTCTTTTGTTGTGTCTGAGGACAGCTACAATGAACTCATATTCAATAAATAAATAAATAAATCTTTTTTTAAAGGACCCCAATTTGCCAGGAACCTCCTGGCCTAGAGAGGGTAGAGACAGGACACAGAGTAGGACTCTGGTGTGGCTTTAAAGTCTAAGGGCTTCCAGACATTCTAGCTCTCTAACTATGCTGAAATGTGGATAACTTCTAAAAAGCTCTAAAAACTTTCTTGCTCTTTCTGAGAGTAAAAGGCTGCTGGCTTAGGCAATTGACATCTGTAACCTAACAATGGGGGTCTGGGGTGGGGGGTGGGGGTTAGGGATTAAGGATTAAGTAATGTGGTTTCTGTTCTATCTCAGCAGGAACTGCTTGGCTCTAACTTTCAGCCAGCTAGTAAATGGGACACTTTGGAAAGTGATTGGCGTTTATAGGATTATCATTGAGAATTAAGTTGTAAACCGTTTCCAATGAAAGCTATTTAAATAAGGGAAAAGCAGAAAGTTCCTAAGTGGAGGCAAGGGAAAAGTTCTCTTCTTGCTTCTCCTCTTTGTCTAAGAAGTGTTCTGTCCAAAAGAGTTCTCAGCTCAGTTCTTACGCTTCTCTTTTGTCCTCAGCACTTACACATCTTTCAGAATACATTGTAAGACCCCCAAGATATCTGCCTAGATGCACTAGATTGCTGCAATAGCAAGAGGTTTATTTTGATCCGATGGGTTGCTCAGCCTCACAGGGAGAGTCAACCCCTAACTCAAAAAGCACACATCTTTTATACTTTTTTTTGTGAGGAGGGTAAACTACTATATTACAATTGGTCAGCAAAGCAGCAGCATAATTTTCAGAAAAGGGAGGGAGAAAGAGGGGAGAAATTTTTGACATGAAGGTTGTTGACAATTTGCAGTTCTTCCCAGAATTCAGTACAGGAAGGGGGTGGGGGAGTTGTTCCAAAAGCAGTTATTTTTGTTGTTGTTGTTGTTGTTGTTTGTTTGTTTTGTTTTGTCTTAACTCAGCCTGGTCAGCATAACCTAGTTATTTTAACCTGTCCACTAAAACTTTGTTTTTACATTTTAAAAATCTTATTTATACATTCTCAAAAACTTTGAGAGATTTAAGCTGATGATGATGTATATTTGGACTTTTCTATGAGACCTTGTGGCTGTCGGCCAGTAAATTCTGTCCTCAAAAATGGGTTTTTGAAAAGTCTCCGAGCCCCTAAAAACTTTGTTTCTACAACATGATCACATGTTAAAAAGTTCACCACAAGTTCACACATAAAATCAAATCATAAATTGAAATAAAAGTTTACAACAGAGAAAGTTTACATGCATATCCACTAGGAGTAATTATCTAGCTAAACATTCATCACTTGTCACAGCTCCACAGGTTCACTGAGAGTTAAAAAACATAACTAAGTTATTAGTGAAGTTTTGTATAGATAAGCCCAGTCAATATTTTATCTTCTGTCCTAGAACCTATAGTAAATCATTAGTTCCCTTTTTATGACCTTTGGTTAATTGTTTTACAACTTCTTAGAATGTGCTCTGGGCAGTAGAAAGTCTGCTTGCTATCATGGGAGACTGACAAGAGTTCTTTCTCAAGGAAGTTTTGATGAGAAAAGGACCTAATAACAATCCCATTATAAAACAGCTTAATAATCACTGATATAATTTTAGGAATTCTTATAGGATTATCATTGATAATTAAGAAGTTATCTATCTTGTCTATATAGCACTACTACAAGACAGATCTGCAGAGATCTGCTAATACCTAGTGACTGCTATATATGTTTAATAATAACAGGAAAACCATATTAATAGCAGGAATTTTTCCTAAAATGATAATCTCCTGGGCCTTGGTTGTCAGAGCTTCATCATAGATATAATCTAAAGCAAAGTCATTTCAGGAAGATCACCTGATAGTTACTAGCTTGTTCTATAATTGGCTCATGACACCAATTATTGTTTGCAGCATCTCTTTAAGAGGTTAAATAAAAGGATGATTTTTTTCATTAAGGGATACAGTTTTGGGGTCCTCTGTTCTGACTGATGGATTATGTTGTATAACCATGTCTTCATGTACATGTCTCTTCCCAAAATGTATCTTATTTTAATCATATGCATGGCCAATTATGCATAGGTATGGTAAGTTGGAGATTTTGCCTAAAATTTTACTGTAAGGACAGTTTGATTTGCTGAGTATCCACCCAAAAGCAGTCTAGGCCTGGCTGCTCATAGTTCTGGGTTATGTTCTAATATGTGTTCAAATAGAAACAAGGCATTGAAAGGAGTTGTCAAAAGGAGTAACTTTTTTAAAAGTGAATATATGTGTAGATCAATGCATGTTTGTGTTCTATGTTCTAATTAGTTGCTAGATGCATTGTTTAGAGAGGTAAGTATGTGCAGCCCAAGCAAAGTGGAGCCCAGGGTTGCTAAGATATTTCCTATGCTTGCAAGTCTGTCTCAGGGATCAGCAGTCTTTCATTCTGTTGTACTTGTTAGTCTTTTCCTCATGCTTGCCATCCCAAGTTTGTCAGGAAGCTGTTCCAAACATGCCCCATATTCAACCTGGTAAAGAGAAAGGGCAACAGCTCTTTCCTCTGGTGCCTGTATCTTTTAGGAAAGAATTTATTTGGGTCAGTTCTACTCATATCCCACTTGCAAAAAGCAAATCACATATCTTTGAGGTCAGCCTGATCTACAGAGTGAGTTACAGGACAGTCAGGGCTACACAGAAAACTCATTCTCAAAAACAACAACAAAGATGTTTCAATTTTCTAAATGAGGAATTTGAACACTTTCACCAAAGATATGGGAGTAGTCAATAGGTGGATGAAAAGATACTAATATTATTAGTCATTAGAGAAATTCAAATCAAATCAAAACAAAATATTGCTACTCATTAAAATTAAACACTGTCACTAAAAGCACCAATATAATGCAGGTCTGGAGCAAAAAAATGTACAAAATGATGTTGGAATAGTTTGTTGTGCCAGAAAGTAAAGACACTATTAAGGGTTAATAATGGAGACACATACAAAAACAAAATAATGTAAAGCAGGTATAAACAGGCTTTTTTGATTAAAGATGAGACCATCTAAGCATCAAAATGAATTATACTGCCAAGCATTGTGGATGCCTAAAAATAAATACTTGCTGTTTAGCTTTCTTCTGTGGGGATAGAGTTGATTTTTTTTTAACTGAACAAGTCACTTTTCCTTTATTGCATATTTTTATATTAACTAGAAATGTTTTAAAGTTAAATTAAGCATACAGGCCAAAGCTACTCCAACTTTACAAGAGATAGGTCTTTGACAAAATTTTCCTTCTGGTACTTTATCTTATTATATACAGCTTCAAACAAGTCAAGAACAGAGATCCCAATTTGACGATTAACTGAAAAACCTTTCTAATAGAAATTGAATACTGTTCACTGGTAGCACAGTTCCCGGGCATCCATGAGACGCTGGGTTCAAGCCTAACAACACTAAAACTACAAGATCACAGGAGGAAATCAGAAGTGAGAAGAACAGGGGGAAAATAAGTAAATGCTACAGATGGCTTTTTAGTAAAATAGTGACTCTGCTTTAGGAGTCTTATACAAATAATGTGTATAAAATAAAGACATTCTTCAGTTCAGAATTCCATCAAGATTAATAAACTCAATGTTACCAATTTAATATTTCTAAATTAATCTTTGTGTTAGCTTCTCAAAACCCTGCTATTCTGGGAGTTCAGGAAGACCATGGATATATACATACACATGTGCACGCAAAGATATGCACAGACTTGTACATTCTTACTATCTATGTGTAATTGGAGTAATTAATGCTTCTTCTTCAATACCTTCCATTCAAAGTCAAGTTCTTGTTTCAGAATTTAAAACCTGCACATTTTTGATGTTTCAATGAGGCTCTTGCCTTGGAAAAATATACATTCTATTCAAAAAAATAATAAAGAAATATAAGACAAAGCTGTGAGATTAACTTAAGACAACACAAGTACTGACAGCATGTGAAAGCCTTCAGGATGAACGTGGGTTTTTTGTCAAATCCTAACTAGCAGTATATATAAAACTGAGAGATCATGAAAGTATCCCAACTATATATTCCTGATAACAGAACCACTCACAGAAGACTGTCAGAACCACTTCATGAAAGCAAAGGTAAATAAAAAAATATCTGCAAAGCCATTGTCCATTAAAGCCTTGCACACGCCCCTCTTGGTAGTGATCTCTGACTTCAAAGCTCATGTTTCAAAATGTCATAAGTAATTTAACCACATTACTTTTCCAAATGTTTCCTTACCTTGAAAGTCTATAATTGACTACAGTGTGCATTTTCCTGTTCCAATGTTACATTACCATACATTAAAGGGTATTTAGGGACTTTCTACAGTGTGCTATCTTGTAGGACCTGGAGCAAGGCCTCTTCAAAGAGAAGTGGCAGCTTCCAGAATAAGACGCAGCTCCAACACTGAGCTCTCCGCACCTCCCTTTCCCTGGGTCAACTTATTTCTGCCTTCAAGTCAAGTCTGAATTTTTTTTTTGATACACTTCTGCTGACTTTGTGATCTGGCATGGGCAATGTCGCCTTTAAAGGGAACCTTGACCACAGAATCTCTCTCCTTGTTCTGAGAATTAAGATTAACTTAAAATATTTTCTAGTAGAAATTTACAAGAGATTTTTAACTCTCAATTGGCACCTTCTGACCTTTTCCTACTTTAGACTCCATTTCATTGGTGACTATTGTTTTAATCAGTTCCTCTACAGACATTATTTCTCCAGTTCTGATTCTTTCACATAAACTTGATTCTTTATCCTTGGCTTTTCTTCCTGTTTGTGAATAACTACATAAAACCAACCACCTCACCTGCTTTTACTAATTTTAAATAATGCCTCCCCTTGCTCAGACAGGCTTTTTGGTATTGTATATTTTTGCATACTCTGTGGTGTGTACTATTTTAGTCTCTACAGAAAGGGATCTTTATATTAGGTTGACATCCAAGTTTCTAATTCAATTTCCACAAAAAAAATTTTTTTTCTTTACCTTTTCACAACTGGCCTAAAAAACAAAGATTTTCTGTTTTGTCTATACTTTTGTGTTTGACGGGAGTGAACCTAACATGGCTAACCCTAGCCCTAACCCTAATACTCAGGTGGCTGATACAGTCTAGCTTGGGTTTGCTACGTAATTTCACAAGGTTTCATTTTAGATTCCTATATGGCAAATCACTTATTAAGAAAAAAAAGCCAATCTGATACAATCACTTTGCAAATAAACTTGATTTGCTTTTGTTAAAAATTCTGTGTGGAGATATACATACACACACACACACACATATGTGTGTGTATATATGTATATATATATACTTATATATTTACATATATATATATATATATATATATATATATATATATATATATATATATATATATATATAATGTAAGTACTACTACATGTGTACATCCATTTCTGCCATGGTAGGCACAGAGGTCGAAGAACAACTTAGGGAGTTGAATCTCTCCTACTAAACATGGCTTCTGGGTACCAAACTTAAAGCAGAAGGCTAGCATGGCACATCTGTCTTTAGCTGCTAAGCCATCTCAGCCACTGCATACATTTATTTTTAAATAAAAACTGTAATATATGCCATTAGAACGTGGCTATTTCTTATTTTTAATTTTTAAAGTATTTATCTGTAGATTACATCTTAAAAATTACATTTAAAAATCCTTCAAAATTACTACAGTCTTTCCCCCATATAATGTGTATTTCCTAAATCTTTGTAAGCTGAAGCTGAATAATGTAATATAAATGTCATCAGAACTCACTTATGAATTCTGTGAGATCAGACTATGTGAATACTCTGATCTTTGGACTTTCACCACCATAACTGAAACAAATAAACTTGTTTATAAGCTTCTTGGTGTATGGCAATTTGTAATAGGAACCCCAGCACAGACAAAAGCCACTGCACAATGTGTGTAAATTAAACCTACATAATCCTGTCAAAAAATCAAAATAACAAAAAATTGTTTACTAGAATGCAAATAAAATTCCTTTCATACACTGTTAGTAAAAGTGGATACGGATCTCCCCACTGGGGAGGCAACCTTCTGGGTCCTCAATCTGTGGCTCGCATTGCCAATCTGGAAAAGGCAAAGGCTAAAGAACTCACCACTAAACTGGGTTAAATGTGCACTAAGTTTTCTGCACATAAATATAATTACAAAATTATCTTCCAAAAAAACAAAATAGATATGGGCTGGAGAGACGGCTCAGTGGTCAAGATCACTGACTGCTCTTCCAGAGGTTCTGAGTTCAAATCCCAGCAACCACATCATGGCTCACAACCATTTGTAATGGGATCTGATGCCCTCTTTTGTGTGTCTGAGGACAGCTACAGCATACTTATATATAATAAATAAATAAATCTTTTTAAAAATAAAATAAAATAATAAAATAAAATTTAAAGTGGATACAATCGCTCTACCATAGTCTAGGTATTTAGTTTCTGTTTGGTCGGTTTTTTAAAGGTTAAGCATATACTTGCCATTTGACCCATCAAGCAAACTTCTAGGCATTTTTTTTCTAGAAAAAAAAATGAAACCTTATACACATTGTAAAACGGTGTTTACAACCATTCATAGAAATTTTATTTATAGCAAACCCCAAATTGGACAAAGCAAAGTTCTTCAGTAAGCAGACAGCTATACCAACTATGGTGCGTCCACATCACTCAGCAGTGAGCACGCAAGGACGGGACAGAACACACGGGCATCACACTAAGTGAAAAGCATCTCCAGTATCTATTTCTCACGTGCTTCTATGCTGGAGACTAACGCTGGAGGACAGCTGGGTAGAGAGGTAGTCTGGCAGAGGGCATGAGTGTAAGACAGAATCAGCAGGCTCTCTGTGGTGCTGGGAGAGTTCTACATTGGTCGTATATAATTGCATGACTCTGCACACATGATAAGATAGCACAGAGCTACATATATACTGTTCCAATTACCAAATTCTTGCTTTTGATATTTACACTATATGTTCTATATAAGCACTGAGGAACCTGGGTGTTTACTGTGGAATGAAGGTTTCTTTAGCTTTGCGACTGCATACCCTATCTAAGTTAACTCAACAAAAATTTAAAAGTGAAAACTGAGTAATATGCAATAGCTTCCAAAAGACTGCCATGGGAAAATGCCTTAGCTACTAAATCCTGTGACTGAAGAAACACATCAGTTTGATTCATGGCTTCTTACTTGTGGTTCACAGACAGAAACTAGTTTGTAAAAATTTTAGCTGATGCTTAATCTTCTAGTTAAGAAATTTTACTGTAACTACTTGTGTAATACCAAACCAGTGCTTTGTGAATGCATCCAAAATTAACATATTTTAAATGTACCCAGATTTTACTGTACATTACTTTCTCAGAAATTAAACTCATTGCATAATTCTGGCTAAATTCAAAAACATAAATTTCAGTTTAAGGAGTACATGTCTCTTCAATCTATTCAATATCGAATTATTTCATTTTTGATACACTATGCAACACAGCATCACAAAAGAAACTCAGATTCCATTAATGAATAAAGCATAATTCCTTAAAAGAAATAAAATGTACACACAATGTTTTAATAATCCACAATATAAACTGATACATACAAAGTGATCTGTTATGACTTAACACATCATATAATTTTTAAGCACATGGCGACACCTAACCTCTGCTCTTCTTCAGAATTACCTTAGCTGCAGCCAATACATGATCCTTTTTGATAACTCCAGATTTACTTTCACAAGCATTCGTCCTGAACTCTTTGGCCAATCGCTGAACAAAGAGTAGGCAATTCAAATGGATCAGGAGGTCGCAGCGGGTCTCCAAATGGAGCCCTGGCTTCTTCTGCTTCAAGATGCGCTTGAGGAAGGTGTGCGGCGCCCTGTGCTTTATCCGCCTCAGGACTGTGGTGGAGGCCATCTTCGCGGCCAGTCGCACTTCCCTAAGCCCTGGCTTCCAGGATCGCGGGGCAGCTCAACACGAAACCTGATTTGTTTTTTAGAATAGAAAAAAAGGTGAGGTTTCAAACACCATGTTTAATGTAAGAACTGATTACTTAAAAGAAAGGAAAGGCTGAGATGTGACTCAGTGCTTGCATAGTATACATGAAGCCCTGGGTTTAATCTCTTGTACTACATAAATCAATAGTGGTGAATCGTATCTGTAATCCCAACTTTTGGTAGATAAAGGCAGGAATAAGTAATTTAAATTTAAGTACATCCTCAAATCTCCAACTACATGAGAAGTTCAAGCCAGCCTAGAATACATGAGCTCCTGTCTCAAAAAGGGACTGAGCTGTATTTCCTGAAAATCAAATAACACTATTAGATCAAAGTTCTTTCTCTCTTTATGTGTCTCTCTTTCTCTGTTTCGTGTGTGTGTGGGGGTGTGGTGTTGATAGTTTATTATATACTTTAGGCTAGCCTCAAATTCATAATTTCATGCCTTAGTCTCCTATGTGCTGAAATTACAGGCATGTACTATACTATGCTCAGCTTCTCTAAAGTGAATTAAAAACTGCAAATACCATTGGAAGATGTAAATGTGAATCAATAGTAGTTAATTAACATGTCAGTAAAGGGATTATAAATTTGTTACTATAATTGATATTTTATTATTGAGGTTTTATTTTTTTATTTTTATTTTTATTTATTTTATTTTATTTTATTTTTTTTTTTGAGGCATTCTTGATGTGTTGCACATGCTGGCCTCAAACTCATAGAAATCTTGCCTTGGCCTTCTGGATGCATGGTAGCATTGTCAAATTATTAAATAACTTTCAAACATATTTTTTAGTTTGTTTAATTACTATCTTAGGAAGTGTGGTTATAATCGATTCTCTTCTTAAAATGATTGGTATGTATGAAATGATTTACACACACACTAAAAGAACAAACAAACAAAAACAAAATAAATATAATCTAAAAAAAATTTAAGAGGTTTCTGGGGAAGGATATGCCATCAAAGAAATTAGTGACTGGCTTGCAAGATGTACAGAAAAGTTCTTGCTGCAAAGCCTGATGACCTGAGTTAAATTCCCAGGACCCATATGGTAAAAGGAAAGAACCAACTCCTGCAGGTTATTTTCTGACTTGCACACACACACGGACCCGGACACAAAAATCATAAATGATTGTTTTAAATAGGACTTGTATGACTCAGCCCCTTCCATTTTATTTATTTAGGTTTTTACATTTTTATGCATATGTCTGTACATTTATGTGAATGCATGCCAAATATATGCCATGGTCTCAGAGGCCAGATTCTCTGGACCTTAAGCTGCAGGCAACTGTGAGCTGTTTGACATGGGTGCCAGGAGCCAATTCTGCTCCACTAGAAAAGCAGAATACAGTAGTCTCTGAGAGGGAGCTACTAGCAAATAATGGTTAGGTAAATACTGTAGCCCCTGCTGCCACTTTTTGACTGAGCAGTAGAAAAATTTAAAAGAAAATATACCACATACATGCCAGGCTTAGGCTTGAGAAATTTCACATATACTCAGTTTTACACTCAAGCAACCTTTTATAGTGGGTCATCCTCCATTCGATTTGAAGGGGGCCGGGAAGTGTTGCATACATCACAATTATCTTTCCCAAGTCAGATTTTGAGTAAGTAAATCCTTTGGGAATCCCAGACTAGGAGATGAATGACCCGACCAGCAGGTCCAGTTATTCAGGGTCCCGAAGAGGCCTTTGTCCTGAAAGTCATGGGGGCAAGAGAGAAAGGAAGCCAAGAGCGAAAAGAATGACAAGAGTCAGTCTAGATGGTGTCAAGGCTTCATTGAGGGTTTGGTGCTTACAGCTTATATAGGCTGGGCAAAAAGGGGGAAGCAGGGTGCAGTGGCATTTTTACAGCATCTACGTGACAGGAAGAGGGTGGTGCTGCAAGTTACAGGTTAACAGTCAGGTATGCGTTTCAGGATATCTTATCTTGCCGCCTAGCAGCTAATCTCGGCAGAATCTCATTGTGGTATTCCTCGGAAAGGTCAGGCTCTCACGGGTGGGGGTGTAGGTACTGCATTGACCAGTTCTAAGGTGGCTGCTGTGCAGCCATTTTCTTAAGCATGGTTCTCAGGCATGGCTCCCTACAGATGAATCTTAACTAGTCTGAACAGTCATGAAGGTCCCACTTAGATTAACAAGAGCCTGGTTTATACAAGCCCATGAAATAAAATGCTAGCCATACTTGGCATTGTGGTGTGTACTTGTGACTCCAGAACTCAGGAAGTAGAATCAGGAGGATATTTAATTCAAGTACTATGTAATAAGACCCTGCCTCAAAAGTAATCCATCCATTCACTAAGAATTGTATATGTACATGTTCCCACATGGGGGCACATGTATGTACATGTATATGTGAACATGTGTGTACATACTTGTAGGAGTAGAAGACAATCTCAAATACCATTCAAGCCATACACTTTTTTTTTTTTTTTTTTTTTTTTTTTTTTTTTTTTTTGAGACAGGTTCTCTCATTGGCCTGGAACTCACCAAGTATGATTAGGATGTTTTCCTTAGAGAAACAGCTGGATTTCAAGATAACTCCTGAAGTGCATGTGCCAACATGGAGATCCAGAGCAGCATATCTTTCTGTGTTGATAGAAGTTATGGAAGAGTATCTGTTATTAGGAAAGTTGTGGCTTTTGCTAGAAGGTGTCTTGGTTCCTGAAACAAGTTGTGGTTTTTTCCAGTTCCTAAGTTTAACCTGAAGGAATCTGGATACAAAATGGAATTTGTAATGTTAGGTTGGGCCCTTCAGTGGTCATGGTGACTCTTCACAATAAAAATCCTAAGGCAGAGTGGATAACAAAAATGGCTAGATTATGGAAGAGTCTCCGGGGGAAAGGAAGCCCGACTCTAGACTAGAGAGTTCAGGGTATAGGGCAGGGTATACCAGTCATACCCTTGTAACAGGTAGGGACTAAGGAATTCTGGGGAAACCTGGAGGCCATGTCTGTTTTAATATGTTAAGCAGGCAATTCAACTATTTGTCCTAAGTTTAAAACAACATTTCTGAAACAAAACATTTCTGACCAAGCTTAAGAATCTTTAATGCCACAGATGTGCAGAAGGGGTTATTAGTTCCCCTGGAGCTAGAATAACAGGCAGTTGTCCTTCAAGGTCCTGAGAACTGAACATGGTTCCTATGAAAGAGTAGTAAGTGCTCTTATCACTGAACCATCTCTCCGACTTTTCAAATTTCTTGTTATCAAACTCATATTATATACTTGAAATGTTGTTATAAATGAGAATTATCTTGGTCACTTTCTTTTTTTTCTTCATTTGTTTTTAATTGAACAAAAAAACAAAGATAAATGTACAGATTTTGAGCATTTTTGCATAAAAGTATACGAATACATTTTTGTCACTACTTGGTTTTTTTAAGGTTTGATAGTGTGCATTAAGATCTTACTAGTTACAATGAGCATAAAGTACATGTAAAACAAGAGGTAACCTAGAATTAGTCAAAGTTTTCTTGGTGTGTAATGCATAATGGTTTTTTATTTTCTTCTTCTTTTTTTTTTTTTTTTTTTTTTTTTTTTTCTTGAACTTCAAATAGTCTGTGAGTTGTTTCTGGGATGTTCAGAGCTTCCTGAGGTTAGTATCCAATTATCAGTGACTGCATATTATGTCTGTTCTTTTGTGACTGGGTTATCTCACTCAGGAAGATATTCGCTAGATATTCGCTAGATGCATCCATTTTCTTAAGAATTTCATAAAGTCGGGCTGGAGAGATGGCTCAGCGGTTAAGAGCACTGACTGCTCTTTCAGAGGTCCTGAGTTCAATTCCCAGCAACCACATGGTGGCTCACAACCATCTGTAATGGGATCTAATGCCCTCTTCTGGTGTGTCTGAAGACAGCTACAGTGTACTCACATAAAATAAGTAAAATCTTAAAAAAAAAAAAAGAATTTCATAAAGTCATTGTTTCTGATAGCTGAATAGTACTCCATTGTGTAAATATACCACAATTTTTGTATCCATTCATCTACTGAAGGACATCTGGGTTCTTTACAGCTTCTGATTATTATAAATAGAGCTGCTATGAACATTGTGGTGAATGTGTAATAGTTGTATGTTGGAGCTTCTCTGGGGTAAATGCCCAGACGTGGAATAACTGGGTCTTTAGGTAGTACTATGTCCAATTTTCTGAGGAATCGCCAGACTGATTTCCAGAGTGGTTGTACAAGTTTACAATCCCACCAACAGTGGAGAGTGGTTCTCTTTCTCCAAATCCTCACCAGCATCTGCTGTCATCTGAATTTTTTATCTTAGCCATCTCACTGGTGTGAGGTGGAATCTCAGGGTTGGTTTGATTTGCATTTCCCTAATGGATAATGATGTTGAGCACTTACTTAGATGCTTCTCAGTCATTCAATACTCCTCAATTGAGAACTTATTATATAGCTCTGTACCCCATTTTTCAATAGGGTTGTTTGATTCTGTGGCGTCTAGCTTCTTGAGTTCTTTGTATACCTTGGATATTAGGCCTCTATCTGATGTGGGGTTGGTAAAGATCTTTTCCCAATCAGTTGGCTGCCGTTTTATTTTCTTGACAGTGTCCTTAGCCTTACAGAAACTTTGCAATCTCATTAAGTTCCATTTGTCAATATTTGACGTTAGAGCATGCATGAGCCATTGGTGTTCTGTTCAGGGAATTTTCTCCTGTGCCTATGTGTTCTAAGGCTTTCTCTACTTTCTCTTCTAATAGTTTCAGTGTACCTGGTTTAATGTGGAGATCTTTGATCCACTTGCACTTGAGCTTTATACAAGGAGCTAAAAAAGGGTCTATTTTCATTCTTCTGCATGCTCAGTGCCAGTTGGTGTGGCACGTTCCTCGACCAGCGAGGAAAGACAACCACCACCAGAGGATTCTTCTCAGATCACGCTTTATTGTGGGAGCCTCTTGATTGAAGGGGAGAGCAGGAAGCAAGGGGCCCGAACTACCCTAGCTGTCCGCTTATATAGGGAGAAGTTCATACAAGGCTTGCCATGATTGGTTGTCACCAGTCTGCTGACACCAGAGGCCTCGGGATTGGCCGGAGATAGGTTATATACTGCGCATGAGAAGGGTGCAGCGCCTTAGCCAACAAGAACATTACTATATATGGAATTGTTTACCTCAAGCCATGAGAGAGCCAGCGCCATCTTGTAATGGCGTCCGCATTCGGCTCCCCACAAGTTTGATCAACACCATTTGTTAAAGAGGCTATCCTTTCTCCATTGGATGTTTACAGCTCCTTTGTCAAAAATCAAGTGACCATATATGTGAGGGCTCATTTCTGGATCTTCTATTCTATTCCATAGATCCACTTGCCTATCTCTGTACCAGTATCATGCCGTTTTTAGCACAATTGCTTTGTAATATAGCTTGAGGTAAGGGATAGTGATTCCCATAGATGTTTTCTTGTTGTTGAGGATAGATTTCGCTATTCTAGGTCTTTTGTTATTCCAGATAAAATTGCACATTGCTCTTTCCAACTCTATGAAGAATTGGGTTGGAATTTTGATGGGGATTGCACTGAATCTGTAGATTGCTTTTGGTAAGATGGCCATTTTTACAATGTTGATCCTTTTAATCCATGAGCATGGGAGATCTTTCCATTTTCTGAGATCTTCCTCGATTTCCTTCTTTAGAGGTTTGAAGTTCTTGTCATACAGGTCCTTCACTTACTTACGTAGAGTTACACCAAGGTATTTCATACTTTTTGTGACTATTGTGAAGGGTATCTTTTCCCTAATTTCTTTCTCTGCATGTTTGTCCTTTGAGTAGAGGAAGGCTACTGATTTGTTTGAGTTAATTTTATATCCAGCCACTTTGCTGAACTTGTTTATCAGCTGTAAAAGTTCTCTGGTGGAATTTTTGGGGTCACTTAAGTACACTATCATGTCATCTGCAAACAGTGATGTTTTAATTCTACCTTTCCAATTTGTATCCCTTTGATTTCCTTTTGCTGTCTAATTGCCCCGGCCAGGACTTCCAGTACTATGTTGAATGGGTAGGGGGAGAGTGGGTAGCCTTGTCAAGTCACTGATTTTAGTGGGATTGTTTCAATTATGCCACTGTTAAGTTTGATGTTGGCTGTTGGTTTGCTGTATATTGCTTTTATTGTGTTTAAGTATGGGCCTTGGGTTCCTGTTCTTTCTAAGACTTTTAACATGAAGGGGTGTTGAATTTTGTCAAATGCTTTCTTCACATCTAGTGAGATGACCATGTGGTTTTTTTCTTTGAGTTTGTTTATATGGTGGAGTCCGTTGATGGATTTCCGTATATTAAACCATCCCTGCATCCAAGGGATGAAGCCTACTTGATCATGGTAATTGATCATTTTGATGTGTTCTTGGATTCGGTTTGCAAGGATTTTGGTGAGTATTTTTGCAGCAATGTTCATAAGTGAGATTGGTCTGAAATTCTCTTTCCTTGTAGGGTCTTTGTGTGGTTTAGGAACGAGGGTTATTGTAGCTTCAAAAAATAAGTTAGGTAGTGTTCCATCTGATCTTATTTTGTGAAATAGTTTGGAGAGTTAGGTCATCAATAAATGTATGATAATATTCTGCACTGAACCCATCTGGATCTGTGCTTTTTTTGGTTGGGAGGCTTTTGATGACTGCTTCCATTTCTTTAGGTGTTATGGGATTATTTAGATGGGTTAGCTGGTCCTCATTTAACTTTACTACCTGGTATCTGTCTAGGAATTCATCCATTTCCTCCAGGTTTTCCAGCTTTGTTGAGTATAGGTTTTTATAGTAGGATCTGATGATTTCTTGAATTTCCTCAGTTTCAGTTATTATGTCTCCACTTTCATTTCTGATTTTGTTAATTTGGATACTCTGTCTTTGCCCTCTAGTTAGTCTGGCTAGGGTTTATCAATCTTGTTAATTTCCTCAAAGAACCAGCTCTTGGTTTTGTTGATTCTTTGAATGGTTCTTTTTGTTTCTATTTGGTCTATTTCTGCTCTAAGTTTGAATATTTCTTGCCATCTACTCCTCTTGGGTGTATCTCCTTCCTTTTGTTTTAGAGCTTTCAACTGTGCTGTCAAGTTGCTAGTGTATGCTCTCTCCAGTTCCTTTTTGGAAGCACTCAGAGATATGAGTTTTCCTCTCAGTACTGCTTTCATTGCATCCCATAGGTTTGGGTGTGTCGTGTTTTCATTTTCATTGAATTCTAGAAAATCCTTAATTTCTTTCTTTATCTCTTTTTTGACCCTGCTACCGTTTAATAGAGCATTGTTTGGTTTCTTTGTGTACAGGGCTTTTTGTTGTCTTTGTTATTAAAGACCAGCCTTAGACCATGGTGATCTGAAAGGATGGATGGGAGTATTTCAATCTTCTTGTATCTATTGAGGCTCGTTCTGTGTCCAATTATGTGGTCAATTTTGGAGCAGGTGCCGTGAGGTGCTGAGAAGAAGGTGTATTCTTTTGTCTTAGGATGATATGTTCTGTAGATATCTATTAATTCCAATTGGTTCATAGCCTCTGCTACTTTTACTGTGTCCTTGTTCAGTTTCTGTTTCCATGATCTGTCCATTGGTGAGAGTGGGATATTGAGGTCTCCCACTATTATTGTGTGGGGTGCAATGTATTTTTTGAGCTTTAGTAGGGTTTCTTTTATGAATATGGGTACTCTTGTATTTGGACCATATATGTTAAAGATTGAGAGTTCCTCCTGACAAATTTCCGCTGTAATGAGTAAAAAGTGTCCTTCCTTATCTTTTTGGATAACCTTTGGTTGAAAATCTACTTTATTCGATATTAGAATGGCCACTCTAGCTTGCTTCTTGGGGCCGTTTGCTTGGAAAGTTTTTTCCCAGCCTTTTACTCTGAGATAGTGTCTGTCTTTGTCTCTGAGATGAGTTTCCTGTATGCAGAAAAATGCTGGGTTTTGTTTATGTATCCAGTCTCATAGCCTATATCTTTTTATTGGGGAATTGAGTCCATTTATGTTAACAGATATCAAGGAATAGTGGTTGCTGTTTCCTGCTATTTTTGCTTTTGGAGGTAGAATTGTGCCTGTGTGCCTTTCTTCCTTAGGAAGTTTTCTTGTTTTCACTAGAGTGTAGTTTCCCTCCTTGTATTGGGTTTTCCACCTATAATTTGTTGTTGTGCTGGGTTTGTGGTCAGATATTGAGTAAATTTAGTTTTGTCTTGGAATATCTTGGTCTCCCCATCTATGGTGATTGAGAGTATTGCTGGGCACAGCAGCTTGGGCTGACACTTGTGTTCTCTTAGGGTCTGCATGATGTCTGTCCAGGATCTTCTAGCTTTCATAGTCTCTGTTGAGAAATCGAGTGTAATTCTGATTGATCTGCCTTTATATGTTACATGACCTTTTTCCCTTACTGCTTTTAGTATTCTTTCTTTGCTTTGGGCACTTGGTGTTTTGACTATTATGTGTCAGGAGGAATTTCTTTTCTGGTCCATTCTATTTGGAGTTCTGTAGGCTTCTTTTATGCTCATGGTCATCTCATTCTTAAGGGTAAGGAAGTTTTCTTTCAAGATTTTGTTAAAGATATTTACTGTGCCTCTTAGTTGATATTCTTCACCCTCTTCTATCCCTATTATCCTTAGGTTTGATTTTCTCATTGTGTCCTGGATCTCCTGGACATTTTGGGTTAGGAGCTTTTTGGTTTTTGCATCTTCTCTGACTGTTTTGTCTGTTTTCAATGTTGTCTTCAGTCCCGAGATTGTCTTTTCCATCTCTTGTAGTTTGTTGGAGATGCTTGCATCTGTGACTCCTGATTTCGTTTTTAGGTTTTCTACCTCTAGGGTTGTCTCTTTTAGTGTTTTCTTTATTGTTTCCATTTCCGTTTTAAATTCCTTCTTCATTCCTTCATCTCTTTGGTTCTGTTCTCCTCTAGTTCTTTGAGTGTTTTTCTTGTTTCCTCTTTAAAAGCTTCTAATTCTTTATGCTTTTCCTTCCATTCTTGTTTAAGGATCTCTATTATCATCTTGAGGTTTGATTTCGCGTCTGAGTCTTCTTTTTCTGGAGTGTTGGGTATTCTGCTGTTTGCTGTGATGGGAGAGCTGGGTTCTGGTGTTGCCAGGTTGTCTTGGTTTCCCTGGGGTACGTTCTTTTGTTTTCCTCTTGCCATCTTGTTGTCTGTTATTATACATGGACTTGTTGTCAGTGATTGGTTCTCGTCTTTCCCTTGTACCTGGCCTGTGTTCCTGGATCTCCACTGTTCCTGGTGGTAGATGACCTGAGCGCCTGTTCTGTATGTACGAGCTGGAAACACATACCCCAAAGCAGGGTTCCTGCTCCCCTGAACCAATCGGGGAGCAAGGGGGTAGGTGCATTTTCTGTGTGCTTGGCACAGACCTCTCTGTTCTTTGGCTACTCAGAGCACAGTCTCACCAGGCCTGTGTCCCTGGATTCCCACTGTTCCTGGTGGCAGATGGCCTGAGCATCTGTTCTGCATGCATCGGCTGCAGGCTGGAAACAGACACCCCAAAGCAGGGTTCCTGCTTCCCTGAACCAACCAGGGTGGTTGCACTTTCCGAGTGCTCAGCAGAGACCTCTCTGCTCCCTTGCTACTCGGAACGCCTCTCTAGGCCTGTGTCGCTGGGTCTCTGCTGTTCCTGGTGGCAGATGGCCTGAACGTCTGTTCTGCACTCACGAGTTGCCTGCTGGAAATAGACACCCCAAAGCAGGGTACCTGCTTCCCTGAACCAACTGCGGGTGTGTGGAGTGCACTTTCCATGTGCTAGGCACAGACCTCTCTGTTCCCTGGCTACTCGGAGCACCATCTCACCATGCTTGTGTCCCTGGATATTCTCTTGGTCACTTTCACATTTACGAGGAAGCCAAAGATGTGGCAATAATAGTTGTTCTATTGATTATTATTATTATTATTGTTGTTGTTGTTGTTTTAATGAAAGGAAAGGGCTAGTAATCTCAGCCTCAGGGCACCAATAACTCCTCCCTGCCAAGAAGGAATGCCCCAATCTTATCTAGCCACAGTTCCTGGAATGTCTCCAGGGCACCAAGCAGCCCCTCCTCCCAGGAAGAAGTGTTCCATCCTTATCTGTCCTAGACCAGCTCGGGTAAACAACAGGGATCCCCCAGAGCCAGAGCGAGGATTGAAAAAAAAAAAAGGAGATATGGTTAGTTAAAGTTGCAGCATGACTTCGGCCCAACTTGAGACCTAAGCTTCATGGCCAAATAGAAGCTTGGTTTAATCCATCTCTTTTTAAATCACTTTAATTACATGCAAAAAAGTAACATCTGTTCTGAGACAGGGACCAAGCAACTTAACAACCAAAGATCCTGTAAACATCTTACTGGAAGTCAGGTGAAAAAGGTCCAAGACAAAAATAGATACTGCTGTGCCTACATCCCGAAATCTGCCCTGCCCAGAGCTGCATTCCTAAGGATACTGCCTGGAGCTTCAAATACGAATGTACTTCCCTATGCCACATTCTTAAAAGCCCTGCCCTGAATTTCAGACGTGGATGTACTTCTTTATAGTCCCATTCTTGAAAGCTTGCCTAGAGCTACAGATACTAGCCCTTACAGGGCGTAGCACACTGCCAGATTCCTGCCTTGGCCAGCTCCAAGATGTCCTGGGATAATATTAATATTAATATTACTCCACCCTCAACTGTTCAGAGGTGCCATAAATGCTCTCCACACTTACCTAATAGCAATCCCTGGAATGTAGGTCAAAGGCCCTGTTGTGGCCATGTTGGTGGCAGCCAATCACCTTAAAGGTCAACTGAACCCACCAATGCATACATGTCCAATCACCATCACTATAGCCCACTCTTTAGGAAATGTATAAAAACTGTGCTAATGAATATCTTGGGGTCACCTCTCCACTGTATGTAGGTCAGCCCCACCATGCTGGAACAGCAATACACCTCTTGCTTTTGCATTAGTCTCCAATCTCATTCAAGGGAGTCTTCAGGTAGTTAAGGCTCAACTTGAGTCTTACAGTCTTATAACGGTATTCTATATTTTCATTTTATTTACATTGACAGAGACAAATAAACACTGATTAATCTTTATTGTCAACTTGAATGTACTTGAAATCACCTTAAAGAAAACAGCATTGGGCATAACTGTGAGGGTATTTCTAATTTCTGCTATTAATTTGACTCATTTATTTGGCCTAATGAGGACAGATAACTGGTTTGGGGCATAGGCTGTAAACTCTAAGTTTGATAACAACATGGGGCTTCAGCTTTTCCCTGAGAAGGTGATACAGAGCAGAGACCTAGAATACATTCAGAATAAATTCTGAATACAACTGATATATTCAATATCAGTACAATTTCTTGACTTTTTATAAAAATGAAAGGAAGTAAAAATTCTGGTGTTTTATTTTGCTTCTTCGTTTTTTTATTTCTTTGTCTCACTATATAGTCCTAGCTGTCCTGAAACTCGCTATATAAACCAGGTTAGTCTTGAATTCATAAAAATCTACTTGCCTCTGCCTTTTAAACACTGGGTTTAAAGCTGTGTGTCACCATGCTAAGCCTCCATGGATTTTTGTGCACAACTCTCAGTCTTTGGAGTCTGATAAAGGAATTTTATTTCACATCAGAAGTCATTAAGTGACTATCACCACCTGATGGCAGCAGGGTCCCACAACAGGGAGGTCGCTTTAACCATAACATTAGGCAAGCAGATCCCTACTCCTGACCACTTACTGAACTGTGGAAAGCAGAAACAAAAAGATTATGTCAGCTACAATCTTTGTTATCTGAAAAATTTAAACAATCACACATAGCTACAAAGCACAGAACTGAAGTGGAAGTTTCTGGTTTCTTTTAAAGACTGTTGTGTCACATGATGTTTTTCTAAAAACTGTCTTGGGGGAAGGGTACTTGATGCTTTTCCTTTCACTGTCTGCAGGAGTTCCACTTACATTTTTTTTAAACATCACCACCCTTTCAAGTGTCTGTTTTCAGAAAAATATCATATGACCTTTCACAAGACAGCTTCCAGAAAAGCATCACATGACCTTCTCACAAGACAGCTTCCAGAAAAAAAAAAAAAAAAATCCTGTGACACAACTGAGGTTTTGTTTTTTGGTTTTTGGTTTTTGGTTTTTTTTTAATAATCAGAAACTGAAAGACCCCCAAATTGGGGAAGCCCCACACTCAAGTACCAAGGGAACGTGAACCTAAGAACTCACGGAGAGCCAATCTTGCTGCACTTAGGCAAAAGGTTTATTCCAGAGCTCTGCGGACGACATGTATCTCATGAAGGAGATAGAGTAGTCTACCCTGAACTCAAATGGGGAGAAGTATTTATAGGGAAAATCACATAACCAGTTAGCAACAAGAGCGTAGCAATTTTACTGGTTCATTTAAATTGGTACACTCTGTCTATTTTGAACACCATTTAACTCTAGGCCA
This sequence comes from Micromys minutus, assembly GCF_963924665.1. Classification (NCBI taxonomy): domain Eukaryota; kingdom Metazoa; phylum Chordata; class Mammalia; order Rodentia; family Muridae; genus Micromys; species Micromys minutus. The sequence goes on from NC_137972.1 coordinate 216,160, forward strand.
CTCTATTTTGGGGCACACTGACCTTCATATTTGTTTTTCTCAGGACTGCGGAGCTAGACCTTATTGAGTCCAGATAGTCTGGGGTTGGACCATTTCTTTGAACATGTTATTTTGTTCTTAGCCTTGAGACATACTTGTCCACAAGGCAGGGTCAGTGGGGCCAACTTAAAAATTTTAACTCTTTCAAAACTTCCACTTCACAGAATGGTATCTGTAGGTTCACAGTCTGTGTTGTAACCCGCCATTGGAGCCTGACCTTATTTTCCCTTCCCCCACTTGTATTGCTAAGAACTCCTTCCTTGTATCTGTCATGGTTCTGTCTGAGCTATCTTTACCCTGAAAACATCCTGTTTTGCACACTCTTAACTGCACCTGGCCTCCTCAAACTTCGTTGTTCACCCCATATAAAAACAATCCTGAGTAAAGCCTGGTTGGCATTCACCCATTGTTGAGTGACCTTTGTGTGTGTGTGTGTGTGTGTGTGTGTGTGTGTGTGTGTGTGTGTGTTTCTTTTTCAATCCCCCAGGCCTCTGTCCAAGGCTTGGTGACAGTAGTGGTGCAGGCGTTGTCATCTGGAGGTTCCACTAGGATCGGAAACTGAGGAAAACCTCACGGGATCATTCCCGGGAACTGGCAATTGTAAGTAAAAGGGGGGACGCATTGGGGGGAAAGCATTAAAAGGTTATTATTTTCTAATCTTCTTAAAGTGAAACTAAAATGGGGATGATGAGTTCCTCTGTATTGTTAGCAGTCACCAATTTCTTTCTTTGGAGGTTGGTGAAAGATGCTCTCCTAAGTGATAATGCTAAAATAAGAGAAATTAGGGCCGAAATGGAAAGAACTTTTGAGACTGTTCAAAATGAATAGACAAAGAAATTTGTCACTTCGGCAGATACTTCTGATGAGTCAGGAGACAGTGAAAGTGAAAGCGAGGAAGAGTCTAAACTCGAAGAAGAAATTAGGAGCCTAGAAAAGAAATTGGACAAATGTAAATTAAAAAATAAAAATGGATTTTCTCCAGAGAGGGTCGTGCTCCTTCGGCCCCTCCAGCCTATGCTCAAACAACAGAGAAACAGTCCTCTCCCTTTTCTGGGAGGACTTGGAGAAAGAGGGGGAAAAAGAACATAAACTGTTCCAGAGTTCTTCAAGCAGGAGCAGAAGATCAGGAGACGTCCTGACTCTCTGGATCCCACTGGAGATATGTCTAGTTCTGGTTCTCGTTCCCTTAAAAAGGATATCAGGGTCCTGTCGACACATGTAGTTCTCTTCTCTTGTGTGTTTGTCTCTTGGCATGCCAAGCTGTCTGTCCATCCACGTGGGTCAATTTGTGTCCATGTTTTCTTTGTTTAAGTGTTACTTGTGTTTCATGTTCAAAAGAAAACATTATGTGTTTGTCTCTTTAGTTTTAACTCATGTCTAGAAAAGTAAAATTAAAGATAGAAAGCAGGCATTTGGGTCCCTACACCTGAAGTTAATAGTTTAGCTCAGCTAGAGACCTGCTGGCAGCCTTGGTTGGCCCGGGCCCTGAGGAGCTCACAGACCGGTCTATGACCTTGAAGAGTAAAAGGTTGTCAAAGGACACTGATTCCTTGCCCTAGGGATTTCCTCTGCCGCTCCCAGGAAATCCCACTTTCTTGAGATTTGAGTTCCCAAAATACCACAGAAGGTCCGGATGACCTCTGTGGAATGTTCCAACGCCCTAGGTGTGCCTGGAAGTGTACTGATAAAAAATGTATGATTCTTCCCCTTATGAATTTCCTCATTCCCCCTGTCCTCCCCCTCCTTTGTGATTTTTGCCTTTATAAGCCTGTTACAAGTTCAGGCCGGGGTCGAACTCCTCTACCCCTGCGTGGTGTATGAATCTCGACCCCAGCATGCTGGCCTGAGATCTCACTCTGTTTCACTTTCAATAAACTTCCTCATGCGATTGCAGCAAGTCTGGTCTCGGTGCCTAGCTGGGTGCGCGCCTCTCCTGAGATTTGAGTGAGGGTCTCCCTTGGGAGGTCTTTCATTTGGGGGCTCGTCCGGGATTTGCGCGACCACCCAGGGGCCCTAGACCTACTTGGAGGTAAGGATTTTCTTTCCTTTCTTTCCTTGTTGTCCTGTTGTGACTCTGTGTTTGCAGATGGTGATTCTGTGTTTGTGGATTGTCCAGATTGTGATTCTGTGTTTGTGATTTGTTCAGAGGTCTGGTGCGATCGCAGTTCGGTATTCGCAAACGCTCTAACCGAGTCTGCTCTTCCAAGGGAGGAGCGGAGTGGACGGGGATAGACGTGTCCAGGCTCCACCATTTGCTCGCCCTGGGAGACGTCACAGGAGGACCGGGGGAGGACCAGGGACGCCTGGTGGACCCCCACGGAAAAAGTCGGGAGATCAGTTTTTCTCCTTGACGATCTGTGTCAGAGGGCCAATTCTGGGCCATCTGGCTCTTTTCGGGATTTAAGGTCGACTCGAGGTCGACGACTGACTTTGTCTCTCTGTTTTGTAGTATCTATGAGTGTTTTGTGTGTGTGTGTCAGAACTAGAAATTGGCCAGACTGTGACAACCCCACTAACACTGACTTTGAACCATTGGACGGACGTTAAGACAAGGGCCCATAATCTTTCTGTTGAAGTCAGGAAAGGACCGTGGCAAACTTTCTGCTCCTCCAAATGGCCGAGTTTTGGCGTAGGATGGCCTTCGGAGGGAACTTTTAATCTATCTCTTATCTCCGCTGTTAAGCGAATTGTTTTTCAGGCTTCAGGGGGACACCCCGATCAGGTTCCATACATCATCGTGTGGGAGGACCTGGTCCAAAACCCGACATCCTGGGTGAGACCCTGTACAGCGGGGGCAGAAACGGCAACGGTGGCCGTGGCCTCGAACAAGCTGGCACCTGCTCCATCGGCCCCCACGCAGACTATCCTGAAATTGATGATGGTTTTCTTCTCCTCGACAACCCTCCACCCCCATACCCTTAACTGGCTTCTCATGCAAGTCCCCCACAGGCGCCGACTCCCACTGACTCCCAGACGGCCTCTGAAACAGGACCAGCGGCCGGGACCCGAAGCCCCCGGATTCGAAGCCCAGGGGGAAATGGCACGGAGCTTGGCTCTGCTATTTATTGCCCTACCATTACAGGCTTATGGACCTGCCCCAGCTCCGGGAGAACTAGTCCTGCTACAGTATTGGCCGTTTTCATCAGCCGATATGTATAACTGGAAAACTAACCACCCCTCTTTTTCTGAGGACCCCTCGGGCCTGACGGGACTCCTTGAGTCCCTGATGTTTTCTCATCAGCCCACTTGGGACAACTGCCAGCAGCTTTTGCAGGTCCTCTTTACTATGGAAGAGAGGGAGAGGATCCTCCTGGAAGCTAGAAAAAATGTTCCAGGACCAGATGGGACCCCCACCAATCTCCCTAATCTTATAGATGCAGCTTTTCCCTTGATCCTCCCTGACTAGGATTACAACTCTGCAGAAGGTAAGGAGCGTCTCACGGTCCACCGCCGGGCTCTAGTGGCAGGTCTCAAGGGAGCCGCAAGGTGACCCACGAAATTGGCTAAGGTAAGAGAGGTTCTTCAGGGACCTGTTGAACCGCTGTCTGTGTTTCTTGACAGGGGTTATAACTTGACCCAACCTCTGAGGGTCAGCAGGCAGAGGTGGCTATGGCCTTTATACAGCAGCCAGCATCAGATATTAAGAGAAAGTTACAATGGCTAGAGGGGTTCCAAAACTATACCTTGCAGGATTTGGTGAAGGAATCAGAGAAAGTGTTTCATAAGGAGGAGACTGAGGAAGAGAAGCGAGAAAGAGAGAAGCAGAAGGCAGAGGAAAGAGAGGACCGGAGGGTAGTAGACAAAAAAGGAATTTGTAGGATTTTGGCCACAGTAGTGAAGGGCCAGGGAGTTAGGAATCAAGTCTGGCACTAGGAGGGAGCCTCTTGACAAAGGTCAATGTGCTTACTATAAAGAAGAAGGCCACTGAGACAAAAAAATTGTCCCAACAAAAAAAAAGGGGACACCAGCAACAGAAGCCCCGGACATGTGGCTCCAAAGTTTTAAATATTTATGGACTACCGAAAGATCTGTGGATCTCGGAGTGGGCCGGGTATCCCACTTATTCATTGTAATGCCAGACTGTCCCTGCACCCTGTTGGGGAGACCTCCTGACTAAGATGGGGCACAGATTCACTTCCACTCTGATGGACCACAGGTTAGAGGTCCAGAAGGGGAGCCTGTGCAGGTTCTAACCATCCAGTTGGAGGACAAGTACCAACTCTAAACAGCCTGCCTCAGATCAGATGGACTGGTGGCTGCAGGCATATCCTCAGGCCTGGGTGGAGACTGCAGGAATGAGAGAGGCTAAGAACCAGCCCCTGCCCATATGGAGCTGAAAGTCCAGGCTAGTGGTGCGTTAGCACCCCGTATCAAAGGGGGCATGAGACAGGAAGGAGAGAAGATAGACCTGAGGTTTACTGAGAAGTAGATTTTACAGAACTGAGCCAAGAAGATATAGATATAAGTATCTATTAGTCTTTATAGATACATTTTCTGGGCGGGTAAAAGCCTCCCCACAAAGAGAGAAATGGCAGCAGCGGTCATAGCTAAGAAGATTCCAGAAGAGATCTTCCCTAGGTTTGGCACCCCTAAGGTAATTGGATCAGACAATGGGCCATCCGTGTTGCCCAGGTAAGTTAGATATTAGCTTGTTTATTGGGGACTAATTGGAAATTACATTGTGCTTACAGACCCCAGAGCTCAGGACAGGTAGAAAGAATGAATAGAACTCTAAAAGAGACCCTTACTAAATTAGCTATTGAGACCGGCGGTAAAGACTGGGTGACCCTCCTCCCCTTTGTCCTTCTTAGAGTCCAAAACTTGCCGGGGCGTTTCGGCCTTACCCCTTATGAAATCCTACATGGGGGACCGCCCCCCTTAATGGAGTCATGCGGGTTACTGGATCCTGGCACTAACTCCCCCTCCTCCTCTGCTCTATTTGCCCACTTAAAGGCCTTAGAAGTTATTAAAACACAGATCTGGAGTCGAATCAAAGAAGCCTACACTCCAGGAACCACCGCAGTGCCCCACGGGTTCCAGGTCAGAGACTCAGTCCTGGTCAGATGACATTGCGCTGGCACGCCTGAGCCCCGGTGGAAGGGACACTACCTGGTGCTGTTGACTACCCCCTCGGCAGTCAAGGTCAACGGGATTGCTGCTTGGGTACAGTGGCAGCTGGTGACAATTCTCTTAAGCTGCACCTTCGTCGTAGCCCCAACCTTGGGTAATAACCCCCATGCCCCTCAAAAATTAACCTGAGAAGTGCTTAATGAAGTGGGCAACGTCGTGTGGTCAACAACCGCAGTGCACCCCCTTGGACTTGGTGGCCTGATCTTGCACCCAATGTCTGTAAGTTAGCAGCCGGCTCTATGGCCTGGGATCTTTCCAGTTATACCAATTTAGAAAAGCCACCCCCAGAAGAACAGTGTGTCCCTCATGGCATAGGGATCACGTTGGGGTGTTCAGGACAGTTTTACCGAGCCAACCTTCAGGCAGCAGACTTCTATGTCTGCCCCGGACAGGGACACACCAGGGAAATGAAGAGAGGGGCCTCAGACTATTTTTGTAGTAAATGGGGATGTGAGACCACTGGAGAAGCCTACTGGAACCCTTCCTCCACTTGGGATCTAAAAGGGTCGTAGGCCAGGGGAGCCAGAGAAAGGGGAAAGAGATCCATCCAAATACCTGGCTTATAGGACTGGGTGTGCCTCTGAAAGCTCCGGTAGCCCTCAGGGACCGTGCAAAGACAGTTATTGTAACCCTCTAAATATCAGCTTCACCCCATAGGGAAAACAAGATCGTCAGTGGGTAAGAAGAAACCGTTGGGGATGGAGAGTCTATACTGGCAGAGGGGACCCTAGATTCATTTTTGTTATTAAGATAAAGATAGAGAGTCCGCCCACATGACCCGTAGGCCCCAATTCGGTGCTTGATAACCCTGCACCCAGGCCTGAGAGACCTCCTTGTCTCACTCTGTCACCAAAGGAGGACTTGTATCCCCTTTTGACCACACCCTCCTATCTCCCTATGAGAACTGAGGACCGCCTGTTCAATCTGCTTGATAGTGCATTTGTTGTTTTAAACCGCTGATACTTTGACCTTAGCTGTCTTGTTAGGACTTGGAGTGGCAGCAGGAATCGGAACAGGGGCAGCTGCCCTCATCCAACAACCTTACTACTATAATGAACTCAGAGCAGCTATGGACGCGGACCTGGGAGCATTAGAACAGTCCATAACCAAACTAGAAAAGTCATTGACTTCATTATCAGAGGTAGTGCTACAGAACAGGAGGGGATTAGATCTGCTTTTTCTAAAGGAAGGAGGGCTCTGTGATGCCCTAAAAGAAGAATGTTGCTTTTGCGTAGATCATACTGGTGTCATAAGAGATTCTATGGCAAAGCTTAGAGAAAAAAAGAAAGAGAAACATACCAAGGATGGTATGAAAATTGGTTTAACTGGTCACCCTGGTTCTCTATGATAGTCTCTGCTTTGGTCGGACCTTTACTCATTTTAATGCTAATCCTAACCTTTGGGCCATGCATCCTCAATAGACTGGTGACTTTTATAAAAGAAAGGGTGAGTGCTGTACAGGTAATGGTCCTAAGACAACAATACCAGATATTACAAGAAGCTGAGGGATCGCTCTAAGATTAGAGCTTTTTACAAAAAGAAAAACGGGGGAATGAAGAGTAAAAGGTTGTCAAAGGACACTGATTCCTTGCCCTAGGGATTTCCTCTGCCGCTCCCAGGAAATCCCACTTTCTTGAGATTTGAGTCCCCAAAATACCACAGAAGGTCCGGATGACCTCTGTGGAATGTTCCAACGCCCTAGGTGTGCCTGGGGGTGTACTGATAAAAAATGTATGATTCTTCCCTTATGAATTTCCTCATTTTCCCTGTCCTCCCCCTCCTTTGTGATTTTTGCCTTTATAAGCCTGTTACAAGTTCAGGCCGGCGTCGAACTCCTCTACCCCTGCGTGGTGTATGAGTCTCGACCCCAGCATGCTGGCCTGAGATCTCACTCTTTCACTTTCAATAAACTTCCTCATGCGATTGCAGCAAGTCTGGTCTCGGTGCCTAGCTGGGTGCGCGCCTCTCCTGAGATTTGAGTGAGGGTCTCCCTTCGGAGGTCTTTCAACCTGAGCACTTGGTAATAAGAAAGAACGGCCTCAGCAACTCAGCAAGAGAGCTTGAACAGAAACCTTAAATTGGCTTCTAAAGTTGATGAACATAAAGTGTACTTATTTCTCAAACTCTTTAAGATTACAGGTACCAATATAAGGAAAATACTTAAAGACTTGAAACCCATAATTATACAAGTGGGCATAAATTGATGTAATAATTTATTTATAACTGTTATGATTTCACTTTTATTTGTGGGTATGACCAGCATTTACCATATTCTTATGTTTGGACCAGTTCTTTTTAATAAGTTTCTAGGTATTTTGAGAAGTGAATTTGCAGCTTTTCAATTGATGATGGTGAGACAACAGTACCACATCCTTCATGACAGAAGAGATTTCATTGACACCGCATGCTAGAACCTTTTTCCTCTTGACCTTTATTCTCTATTCCTTTACCATGCCTGTGCTCCATAGCTTATTTCGAGCATCCAATTTGTCCAGAGCTGGGTTCCATGCTCCTTCCCTCCTTCATATGAGACAAGGTCATGAGGTGCAGCTGAGACTGCAAGAAGAGCTTGTTATAGCTGTCCTGGATCCTCTGTGAAGCACGTTCTCTTGACGCCAGGCGAGGCCAATATAACATTTTGGACCACAGAAAAATTGTGGCCATAACGACAAGCAGTTAGCTAAGGATGGGCAACCTTCTGAGACCAGGCCCACATAAGACAGGGGCTCTGAAGACTGGCAGGGTACCCAGAGACGGACAAGGATTTTGGACCTCCAGGTTGATCCTAAGACAAGTTGCTGCTTGAAATTAAAGTTATGCCACTTTTTTACTTATTTGAGCCTCTACTTCCCCTCTACAAATTTGTCTTTTATATAATATAAAAGGGGAACTGTTGTAACCTGCCATTGGAGCTTGGCCTTATTTTCCCTCCCCCAGCTTGTTTTGCTAAGAACTTCTTCCTTGTATCCCTTGTGGTTCCATCCGAGATATCTTTACCCTGAAAACATCCTGTTTTTCACACTCTTAACTGTACCTGGCCTCCTCCTTCATTGTTCACCCCATATAAAAGCAGTCCCCAGTAAAGCCTGGTTGGCATTCACCCATTATTGAGTGACCCTTGTGTGTGTGTGTGTGTGTGTGTGTGTGTGTGTGTGTGTGTGTGTGTGTTCTTCTTTTTCAATCCCCCAGGCCTCTATCCGAGGCTCGGTGACAGTACCAGTGTGGGCAACGTCAGTCTGTATAGCTCTATCAGAATAATTAATATTATTATTTGCTTATCATTGTTTAAAACCTTCATGATTGGGCTGGAAAGATGGCTTAGTGGTTAAGAGCACTGACTGCCCTTCCAGAGGTCCTGAGTTCATCTTTCCAGCCCCAGACTATTCTTATAATCTTGAGTCAGGAACAGAGTGTATAAAATTTTATAGCTGATCTATATGTTTACCAAAGGTAATTTTAGCACTTAAAAGTTATTCTTAAGAATACTGTCACACCTCCTACCAATGGTTCCATATTTCTAGATTCTAATTTCTATTAAAATTTTTCTACAATATAGATAACAAGTATTGTGATTCTGTAAACCCCACCCCTCAGTTACCTAGCAACGACCAGGTATATCTCACCCCTCAGTTACCTGGCGATAGCCAGGTATGCTTCACTCCAGTGACCTGACACTATAAAAGGAGCTGCTTGCCCTCTCCTCTCTTTCTTGTTCTCTTGCGCTCTTACAGCCTTGCTCTCCCCCTCTTACCCCTCCTCTTCCCCTTCCCTTCTCCCCCTCTCCACATGCTTATGTCCAGCCTCTACTCCTCTACTCCTCCATTCCTCTCTCTCTCTCTCTCTCTCTCTCTCTCTATATATATATATATATATATATATATATATATATATATATATATATATTCCATATTATACCATCATGTGGCTGGTCCCTCAGGGGGAAGAGATTCCCAACATGAGACCCCCCGCCCCCAGCATCTCCCTTGCCCCCAGGGCTCACCGCACTTCCATGGGCCATATCTCCTAGACTCGCTCATCCTTTTCCTAACATTAGTGCCAAAACCCGGGACATCATCTTTTAACAACATTGGTGCCCCGTGTGAGAAGATAAGATTTTGTCATGACAGGATATCTCCTTTTTCTTTCATTGTGAGCTATAAAAATTATAATATCATTTATTCTGCCAGCACCTGGCTGGTGGGGATTTGATTTAATGCTTGCAATATGGTTCCCAAATTACACAAGAATCCTGCTTGGGAGACACTGAGGATCTCTGCTTCTAGTTGGTTCTAATTGGTAAATAAAGTTGTTGGCAGTCAGTAGGCAGAGAGACAGAGTTGGAACTCTGCATTTCCTAGGCAAAGAAACCATAGGAAGAAGAAGGATAGAATACCACCATGCCAGGGAAGCAAAAAGATCAGGCTTGAGAGTTGGAGACATGAGAGGATACAACCATATAATTGCTTGGGAAGAGCAGCTCCAAGGGGCCCCTTGATTGGGTCTAGGGTAGTAAAAATGGAATATAGATTTTAGTAAAAAAATAATTTGGAGTACTGGAGGGGAGGCATTAGCAACATGGAAGTTTGGGAGTGGCCTAGCCATTGCACTGTTAAAGGCATATTAAAATAGAAGGCTGCATGTGTGTGTTTCATTCAAGAATCCAGAGCACTTGGGCAGTAGTAAGAAGTGCACATGTATCTGCTGGGGACTACCACTACACCTGGCACTACCAGCACAGTGGTTAACAACTGAGAAAACAGGGGTATATCTTCATAACCAGTTGGCACTATGTGTGGGGGTGGGTTACCAACAGAAGCACAAGAAAGTGACCTTAAATCTAATCTTATGAAGATGACAGGCCCTTATAGAAGAAATAAATAAATCTCTTCAAGAACTCCAGGAAAATACTAACAAAAAGGTGAAGGAAATGAATAACACAGTTCAAGACTTGAAAATGGAAATAGAAGCAATAAAGAAAACACAAACTGAGGAACAAACTGAGGAATTCCTGGAGATGAAAATTTTAGGTAAGTGAGTAGAATCTATAGAAAGCTAGACTTCAGCAATAAAAAAAACAAAACAAAACAAACAAACAAACAAAAAAAAAACCAAAAAACTAAACAGCTCTCTACTGACTGACCATTAGTTCAAAAAAGAAATAAAGGAAGAAAGTAATGACTTCCTAGAATTAAATGAAAAATGAAGGCACAACATAGCACAACTTATGGGACACAATGAAAGCACTGCTAAATGGAAGATTTAAAGCACTAAGTGCAATTGGAAAGAAATTAAGGAGATCTCATACTAGCAACTTAAAGCATACCAGAAACTCTAGAACAAAAAGAAGCAAACACACCCAAGAGGAGTAGAAGGCAAAAAATAATAATCAAAATGAAATCAATAAAATAGAAACAGAGTAATACAAAGAATCAATAAAACAAAAGAGTTGATTCTTGGGGGCTGGAGAAATGCCTCAGTGATTAAGAGCATCCACTACTCTTTCAGAGGTCCTGAGTTAAATTCCTACCAACTAAATGGTGGCTCACAGCCATCTGTAATGGGATCTGATGCTCTCTTCTGGTGTGTCTAAAAACACTACAATGTACTCGTATCAATAAGATCAATAAATCTTTTTTTAAGTGTTTTTGTATTTTTTCTTACCACTTTATTTTTTCAAAAGAGGGATACATATACAGATTTTAAGGCATTTTGGCAAAATATTATATGAATATTTTTGTCAGTACTTAATTCTTTTACAGGTTTGATAGCATGCATTGAAATCCCACTAGTTACCATAAGCATAAAGTATATGAAGGACAGAACTTAAGATGGAAACATTTCTTGTTGAGTATAGATTAAGCATAATGATCTGTGAATACCAAAAATTGCCACAAGGCTTTTATCTTAGCTCTTGGATTATTAATGATTTAAGGTCCAGGTGTACCACACTCTGAGAAGGTGCTATACATTTATTTTTTTCCTAAGAAGGACTGAGGCTTTCTTTTTTTTTTTTTTTTTTTTTTTTTTTTTGAGCTTCATATAGCCTGTGAGTTGTTTCTGGGGTGTTCAGAGCTTTCTAGGGTTAGTATCCAATTATCAGTGACTGCATATTATGTCTGTTCTTCTGTGACTGAGTTACCTCACTCAGGATGATATTCTCTAGATGCATCCATTTTCTTAGGAATTTCATAAACTCGTTGTTTCTAATAGCTGAGTAGTACTCCATTGTGTAAATATGCCACAATTTTTGTGTCTATTCATCTACTGAAGGACATCTGGGTTCTTTCCAGCTTTTGGCTATTGTAAATAGGGCTGCTATGAACATTGTGGTGCATGTGTCTTTGTTGTATGTTGGAGCATTCCATGAGGTCTCAATTATTAATTGTAGATTTTAGTACTTGTGCTATTGGTCTTCTGTTTAGATGGCTGTCTCCTGTGCAATGTGTTCAAGGCTATTCCCCACTTTGTCTTTTATTAGGTTTAGTGTATCTGGTTTTATACTGAGGTCTTTGATCCATTTGAACTTAAATTTTGTACAAGGTGATAGATATCAATCTATTTGCATTCTTCTACATACTGACATCCAGTTAGACCAGCACCATTTGTTGAAGATGCTTTTTTTCCCCCAATTGCATAATTTTTGGATTTTTCTTTCTTTTTTTTTTTTTTTTTTTGTGAAAAATCAAATATCCATGGGTGTGTGGATTTACTTCTGGGTCTTTGATTTGATTCCATTGTTCAACCAGTCTGTTTTTATGCCAATACCATGTGGTTTTTATTATTATTCCTCTGTAGTACAGATTAAAATTAGGGAAGGTAATACCTTCAGAAGTTCTTTTATTGTTCAGTATTGTTTTAGCTACTCTGGATTTTTTTTATTTTTCCATATGAAGTTGAGTATCATTATTTCAAGATCTGTAAAGTATTGTTGGAATTTTGATGGGGATTGTGTTGAACCTGTGGATTGCTTTTGGTAAGAGGGTCATTTTTACTATGTTAATTCTATTGATTCATAAGCATGGGAAATCTTTCCCTTCTAATATCTTCTCCAATTTATTTCTTCAAAAATGGAAGTTCTTGTCAGACAGGTCTTTTTCACTTGAAACATCTAGAGTTACTCCAGGGTATTTTATATATATTGTGGCTAATGTGACAGGTTTTCTTTCCCTGATTCTTTCTCAGCCTATTTATCATTTGTATATAGGAGCGCTATGGAATTTTTTTTTAAGTTAATTTTGTATCCAGCCACTGCACTACAGGTGTTTATCAACTAAAGGAGTTCCCTAGTAGAATTTTTGGGGTCAACTATAAATACTATTGTATCATCTGTAAATAGTGGTACTTTAACTTTTTCCTCTCCAATTTATATTCCCTTGATCTCCTTTAGTTGTATTATTGCTTTAACTAAAATTTGAAATGCTGTATTGAATAGATATGGACAGAATGAATAGCCATGTCCCTGATTTTAGTGGAACTGGTTTAATTTTCTCTCCATTTAATTTGACGTTGGCTATCAGCTTGCTGTATATTGCCTTTCTTATGTTTAGGTATGTGCCTTATATTCCTGATCGCTCAACAATTTTATTTTGGAGGGGTGTTAGGTTTTGTCAAAGGCTTTTTCAGCATCTAATGCAATGTTCCATTTGCAAGAATTTTATTGAGTATTTTTGCATTGATGTTTATAATGGAAATTGATCTGTAATTCTTTCTTTGTTGGGTCTTTGTGTGGTTTGAGTATCAAAGTGGCTGTGGCCCCATAAAATAAATTTGGCAGTGTTCCTTTTGTTTATATTTTGTGGAGTAATCTGAGGAGTATTGTTATTAGCTCTTCTTTGAAATTCATCTGGTCACAGGCTTGTTTCTTGGGAGATTTTTAATAACTACTTCTATTTCCTTAGGAGTTATAGTCTATTTAAATTGTTTATCTGATCTTGATTTAACTTTGGTAAGTGGTATACATCTACAAAATTGGCCATTTCTTTTAGATTTACTAACTTTGTATAGTACAGGATATAACCTAATGATGTCTTCAGTGTCTGTTGTTATGTCCTCCTTTTCATTTCTGCTTTTGTTAATTTGGATATTATCTTGATGCCTCTTAGTTAATTTGGTTAAGGGTTTGTCTATCTTGCTGATTTTGTCAAAGAATCGACTCTTAAAAAAATTTTTTTATGGCCACCGGGAACAGCGGAAATCCAGGGACACAGGCCTGGCAAGACTACGCTATGAGTAGCCAAGGCTCAGAGAGGGCTAGATCCAGCACGCAGAAGGTGCAGCCCTCAGGTTGGTTCAGGGGAGCAGGAACTCTGCCATAGGGACCTGGTATCTGCCCAGAAAGCCCTTGCATGCGAACCAAACGCTCAAGCCATTTGCAACCTGGAACAGTGGAGATCCAGGGACACAGGACTGGTACATGGGAGAGACAGCTACTAATCAGTGACAAGACCAGGTATAATCACAGAAAACAAGATGGCAAGAGGAAAGCGAAAGAACTTAAGCAATAGAAACCAAGACAATCTGACAACATCAGAACCCAGCTCTCCCATCACAGCAAGCAGTGGAATGCCAAACATTCCAGAAAAGAAGACTCAGACCTGAAATCATACCTCAAGATGATGGAGATCTTTGAGAAGAGCATGAATAACTCAAAGAAGAACTGGAGTACAGCCATAAACAACTAGAAGCCTTTAAAGAGAAAACACAAAAAACACTCAAAGAAATCAAAGAACTAGAGGAAAACAGAATGAAGGTGATGAAGGAATTGAAAATGGAAATAGAAAAAATAAAGACAACACAAAAAGAGACAACCCTGGAGGTAAAAAAACCAAAATAAGAAACCAGGAGTCACAGATGCAAGCATCTCCAACAGACTACAAGAGATGGAAGAGAGAATCTTGGGGTCGAAGACAACATTGAAAACATAGACAAAACAGTCAGAGAAGATACAAAAGCCAAAAAGCTCCTAACCCAAAATGTCCAGGAGATCCAGGACACAATGAGAAGACAAAACCTAAGGATAATAGGAATAGAAGAGGGCAAAGAATATAAACTGGAAGACGCCAAGGAACGTGGATTGTAGAAAGCATGGCGGCCCCTGCCCAGCAGTCCCCTCAGCTGGTCAGTGGAAAGCACAAAGGCAAATCCCAGTTCCTGCCGGCCGGCCAAGCTGGCCTGACGCTGTGATGCAGGCGGACCACTGCAGCTGGAGCCCGGCCTTCAGGGCATCCTCATCACCTGCAACATGAATGAGAGCAAGTGCGTGGAGGAGGCCTACAGCCTGCTCAACGAGTATGGCGACGATGTGTACGGGCCCGAAAAGTTTATAGACAAGGACCAGCAGCCCTCTGGAAGTGAGGGAGAAGATGACGATGTGGACTGCCTTGAAAAAAAAGTTGGTGACCTTAAGACTTCTACAGAGAAGAGACTAAGAAGATTCCAGTCAGTGGAGAGTGGAGCAAACAATGTAGTCTTCATCAGGACGCTTGGGATAGAACCTGAGAAATTAGTACATCATATTCTCCAGGATATGTACAAAACCAAGAAAAAGAAGACACGAGTTATTCTGTGAATGTTACCCATCTCAGGCACATGTAAAGCATTCTTAGAAGATATGAAAAAATATGCAGAAACATTTCTGGAACCCTGGTTTAAAGCCCCAAACAAAGGGACATTTCAAATTGTATACAAATCTCGAAATAATAGCCATATGAGTAGAGAAGAAGTTATTAAAGAATTGGGAGGAATAGTGGGCAGCCTCAATTCAGAAAACAAAGTGGATCTCTCTAATCCAGAATACACGGTGGTAGTGGAAATCATCAAAGCTGTGTGCTGCCTGAGTGTTGTAAAAGATTATGTGCTGTTCAGAAAATATAACCTCTAAGAAGTAGTGAAGAGTGCAAAAGACTCACAGCCTCCTCCAAAGCTGGGAAATGGCAAAGAAGCAAAATTGGAACCCGATAGCAAGTTGAATCAAAGTGACCCCCCAGAAGGGAAAAATAACCAACAGGTGGCACCAGAGAATATCAAGGAGCTGGGGCAGACAGAGCCAGGGTCCAAACCCAGGCTGGGAGTGAGAGCAGAGCTAAACCTGAACCTGAAACTCAAGTCTCAGAAGGACCCAAAACAAATGAAGATGAGCTCTCATAGGTCATTCTGCAGGGGAGGTGGTCTCAGCTGGGGTTCCATGTGGAATTGTGGTAATACACTTTGACTTTTGTGCGCTGATCCATACTGATCTCACAATCCCAGTTGTCAGTTTTGTTAGAGCCATTCCAGGCCTGTATGTTGGTGTGTGCAGAGTTCTGTACTGTTTCCTGGGGAGGGTGCTAGGAGGATGGATGGCGCTGACCTCTGCTCCTCAGTAACTCTCTGGTTTCCTCTTGAGCACTGCCAGCTGGTGTGTAACTGTCCCTACTGTTCCATCGTACACATAGGAAGTGTACACTGGATTTTATGGGAATCATTTTGGGATTTTTTTTTTTTGTTTCTGTTTTTGTTTTGTGTATGTTAAGAGCAAATCTGATGCTCATTGCTACAGTTTTTTAGAGAAGATATGAGGCAGAAGACTGCTCTAGGTGTAGACTGTGGGTGTTTCTGGTAAGGTTAGGGATGAGGAATCACTGCTGGTCACTTCCATATCCTAGTACAAAAACCAGGAAAGAAAGCCACTGTACCAGGGTTTCGCTGGATCATCAGCTCGTGGTGCTTTCGAGTTCTCCTCAGACAGAGACTGGAAGGTAGAAGGGGCCAGTAACTGCTGTAAAACAAACTATCCAGGTTGGGAAATGGGTTTGTTCTTAAATCTTAATACACGTTCAGACATAGTATAAATGCTAAGGAAGTTAAGTAAAAAGCTAGTGACATGAGAGCATATACTGTGTCACACAGCTAGAGACTTGCTTGGTGAGCCAGACCAAGAGGATAAGGAAGAAGCAGACACTATACAGTATCTTGCTAGTGTATATGGAACTAGACCATCCTTGGGTGTTTGACATGTTAACTCTGGTCAGAGATTGAAACCATCTTGAAAGGATAGGCCTTAGACTCACTTGGGGGAACAGGAGGAGAGAGGATCTTGGTGCTTTCTTGTGGCTTGCCCAAGATAGAGGAACTTTTTTTTAATAGTGTATGACAAAGGACCTGAGGATAAGTTACTGTTTGCTCAGACAGGAAGTTCTGGAGCTTAGCGAGTTACTGCGCTGGAGATCTTGATCCATACTTCGCTTTCATTGCCCTTTTACTTTTGTCAGTGACCCCCAAGTGTGATGTGCTCTTCACCTGTAATACTGTGTGTGCTGTGTGCTCTTGGGACCTAAATTCACTCACTAAGTTTGCTTTGCTTTCAGATTTGCCAACTTAGTCTTCACTGACTTCAGTGTGCTAGTTTACAGGTGATCCCAAGGTAGGAACTCAGTGACTAGTTTATAACTAGAGCAGTGAAGACAGAAAGTAAAGAAGCAGAAACTTAATCCCCCTGCTGGGGGTCAGCATGCCTGTCTTACTCTGCAGGCAAAGGAGTTACCCTGGTCCTGTAGGACATGTTTCTCTAAAGCTGAATACAGTTTTCAGATAGTTTTACTGCATTTTGTTCTGGTACAGTTGGACTTTCAGGTTTTCAAGGTTCCTGGTATTTTAAAAAATAAAAATGAAATTGTTCTTTGATAAAAAAGAATATAAACTAAGAGGCACAGTAAATATCTTCAACAAAATCATAGAAGAAAACTTCCATACCCTTAAGAAAGAGATGACCATGAGCATAAAAGAAGGATACAGAACTCCAAATAGAGTGGACCATAAAAGACATTCTTCCCAACACATAATAGTCAATACGCTAAGTGTTCAAAACAAAGAAAGAATACTAAAAACAGTGAGAGAAAAAGGTCATGTAACATATAAAGGCAGACCAATCAGAATTACACCTGACTTCTTAACAGAGACTATGAAAGCTGGAAGATTCTGGACAGACATCATACAGACCCTAAGAGAACACAAGTGTCAGCCCAAGCTGCTATACCCAGCAAAACTCTTAATCACCATAGATGGAAAGACCAAGATATTCCAAGACAAAACTAAATTTACACAGTATCTGACCACAAATCTAGCACTACAAAGAATAATAGGTGGAAAATCCAATACAAGGAGGGAAACTACATCTTAGTAAAAACAAGAAAATAACTAAGCAAGAAAACCAAAAGAAGAAGAACACACAAAAATAAGTCTACTTCTAACAATGAAAATAACAGAAAACAACAATCACTATTCCTTAATCTTTTAGCATCAATAGACTCAATTCCCCAATAAAAAGACATAGACTATCAGACTAGATGCATAAACAGGACCCAGCACTTTGCTGCATACAGGAAACTCATCATAGAGACAAAGACAGACACTATCTAAGAGTAAAAGGGTGGGAAAAAAACTTTCAAGCAAATGGGCCCAAGAAACAAGCTGGAGTAGCCATTCTAATATCGAATATAGTAGATTTTCAACCACAAGTTATCAAAAAAGATAAGGAAGGACACTTTTGACTCATTACAGGGCAAATTTATCAGGAGGAACTCTCAATCCTTAACATATATGGTCCAAATACAAGAGCACCCATATTCATAAAAGAAACCCTGCTAAAACTCAAAAAATACATTAAACCCAAACACAATAATAGTAGGAGACCTCAATATCCCAGTCTCATCAATGGACAGATCATGGAAGCAGAAACTGAACAAGGATGCAGTGAAACTAGCAGAGGTTATGAACCAATTGAAATTAATAGACATCTACAGAATATTTCACCCTAAAACAAAAGAATACTCCTTCTCAGCACCTCATGGCACCTTCTCCAAAATTGACCATGCAATCGGTCACAAAACAAGCCTAAATAGATATAAGAATGTTGAAATACTTTCATGCATTCTATCAGATGACCATGGACTAAGGCTGGTCTTTAATAACAACAAAGAAAACAAAAAGCCCATATACACATGGAAACTAAACAATGTTCTACTAAACAATAGCATGGTCAGAGAGAAATATAAAAAGAAATTAATGATTTTCTAGAATTTAATGAAAATAAAAGCACAACATTCCCAAACCTATGGGACACAATGAAAGCAGTACAAAGAGGAAAACTTATAGCTCTGAGTGCTTCCAAAAAGAAAATGGAGAGAGGATACACTAGAAACTTGACAGCACAGTTTAAAACTCCAGAACAAAAAGAAGTAGATATACCCAAGAGGAGTAGACAGCAAGAAATAATCATACTCAGAGCAGAAATTGACCAAATAGAAACAAAAGAACCATTCAAAGAATCAGCAAAACCAAGAGCTGGTTCTTTGATAAAAATAACAAGATTGATAAACTTTTAGCCAGACTAACTAGAGTGCAAAGAGAGAGTATCCAAATTAACAAAATGAGAAATGAATGTGGAGACATAATAACAGAAACTGAGGAAATTCAAGATATCATCAGATCCTACTACAAAAGCCTATACTCAAAAAACAAACAAACAAACAAACAAAAAACTGGAAAATCTGGAGGAAATGGATGAATCCCTAGACAGATACCAGATACTAAAGTTAAACCATCTAAATAATCCCATAACACCTAAAGAAATAGAAGCAGTCATCAAAAGCCTGCCAACCAAAAAAAACCCAGGTCCAGATGGGTTCAGTACAGAATTCTATCAGACATTTATTGACGACCTAATACCAATACTCTCCAAACTATTCCACAAAATAGAGTCAAGTGGAACACTATACAACTCATTTTTCAAGGCCACATTAACCCTCATTCCTAAACCACACAAAGACCCTACAAGGAAAGAGAACTCCAGACCAATCTCACTTATAAACATTGCTGCAAAAATACTCAACAAAATCCTTGCAAACTGAATCCAAGAACAAATCAAAATGATCATTCACCATGATCAATTAGGCTTCATCCCTGGGATGCAGGGTTAGTTTAATATATGGATATCCATAAATGTAATCCACCATATAAACAAACTCAAAGAAACAAACTACATGGTCATCTTACTAGATGCTGAGAAAGCATTTGAGAAAATTCAACACCCCTTCATGTTAAAAGTCTTGGAAAGAAGGCCCATACCTAAACATAATAAAAGCAATATACATTAAACCAATAGGCAACATCAAACATAAATGTGGGAAACTTGAAGCAATCCCACTAAAATCAGGGACTAGACAAGGCTACCCACTCTCCCCCTACCCATTCAACTTAGTACTGGAAGTCCTGGCCGCAGTAATTAAACAGCAAAAGGAAATCAAAGGGATACAAATCAGAAAGGAAGAAGTAAAAATATCACTATTTGCAGATGACATGATAGTGTATGTAAGTGACCCCAAAAATTCCACCAGAGAACTTCTACAGCTGATAAACAAGTTCAGCAAAATGGCTAAATATAAAATTAACTCAAAAAAATCAGTAGCCTTCCTCTACTCAAAGGACAAACATGTGGAGAAAGAAATTAGGGAAAGGATACCCTTCATAATAGTCACAAAAAGTATGAAATACCTTGGTGTGACTCTAACTAAGACAGTGAAGGACCTGTATGACAAGAACTTCAAATCTCTGAAGAAGGAAATTGAAGATCTCAGAAATGGAAAGATCTCCCATGCTCATGGATTGGAAGGATCAACACACAAAATGGCAACCTTACCAAACGCAATCTACACATTCAATGCAATCCCCATCAAAATTCCAACTCAATTCTTCATAGAGTTGGAAAGAGCAATTTGCAAATTCATCTGGAATAACAAAAACCTAGAATATCAAAATCCATCCTCAACAACAAGAAAACATCTGTGAGAATCACCATCCCTGACCTCAAGCTATATTACAAGGCAATTGTGTTAAAAACCGCATGGTACTGGTTCAGATAGGCACGTTGACCAATGGAACAGAATAGAAGATCTAAACATAAACCCTCACACATATGGTCACTTGATTTTAGACAAAGGAGCTGTAAACATTCAATGGAAAAAGGACAGGCTCTTCAACAAATGGTATTGGTTCAACTGGCACTCAGCATGCAGAAGAATGAAAATAGACCCTTTCTTATCTCCTTGTACAAAACTCAAGTGCAAGTGGGTCAAATATCTCCACGTTAAACCAGGTACCCTGAAACTATTAGAAGAGAAGTTAGGGGAAACCTTAGAACACATAGGCACAGGGAAATTTTTCCTGAACATAACACAAATGACTTGTGCTCTAAGATCAAAGATCAAAAAATGGGACTTAATGAAACTGAAAAGTTTCTGTAAGGCTAAGGACACTGTCAAGAAAATAAAATGGCAGCCAACAGATTGGGAAAAGATCTTTACCAACCTCACATCTGATTGAAGTCTAATATCCAATGTATACAAAGAACTCAACAAGTTAGACACCAGAGAATCAAACAATCCTATTAAAAAATGGGTACAGAGCTAAACAAAAAATTCTCAATTAAGGAGTATCGAATGGCTGAGAAGCATCTAAGTAAGTGCTCAACATCTCTAGTCATCAGGGAAATGCAAATCAAAACAACCCTGAGATTCCACCTCACACCAGTCAGAATGGCTAAGATCAAAAATTCAGATAACAGCTGGTGAGGATTCGGAGAAAGAGGAACACTCCTCCACTGTTGGTGGGGTTGTAAACTGGTACAACCACTCTGGAAATCAGTCTGGTGCTTCCTCAGAAAATTGGACATAGTACTACCTGAAGACCCAGTTATTCCACTTCTGGGCATAAATCCCAGAGATGCTCCAACATACAACAAAGACATGTGCACCACATGTTCATATCAGTCCTTTTTACAATAGCCAGAAGCTGGTAAGGACCCAGATGTCCTTCAGTAGATGAATGGATACAAACATTGTGGTATATTTACACAATGGAGTACTACTCAGCTATTAGAAACAATGACCTTATGAAATTCCTAAGAAAATGGATGCATCTAGAGAATATCATCCTGAGTGAGGTAACCCAGTCACAGAAGAACAGACATAATATGCAGTCACTGATAATTAGATACTAACCCCAAAAAGCTCTGAACATTCCAGAAACAACTCACAGGCCATATGAAGCTCAAGAAAAACAAAGGCCAAAAAATGAAAGCCTCAGTCCTTCTTGGGAAAAAAAATAGATGTATAGCACCTTCTCAGAGTGCGGTACACCTGGACCTTAAATATTTAATAATCTAAGAACTACGAATATAGCCTTGTTGCAATTTTTGGTTTTCAAAGACCATTATGCTTAATCTATACTTACCAAGAAAACTGACTGTTTCCATGTTACGTTCTGTCCTACATATACTTTATGCTTATGGTAACTAGTGGGATTTCAATGCATGCTATCAAACCTCTAAAATAATTAAGTTCTGAAAAAATTATATTCATATAGTGTTATGCCATAATGCCTTTAAAAATCTGTGTATGTATTTCTCTTTTTTAAAAAAAAAAAAGTTGTAAGAGAGAGAGAGAGAGAGAGAGAGAGAGAGAGAGAGAGAGAGAGAGAGAGAGAGAGAGAGAGAGAAACTGGGAACCAAATGACAAACCCCTCAAGAAAAAGATACAACAACAAAGTTAGATTGGCTGGAGTTACCTCTGCCATACACAGGCAGCTTATATTGATGGGCAAGGAATGGTGTGAAAAAAAAATGTTAAAATAATGAAGTATCAGGACCTCTTTTTTACAAGAGTTAGCTTGCCCGGGGCCACAGTGGTATTATATGACCAAGGACAAAAGAATACCAAGATTAGACTTCCTTTCTGTGTTCTCTATGAACTGGTAAACAGGGACCGCCTCAGAATGCAGAACGATGCCGGCAAGTTTGTGGACCCGCATCCGCATCATCGCTGCCAAGAACCACGAGTCCATCCAGATGAATGTGGCCGAGGTTGACAGGTGCAAAGGCCAGTTTAAAACTTATGGCATCTGCGGGGCCATTCGCAGGATAAGCGAGTCAGATGATTCTATTCTCGGATTGGCTAAAGCTGATGGAATTGTCTCAAAGAAATTTTAAGCAGAAAAAATCGGGAATAATTTGTTATAAATAAAAAATAATTACCTATGACAAAAAGAAAAAAAGAAAGAAGACCAAAATTAGACATGTAAGTTCTACAAAGATATAAAATATAAGCATTATATTATACCAGAGAATAAATAATGACTGTAGAAGCTTTAGCCTGAAGGTTTTTCTCAGACCTATTGACAACTGATACTCTGATCACTAAAAGTTAATAATACACTGCTCAGAACATGGTGATCTGCCTAAGCTGACTTGAAGATTTTCTTTCTGTTTAGTACCTTTGAAACTGCAAGAGCTGCCAGCCTGAGAATAGTCTGTTATTTCGCATACAACCTTGCTTTGGCAAAATATGCCTCTGCATTCTTAAAACTCTAAATGGGGTTGATGAGAGAAAATGATTGTAAAAGCTAGTTTTGTTCATCATGGTTTATTAATGATGACTAAACTTATGATTCCAGACACACAAGAGAAAATTAAAAGTAAATGTGTATGGGGAAAGAAATGATATGATCTGTATTTTTTAGAACAATGTAAATCTATCCCTGCTTACTGAATTCTGTATAAATAAAGAAGCACCCAGACTGCTAGTCAGTCAAGGCTACAAGATTCTCCTGATCATTGTGCCTGCCTCAATTCTTCCTCACCTTTTCCTTACCTCCTCTCTAGAATCTGTCAATTGCTGGGGCAGGCCCCCTACAACAAATCCCACATCTGGCAGACGGTTGATATGCAAAAATATATAAAGAATGCAAGAAATTAGACATCAACAAACCAAATAATTGAGTTACAAAATGAGGCACAGATCTAAACAGAGAATTCTCAACAGGGGAATCTCAAATGGCCAAGAAGCACCTAAAGAAATGTTTAACATCCTTAGCCATCAGGGAAATGTAAATCAAAACAATTCTAAGATCCCATCTTACATCTCTCAGAATAGCTAAAATCAAAACCTCAAGTGATAGCACATGCTGGTAAGGATGAGGAATAAGAGTAATACCCCTCCACTGCTAGTGAGAGTGCAAACTTATACAGCCACTTTGGAAATCAATATAGAGGTTACTCAGAATTGAGCTCTGTCAAGACCCAGCTATTCCACTCTTGGGCATATACCTAAAGGATGCTTTACCATACCACAGTTATAAACAATGACATCATGAAATTTGTGGGCAAATGGATGGAACTGGAAAAGATCATCCTGGGTAAGGTAACCCAGAGCCAGGAGACAAACATGGTATGTATTCACTTATAAGTGGATATTAGCTGTAAAGTAAAAACTAGCCATGCACAGTCCCAGAGAATCTAAGTATTAAGGAGATCTCAAGGGGGAACACATGTATCTAACTGTAAAGGGGAAACAGAGTAAACATTGGTGGGGCAGGGGGTGTGCATGAAAGGGAGGATGACAATAGAAGTGACTAGGTGGGGGTAGGATGGAGGGAGAAATTATTGGGAGAGACAACTGAATTGGGGGAAGGCATCTCTAGGAGGAACTAGAAACCTAGTGCAATGGAAACTCCCAGGAATCTATGAGGGTAACCCTAGCTAAGACTTCTAGCAATGGAGGATCCAGAGCCTGAACCAGACATCTTCTGTAATCAGACAAGACTTCCAGCAGAGGAATTAGAACACCAATCCAGTCTACACTATGTCCTGCCTACAAGATGTGTGCTGGGTAAAGATAGTGAAGAAACTGTGGGAGTAGACAACAAATGACTGATCCAGCTTGAGGCCTGTGCCATGAGAGGAAGCCCACCCCTGACACTCATTGCCTGGAGGGCCAGGACTCAGAGCTTGGATAGCCCAGCGACCTAAGAAAGAACTACACACAACAGGAAAAAAGAAAAGAGATCAATGAAACAAAACCTAATTATATTCTGCTATACTTTAGATTAGTATCTAGGCCTATTGACATCAGAGAGATTCTACCCAGAAACTGACAGAAACAGACATAGAGACCCACAGGAAAACATTAGGCAGATCTTGGGGAATCCTGAGGAAGAGAGCTAGAAGCCAGAGGAGTCAGACAATATAAGAAAACCCACAGAATCAACTAAGTAGGACTCATAGGGGTTCACAGAGGCTGAACCACCAACCAGGAAGCCTGCATAGGACTGACCTAGGCTTTCTGCATATGTGTTACAGTTGTTTTGCTTGATCTTGTGAGACTCACAACAGTGGGAGCTGGTACTGTCTCTGACTTTGTCTCTGACACTTTTCTTCTACCGGGTTGCCTCATCCAGCCTTAATAGGAGAGGAGATACCTACTCTTACTGCAACTTGATATGCCAAGGCTGGCTGATATCAACGGGAGGCCTGAAGAAAAACAGATGAGTGCAGGTATGCAGCTCAGTCTCTATGTGGATCCTCCAAACAACTGGGGCAGACAATCGCCTCTTCCTAAGCTTTTGCTTGTCCCTGTGGACAACAGAGCTGCTTTTGTCTGTGCCAAGGACCAGCCTTGGTCCTTTAAAGCATAGAGAATGGAAGGATAGAATCTGCGCAAAATCAGAGTCTCAGGCAAGGATGCAGGCATAGGGTGACAGGTGGCTTGTTTCGAAGCTGCATTCAGAGACAGCTCTGAGGTTTTCTCTCTGAGTTCACCTCCGTCTTTTATAGGTGGCATACTTCCTTGTTATGCAATAATACATAATCAATCTTTTCATTATTTTCCTCAAACACATTATTAAAAAGAAAAAAAAAACTCATTTAACTATGTCACCAGAAAGCACAATGCACACAAAAAGTCACAGTTCAGTATCTACAAAAGTAAGTTATACATTAACTTTTAACTCTCAGAAAAACCTCCAAGTCACAAGTCATCCAGGCATAAACTTGCGATGATAGTATTACCATGAAAACATAAAGATGCTGAACAGGTCAGGGTAATATTAACATTTTAGCTTATCTAAATTTGCAGAATCTCTTTCTCCAGTTTATTAAGCTCATCTGAAGACCTATTTCCATCATGCTTTTCAAACTCTTTTCCATATGCAGTATTAACTGCCCTTGTAGCTTCCCCAGGGCTCCTTCACAAGCCCAAATTCTGTCTTAGAGTGTATACCCTAATTTCCTTAGGTAGGTGATGATAGGGGGTCAAATAAATATGTTCCAATTTTTCCAGGTAGGTCAGTTCATCAATCCACTAACCGACACTAACCCTCACAAGGTCCAAACTCTTTGACCCACTCTTTATCTTTTTTATTATACTTATATATTCCAGTTTTCCCTAGTAATATTTCTTGATTACATTTTCTATTATTAGAGACCTTCCCATATGGGGGCTCTCACCATTGCTCATTAATCCAGTTAGCCCAGCTATTTCTTCCTCTATCTTGTCCTTTGTATTTTCTATGGAGATCCTTGTCCTTAATGACCCAAGCCCAGTCTTTCTTTTCCTTGTGTGTCTTTATGTTTTTTAACTACTAAAACTTCAGGTTTCTCAAAAACATTTTCTGCTTCAAATATTTCTTAGTACAACTTAATCATCATGAGTTGGCTAAATTTTCCCAGAGAACAATTAAGGCAGTCAACCTCCACATCCAGAACCCCTTGTCCCAATATGCATGGGTTGACTGCTTGAATAGCCAGGGCCAGAACAGTTTGTTCATAATAGACATCAAAGCCATTTCCTTCTCTACTAATGCCCTCAATCACTTTCCCAGAATTTTTTACTAGAGTTATATTTAAGGACAAATATTATATAAGAAAAGGCAAAATAGACAAACATACAAGAAAGAGTAACTCCATCTCTATACTAGAAAGCCAAAGATGCTTTATTCAGCTTGATGGTGCTCCTGCAGCAGAACCTGTGTCATAGTGATGTTTTTAAAACCATGTCACATCTGACATGTCTGGCCTCAGTGGAGGGATGTGCCTAACCCTGCAGAGGCTTAATTCAACAGAGTTGTGGGATACTGGGGGGGGGGGGAGATAGGGCACCTTCTGAGAGGAGAAGGGGAAGAGTGGGGGAAGGGACTCTGTGAGGTGAGACTGGGAAGGGTCAGTGATTGGAGTGAAATAAATAAATAAATAAATAAATAAATAACAGAAACAGAATACTTTAACAAGATCGCATAACAATCATTTAGTAGCCAGCTACATCACCCAACCTAATGTCCTCCAATTCCACTTTGTGTCAAGTAAAATAATTTTATTGATTTTATATCTAAATAACATTTCATTGTGTATCTATATCACATATCTTTATCCAACTATCTGTTGGGAGGCACACGGATTGGTCCCAAATTGTGGCAATTTCGAACAGTGCTGTTAATAAACAATGAATCTCTTCAATGTGTTAATTTTGTTTTATTTGGATAAAAACATCTGGAGGTGGGAGAACTGGGTCATATCACTTATTTTTAGTTCCTTGAGGAATCTCTATACTTTGAGGAAATGCCATAATCTACAACAGCTATGATAATTTTTATTCACACCAATAAGGTATGAGAGTTCCATTTTCTCAATGTCTTCACCAAAATGCTTTTGTTTTTGTTCTGCTTTGTTCTTAGAACAGCCATTCTGAGTAAGTGAGATGGTATCTCACTGTGGTTTGGTTTGGCATTGAGAACTGAACCTAGATCTGTACACATGCTAAGCATGTGTTCTACTACTCTGCCTATTGTGGTTTTATTTGAATTCCCTTGATGGCTAATGTGTTGAACATTTCTCACATCTTTTTGCTTTTTTTTTTTAAAAGATATATCCATCCAGATCATGTGTCCATTTTAAATTGGATTATTTATTTTGTTATTGCTGATTTTTGAGTTCCCGACATATTCTACATGTTAATCTTCTCTCAGATTAGTAGAGTGTAAATATTGTCTATAATTCTGATTGCTGTTGCTTCACTCTGTCGATTATTTGTAGGAAGCCGTTGGTGCCAATAGATGGCGCCAGATTCCCGCCCATTATTCAGCCTACAAAAACCTTTCCCCTCGTGTTGCTTGGCAACCACATAAGTCATAGCCCAATCTCGGGGCATGTGAATGAGCTACTGGAGGATGCACCAATCAGGTAGCAACACAAGTCTCTTAGGCATATATAGCAGTGCATTTCTCGCCCACGTGGAGAGAGACCCGGTAAGAGAGATCGCACATGTGGAGAGAGACCCGGTAAGGGAGATCGCACGTGTGGAGAGAGACCCGGTAAGGGAGATCGCACGTGAGAGAGAGACTCGGCAAGAGAGATTCGGGAGAGAAGACCAGGTAGGGGAGATGCCCTGACCAGGAGAGATCGAGGGTTTAGGAGGAGATCTCTATACAGGCAAGCACGCGGGAGATCGCCTGTCCAGGGAGATCCCACTAGGCAAGCACCAAGAGAGATCGCCTGCTCAAAGGAGAAGTCCCCTGCTCAAAGGAGAAGTCCCCTGCTCAGGGAGATCCCCTGCTCAGAGTATTGTACAATAAAGGTTGTTCGCAGAAGAATCCTGTTGTTGCATGCCTTTTCCTGCCGGTGGGAAGTGGGGCGCGAGACAATTATTTCCTTTACTGTACAGAGACTTCTTAATTTCATATAATGCTAGTTTTCTGTTTTGTCTTTGTTATTTGTGTCTTTGAGGTCTTAACCCAAAAAGTTTTTTCTATACTGATGTCTGAGGTTTCTGCTGTGATTTCTAGTTGGATTCTAGTTCCGTTGCTTTCATATAAGATTTATTTATTGCTTTGTTTTGTTTATTGAGACCAAGTCTTATTATATAGCTTTGGAAGGCCTTGAAATCATAGGGATTCACCTGCCTCTGAAATTCAAGTGCTTAGATAAAAGGTATTGAAAGACCCCTGAATTGGGGAAGCCCCTCACTCAAGTACCGGGAGAACTCACAAAGAGCCAGTCTTGCTGCAATCAGGTAAGAGGTGTATTTAGGAAATCAGAACTCTGAGGACAACTCTTATCTCACACAGGAGATAGAGGAGTCGACCCCGAACTCAATTAGGGGGACATATTTATAGGGAAAATTACATAGGTAGTTAGCAACAAATGCATAGAAATTACATTGGTTTATTCAAATTGGCATTTTCTGTCTGCTTTTGGATATGATTCAACTCCAGACTACCCTGTTTTGGGGCACACTGACCTTCATACTTGTTTTTCTCTGGACTGCAGAGTCAGACTTTGTCAACACCATATGGTTTGTGGTGTCTGTGATCAGGCCACTTCTTGAAACATGTTATGTTATTCTTAGCCTTGAGGCATACTTGTCTCCAGGGTAGGGTTAGTGGGGCTTAGCTTAAAATTTTAACTCTTTCAGTATATACCACCACACCTAGTATCATATAAGTTTTTGATCCATTTAGAGTTGATTCTTGTACGGTAAGATATAGTTTTTTTCTTCTACATATGTATATACAGTTTCTAGCACCATTTATCAAATGGCTATCCATTATTCTGTAGGACCCCCTTTTGGGGACACCCACTCGAGTCTCGGGACATGGGGTTACCCAATAAAATGTGAGAGACCTTCTTGCTGCAAAAGCACGAGGTAGTATTGAAAGACCCCCAGAGGGTATCTTCCGTCTGAAGAGACCCCTCCCAAGGAGCAGCGAGACCACTCACTTCGGATGCAAGTAGCAAGAGGTTTATTTACACAGGTACCTGTGGGCACACAGTCTCTCAGAGGACTTGTGCACCGGACAAAGGGGCAGTCCCCTTTTTATAGGGCTTGGGGGGCAGAAGCAAGGTACAGAAGCAGAAGCATAGCAACAGGGTTTTAATTGGTTAGTTTAAATGAAACCAGGGTGAACTGGGGACAAGCCTCAAGTTCTTCAGAAAGGGTGGCCTTGGCCCCTCTTCTGGGACAGGGGTATTGTTTTTCGTCCTTGTCTCAGCATGTATGGCAAAATATTGTGTCTTTACCCAGGTCCAGGTGGTCAACTACAGATATCTTGTTTGGCAGGGACTGTGGCAGAAATATGGCTCCAAGGACACAACTCTTGGTACCAGTTGGGGGCTGCAGCTTATCTGAAAGCTGGGCTTGTCTGAGTGTCTCCCTTTCTTTGTCTATTGCTAGCTGGCCACCCACTGGTATCTTGCTGGGCCACCTGGGACCCTGACCTAGCCTGCCCTGTGTGTGCACAGCCTTACAGAAATGGCATTTACTGTTGCTAAGCGGGGGTCTTTCAGTATAATGATGGAGCTCCGGGCCAACATGTATCTCATGCAGGAGACAGAGGTATCGACTCTCAGACTCGAAAGCTGGGGGTTTTTATAGGGAGAGGGTCCGCTGGGAAGAATTAGTGCAAGTACAAAGCTTACCCAATACTCACTGCAGTCAGGAAGTCAGGAGCCTGAGCCCCACACAATGACATCTTCACCCCATTTTCCTCTTCCCAGGGCCCTGGTATCTACACAAGAATTAATTACACTCTGGGGTTCTGAAGTCCCAGGCACCATGGTGTTTATACAAGATAAGTTACCGCTTCGCTAATGACTATGAATACCAGAGCTCAGAAATCCATGGTGCCCAGATGTCCCAAGAAGGCAGTTATGCCCTAAATCTCCTAGCTAACAACTGACAAGACACCCCCTTCTGTGTGCTCACCCCTGCATTCCATCTCCTTATATAAGAGACAGCCTAAACAAATCATATTCAGACAACTAAAACTAAGGAAAGTATAGGAAACATTATTTCTCCTTAAAGAGAGAAGTCAGCATTGCAGAGACTGTCAGATTGTGAAAGGTCTTAATTATTAAAGACTAAAATATACTATGAAGAAAATACCAAAAACCAGCACCAGGATTATTAGACCTTGAATTTAATTTCCTTTCAATTCAACTTTATTTATTGAAAATCACTTGACTGTAGACATTCTTGTGGAACTGCCATCTGTCCCATTACTTATATGTCTGTTTTCATGTAGATACTCTAAAAGGACCATACAACATTAATAGATCCATGCTTGCCTTAACACAACTAATTTCATAATGAAAGTACTATTCAGGCATAAAACTGCCAAAAAAAAAAAAAAAAAAAAAAAAAAATTCAGGCTGGAGAGAGATGACTCAGAGGTTAAGAGCACTGACTGCTCTTCCAGAGGTCCTGAGTTCAATTTCTAGCAACCACATGGTGACTCACAACCATCTGTAATGGGATCCAATGCTCTCTTCTGGTGTGTTTGATGACAGCAACAGTGTACTCATATAAATAAAATAAATAAATCATTTTTTAAAAATGCCAGTCCATCAAAGTCCATAGTTCTGGGAAAGTCTGTAAATGTACTAACCTTTCTTTTTGCTTCTATAGTTCCACTTCTAGCTAACTGTTCTCGTTAACTTAATTATGTCAAAACAGGACATCAGTTTTGTGCTTAAAACCTCATCCTGAGAAAGGCTCAGGGCTACACTGGAATCTTAAATACCCAGTATAGTCACCAGATGGCTAATTAAAGACTTTCTGTTGGCTTAAACCCATGTCTGAATAGCCTTCTCTGGTGTATACCCAACAACAAATACCATATTGGTTTGGTTACTATAGCTCTCCAAATCAAGTATTGTGATGATTACAACTATATTGTTTTTGTTTTATTTTCTCTTTTTACATTTCTATTCTCCCCACCCCGTGTGTGTGTGTGTGTGTGTGTGTGTGTGTGTGTGTGTGTGTGTGTGTGTGTGTGTCTGTGCCAGTAAAGCCAAAAAAGGATATTGGATACTCTGGATCTGGAGTTATAGGCAGTTGTGAGTCATGACTTAGATGCTAGGTATAGAACTCCTGTCCTCTGAAAAAGCAGTTGTTAGAACATGGTCAAAACAATGATGCATAGTGAAAAATGGCTTGGGGAACTGTGAAAAAGCCTCTAGGAAAAAAGACTGAGGGCCTTTTACCTCAGGTACATTGTGTTCCCTGAATTGTTCTTGGGTATGATTTCATGTCTCTTATGACAAACATTCAATTTATAATATGTGTTTACTCTTGTTGGATGTCAGAACATAGCTATAGAATTCAATCTAGTCAGGGTATTCTGATTCTGAATATTGCCTTCTGCCTTGCTTTTAAACTTTTCCAGATATGATCTATAATATGTGCAATTGTGTTTAAATTCTGAGAAAGTTCTGAGAAAATATTGCTCTGATAATATTTAGTATGTGCTTATTGGCATTTATTTACATGTTTTTTATCATGTTTTTCTGAACTCAAACAACCTTCCTTGGATAGTTTCTTTCTTTGTAGTTGATTCATGTAGATACCATGTACATTCGCATATACTGAAACTGAAATAGGGTTGTTTAAACCATTAGACTGTAGTCTGTTCACTTTTCTGAGACTCTCAGATCCAGGTCCCACATGCAAGATCTGCACAAGTTAACAAAAGTCAACAGCAGTGAACACTTATCCACTGAGCCATCTCTCCAGCCACTCCCCTATTCTTTTTCAATTCAGTATTGCTTTGGCAATTTTAGAATTAGTTTTTCTAGTTCTATAAATTATCTAGATCTAATTTTTTATATTGACACTATAAATTCCATTCAGTCTTCATGTGTGTGTGTGTGTGTGTGTGTGTGTGTTTTCAATTCCTTTCATCAGGGTATAATTTGCATTGTAAAGGTCTTTCAGTTTCCTGGTTAAATTTATTCTTTTTTTTTTAAGAATTATTTATTTATTTTATGTATATGAGTACACTATAGCTGTCTTAGACACAACAGAAGAGGGCATCAGATCCCATTATAGATGGTTGTGAACCACCATGTGATTGCTGGGAACTGAACTCAGGACCTCTGGAAGAACAGTCAGTGATCTTACCCTCTGAGCCATCTCTCCAGTCCAAATTTATTCTTTGAAATTTAATTTTTGTAGCTATTATGAATGGTTTTATTAAATTTCTCAGCAATTAAATACTTGGTGCACAAAATATAACTAATGTAGTTGAGAGTGTATCTCAGTTGGTATGAGTGTTTGCATAGCATACAGGAAGCCCTGAATTCAGTCTCCAGCACTTTATAAACTAGTTATACACCACTGTAATCCTAGCTCTTGGAATATGGAGGCTGAAAGATCAGAGAGGTCATCTTCAGCTACAACCTATGCTAGAGATCCTGATTCAGGGAAAACAAAACAAAACAGAAAGAGGAGGGAGTGAGTAAAAGCCCAAACAAAACGATGATTTTTATATGTGGAAATTTTTGTATCTTGCAACTTTACCAAATCTTTTCATCAATACTAATGGTCTTTTGATTTTTTTTTATAGTTTTCAATGTATAGAATCATATTTAGAGTCAGGCACAATGGCATACATTTTTAATTCCAGCAACTGGAAGGTATAAACAGGTGGATCTTTGTAAATTCAAGGCCATCTGGGTATACAAAGCAAGTTTTAGGACAGCCAGGGCTTTTACACAAAGAAAAACTGAACACACATACACACACAACATACATACACACATACAAACTCACACACATAAATATACTCACACACACACTCACACACACACAAATACACAAATAAGAATCAAAAATCATATTTATAAACAAAAATTTGGCTTCCTTCCTTTCTTCCTATTTCTGTACCTTTATTATCTTTGACCTGAATGCTTCCTCTGGCTAAAACTTGAAGTACTATAATGAATCAAAGCAGTAAGAGTAGACACCCTTGCCTTAACCCAGATGTTAAAGGAAAGCCTACAGTTTAAAATCCCCTATTATTTTACATTCTAAGAAACAGCTTACACAAGAAATCATTTTTCTCCATGAGATTTAGGTAAATCCCATCAATCATGAGGAACATTTCCCCTTATGTATCTATAACAAAGTCAAACATAGGAAACCCAACTCTCTATTCTCTGTCATACTTGACTAGCTAAGATTAAAACTATTTATAGTCTAAAACCATAACTGTAATATAATAAATTATGTTATAGTTATAATATAATAGTTATAAGCTAACTGTAATATATAGTACTTGCTCAGCTGACTAAGATTTCTACTTGTAAACCAACTTCACTATTTTTATCTTATCTCTACTTCATGGATTTTTCCCTATACATCTATAGCAAAAGCATTCTAAAGAGGTTCTCTGATCTTCAGACTAGGGACAGATTCCTGTCATTTTTGACCAAATAAAAATCTTGCTTGTCTATATTTTTGTTTGTTTCACAGAGAGCTGGTGTTCTTATTTAGGGTGTGTTCCTGCTAAAAAGTGTCTACTACTATGGCACACATCATGGTGACTGAGAACCCACTATTAAAAATAATTTCGGAATTCTGGGATGGAATAAACACATGAAAATGATATAAATCTAGTAGGGCAGATAACTGGCTTCTCAGTGAGCAGAGCAGAGTCACAAGGTATCAGTGCATGAAACTAGAACAAAGGTACACAGCTGCCAGCAGGGATTTACCCTGGACCACCTACTAGGAAGAAGACTGTAAGAAGCAGACATTAAAAACTGCCTGCCTCCAGCCACCAGATAAATAAAGGATAGAGATTTATAAATGTGATTTAATTGCTTTTAAGTCTAGAAGGAAATATATAGTTTTTTTTTCCAACCACTGGGGGATTTCGTCCCTCAGTTCAAAACTGATACAAAGAGCTTACACTGAGAAGCTGAGAGGCCCGGCTGTGCAAAAAGCCAGGCCAGCTGCTAGGAGGAAAACAATGAGACATAGAGCCATATGGTAAGCACAGCAAGTATTAAGCTCCACAGAATGGAGAAGGTAGAGAGAATGAATGAACAAATGCTTTAAAGACATGTAAAAGTCTTGCCAGGGCAGATTCTCATGTAAAACCACATGAGATTTCTGGGATTGCCTACCCTACTATGACAAAAATAGAGCCTGTAAATAGATTTATATAGCCAGTAGAAGAAAAGTTCATTAAAGTTAAATACAGAAATGTATAAATATTATTATTCAGTCTTAAAAGAAAATTAAATCAAAAGCAGGGAATAGAAAGCCTAACCTATCTCAGACAGTAGAAGCTTAGGCCTTGAGAATTATATAAAGAGAAAGGGGCATACTACAATATATACCCACAGAGGTATTAATCTCCACAGTAGGGAGGATTTAAGTGCACATATGTATAAATAATTTAGGCCTTGATCTTATGTAGGTTGGGGTAGTGTAGGACCCACTTTTGGGGACCCCCACTTGAGTCTCGGGACACGGGGTTACCCAATAAAACGCTAGAGACCTTCTTGCTGCAAAAGCACGAGGTAGTTCAATGGCGGAGCTCCGGGCCGATACGTATCTCATGCAGGAGATAGAGGTATTGACCATGATACTGGAAAGCTAGGGGTTTTTATAGAGGGAGGGTCAGGAGAGAGGGTCAGGGGCTGAGAAAAATTATCAAGAGTACAAAGTTTACCTAACACCCACAGCTTATGTGCAGTTAGAAAGTCAGGAGACTGGTGGAGCAGATGCTTATCTAAGTCAGCATACACGTGGTTAACATCTAATTTACTTTTAAATAGACTCAATGAGAGGCTCATTTGACTGATAACTCAGTTGTAAAAGACAGCCTGGACCAGCTTCTGCATTCCTATCTTATCTTTAAGGTCACTTAACCTAGCCTCAGGAATGTTTTAACAATGGACTTAGCTGGGCATGCCTGGACTTGTTTTACAAAGTTCTCAGTCTTAGGCCTTTAAGCTTACAAACTACCCTTTTTTGTCCCAACTTACATGAGTTTTTTAGACCTTGAATTTAATTTCTTTTCAGTAGGAGATAGCAAAGAAGCACTGTCTCAACAGAGAATATTTGTTTAGATTGCTTTAATTGCTTTAAATTGTTTTAATTAGCAAAATGTGTGCGGTTTCAAGATTGGTGGTTATATTAACATTCCTATGGGAGAAAAGTTAAGCTATACTTTTAATGATTTTTAGTTATTGGACCAAGGACATGCTGTTTTGGGAGAGAGGCTCTGTACCTATGTTGACAGGAAAGGAGAAAAAGCTCCAGACCCCTTCCAGAGTGATATCAATCAGATATCACAGGAGAAGTCCACCTGAAAAATCTCGAAAAAAAAATTGAGAAAATAAAACAAGACAGGTAAATATATATGCTGATTCTTAGACATGGCAACAGTCCAGTAACTGGCTTAGACATAAAAATGTCTCTAGCCAAAACTTCACCTAAAATGAGACAACAATCCTTAAGATTCTTCATGTCCTCCTTCATATGAATGAATGAAGTTTTATTACAATTGGTTATTGATAGAATTAACTTGTAAAATAGACAGTTGTCAGGGACTGGAGAGATGGCTCAGTAGTTAAGAGCACTGACTGCTCTTTCATAGGTCCTGAGTTCAAATCCCAGCAACCACATGGTGGCTCAGAACCATCTGTAACAAGAGATCTGATGCCCTCTTCTGGTATCTCTGACAACAGCTACAGTGTACATAAACAAACAAACAAATCTTTAACAAAACAAAACACAAAAAGATAGTTGTCTTTTCTCTGCTCAAACAAGGAGCAAAATTTCATCCTTAACTGACCCGTGCACCCTGCCCAAACCATATGAGTATCTTAATGGTACTAAAAGTTTGGTTGTGAGATTGATATATTACAGAATGTACAACATTGACAAGATTAATCCCCAGATATGCTGAATTGCTTTTCCAGTACTCTATTTACTGATGCTGTTCAGAGACTTGCTTACAGAATCACTTCAGAATTTACTACTAATTCCAGATGATCTTGCCTCATCCAAACTTTCAGATGAATCCAATCAGAATGTCAGTCAAGCCCTGAGCATTCTAAGTATACAAAGACTGGATAACAGATATTAAAGCTAGCTTTAAATCTAACCAATTTTCTAATTTTTCTGTCCCTCCCCCCCCCCAAAGAATTTCTTGTCACCTCTATTCAGCAGAAAGAAATCATGGAGAGTTGTCAACTTGATTCTTTAGGTTTGTGTGTATGTTTACAGTTATTTTAGTAATTATAAATAGGTTGTCATCTTAAGGGATAATTTGGGAATGGTCATAATTTGAACAGGGAGGAAATAGATAAGATGGACTACTAAATTTATTCTTGAGCAAAGCATTGTGTAGCCATATATATCCTTATATTGATAGAAATCTTTATAACTGATATGAAATTGAAATTACAATTTCTTACATTGGTATAGAATTTATATATCGATATAGAATATCATACAGGTAGATAACAGATAGATAGATAGATAGATAGATAGATAGATAGATAGATAGATAAATAGATAGATAGATATAGAAATAGATATCAAATAGCACACTTGGTTATTGGTTCATGCTAAGGAAGGGTAGCTCTTGACCTCTTGGTCACAAA
Source organism: Micromys minutus (assembly GCF_963924665.1). NCBI lineage: Eukaryota > Metazoa > Chordata > Mammalia > Rodentia > Muridae > Micromys > Micromys minutus. Next base: position 252,590 of record NC_137972.1, read on the forward strand.
TTTGACTAAATATCCTTTTGTAAGCTGGGGAAGGGTACCTTGAACGTAAGCCTGCAATTATTTCAGTAATTGACTTGTCCAGTTCTGGGAAATAGAAACTCAGACCTGGTCTTCTGAACTGCTAGTTTGCAGCCTGTCATGGAATCAGCCTGGCTTAAGTCAAATACTCCTTTCAATAAATATAAGAACATTTTCAAGATTTATTCTTATTATTTTTAATTGTGTGTGTGTGTGTGTGTGTGTGTGTGTGATGTCGGTGTATGGGTGTATGCATGTGAGTATAGGTGCTCAAGAAATTTTAGATCTCTGGGAGCTAGAGTTTATGAGCCTCCCAGCATAAGTGCTAAGAATCCAAATTAGGTGTGCTGCAAGAGCAGGAAGCACTTGTAACTGTTGAACCACTTTCCCTCAGATGGCATGTTTCTTTTCCTTTTGGTTTTATTTTTGAGATTATAATATAACTACAACATTTCTCCCTCACTTCCTCTAAACCTTCCCATATATGTTACACTCCTCCATGCTCTCCTTCAATTTTGTGGCTTCTTTTCTTCCCACTAATTGTGATTACATATACATTTGTATATGCATATGTGTGGGGAGCCTTCACCACAGGACTATTGCCTTAACATCACCATTGCCATTTAACTTCATCTACCATTTCTTTCTTTGTTTGTTTTTTGCCACATTCTTTATTGATTATATAGATACAAGGAAACACAATGGCTAGACTCAGGCACATCTATTATGTAGTTCCTAGGGAATGGCAATACGTTCAGAGAGGACAGGAACTTCTGTCCATTTCATGGAACCATTAATGTGCAACAGGCTGACCAGAGGTTGGGAACCCTGAAGAACAGGGCCTCAAAGTCAGGTGGTCCACAAGCTGACCTTGGAGGTTTCTGTTAGTGACCTCATGAATCTGTAAGTGCGGTTAAATAAAAGGAGATGGAGTTCAGGGTCAGCCTAAGCTACAAGGCACCATTAGAAATAAAAAGGATTAAAAATGTTGCTGAGCTTCCATCCCTTTGCTCATTTTTGTGTGCTTCAGCTATCTTCGATGCCCCCACAGATCCTAATAGCTTGACTACCCTGTATTGCAATCTGCTGTTCATTCACCAAAACTCCCATCCTCAAGCTTTGACTTTGCATTACTACCTTCAAGACTTTACATATATGACCCACTGGGCAGATACAAAAGTGGAAATGTCAGAATAGCTTCATTGCACGTTGAGAGGCCTTATGGAAAAAAAACTTAAACAACACAGTATCCCTCCATCCCTGTGTACAGTCAAAGAACTGTCCTGACTATAATCTTGAGAACCAATCAACCAAGAAGCACACCACAGAAAGAATATCAGGTTCTCAGCATCTGACCATGACTTCACATGTAGGAGAAAGCCAGTGAAGAAGTCAGTTCTTATAGGAGTTTGGACCATTGTTTGCATCATACTAAGAAATGTCCAAAACCATTTTTTCTGAGTCCTCTGGATGAGAAACCAGTCCCTAGGCATTCATACTATCCAGAAGGAATATTCCTGTTGTTATTCCAAGCATCCAGAAAATGTAGCCTTTTTTTCATAGATACAATGTGTATCATAGTTGTAGCAGGAATATGTACCAAAGCAGAGTGACTTGGGCTGCCTTATAGCTATGAGTGTGTTCATGAGCTCCTCACAAAGCTGGAGAAATATCTCTACTTCAACATAACTCCACTCATTATAGAACTCTACTGGAGCAGGATGCTGTTCCATAGTCAGCTGGCTCTTGTTGGTAGTGTGGTACAGAAGGTTCTTCAGAGCATCCATGGAGATGTTATTGTCATAAAAATTGATGCTAGTGAACTGGGTGCATTGGGTCAGGGCAGACAGAATGATTCTGAGGTGAGAGTCATTCATCCTACAGTCTTCTAATCAGAGTCTGCAGAGTGTCTCCAACTGAAGAGTAAAAAGTTGTCAAAGGACACTGATTCCTTGCCCTAGGGTCCTCTCCTCTGCAGGTAATTGCACCCGGAACTTTCTTGAGATTTGAGTTCCCAGAATAACCACAGAAGGTCCCGATCACCTTTGTGGAATGTTTCAACGCCCTAGGTGTGCCCCAGGCGTATGACTCTTCCCCTTTGAATTTCCTCATTCTCCCCCTGTCCTCCCCCTCTTTTGTGGTTTTTGCCTTTATAAGCCCGTCACAAGTTCAGGCTGGGGTCGAACTCCTCTACCCCTGTGTGGTGTATGAGTCTCGACCCCAGCATGCTGGCCTGAGATCTCGCTCTGTTTCACTTTCAATAAAATTCCTCGTGCGATTGCAGCAAGTCTGGTCTCGGTGCCTCGCTGGGTGCGCGCCTCTCCTGGGATTTGAGTGAGGGTCTCCCTTCGGGGGTCTTTCACAACACTCACTAAAAAACTCTGAGAGGCGTGACATTCAATGAAGTCAAAGAAACACCTTTCAAGCACAGTTGTTTAAGCTGACTGTAGTTCCAGTGCTGGGCAAATGACTCCAAGTCTAACTGGGAGATCTGGCACAGAGTGATAGTCAGGGACACCAAGGGAGCCTCCAGACATTTGAACAACTTATCCATGTGGCCTTTGAGAAAATAGACATTATCAATAGTGAGATGCTGAAGACAGCTGAGTTTGGACAACAGAGAAATGATCTTGGAGACATTACTCCTCTCTACGTATGTGTAAGTACTTCTTCCGAAGATCCGTACTCACATGAGTTTGTGAAGATTTCTCATCTTGCTGATGCAAGGTACAAGTTTTGCCAATTTAGACAGATTCCCCACTGTATTTAGTTCCAACTCCTTGATGAACTCTGACTGTAAAGTTTTTAACACCTTCCTTACCTTGGACACTTCTAATGCTCCAATTTCCAACTTCTTACAGCACAAATGCAGGAAACCCTTTCTGTCCTTGGGCCACTGCAACAAACATGTTTGGTGTTTATCTTCATGCTGAGAAGACTTGAAGGAAAGGTCACAACACTGCCTCCTTGAGTGGATCTTTGTTATTTGCTTCTCAAACATAGTTTCTATTGATTGGTTTCTACCCTCTCTTCCAGCATGCATATTCCAGGAGTCATGGTATCCATTCCTCAAATCAACCACTTGAAACTTCCCCATCCTAGGGCGATACTTCCATTTCAGCCATGTGTCAACTCCATCAAGTATAGCCTGAAAGGTCTCCAAGTTGGACTTATCTGCCAGCAACCCAACAAGAAGGCAAGGATAGGGCCAGTATTCCACCAGGATCTTAATCATCTTTGCTTTCCTCTGAGTGTCAGCCTCCTTGAACAGTGGTGGGAAGTGCTCCCTTGGTAGGTCCCGCAGAGTAGAGATGGTCAGCACCTCCTTCCTCACCATGCTCTGTGCAGCGAGCTACAAGAATGTGGGTGGGGTTTCCAAGTCCATTTTGATGGATCTTTAGGGAGATGATCCTGATTAGGACACAGGTGAGAGGCTCAAGGGATCTGAGTGTCGTCTCTGGCTCCAGTGGCACATTTTCTCATCTACCATTTCTAAAGCTACTAACAAAGCCTGATTTAGTTTCTCTTCTTGTATACATTTCTATTTACTGTAGCTAAGGCTGTTTTCCTGTAGGTACTTCACACTGTAATCTACTTTCACCCTTGGCCAGTTACCATGGCAATATCTATGTTAGTCTTCCCATTGCCCTGTTTTCTCTTCAGTATAAACCTGTAACCCCTTGTAGTAAATATTTGGACTTGATCAGAATGTTCTGTCTTGCCCAATTCCTTCGAGTGTCCTCACCTCCTCTCCCAGGTCTATTGTTGACTGACCTGCTGGCCGGGTCACATATGCACATAGATTCTGAATATAACCTGCTCAGTCTATATAATGTGTTTGACACTTATCAATTGTGTGCTTTTCCCTGGGGAAGACCACCTTTCTTGCTCCCAGGTTTCTCAGATATCTACAGTTGTTTGGGTAATGTTGAGGCCTAGTGAGCCTTTCTCCATCCACTTTGGTTTGGCCATGAATGCCATCCTTGTTCAGCCTGGATTTTGGCAGCTGTGTTGGTGAAACATTATAGATGTAGCTTCTGATATTCAGAGGAGACAAAACTGTACAGCAAAGTCCCTATTCTTCTGACTCTCCTTATCTTTATACCACTCCCCTCTTCCACAGTATTCCCTGAGCCATAGGTGTAAGTGTATTTTCTAGGTATATCCACTGTGACTGGACTCCCCAGTGCTGCATTTTGATTGATTGTGGTTTTCTATAGGAGTCTCAGTTAAAAGAAAAGTTCCCTTCGTGAAGGGTGAAGACTACATTTGTCTGTGGGTATAAGGACAAATGCTTATAGATTGTTCTTAGGGAAGGATTATGCTGATTTAGTAAACTAATGGTTGTGGATTGTCCTCCAATAACCATGACTTCACTAGTACTAAGTAGTTAGCTAGGCTTCCAGTACCAGACAAGGTTGTCCTCTTGTTGAACCTGTATCAAGTATAATTAAAGAGTTGTTGGTTACTATGAAAGCATTTGTGCCACTACAGCTATTTTATCAAGTTAATCATTGATGTGTTTTATAGGTTCAGAGCTGAGTAGGACTATTGGTTGTCTCTTTCATATACATGCCTCCATGGTGTCTCCTGGTACCATGAAAGCTAGTCCTCTGAGAGGAGGAATTTAGGTCTGTTACAGATTGAGGGTCTCTGGGACGTTTCTGATGTGCATGGTGTCTTTACCAATAGGGACTTATCCTTCACTTCTGGGTGGTAACTAAGGACAATAGCAATAAACTGTAAGGTTGGGGAGTCTCTTGGACAGTCCTGGCCAACAACTCATTAAAGAGTGTCTCTTGTCTAGTATTGGAGTTTGTTAGGTGATCCTTGTCTCTTTGATGGAGCACCTTCAACCCAGGTGAGAAAAGTTAATTATAATATATTTAAATGCAAGATTATAATGTATTTATAGGGTTTTTAGGTAAATAGTTAATAGTATAATTTCTTGTGTCTTTTTCAGATATCCATAGTTATTTTACCCACCCCCCTCTTTCTTCTATATTTACCTCCCTCTCTCTAAAGAGCCCACCTTTCCCATTTCCCTTATCTGATCACTTGTATCTTATTCCCACTTACCCTCTTTCTCACTTCTGTATTTACCTCCCTTCCCTTTCCCATTTTCCTAGTTATATCACTTGTGCCCTGCTATTCTCCTCTCTCCCACTCACCCACATCCTAGCAATCGTCCAATTTTACTTTCCTAGATTTTATAATTACTTCAGGTTGTATATTCACATCTAAAGATTTGGTGTTAGCAGTCTTCGATGAGAGAGAACACGTGATATCCCAAGATCCTATTTTTAATAAAATGAAATATAAAATGGGTGGAGAATTTTTCCAAGTACAACTACTATTTCTTCAGTGTCCAACAAGTACCACTGTATCCCTAGGAAGACATACTGAGGTCATAACCTGTGGGGATTCCTTGCAAATGAAGCAGAGTAATAATCCATGTGACGCAAAAAGGAAAGCATTCAACATGACTTACTTAACCACTGTTGGCTGGAAAGCATGTCAGGAAGATCATGAGGTTGGCATGACAGCCAGGAAGCAGAGTGACTACACACACACACACACACACACACACACACACACACACACACACACATCCCAGTGATGCTCCTCTTCTAGCAAGGTTTTACCTCTTAAGATTCCATAATCTTCCCTAATGGTCCCACAACATGTTCAAATACACGAACCTCTCAGATATTTCACATTCAAACTATACTCTATCTTTGGGGCTCTTTTGTTGTTGAGTATATCTGTTTGTCTCAGGATGCTGGAGATTGAACCTAGGGCCTAACCTTAGCTAAGCATCCATTCTTCCACTGACCTCCTTTTGTCCGGCTCTCATCAAAATATGGGACTCCTGGATCATCAGTTCAATGAGCAACAGTATTAGAAACATCAGTAATTTCAGATCCATAGAAAACCAGAGCCCTCTTCTGGCCTACTTTGTCACCAGGCATGCAGTTACACACATGCAGATAAAATACTTATACACATAACAAACAAATCTTTTCTTATTTTTGAGATTGGATCTCACTATGTAGGCATGGCTAGCCTGAAACTTACTAAGTAGACCAGATTGGTCTTGACCTCAAGGAGATCCATTTTCCTCTGCTTCTGCTTCTTCTGGGGAGCCCTCACCACAGTACTACTGCTTTGACATCACCGTTGCCATTTATAAATTCATATACCATTTCTGAAGCTACTAACAAAGCCTGCTTTAGTCTCTCTTCTTGCATAAGTTTTCATTTGTGCAAGTTCTCACTTATGCAAGTTCTCACTTTAGTTTCTCTTCTTGCATAAGTTCTCACTTATGCAAGTTCTCACTTGCATAAATTCTCACTTTAGTTTCCCTTCTTGCATAAGTTTCCATTTACTGTATCTAGAACTGTTTCCATTAGGTACTTTCCGCCTGTGGCCAGTTACCATGGCAATATCTACATCAGACTTCCTGTTGCCCCGTTTTTTTCTCCAGTATATAACCTCTAACTCTTTGCAATAAAAACAGGACTTGATCAGAATGACCTGTCTTGTCTCCTTAACCCCTCTCCCAGGTCTATCATTGACTGACCAGGAAGGCTGGGTCAACTTCTGCCTCTGCCTTTGCCTCCAAAGTGCTGAATTAAAGGCAAGGGCCACCATACCCTGAGAAATATATAAATCTATTATTAAAATGTTAAAGCAAAAAGGGAACTGGAGATGCAGCTCAATAGTAGAGCAGCACATGTTTGCTATGTAACAAGGCCTAACTTTAGTCCTTCTGTCCTTACCACAGACAACCACCACATATGACAACGACCACATTTCTACAGACACAAAGTTAATTTTGCTGTTATAGACTTCCTAACCAGAGAAATAAAACCTAAGGCTCTTTTACAGGAGGCAGTGTTTATCGTATACCAGCACACTCTTTAGGGATTTTTCTTTAAAGGCAGAGCCATGAGTATCCCAAAGCAGAGCTTTTTATACATTTTTGGCTTCTTCATCTCCTGTATTTGGTAACTTATATATTGAGTGGGTACTTTAGGTTACTGAGAGATTTGATTATGTGTACACTCAAAGACACTAGATGTTTTTTGTTTTTCTTTATGGCTCTCCAGGTTCATACCACACTGCTACTCTAATTTGACTTAGATAAGTGGTCAGGAGAAAACAAATAAAAAGTAAGCTTAGATCTGAAACTGCAAGCCAGTGCCAATTGAATTATTACTTTTTAAAAGACTTGCCTTGGTCATGGTGTCTCATTGCAGCAATGAAACCCTAAGGCAGAAGTCGGTACCAGGTAGCAGTGGCCAGGCAGCATTTGCAGGGCACAGCATATGAGGGCTTTGATAATGAAACTCATTCCATGCAGCCAGACCCATGGAAACCCCTCTTCACAAAGCAAGGATCTGTGGGTGAATTTTGGTAGCCTCAATGCTTACTACCTAGATCCTGTGTGCTACAATTCTCCTTTCTTTTGCTATTCTATTTATACCCATAGAAATATTTAGTTTTACCTTGTCAGTCATGGGCAAGGCCAGGACCATGTAACCTGAAAGTCCCATGGATGATTCTGTTTTTCTCAAAATTATTTCAAGAGGTAAAAGCCTCCTCTCTTCTCTGGAGACCTCTAGCAATCATCCAGATGTGGCCATTAATTCTGGATTTTTGGGACACATAATCATGTCCCTAAAAAGGCAGCTACAGTCCCACTGAGTATGCTTGTAATAGTTGTGGAGAGAAGTGGGCCCTGCTTGTATAACTGTTCTGGGGAAGTTTTGTCTGGTTAACAAAGACTTGAAAAATGGGGAAGCCATGTCTGATTAACAAAGGCTTAAAAAATGGTTAGGAAAGGTTGTTTGGTACAATGAGCACATCTCTGCAATTAAAAAGTATTATGACAGAGGAAACAGAGGAATGCTATTTGATGGCTGGGGAAAAGACTAACTTTATATTGTAATTTCAAAGATAGAGGGGTGCAGAGAGCACTTTTGGCACCTCTGAACAGTTGATGGCGGAGTAATATTAATTATATTATCCCAGGACAGCCTGGGGCTGGCCAAGGCAGGAATCTGGCTTCTGCTACACCCTGTAAGGGCTAGTATCCAGCACTTCTACAACTGAAGTTTGGGCAGGGCTCTCAAGAATAAGGCTACAAGGAAGTACATCTACATCTGAAGGGGCAGGGCTTTTAAGAATGTGGCATAGGGAAGTACAATCCTATTTGAAGATGCTCCAGGCGTTATCCTTAAGAACGTAGCTCCCCACTGGGCAGATTCAGCCAAGGTAGGCTCAGCATTCTCTTTGTCCTTTGAGACCTCCTTTTTGCCCTTGACCCTTTCACCGGACCTCCTGTAAGATGTTTACAGGATCTTTGGTTGTTATCTCGATTGATCCCAGTCTCAGAACCCATGTTACCTTTTTGCATGTAATTAAAATGATTTAAAAAGAGGACAAATAAAACCAAGCTTCACTTTGGCCACGAGGCTTAGGCCTCAAGTCAGGCCGAAGTCATGATGCAGCTTTAACTAACTTGTCTTGTAGGACCGACCCCCTTTCAGGGACCCCTACTCGAGTCTCGGGACACAGGGTTACCCAATGAAATGCGAGAGACCTTCTTGTTGCAAAAGCAGGAGGCAGAGGAATCGACCCTGAGACTCGAAAGCTAGGGGTTTTTATAGGGAGAAGGTCAGGGGCTGGGAAGAGTACAAGGTTCACCCAACACCCACAGCGTGACTATGCGTCAACAGAACTTTACGTAAAGTCGGGAAGCCAGGAGACTGGTGGAGCAGATGCTTATCTAAGTCAGGATACAAGTGGTTAACATATAACTTTTAAATAGACTCGGGAGGGGCTCATATGACCCGTGACTCAGTAGTAAAAGACAGCCTGGACAAGCTTCTACATTCCTATCTTATCTTTATGGTCAGTTAACCTAGCCTCAGGAATGTTTTAACAATGGGCTTAGCTGGACATGCCTGGACTTGTTTTACAAAGTTCTCAGTCCTAGGCCTTTAAGCTTACAAATTACCCTTTTTGCCCCAACTTACATGAGTTTTCAGATCTTGAATTTAATTTCCTTTCAGTCTTTCTTCTTTCAATCCTCGCTCCGGCTCTGGAAGAACCTGTTGTTTGCCCGAGCTGGTCTCAGATAGAGGGGAACGAATGAACTTATACCTACAAAAGGTCCTTACACAACTGTGTAACCACATTTGCTGCCAGCTGGGCACGTGCTCATATCCACAGGACATAGTTGGCTAGACATCTATTTTTGCCTTGCTCAAACTGTTCTTTGTAGTACAAAATAAGGTTGGGGGTGACTGGCCAAGGGGGAAGAAGGAGGAAGGCAAAGTATTAGTGAAAGACCCTCTCCTGCTTTAGCTGCAGTAACGCCATTTCGTGCTAGGCCCAGAGCAGGCAGGGATAAAAAATACTGAAACAAAAGTGAGCCAGAGGACAGCCCAGTCTCTGTCAGAACAAAAATATCTGCAGTTGACCACCTGGACCAAGGCAAGGACATCCTGCTACACATGTTGAGGCAAGGACATCCTGCCACACATGTTAAAGCAAGGACAAAAAACAACTCCTTGTCCCAAAGGAGGGGCCAAGGCCGCCCTCCTCTTCTGAGAACTTGGGTCTGTAAGGCTGTGCAGGCTGGGTCGGGGTCCCAGGTGGCCAAGCAAGATACCGGTGGGCGGCCAGCTAGCAATAGACAAAGAAAGGAAGACATTCAGACAAGCCCAGCTTTCAGATAAGCTGCAGCCCCCGACTAGAACCAAGAGTTGTGTCCTTGGAGCCATATGTCTGCCATAGTTCCCACACTTAGATAAGCCCAAGGCAACTATTCTCAGGAAGCTGCAGCCCCAGCTGGTATCAGGAGCTGTTTCCTTAGAGCCATGTCCTTGGGCTCACTCCCTGGCCATATTTAAACTAACCAATTAAAACCCTGTTGCTATGCTTCTGCTTCTGTACCTTGCTTCTGCCCCCCAAGCCCTATAAAAAGGGGACTGCCCCTTTGTCCGGCGCGCAAGTCCTCCGAGAGACTGTGCGCCCACAGGTACCTGTGTATCTAAATAAACCTCTTGCTACTTGCATCCGAAGTGAGTGGTCTCGCTGTTCCTTGGGACGGGTCTCTTCAGACGGAAGATACCCTCCGGGGGTCTTTCATTAGGCGAACATATGAGGCTTTTGTATGACTGATATTATGATTTCTTTGAATAAAAACAAACAATAACATTGCTCAGGGTAACAGGTTTATGATTGTATAAATAAAGATGGCTCAAGCTACTAGGGCTGTAGGACCCCCTTTTGGGGACTCCCACTCGAGTCTCGGGACACAGGGTTACCCAATGAAATTCGAGAGACCTTCTTGCTGCAAAAGCACGAGGTAGTTTAATGGCGGAACTCCGGGCCAATACGTATCTCACACAGGAGACAAAGGTATCAACCCTCAGACTCGAAAGCTGGGGGTTTTTATAGGGAGAGGTTCGGGGGTTGGGAAGAATTATCGAGAGTACAAAGCTCACCCAACACTCACAGCTTATGTGCAGTCAGGAAGTCAGGATCCCAAGCCCCACATGTGGCCTCCTCACCCCATTCCCCCTATGTGAAAGCATAGACTCTTCCCAGGGCCCTGGTATCTACACAAGAATTAACTACACTCTGTGTTCGCAGTCACAGGCACCGTGGTGTTTATACAAGATAAGTTACAGCTTTGCTAATGTGAATTCTGGAGCTCCACAATATATGGTGCCCAGATGTCCCAAGAAGGCAGTTAAGCCCTAAATCTCCTAGCTAACAACTGACAAGACACCTCCCTCTGTGTGCTCACCCCCACATTCCATCCCCTTGTATAAAAGACAGCCTAAACAAATTATATTCAGAAAACTAAAACTAAGGGAAGTATAGGAAACATTATTTCTCCTTAAAGAGAGAATTCAGCATTGCAGAGACTGTCAGATTGTGGAAGGTCTTAATTATTAAAGACTAAAATATACTATGAAGAAAATACCAAAAATCAGCAACAGAATTATCAGACCTTGACTTTAATTTCCTTTCAGGGCCACTTGTTTGAATGTCAACTGGTAGTTAGTATCTCTGTTCTCGCTGTTGCCATACATCTTCTATCCTTAGTTCCACAACTCTACTGTAATGCTGGTCACTGGAAATCAGGGACTGGGGTATTGTTGTGATAGACCTAACTATGCTTTTGTTCATAAAAATGTGGATTTGAAGACTTTAGGTTAGGAAAGCAGTTGAATGCTTTAAGCTCTGCTTAAGTTCTCCATACTAGTAGAAGCATAGAAGATGGTGGTGCTGAGGAGGATTTAAAATGTGAGAACCTGGCTCGAGAGGTTTCAAAGAAAGTGACTGCTTTATACCCCTGCTTGTCTGAAGAGTCTGCCTAAAGCTAAGGTGACTTAAGATGAATTGCATTGGCAAAAGAAATCTCAAAACAGCCTATCATAGACTCTATCCTGTGGTTCATTATTATAAAGAGCATTTTGATGAAACAGAGTAAGCTGAGAAATTAAAAATACAAAATGTATAGTTCAAGGATTAAAGGGGCACCAAAAAGTGGAATGTAACTAAATCCCGTGTTCAAGGAGATAAACAGATTAAAGATATTAAATAGAATTAAGAGAGTGGTGGACTTGGGGCAAGATCCCACCCAGCTAAGCTTCCATCTTGTAAAACTGAATTAAAGAAAAACTTAGGTCCAGTTATAGTGGTATGTGCCTTTGATCCCAGCACTATGAGTCCAAGATCAGTCTATAAATCAAGCTCCATGACAACTAGGCTTAGGCAGTGAAGAAAATTAAAAAAACAAAACAAAACAAAACAGAAAACTGGTAAAGATGTAATAGAATAAAGGAGGCCACATTCCATCCCCAGAAAGCTGGCGTTAAGAGTCAAGAATGTAAGAGAGGGGTTATGGAAACTACCTCTGTGAGTAAGGAAAGTCACTGAGGCAAGATGTGTAGCAGAGGTGTCCCAGCATAGAGTTTTAGAAAGAAAAGGGTTATGGAATCTCTGAGTTTAAGGAAAGCCTCTATGGCCAGGTATAAGGTAAGGGTGGCCTAGTATGGGGGCCCAGAGAAGGCAACTTTATGATCCTTTGGGCAGTCTAGAATGTTAATGGGGATCCAAATCCAGAGATACTGTTTTAGAATTAATCTGCTTCCCAGAGACAAAGTATTCCACGTATTTATAATAAAGGAAATAAATAACAAAGGAAACACACTTTAATATTAGCATGCATCTGGCTCTGACTAATACCCACAGAGGAGGCAGTCAAGAATGGATATTAGTAACTTATATACCCTGTACACTTATATATGGTTTCATCTTTAATTCTTTCAGGACCTAGCCCCAGGTTACACTTTGGACAATTTAAACGGAGACTGAAAGGCTGGCTATTTGGTCAGATGGGAGAGTTACACAGCAAAGATACTGCCAGAATTATTTTTTAAGCACACCAGTGTTCATTTAGAATAGTTGTTACCTCAGTTCATCTAGCCCACCTGGCAGAATTATGGTTTTTAAATAAGAGAACAGGGGACACTGGCAAACTAGAACTTGAAAATAGTTGTGATCCTATACTGCTAGTCCCCAAGAGGTGCCCCTTAGAGGTAATGGGCCTCATGGCTGGTTGCAAGACAAGGTGGTCGGTCTCCTTTTGTGTTTGGGATGAAGACTAATTGAAGGTCATTCTTGATGAAGAAACATTAGCAGAAACTGAATAAATATCTTTTATTCAGCAGATGTAATTATTATCTCAAAGGCTTACTGTTAAATTTTAAATTCTTTCTAAACTCTTGCTGGCCAGTTCAACTCAGCTGTTCTGGCCTAAATTCCTCTCCAAGCTGATTCAATCTGGCTTCTCTCTGCTTCAAGCTGAATTGTTCTGCTTGGCCTCAAACTAACTCTGGCAGTATGTTCAAATTTTCTGTCTCCTTATCATTCTTACTTGTTCTCTCTACAACCTGTCTCTGTAAAGCTGTGCTGGCAAAAACCACTTCAGTGAAAACTCTTTCTTCTCTACCTGAACTGCTCTAAGTTGCTTTTCTTCCCATCCTATTCTCATGAGAGTTGGGTGTATCTTATCTGACTCATTCTCTGACTCATCACTTTGTCCTCCCCTCAATTAGGCATCACTTTCAAGTTTGGAATTAAAGGTGTGTGTTAACAATGTGTCTGTATTCCAGCAGATCATACTGTAACACAGGGCATTTCTACATCCCAGTTAAATCACATAGACCCAGAGAAGGTCTTTGGTTGTGACCCCTTGCCAGAGTACCCATGTTGTTGGACTAAAGTTCCCCAAAAAACTTTCTTAGCAACCACAATTTAAATTATAAAGTTTTTATCCCTATAGTTTCTAACAAGCTTGGTTAATGTACTACTTATTTTGTAAATCCCATTGGAAAAGAGTAAGAATGGTACCATAATTTAGGCCAAATTGAGCAAGCTTATTTGGGTACTCAGAGCCAGCCAGCTACTGCCTAGACCTAAGTTGGTTTAGAGAGAGCAGTTCTAAGTCTATTTTTTTTCAGAGCTCTTTTAAGGAAGAGTAAAACAAGTAGTTGTAAACATGTTTAGAGAACTGAGACAATGGCGGTAGGCAAAGTACAGAAAAAATTGAAAAAGTCATCATGTGGGTTGTGGTTAATGGTTGGAAAATGTTCTTAAAAAGAGGTCAGGTTCCAGGAAACAGAGAATGAAAAACAAAAACTGAGTTTTGAAATAGAAATTTATTTAGCAAAACAGCAAAATGGCTCCTGGCTTCCAAATGGAGTCAGGCATGTTCCTTAATTTCCAGTCATAACAGAGGCAGTGTGCCTCTAACTAAATACAACTTTATATAATATTTTCTAAACAAATTAATTGGTAAACCCTTTATAACATCAATTTTATTTCTTGAAGTTTTCCCTGCATCAATACAATGTAGATTTCATTCTTTTAAACAAAATTAATGCAACAGATAAAAGAAACATAAAGGATAACTTCCAAATTTTTCAAAAAATATCCTTTTCTCAATAGGCCTCAACAATGCCCACCTACCCCCACCATCATCCCTTTTGTGCAGGATTTTAAATCTTAATATAGGTAAATTGTGCTGATTCTTCCAATCTAAGGAGGTAACTATGATATATCCACTTCTTTACTGCTTCAGGTTTTCACTTACAATTTAGTGTGTGTTGGGTTTGGCTATACTCTCCTGTGAGTTATTCCTTAGTGTATAAAATTGTTTCCTTAGAGTGTCTTTCCCTGAGAGATTCTATTTTAAGGATAGAAGGTCAATCCACTATTTGGTATATACATAAACATAAATATCATCTATCTAGAACCACCACAACCAAGAGACTGTAAAAGATTTTTTTAATCTTGTTACTTTTATTTTTTCTTTTTAAAAATTGGTTATTTTACATTCCAAATGTTATCCTCTTTCCCAGTTTCCCCTCCAGAAACCCACTATCCTACCCCCCTCCTCCTGCCTCTATGAGGATAATCCCCTCACACCTACCCACTTCCTTCTGCCTCCCCACCCTGACATTCCCTTATTCTAGGGCATTGAGCCTTCACAGGGCCAAGGGCCTCTCCTCTGCTACATATGCAGCTGGAACCATGGATCCCACTTCTTAAGGTGGTGGTTATGTCCCTGGGATCTTTGCGGGTTCTGGTTGCTTGATATTGTTCTTCCTATATAGTTGAAAACCCCTTTAGCTCCTTCAGTCCTTTCTCTTACTCCTCCATTGGGGACCCCCTTCTCAGTCCAATGGTTGGCTGCAAGCATGGGCCTTTGTATTTGTCAGGCTCTAGTACAGACTCTCAGGAGACAGCTATATCAGGCTCCTGTTAGCATGCACTTCTTGGCATCCACAATACTGTATGTGTTTGGTGACCGTATACAGGATGGATTCCCCAGGTGGGGCAGTCTCTAGATGGCTTTTGTTTCAGTCTCTGCTCCACATTTTGTCTTTGTATTTCCTCCTGTGAATATTTTGCTCCCCTTTTTAAGGACTGAAGCATCTACACTTTGGTCTTCCTTCTTCTTGAGCTTCATGTGGTTTGTGGACTGTTATTTTGGCAAAGATCTTACTCCTAAAAGTAGAAAGGGATGAGCTCAAAAACCAAGCTCAATCCCCAGGACATGAATGGTGTAAGGAAAAAGAATTTTGACCAGTTATCCCTTGACTTCTATATGCATGTTGCAGCATGTATGCATGCACATACATAAGTGCACACATATATAAATGTAACTTTTTCTTTTAAAATAGCATTGGTGCCACTCTATAAATCAAAGCAAATTGAGAGCTGGGGAGAAATCAGGTCCAAATTTTATTCCAAACTCTGCATCTCCATATCAGATGTCAAAACACTATTCAAATCTCCTTTTCCTCTGCAGGTATCCAATGGCTCTGGCATCTCCAACATCTTCTGGTCTCCAACACAATTCAGGCTTTGCCTCCACAGCTTCACATGAGGGCCTCTGTAGGCCTTCATGCAGAGACATCCCTGGCCTCAGCAGCTTTTCTTAGTCATTAAGAGAGATTCCTTAACTCCTTTCTTCTATCCTTGACTCTAAAGCAGAACCATGTGGCCAAAGCTGCCATGCAAGTTCTGATGCCTGCAAGGATTCAAACATGGCCCCCTCATTCAAGTACATTTTCACCAGTTTTCTGTTTTTGATGGTTTCCATTGGTTCCTAAACTTGGCTATCCTGGACCTTTCTCTGTAGACCAGGCTGGCCACGGAACTCAAAGATATGCCTACCTCTACCTCCTGAGTGCTGGGACTAAACGCATGTACCACCACAACTCACCACCCCCCAACCTCCAAAAAAAAAAAAAAAAAAAACCAAGGTTTTCTTTAATTCCTTTCCACAAGTAGGAAGTGTAGCTGGGTAAGATCTTACCCAGAGATCACCACTCCCTTTGTTCCACTTAACATCAGGCATTTCTTTAATCTGTCTATCTCCTTGAACACAGGGCTTAACTACATTCTACTTCCTGGTGCCCCCTTTTTCCTCAAACTATACATATTTTTCTTGCCCAACTTGCTCCTTTTTATTACAGATATGCATAAGAGTAAACACTAATAACTACATGACAAGCATAGCAGCAAGTAGGTAGACATGGTTCTGGAGAGGTACCTGGGAGTTCTACTTTTGGATTGGCAGGAAGCAGAAAGCAAGTGACACTGGGCAGTCTTGAACTTCTGAAACCTCAAAGCCTACCCCATGTGTTTTACTTCCTCCAGCAAGGCCACACCTCTAATAATGCCACTCTAAGTCTATTGGAACTATTTTCATTCAAACCACCACACTGAGATTCTATGCCCTATATAATTTGACTCACATTCTACCTTTGAGATAAAATGTTTTGGGAAGAAATCCTAAATTGCTATTAGCTTCTATATTTATTTACCAAGTTTTTATATTGCCAAATTCCTCTAAAAATCTTCCAACCTTTCAGTTGGGAATTAACATCTCACCTAGTATAAAGAACATGGCTCCCTGCAAACCTCCAGCAGGTTTAGTTATCTACCCTCATATACACAAAATATCAAACATCAGAATAAACATTCTTTTTTAGTTTCCCAGCTGCCTCTGGGCCTTGTTGACACTCCTTTAGACTCTTTAAAACCAGTACTGACCTAGAACTCTTAGTAAACAACTATTATAAGTCTCCCTGGGTAACCAGCTCTATTCACTCCAGCTAGACAATAAAAGAAAGGATTCTACCCAAATCCAGCTAAAAGTGAACTTATTAAGGTTACTTACAGGGATATGGGCAATTCAATAAGTCTTCTAGCAACTGTTTAACATCTATATAATCTTAAAAGGGTGCAGCCTCATGAACCTGCCTCTTGCTCCAAATGGGAATGTTAATAAACCCAGTGTCATGAAAATGCCATGGAAATAACAAATGTAGTGCTTCAAGATGACAATAATCACCCCTAACTCAGAGGAAGGGGCCTTATAGCAGTCAGAGAAGTAGAAGTAGAGTTTAAGCAAAATTAGAGTAGCCCAAGCCATACTGTAAGTAGCCAACAAAGTTTCTTAGGGTCTGCCAAATTCCTAACACATGCTCTGTTGGGATTCTGTAAACCCCACCCCTCAATTACCTAGCAACAGTCAGGTATGCTCCACTCCAGTGACCTTACACTATAAAAGGGGCTGCTTGTCCCCTTCTCTCTCTTGCTCCTTCTCCCATCCCCTTCCTCCCTACCACGTGCTCATGGCCAGCCTCTAGTCCTCTCCTCTCTCTCTGCCTCTACTACCCTCTTACTCTCCCATGACTTGAATAAACTTTATTCTGCACTATACTGTCATGTGTCTGGTCCCTCAGGGGGAAGGGATTTCCAACATGGGTCCTCCAGAGGCATTTCCCTTGCCCCCAGGCCTCCCCACACCTCCATGGGCCATACCCCCCCCCAACTCTCTTCATCCCATTCCTAACATTGGTGCCGAAATCTGAGACGTCATCTTTTGACATTGGTGCCCTGTGACTTTTAACAACATGCTCTACTTTTTAAAAACTGACTTCTTTCTTCAGTGTGGTTTTAATTGTTTGGGTTTTTTAGCTTTTTGCTTTAGCTTTTTTCTGTGACAGGGTACATTCTCTGTGCATATGCATTTAGATGCCCACATCCATGCATGTATATATGTAGGCCAGAGGAGGTTGGTATTTTTTTTAATCAGTCTCCACATTTTTCATTGAGACTACTCATTAAACCTAAAGCACACCATCTTGGCCTGGAAGTACCAGAATATGCCTATCTCTACCCTTCAATACTCGGGTTAGAGGCACATGCTATCATACTTTTTATTTGGGCACTGGTGGTTTTTAGCCCAGGTCCTCTTGCTTTCATACTAAGTTCCCCTCTTCCCACTAAGCCATTTCCTTAGCCACTTTCTTCTATGTTTGAGACAGGAACATACCATATGACCAAAAATAGCCTCAAACTCAACATCTTATTTTAGCTTCCAGAGTGCTACACAATATTGTATCTACCTTGGTCATTCAATTTTCAATAGATACAAACTGGCGAGGTACAAAAAGCAAATGACTAGCCTGTCATGGGAAAAGGCCAGGTGCTATACACACCTGTGATACCAGCACTCAGGACACTGAAGCAGGAGGACTGGATGAGCGACACAGAGTGACCGTGTCTCACAAAACCAAAAACAAACCCAAAAAGACAAAAACCACACAAACAGGAGCCAAGGAGATTATTCAGGGTGTAAAGGCACTTGAAGCCAAGTCTGACAATCCCAGTTCAATTCCCCAGAATCAATCAACATAGTAAAAGAAGAAAACCATCTCCCTAAAGCTGTGCTCTGACCTCTGCAGGCCATCATATGGACGGGTACACACAAACACAATTTCTTTTTAAGGCAAAAAAAACATGAGAGAGAGAGAGAGAGAGAGAGAGAGAGAGAGAGACAGACAGACAGACAGAGAGAGACAGAAAGAGACAGAGCACATGCACACTGAGTTAAAGCCAAGATGGACTATATAGTTAGTTCCAGGTCAGCCAGGTCTGAGTAAGACCCTAAAGGAAGAAAGGCAGGGAGGAAAAAGAAAACAAGAAGTGGAAATGAGCATATAATGGTGAAAAAATTACTTTCTTTTGACAGTTAGTGATAGTGACGCCTACATATTGATACACACACACACACACACACACACACACACACACACACACACACACACACACACAGAGCAATAAACTGACATAGCACTTGATAAATGTTAAAACCAAACCATACCAAATCTGAAACCACAAAACACTGAGCATTTCTTTTATCCTATAGAAAATGTAGCCCTTTTGTTGTGGTGATACTAGGCAAGTACACTGTCCATGACCCAAATACTCAGGCCACTTGAACACATTTCACATGTTGGCCCATGTGGTCCTATTCAGTAGTAACCAGCCACAAATAACCGAGTATTTGAAATGCTAATATAAATGAGTAAGTGCTCAAAATTGGTCAGGTATGGTGGTGGCATACCAGGCCTTTAGTTTTTAGCACTCAGGTGACAGAGGCAAGCAGATCCCTTGTGAATTTCAGGATGGAACATGGACAAATATTCAAAGCACTCCTATGTCAGGTCATAGAACACTATCATATGTGACTCAGTCCAAGTACATACGTCAACAAGCATTTACCTCCAACAGCCTCAAGGGCTTCAGGGCCCAAAAGCCTAAGAATGGAAGGAAACTGAACACCATATGATTTTACTCTAAGAATGTGTGCTACAATGTATGGATAAACTCACCTTCTGAACACTCTTAAAATAGTGTTCTTTCTTAACAAGTTCCAGGTCAGCTAGGGCTCCACAGTGAGACTCTCCCTTAACAAAACACACACACACACACACACACACACACACACACACACACACACACACACACACACGCAAAACCAACAACAAAATAAACAGCAATAAATCCACCCCAAAACAAAGCCCTAATATGGAGCTAGCATTTGACCCTGTTCTGTCACTTATGTGCACGAGAAAAGAATGAGCATGTCAGACACCTACAGATGAGAATAAAGTAACAATAAAGTTCTACCAAGTACAACAAAATGATGAAAACAGAGTGTCTGATAAAGCATTTAAGAGAAAAGTAGCTCACATACTCATGAGGGAAGTTTAAAAATGCCGACTTGAGTCTTCTTAGAATACAGATTGCTGAGGTAAAACAGCTTGCTGAGAAGAGGATGAATTTAATCAGCACTCACTGTGCACATGTGGAATATGTGTAAGCAACATACACATTTAACTTAATAAAACATTTTCAAGTGTTCTTTTCCCTATACATTCAACTGTTTTCTTTCTTATTTATCTGACTTATTAGGGATGAAGAAATATTTTAAATCCTACTGCTCAGAATTGCAAACTTGGGAATCAACTCATCATTCTTTTCCATTACTTCCTGAAAATGATTTGAACTTCAATTAGCCACAAAAAAAATCCACTAGCACTTACAAATTAGGTTCCAAATTTAACATGAAAAAGTCACTTCTAAACTAAAAACATTAACAGTTAAACAATAATATTTACAGTCAATGTAAACTGTTAAGCAAGGTTTTAAAAATTAAAAGCTTTTGAAGAAATGGCTCCACAGTTAAGAGCACTTGCTACTCTGACAGAGGATCTAACTTCAGGTCCCAGAACCCACTCATAACTGCCAATAATTCCAAGTTAGGAGAATCAATTCTCTGGCCTCTGTAGGCAATAGAAAACAGATGCACATTCATAAATAAGACATATAATTAAAATAAATGAATCTGCGACTCAGAGAGAGGGCCGAGTGACTGCCGTCAAGATTCAGGACCCAACTGCAGACGGCTGAGCCCCCAGAACAGCATTGCAAGTGCTCTCCCACCTGATCCCACAGTAAGCCCTAAGCCTGTCACAGACCCTCACTGCCTGTCTAGGGGAAGGCAGATATCATGGTACACTCTGGGATCAGGTCCTTTCCGGCCCAGCGAGAGGATTGGGTGACTTCCACCAAGACTCAGGACTTGCCTTCAGACAGCTGAGCTCCCAGAACAGCCTCTCAAGCGCTCTCCCACCTAAGCCCACAGAGACAGAACAGAGTCACTGCCATCAAAACTCTCTGCCTGCCCAAAAAGAGAAAACACCAAGAAACAATCTCCTTCCTGAGCCCACACACAGACCCTCAGATCCACAGGAGAGACAGACTCCAGTCAGAGACAACAAGATCACCTATAATCACAGATAACAAGATGGCAAGAGGAAAGCGAAATAACCTAAGCAATGGAAACCAAGACAACCTGGCAACATAAGAACCCAGCTCTTCCACCACAGCAAGTAGGGGATTGCCAAGTACACACACACACACACACACACACACACACACAAAACACACCAAGATTTAGACTTGAAATCATACTTCACGATGATGATGGAGATCTTCAAGAATCGAGTGGATAACTTGCTTAAACAATTAAAAGAAAACACACATAAACAAAAAGAAGCCCTTAAAGAAACACAAAAATCACTCAAAGAACTACAGGAAAACACAACCAAACAGGTGAAGAAACTGAAAACAAAAATAGAAACAATAAAGAAATAACAAAAAGAAACAACCCTGGAGACAGAAAACCTAAGAAACAAATCAGGAGTCATAGATGCAAGCATCACCAACAGACTACAAGAGATGGAAGAGAGGATCTCAGGGGCAGAAGACAACACAGAAAACATTGACATAACAGTCAGAGAAAATGCAAAAATCAAAAAGCTCCTAACCCAAAATATCCAGGATATCCAGGACAAAATGAGAAGACCAAACCTAAGGATAATGGGTGTAGAAGAGAGCAAAGACTACCACATAAAAGGCACAGTAAATATCTTCAACAAAATCATAAAAGAAAACTTCCCCATAAACATACAAAAAGCCTACAGAACTCCAAATAGATTCAGAAAAGAAACTCTTCCTGACACATAATAGTCAAAACACCAAATGTTCAAAACAAACAAACAAAATCCTAAAAGCTATAATGAAAAAAAAAAAAAACTAGTAACATATAAAAAGGCAGATCAATCAGAATTACACCAGACTTCTCAACAGAGACCATGAAAGCCAGAAGATCCTGGACAGGCATCATACAGACCCTAAGAGAACACAAATGCCACCACAGGTTACTATATCCAGCAAAACTCTCAATTACCATAGATAGAGAAACCAAGATATTCCAGGACAAAAGCAAATTTACACAGTATCTGTCCACAAATCCAGCCCTATCAAGGATGATAGATGGAAAAATCCAACACAAAAAAGGAAACTACACTCAAGGAAAAGCAAAAAAATAATCATGCAAGAAAACCAAAAGAAGAAAAGCACACAAAAATATGTCTACTTCTAACAACAAAAATAATAGGAAATAACAATCACTATTCCTTAATCTCTTAACATCAGTAGACTCAATTCCCCAATAAAAAGACATAGACTATCAGACTGGATGCGTAAATAGGATCCAGCATTTTGCTGCATACAGGAAACTCATCTCAGAGACAAAGTACAGACACTACCTCAGAGTAAAAGGCTGGGGAAAAAAAAACCTTCCAAGCAAAAGGTCCCAGGAAACAAGCTAGAGTAGCTAGTTAGTCTAATATCAAATAAAATAGATTTTCAACCAAGCTATCAAAAAAGATAAGGAAGGACACTTTTTACTCATCACAGAAAAAATCTATCAAGATGAACTCTCAATCTTGAACATCTATGCTCCAAATACAGGGGCACCTACATTCATAAAAGAAATCCTACTAAAGTTCAAAGTATATATTGCACCACACACAGTAATAGTGGGAGACTGTAATAGTGGGAGACTTCAATAGCCCACTCTCATCAATAGACAGATCATGGAAGCAGAAACTGAACAGAGACACAACAAAAATAGCAGAGGTTATGAAACAACTGGAATTAACAGACATCTACAGGACATTTTATCCTAAAAAAAGTTTATATATATACATACATACACTTTCTTCTCAGCACCTCATCCAAAACTGACCATATATACTCAGTCACAAAACAGGTCTCAACAGATACAAGATGATTGAAATAATCCCATGCACCCTATCAGATCACCATGGACTAAGGCTTGTCTTTAATAACAAAAACTACAAGAAGCCCACATCCACATAGAAGCTGAATAATGCTCTACTCAATAACATGGTCAAGGTAGAAATAAAGAAAGAAATTAAGGACTTTTTAGAATTTAACATAATGAAAGCACAACATACCCAAACTTAAGGAACAAAATGAAAGCAGTGTTAAGAGAAAAACTCATAGCTCTGAGTGCCTCCAAAAAAGAAAATGGAAAGAGCATACACAAGCAGCTTAACAGCACACCTGAAAGCCCTAGAATAAAAAGAAGCAGATACACCCAAGAGGAGTAGACAGCAGAAAATAATCAAACTCAGAGCAGAAATCAACCAAATAGAGACAAAAAGAACTATATAAAGAATTAACAAAACCAAGAGCTGTTTTTTTTTTTTTTTTTTTTTTTTGAGAAAAATCAACAAGATTGATAAACCCTTAGCCAGACTAAACTAGAGGGCACAGAGAGAGTATTCAAATTAACAAAATCAGAAATGAAAGGGGAGACATAACAGAAGGAACTGAAGAAATTCAAAAAAATTATCAGATCCTACTACAAAAGCCTATACTCAACGAAACTGGAAAATCTGGAGGAAATGGACAAATTTCTAGACAGATAACAGATACCCAAGTTAAGTCAGGATCAAATAAACCATCTAGACAGTCACATAACACCTAAAGAAATAGAAGCAGTCATCAAAAGCCTCCCAACTAAAAAAAGCTCAGGACCAGATGAGTTTAGTGCAGAACTGTATCAGAATTTTATAGAAGATCTAATACCTTTACACTCCAAACTATTCCACAAAATAGAAACAGAAGGAACACTACCCAACTCGTGTTCTTCAAAGCCACAATTATATTTATATCTAAACCAGACAAAGACACTACAAAGAAAGAGGACTTCAGACAAAATTCCCTCATAAACATCGATGCAAAAATACTCAATAAAATTCTTACAAACAGAATCCAAGAACACATCAAATCAATCATTCACCATGATCAAGTAGGCTTTATCCCAGGAATTCAGGGATACTTCAATATACAGAAATCCATCAATGTAATCCTCCATATAAACAAACTCAAAGAAAAAAAACCACATGATCATCTCACTAGATGTTGAGAAAGCATTTGAGAAAATTCAACACCCCTTCATGATAAAAGTCTTGGGGAGATCAGGAATCTATGGCACATACCTAAACCTAGTAAAAGCAATATACAGCAAACCAGTAGTCAACATCAAACCAAATGGAGAGAAGCTTGAAGTAATCCCATTAAAATCAGGGACTAAAAATCAAGGCTGTCCACTGTCCCCCTACCTATTCAATTTAGTACTGGAAGTCCTGGCCAGAGCAATTGGACAATAAAAAGAAGTCAAAGGGATGCACACTGGAAAGAAGAAGTCAAAATATCACTACTTGCAGATGATATGACAGTATACTTAAGTGACCCCAAAAATTCCATCCACCAAAGAACTTTTACAACTAATAAACAACTTCAGCAAAGTGACTAGATATAAAATTAACTCAAACAAATCAAACGCCTTCCTCTACTCAAAGGATAAACAGGTGGAGAAAGAAATTAGAGAATTGACACCCTTCACAATAGTCACTATAAAATAACTTGGGATGACCCTAACCAAGCAAGTAAAGGATCTGTATTACAAGAACTTCAAAACTCTGAAGAAAGAAATTGAAGATCTCAGAAGATGAAAAGATTTTCCATGCTCATGGATTGGAAGGATCAACACTGTATAAATGGCCATCTTGCCAAAAGTAATCTACAGATTCAATGCAATCCCCATCAAAATTCCAACTCAATTATTCATAGAGCTGGAAAGGGGAATTTGCAAATTCATCTGGAATAATAAAAAACCTAGAATAGTGAAATCTATTCTCAAGAATAAAACACTTCTGATCTCAAGCTCTATTACAAAGCAATCGTGATAAAAATTGCATGGTATTGGTACAGAGATAGGCAGGTAGATCAATGGAACAGAATCGAAGACCCAGAAATTAACCCATATACCTATGGGCACTTGATCTTTGACAAAGGAGTTAAAAACATTCAATGGAAAAAGGACAGCCTCTTCAACAAATGGTGTTGGTTCAACTGGCAGTCAGCATGCAGAAGAATGCAAAGTGATCCTTTCTGATCTCCTTGTACAAAGCTCAAGTCCAAGTGGATCAAAGATCTCCATATGAAACCAGGTACACTGAAACTATTAGAAAAAGTGGGGAAGAGATTAGAACACATAGGCACTGGGGAAATTTTCCTCAACAGAACACCAATGGTGTATGCTCTAAGATCAAGAATCGACAAATGGGACCTCATGAAATTGCAAAGCTTCTGTAAGGCTAAGGACACTGTCAAGAGAATCAAATAACCCCATTTAAAAATGGGGTACAGAGCTAAACAAAGAATTTTCAACCAAGGAATATCAAATGGCTGAGATACACCTAAAGAAATGTTCAAAATCCCTAGTCATCAGGGAAATGCAGATCAACTAAAATTCCACCTCACACCAGTTAGAATGGCTAAGATCAAAAACTTAGGGGATAGCAGATGCCGGCGAGGATGTGGAGAAAGGAACACTCCTCCACTGTTGGTAGAGTTGTAAGCTGGTGCAACCACTCTGGAGGTTCCTCAGAAAATTGGACATAGTACTACCTGAAAACCCAGCTATTCGACTCCTGGGCATATACCCAACGATGATCCAACATATAAAAGAACACATGTTCCACTATGTTTATAGCAGCCTTATTTATAATAGCCAGAAGCTGGAAAGAACCCAGATGTCCTTCAACAGAGGAATGGATACAGAAAGTGTGGTACATTTACACAATGGAATACTATTCAGCTATTAGAAAGAATAACTTCATGAAATTTGTAGGCAAGTGGATGAACTAGAGACTATCATCCTGAGTGAGTAACCTAGTCCCAAAAGAACACACATGGTATGCACTCACTGATAAGCTGATACTAGCCCCAGAAAGCTCTGAATACCCAAGAAATAAAGCACAGACATTATGAAGTTCAAAAAGAAGGAAGGCCAAAATGGGGATGCCTCAGTCTTTCTTAGAAAAAAAGAACAAAACTCTCATGGGAGGAAATGCAAGGTCAAATAGAGGAACAGGGATTTAAGAAAAATCATTCAGAAGCTCCCTCTCCTGGAGATCCACCACACATGCAGCCACCAAGCACTATAGCTGATGCCAAGAAGTACATACTGGCAGGAACCTCCTCGGGGACTATATCAGAGTCATATAGATACAGCTGAGCATGCTTGCAGCTAACCATTGGACTGAAGACAGGGACCCCAATGAAGGTGCTAAACAAAGCACTGAAGGAGCTGAAAGGGGCTGCAATCTCATGGGAAGAACAACACTATCAACCAACCTAACTTTCCAAAACTTCCATGGACTAAAACTTTTGAGCACACATTGAGAGACCTTTTGATCTAACTGCATATGTAGCTTAAGATAGCAGTGTTTGGCATCAATGTAAGAAGAGGCTTTTGGTCCAGGGAGGACCTATTTTCCCAATGTAGGGAATGCCAAGGCAATGGGGTGGAGAGGATGATTAGGAGGGAGTGCACCTTTGTGAAAGCAAATGGGGGGGGGATGGGAAGGAGTGGGGGGGAGACATAACATCTCAAATGTAAATTCAGAGTATCTAATAAAAAAATGAGAAAAAAAAATTTCTGTCTCAGCCTTCCATTCAGTTTATTTATAGAAAAAAAAGTGCACTAACATTTTCAGATAACCATATATATTCCTTAATACTACATTTAAAAAGCTGGTAAGTAGATGCTTCCTACAAGACTGGTGGCAATATAAAAACTGAATCTACAGGAAACTTTCTGCATAATCCCATTAAAATCTTGACTACTTCCACTTTCAATGTGCTTCTTAACATTCCATTTCCACTTCTATAAGAGGAAAGAGTTTTCTAAAAATAACCAATATTCTCCTAGAAGCAAACATTCTGTCCCCAGTGTAGCACAGGCTGCCTTAGCCTCCTGGAGGGCATGCCATCATTCCTGACTCATCCACATGTGAGGGTTAAAAAAACAAAGAGAAATGGAACTGAAAGGACTGACTTAGCCAGAGCCAGGCTCACTCCATGACAAACTGACTGTTTGGGAGACTAGGCCTAAGTTTCTATCTCCCAAAACAAGTCAATTTTGGGAAAAACCACCCTTCACGGGCAGCCTATGAGGAGCTATCAGAAGCTGCCCCACTATCTAACCTGAGGAGACAGTTAATCAGCAAAAGTCCCAAGTCCCCCAGAGCCTTAACCAATCACAAAGGCACCCATACCCGGGAGGTAGAGCCAATCAATCAACTACTATCCTAAAACCTACCACCCTAACACAGGGTCTTTAAATTGACCCTGCAAAGTCCTCATCTGTCTTCCATCCTGATGTATGGTAGTCCCCTCCATGCTGGTTCTCTGCAGAATAAATGCTCTTTATTGTGGCATACTGTTTGAATCTAGGGCATCATTTTTCAGGAATCACTGACCCTTACAGAACCATGAAGACTTAAACAGTAGTTTTTTCAAAAATAAATGTTTATTTTAAGTATGAAAAGTAATGTTAATACTTCCAAAAACTCCATTCAGTTTAACCAAAGTACAAAACGAGACATCTGAAAAAACCTTTACAATGAGGTACAAAATACTTAGGAATATACTTTGACATTCACAATGGGCACTTTCTGAAAAATAAATCTTGCTGATGTGCTTAGAAACAAGAAGTTCTCAGCAAATGAAGTAGTTACCTTGGATGACAGCATTTCAAAGTATAAGTCACCTTCCTATTTTTGGTTGCTGTTGCTTTGCTGTTAGAGGTCACTGGACTCACTGTGCTGCTGAGAATGACCTTGAATTCTTGATCCTCTTGTTTCCATGTGTCAAATGTTAGGGTCACAGGTGTGTGCCACTGTGATAGCAAGACTTAAAAAAAGTAAACATAGTTCAACAATGCAGATCACACACTTTGTAGTTCCCAGACAAATGCAATCTTTCTTCTGCCTGCTCACCAGCAGCTAATCCAACATTTTAGTCACGCAGTATCAGTGAAACACGTAAGATGAGCTGTAACTGAACTCCTTGGCTGAGAAATCCAAATGCTACCATCCTGAGATATTTTCAGCAAGGGAATCTGAAAAGACTAAGGATGTTCTGGTGGTAAAAACAAAAAACCACTCCTTCCTGTGACTATTTAACTGGACTACTCCCAAGGCTTCTGCTCCTCTTCTCAAGGTACATCTTTTTGTAGGTCCGAAACATGACACTTGAGCCTTTTACTGGGTTTTGTAGCATTTCAAATTCATCTGCACTGAAGCGTCTCTTAGAAAGTCTTGAGTCAGTACTATCTAAAGAAAACAAAAAGGATACTTACTGTTCTGTACAACGAATATACAATCAGAAGTGAAACCAAGTGCACAGTACCCGTGGGAACAGAATAACAGCCAGACGTCTGAAATGGCAGTGCATGCCATAATCTCAGAGCCAGTCTGAGTTTCACAGCCAAGAGCTTGCCTCAAAAAAACCAAAGGAGTTAGTTTAGTGTTAGCTGTCCTTAGTCTCAGCACTTGGGAAGCAGAGGCAGGTAGATCTGAGTTTGTTCCAAGCTAGCTAAGACAACATAGTGAAACCTTGTCTCAAAATAAAATAAAATAAAATAAAAATGACAAGAGATTTGGTTTTGGTTTCTAGCACCTACATCTTAAGAACACACGACTGCCTATTAACTCTAGGGGTTCCAATGTCCTCTTCTGGACTCTAAGGACAGAACACCCACAAGCACATAACCCCTTTCCCCTGAAATATATACACATAATTAAAAATAAAAACAAGCTGGGAAGTGGTGGTACACACCTTTAATCCCAGCACTTGGGAGGCAGATGTAGATGAGTTCAAGGCAAGTTCTAAGACAGCCAGCTCTACAGAGAGAAACCCTGTCTCAAAAACAACCAAACAAAAATGAAGATATAGAAAGGTACATGACAGTAACCCAGCACTTAGAAGGTGGAGATAAGATGATCAGAGTGCAAGGTTAGTTGCAACTACACACAAGTTCACGTCTAGCCTGGGCTATATAAGACACCATCTTTAAGAAAAAAGCAGACAAATGAAGCAATAAAGTGTGGCCATTTCCAAACAGTAAATGGAAAGGCTGTAACTGATATTCTAGCTTCACTTCTCTACCTTCTAGGCATGGAGATGGAACTCTCTCACCTCAGGGGCCTCCTCCCCTTGTTCACTACACCTACACTTTCCATCCCACTTTAGTCATTCATCTCACAGGCTGGCACTGTTATGCCCAGTCGCAGGACCCACAAAGAGACCACCAGGGATCACAAACCTTCCTGATACAACAGGATAGGAAAGGGAACAGGTTTATAAAGGGGGAAAAAAAAAAAAAAAACACAAGCAGGGATTTCCATGCCTTGGTGTTACATGATTGGGTAAGAGGGTAAAAAAATATTGACTTTTAAGTTGATTGGTTCACAGGCATCTGGTCAAACCACGAGGAGGGACCATACATCTAAAGGGAATGACTCATGTTTTCTTAGCTCGCCAGCTCACCTTTATTCCTTCTTTGAGACAGTACTTAGTCTCCAGCTCTTTATAATCCTCTTGTCTCATCCTCTCCAGTACAGGGTTTATAAGCATCAAATAGCATGGCTAGCTATGCTCTTTCATATAAGCATTATCTTGGTATTTCTATGACTCAATCTGTACACTCTTGCTTATACACATTTGAATCTCCATTCTCATCTTTGTTAAATTTGGAGCAAGACAGAGATGACTCAGTGATTAAGAATGCATACCTGTCTTGGAGTGGACACAAGATCTACGCCATGTTGGTGGCTCAAAACAGTTATACATCCAGCTCCAAGGGACCTTACGCCTTAATGGCACTCATATGCACAAACCCATAGACACACTCATTAAAAAATCTTTTAAATTTAAGTATCTTTTAAAAATCGAAATCGATCATTATTCCTAGTAAAATTGTTTCCAATATCAAGACTCTGAAACTCTTTAACAACTCTTCAGCTCTACCTTCTAACTCTCAATGCACAAACCAAGATAGTACACTCATTGCGCTTTTAGTTAAACAGACAATGGGGATTCAGCTAATACAGCTCTTGTTTAGCAGGCATAGAACCCTGGATTCTGCAGCACACAAACCTTTGGCGTGTGGGAGGTAAAGGAAAGAGAATCAGAAGTTCATGGTGAATACAAGGCTAGCCTACCAGATAATTGTGGAGCCCATCCTGCAACAAAGGAATAAAAGCTACCATGATAACTAACTTTCTGTTCTTTAAATATTCATACCATTATCCTCAATAAACTTTGAAGAAGGACACCAGTCCAAGTCCCTATCAGCAATGTAGTAAGCAAGATGACAAATGAGAATGCATTTGCCTACCTTGTTTAGGGAACTGAATGAATGAGCCTGCAAAAAATTATATGGAGGCTGAAAGGCATTATTGAGGCCAATCCAGCCTATCACAGATCTTAGTGAAGAGTTTTATCACCATTACATAATATTCTTATTTACATATCACTTGACACAATGTCATAATTGAGGTCAGCTCAGAATCAGAAAATCGTTATCTCTAGCCCTACCTAGGGAAAAGATTAAAAACTTTCTTACTAAATTCAATGTGATAGTATTATTTTCCTGTTAAAAGGAACTAGATTCTGGCTTCCCACACCATCCTGGAAGAGAAACAAACCTTCAGAAACAAACACCAAGTGACTACAAATAAAACTGTGCACTGTGATAATATTGTAATTACATCCCTGTTACTCATACATAAACTGGCAACTTCAAAACAAAACAAAAACAAAAACAAAAAAAAGGAAACAGATGATGGCTTACCTGCTTCTTGACTTGATTCAGTCATCTTTGTCCTTGAAGGGATACATTTTAACCAGTCTTCTTTTGTACTTTTTATTCCTGAAACTGTTTAAATACTTGTTTACTCCTCCATGTTAGCATAATAAAAACCAAAACCTCACCTCAATGTATAGAATACTGATGATATGCTATACCTATATTCCAGAGTTAATACAACCTTCTTTAAGGACTTGAAAAAAATCATTTCCTCTTGTGAGTATTTTACCAAAAAAAAAAAAAAATATATATATATATATATATATATATATATATATATATATATATATATAGTTTTTAATTGTCACATTAAGAAAACATTTTCTCACCTTGGCTGAATCACCAACGTTTCTCAGGGCATTCACAGGTATGAGAGATGAAGTTACTTTCTCTTCTAAATTCCAAATTTCTACTTACATCCAACTTCTCAGATTCTAAAAACCTAATACAAAATGCCTATTGAAATCACCCTTTTTGGTTTCAGTTTTATTTGCTGACAGGAACTCCTTATGTAATTCTGGACAGCCTGAAGCTATGTAAAACCAAGCTGGTCTCAAATACAGAGATCTTCCTGTCTCTGCCTCCCAAGTGCTGGCATGAGCCATCATGCCTGGCCTTGAAATCAGCTATTTTAAACAAAATTATTTTTGTATTCTATATCTATGACCTTCCACAAAGAAATACCATTTATGCTATAATTTTATTCATCCCAACTGACATAACCAAAAAAGGGGGAAAATCCCAAATTAAAAATTCAACTAAAATCCTGTATTTTTCCAACCTGAGTTTCACTGAACAATGTATTAGGTATAATACCTACAACTTTATACCTTCTTTTAAGACCACAACTATTCATCCATATTCTCCTTTAATTCTGCACTTCACAGAGATGCTACCTGTAACTCATGACTGCTATTTTGGCTTTATAGTTTTTTGTTTCTGAAACTGTCTTTTTTCTTTTGGAGCATGGAAACACAACTCCCCCACTACCACAAATCATGCAGTCAAGCTTCCCACATTTGGGAAAATTGCAGGGGTCAGTACACATCAGGAGTGCAACGGATAAGCCTCGCCCTAAAAAAAACCACCTTCATGATCATGGATGGCATCACCCCTGCCAGGTAATTAAGTATATTGAAACAGTCTTATAGCCAAGGCTGGACCCCCTAGATTCTTCTGCCACTAGCTTTACACATGTACCACTCTGCCCACTCACCATTTAGACTTTTGTGACTAATTTGAGATTAATTTGTTTCAAGCAATCACACAGCTCCTACAGGCCTTCTATTTAATAGGTCAGAGATGCTACCATTTAACTTTGGGGATAGCATCTTCACCGTCAGTGTCAAAGTAATAAATGTAACAAACTGACCCACAATTAACAAGTATAGTACCTCCCAATATTTGAAACAAAGTTTCACATAAGAACCTCTTTGAAATTACATGTACAAAAGGAAACCAGGTTGAGGGTGTCTAATACCAATACTGGTGGTTTGACCACCAATACAACAAAATTTCTTGAAATAAATGCATATTTGATACTTTAAAAACTTTTATAAGAAATGCTTTTCACAGTGTAGTTTCTCAGGGGCTAAATATTTGCACTCAGTATATGTTAAAGTTGAAAATCTTGTCAGCACTAATTTACTATAATTTGAAATAAAAAGCAACAAACAAAACAAATAAATGCTGCCCTATTCACCCACTACTAGGATTACATCTCTACATAAAACCAATAGTTGGGCCTTGTGGCCTACTTTTCTACCACTTAGGAGATGAAGACAAAGGGATCTGAATTAAAACCAATCTTGATAACATGGTGGTTTAACACCAACCTTAATTATTTGGAACTCTCCCCTCCCCACAAAGAAAAAAGAGAAAGAAAACTATACTGGACCTTGCCTAGGTGCTTGCTCTTTCTCAGGCTCAGGATCATCCTGCTTGTCAACGGAGCTTGTATTCTTCAATAGTACATCTGGACATAATTTAAACTCCAGCATACTAGGTTTCTCTACATCCTTTGGCTTGGGTGTATATGCCCCACTCTTTTTCTCTGCACTAAGCTTCTTGGATGCACTATCCAATTTGGTGAGACATATGCTTTCCCGTTCTGTGCATTTAAATGCAACTCGATTCAAGTACTGTTTCCTTTGTTCCTTTACCTGGAGAGTCATTTGTCTGTACTCATTACTCATACTGGTCTTATTATTAGAGGTTTTGTCAAACTGCTTCCCGTTACTATTATTTGACATAGTATGTGATCTAGACACTTCAGAATGGTGGATCTTGAAATCTTTACCATGGCTGGTAGAATTATGTTCTGGTTCTTTGGAGGTCTCTGCATTGATATCCTGCCCCTCAGTTAACTTTCCCAGGCTTCCTGCTACAGATTGCTTGGCAGTCTTTATGTGTTCAGAGTCACACTGAGCATTTTCTACACAGATGTTTTTGGAAATATTTACATGTTTGTCTTTCTGCCGTTGTAAATATTCCTGCACAGTTATAACTCTAGTACTCTTAGAGGAGCTACCTTTTGAGTCTGAAGATTCAGGACTTGGGACAGTCTTCTCTTGAACAATGGCTCTTTCATTTGATTCTGTTAGAGTACTGTATGACTTGAGTATATCTCCAGCATTTTTGTTCTGCTCTTGCTTTTCATATCTCTTCTTTTTTATTTTCACATCTGGGATACTTATGTGGTCTGTCTTTCTTTTTTCAAAGTATTTCAGTCTGGAGCTACCTGCTTTGAATTTTAGTTTTTTCTTTTCTGATGACACTGACTGTACTGAAGAGGCATTTTCCCTGCATGAATCTGTATTACATTCTACAGGTGCTTTTGCTGGATTTGAGTCTTGGGATGTGTTATTTTTCTGTAGGTCTTCCTGAGAAGCCTGTTTAAAAAATGTCATTCTTTTATCAGAATTGGAAGTCACTACATGAAGTATGTCAGGGTTTGCTATTTTACTTCTTTTTAAGGGATTTGATCTGTCACTTTTAGATGAAATATTTTTTAGATTTTGTTCCATTTTCAGTGAACTACCATGCCTTATTTTAAAACTACCTTTTTTATCAATTTTGTAACATTTAGCTGAAAAATGACAGGTTAATTCCTGTTCCTCCCTGCTGTCTTTTGCTTTAGATGTTTTGGTCTTTTCATCATGCATTTCAGAAAAATGTCCTTTCTTAGCTGCTTGGGTCTGAGGAGTATTTGGGTTATTAGAAACAGGATTAATTTCAAAAATAGTGACTCCATTATTACAGGGCTGCTCTCCTTGTTTGCAGCCGTTGGTATCCACACACTGGTCTTTCCCCTTCTCTTCTGTGGAACCACACTGACACTGTGGCACACCCTCATAAACCATTGAGAGCCAACCCAAGGCACAGCAATGGATTTTGTCTTCCTCTGGGCCCAACATTCCAATGTCATGACTTTCTTCTCTGGGGACCTGTGACTCACATGGGCTCTTCACTTCTGCAACTTTTTTATTCTCAGGTTCTGCCAACTTGTCTAAGTCACAGAGCTGTTCCTCTTCAGGAAATAGTTCTTTGATTTGTTCAGAGTTTAATACTGTAATTTTTATTTGGTCTGTACTATCCGCAGACACTTTACTAGTTTTAACACCAGTTTCATTTTCTAAGATTTTATGTGTTTTTTGCTGGCCCACAAACACTTCATGTCTGTTAGCGGTTTCAATGCCATACGGGAACTCTTTTAAAAGTTCTGACAGCTGATCCTGTAGGTATGAGATAGATTCACTTTCATCATTAATCTCGTTTACTGCAGGAAGACTGTAGGATGACTTTTTGCTAACCATATTAGTTTCCAGAGAGTGAGGATCCTGCTGAAAAGCAGCCGGTAAACACTTGTCCTTAGGTGTGTTTTCCTTTCCACCAGTGCATTCCCCACTGCTGCCTTCTATTGTTGCTGTGTTTGCTTCCACATAATCACAAGATGTTGGCTCTTCAGGTTGCAGAGGCTCTGGCTGCTCGGTGACCTTATGAGGAACATCGGTACTCTGTACACACTTATTTTTTTGAAAGCTTAAGTCTTTATTTTCAGTGGTGTTATCTACTTGTTCTTGTTGACTGTTAGTTGATTGGTTAGGTGAAGATTTCTGGGGCTCATTTTGTACAGAGTTGAATATTTCGGCTATCTGGGAATTGTAAGATACATCCCCTTCTGCAAGAGAACAGATGCTTTCGATTTGTAACATGGGTCCACTCTCAATGGCACTGTCCATAGGGTTAGGCAGAGCTTCATTGCTCAGGGGAGAGTGTTTTCCTAAGCTGTTATCAGCTATGTCTGAATTACCCTGTGTTGGCTTCTGCTGGTTGTCTTTATGAATAGGCAGAGAAACCTCTGCTGATAGGTTACTACCTGCTACTGCGCCTATAATATCAAGAGGTAAAGCAACAGTTTCTGCCTGTTGGTTTTGTAAGCTACAAACACTACCTTCCTTAACAACTGGGTACACTGTTTCAGGTAAAACTTCAGGCACTAACTCTTTTCCAGGTAAGGTATTAGTATCTGAAAGAACTAAAGGTGACACCACAGCAATCTGAAGCTCGGTTCCTTTTCCAACAGCTACACCCGAAGACTCACCACTTGGTGTGAGAACTGACAATACTGTTTGTGATGAGTTCATCATTTTCTGAGAATTTCCAACACCAGAACAAAAACTCGTAACATTAACTTCATTCATGGGATTTGAACTGCCAACTACTGTTGTACTGACTCTTGCTGTGTTGCACTGTTTTTCTTCTAAAGGGTTTGGAACATTTTCTTCTGTGGTTTTTGGAGGTTGGTTTTTCCAAAGAGAAAGACATGTTGCTAGCAATTCCATGGAGCAATCATTGCCATTCTTAGCAGACATTTCTTTTGCTGATAATTCAGAATGCTGAATTGGCTCAGTATAAGAAGTATTGGCTGTTTTACTACAACCAGCTGCCATCAAAAGACTTTTATTAATTTTAATCTTTCTTGCGAGTTCTGAAAATTTTCTTTTGATTTCTACTAGTGATTTAATATCCCTTGCCAGCTTTTCTTTTGTGGCATTTGTGTCTATTTCTTGATTTGTACTTGGATTGTAGAAATATTTTCTTTTCTCTTGATTATTTTGAACAAGTGCCTGAACACCATCCCCAGAAGATCTAACGGATTCACCGTAAGACTGCTTGTTATTTATTTTCAACTCACAGAATTTTCCAAGATTGACAATTTCATTAGTGTTTTGCCACTGCTGCTTAAAGCCTCTGTAATCTTTCTTATTTTCAGATGAGTGCAATTCTGAACTCTGAGGAACTTCCATAGGCAAGGGTTTGGAAATAGGCTGAGCATTTTGTACATGTTGGTTTCCATATCTACAGCTGTAAGGAAGGGAGGAAAGTCTTTTGCTGGTTTCTGCAGCATACTGATGTGATGACAAAGATGCAGAATGCTTTGTCTGTAAGGCCTGTGTGTAAGTTGGAAGCTGATTATTTTTAACTTGTAATGGTGTAGTAGCTGGCAGTATGCGGGTGTATTGCTTTAGAGGTGGCCTGTGTTCTGAATAACTAAGTTCATTGGAGGTATACTGTGTCCAGTCAGTCAGCTGATCTGGCATGAAGTGATTAAGTCCCTGATTTCCTTGATACGTTATACGAATTTTTCCAGAATC
Source organism: Micromys minutus (assembly GCF_963924665.1). Lineage (NCBI taxonomy): Eukaryota > Metazoa > Chordata > Mammalia > Rodentia > Muridae > Micromys > Micromys minutus. The sequence goes on from NC_137972.1 coordinate 288,818, forward strand.
TAAAGGAACCATTTGTAGATGCATAGAATAGGTATCTGATGTGACAAGCTGACTCTGTGGTGGATGCATATAAGGTGTATTAGTCCCTCCACCAGGATTATGGGATATGGTTGCTTCCGTAAGGGAAGGCATTAAATTTACTGATGAGCCCAACCAGACATTTCGCAAAACGCCTGAAGACACTGTTTGCAAATTGTGGTTTGGTTGTTGGGGTCCTTTAACATTTGTACATACAACTCTTTCCACTGAAGACTGTGAGGCCACAACTGTCCTGCTAGGCATATTAGAAACAGGGATCTGAGTCTGAGGAGTTACATAATTTCTGCCACTCGGAAGTGGCTGTGAATCGGAGTTTGAATTACTGGAATACATGCATGCTTCTTGGTTATGGGCAGGATAGCCGAAAGAACTCTGAGAATTTGTAGAAGTCAATAAAAACTGCTGTAATATAGATGACTGAGTTTTAGAAAATTGTGAGGGTTTGGTAGCATTCTCTGGTCTTGTATTCCAATTCATAGCTGATCTGACTTAGAAGTATTGTAAAGTCTGTGATTTCGAATGTCATAAATCTGCAGGAAACACAAATAAAGATCTTTTATTAAAAATGAGACCATCCCTTAAATATTTATTTATTTATTTATTTGAGACAGTCTTTCTGACAGGAAACACAAATAAAGATCTTTTATTAAAAATGAGACCATCCCTTAAATATTTATTTATTTATTTATTTATTTATTTATTTATTTATTTATTTACTTGAGACAGTCTTTCTGACCTAGAACTTCTGTAGACCAGATTGGCTTCAAACTTATGGAAATCATACCACCTAGACAAAAGTTTTTTTTTAAAGAAGCAAACCATATCTATGGTAACTAAAGAAGGACCTCAAATGAATAAGGTGTACCCTCAATCTGGAAAGAGAATTAGTAATCAATGGTGAAGATTCACCTGTTACATTTAAGTGGCATGCCACGTATCACTCCAATAGAATATGGGGATTCCTGGGACAAGGGGTCCTCAAAAGCTAGGTGGGTAAGGATTCGGTGACAAACAGAAACACAGAGGAGTTTGAATCTGAGTGTATTTTGTAGCTCTCAAGCAAGGATTTTTATACATAATGAAACAGGCATTAAAATTCTTAGATGTGTTTAGTGAAGCAATAATGGATAAGATAGATAACATCGTCATTTAGCACAGTAAATCACAAAATCATCCAAGGCTAATGGCATATTTCCAAGAACAGGTTAAGTAATTTTTATGGTCAGTTATCATTTAACATCTAGCACCAAATTTTTATGACACTTCAGGGTGTAAATTTAAACTATTTTAATTCTTTTTTATTTAAGGCTTTCTTTACCTAAGCCCACTTCCAATGGCATAAGTACAGCCATATGAAATTTTATTGTTGGGAAACTTTTTTTTTCATAATACTATTTTGTAATTTTGTAAATGATTCCTAGGTACTGGTTTTCCCAGAGGTAAGGTCATGACTAGTAACCCCATCTCAAGGGATGGTTTCTTAGCCATTTTTCTAGCTCAAAATCTCTATCTAGGCTATCAAGAATATGTTATAATATGGAAAGGGAAGAAGATAAAACAGATAAATTGCCATGAGAACTGCTGCTCAATATTTTGTTCTAGACAAAAGTTCCACAACCAGTTCACTGAGGCCTCCTTCTTTTGAAGTTTTCGCCTCAGTCTTAGGAACTTGCCACACGGATTCCACTGGGGTTGGTGTGGCAGTGGTACTTTTCTGGTTTTATTACTTTTGAGATGTAGGTGATGGACTACAGTCTCAGGCATGCTAAGCATCCATTCTACCACTAACTATATGTTACCCTTTTCCACTTATTTTGATAATTTTTTTTATTCTATACAATCCATGCTAGCTTACATAAAAAATTCTTACTGAACATCCCCACAGTTTGGGGTATACACAATATTGTCTTTTCATAAAATTTCTAAGCATAAACAAAAGTTAATAAAGCTTACTACCCTACTTCTCAGCTACTCAAGAAGCTAAAGGAATTGTGATAATGTCTGGACAATGTGGAGAGACTCTATCTGAAAAACGGAATCATACCAAACACAATCTACTTTTTGTGTTTCATTATCATACACAGGCAGGCTATTTTACGTCATTAAGCATGTATCTATGTAGATAGCATTCTACTTACAGCTACATTAATCCTCACATACCAAAAAATTTACTTGAGCCAGGACTGGTTGTCCATGTCTATCAGCAAGAAGCTGAAGCAGAAAGACAGCAAGTTTAAAAAAGCCTACCTGGGCAACTCAGTGAAACCCCCATCTCAAAGTAATTCCTTTTTGAAGTATAGATCCTGAGGTGTGGCTACATGACTTCAGAAAGCTGCAGGAATGAGATAATGTCTAAGTAGAAATGTATTCTAACACAAACAAGACCACAAGACCAGAGAGGTGTAAAGGAGGAATTTAAAGAATGGGACAAAGAAGATTTGCATTCAATTCTATTTTTAGTAGATAGCTAAACTGCTGTAGGAACAGCTGTGGAAAAACAAAAACTTAATCATTCTGAAGTGAAGCCAGAGTCATTATCCAGTGTCTGTCTACCACTGTCCTCCTTTCCAGGACCCTGTGTTGCCCAGGCTAGCCATAACAACAAAGAAGAAAAATATATTTGATCTTTGTGCCTAGTACAAAACTACATCACCTGCAATGCTCTGGGTGACAAAAGCATCTTCCTGTCTTCTGTCAAGAGTTTCTTTTGCTGACATTTGAATTTACACTGAGATAAGAGAAGAACCCAGGAGGCACTCAGCACCAACAGGACAGAACGTTCAACCTCACCCATAGCTTTAGAGAGCAGGAAGAACCAGAGTTTAACTCTGCAAACACCACTACTGAGTGAGATGTCATACAAGGTAGTATTAAGAGGGTAGTGTGCTCTGACTAGAAATGAGAACCCCACCTACCCCTTAAAAGAGGGGAGAGGGGAAAAGCTTGCCACATCCACCTCATCCTTCAGTTTTATTGAGTATAGCAAAGAAAAGATTGTCACAAGAACCCCTTAATTTTACAATAGTCATCAGAAGTGCAAGATTCCCAGGAATGGCATTTGGGACTGTCTTGTAGAACTGAGCCACTTAAATGGTAAACTCTGATGACACAGAATTGGATGAAAGGGCAGGATACCCAAAAGGTATACACAAAAAAAAAACAAAACAAAACAAAACAAAACAAAACAAAACAAACTAGAGAATAACCTGGCAGGGAGAAAATTCCCTGTTGTCACATGTGTTACATGGAGTATGAGACTACAGCATTAAAACAATATGGGTTATGGGAAGATATACCCTAGAGTTGCTGGAAAAACCAAAGGACCTTGCAAGGAACATACCCTAAAGACAAACTTTGAGAGAAAATACACAAAAATTCTGGACTTACAGACTGCAGAGACTGTTGGATGAGCATCTGTTACATTTTGCTATGTCTCATGTGTGTGTGTGTGTGTGTATTAGTACAAAATGTTATCAGTACTTTACCACTGTCCCAGTTCTAGACAAAGCTCCCCAAATACCAACAGATTTGAGACTGGGCCTCACTATTTTGCCTTATCTATTAATTTGAGGTGATCCTGCTGCCTCTCTACTTCTCAAGTGCTATATAATTACAAAGCATGTTCAACCATGACCAACTAAAAACAGCTATACATCCTAGTAAGCCCATGATGGAGACTGGAAACTATTGGATCTGGGAATTCTTTGGCCAGCCAGCCTATGTGAAACGCCCATTCCTGTTTCTTACCTGGGTGCTTGAGATTTAATTCAGGCCACGTGGTTAAATGGTAAACACTCTTATACCCTATATATTTTAGTTATTTCACAGGAGTATGTAGATTTGGTGATGTTAACTGGGGGTGGGGGAGAATTTGGAGGTTTTAAAAATGAGCGTATTGTTAATAGAGGTGGCTTTTGAAGCCACACCCTTCCCAGTTAGCTCTCATTGCCTCATGTTGCCTCATGTTGATGGCCCAAGATCGAAGCTCTCAGCTACTGCTCAAACTCTCTTAGTCATGGCATCTAGACAGCAATAGAAAAGTACTAAGAGCCTAAGGGTTTTTTTTGGTTTTGTTGACTCAAAACATAGAATTTTCTTAATATTTATCAACTGAAACATATTTTACATGTTCAGGGGCATAGTATAATTTAATACATATTCTCAATGCACAATGGTTAAAGGTTAAATGAGGCAGTAAGCCCTTCTACCTGTTTAAATTTTAATCATGTGAGACTTTGTGTTATTTTTAACACAAATAAAAAAAATTTCTAAAAGCTTGCATTTATCAAATACTGTTCTACTTAAAGTGACCCTACTATGATATGCCCAAATCAGAATAAGCTGAGCATAATGGAGCTGCTTGAATTTGTAGCACATAGAATGAAGGCTAAAGCAAGTGTATCATAAATTCCAGGCCAATGTGAGCTACAAAGTAACACCCCATCTCAAAAAAAAAAAAAAAAAAAAAGAAAAAGAAAAAGAAAATAGAAAAACAAGAGCTAGAGGTTAGCTGTACCTGTCAACTTGTCTCAATGAAGAATTGCCTAGATTAGGATGCCCAGTGGACATGTCAGTGGAAGACTGTTTTCATTATGTTAACTGTTACAGTGACCAGTCTGTTTGCAGCACCATTCCATGGGTTTGGGCCCTGGACAATATAAAAGTAATTAGCATGCATGCATACATTCTGTCTACTTCATAGGAAATTCCTCAGAAGTTCTTGCCTTAATATCTTGCAATAACAGACTATAACCTGGAATCACTAACCAAATCATGATTTCTCCCCCCTTTTTGCCAGAGTATCACAGCAACATGGAAGAAATTATGGCAACTGTCAAAGTGGTTGCCATAGGAAATGCAAAGGCTGGTTCCTATGTAAAGCCCAGCATAGTGGCATGAACAGATAATCCCACTTCCCTTATGAGATGTATTTGTGAGGTTTGACGCCAGCCTTGGAAGCATAGTATCCTGTCTCCAAAACAAACAAACAAAAAAAAAAAAACAAAAAACAAAAAACAAAAAAACATAATGGAGTTCATTTTTCATATTCTATTGTATTTCCATTCAGAAACTAGGCCATGGAGCATGTGCTGTCTATCCTGGGTGAAAGGTACTCTGCTTCTGCAGCTGATCTACCTAAGTCCCTTTAAGGCTGGCTGTTGTGGCCCGACTTAGCACCTCAAAGTGACACAGCAGAAGACTAGGGAAAGCAGCCTGTGGGAACTGTGAGGTTCTAAATTGGGGTATCAGAAGAAAGGGGGAGGAGGACTTATTTCTGCCCTTTGTTCTCAGTACTTGTACGACTCTCATGGCATGTGTTCACATGGTAAAGAAGCTCACGAATCTGAATATAAATTCAGTCATAAATTGAATAAGAGGTTATAACCGAGAATGCCTACCTACACGCACTTATACTAGGAGCAATTATCTGGCTTAACTTTCACCATTTGTTACTGGCTTGGAGGGTCATGGGAAGAAACTGTACCTAAGCCATCTTTGAAGTTTTAGACAAACTCAGTCAATATCTTATCTCCTGTTTTTGCACCTGGGGTCACCTTTATGACCTTCAGCTAATGGTTTCTGTGACCCCTTGGAATATGCCCTAAGTACTAGAAGTCTGCTGTTATCTCAGAAGCAATTAAGCAGTCCTGTTAGAAAAGGAACTCGAATGTTAGGGGGTTAGGGTGTACCTTTTGGAAACAATGGTAACCCTTGCAAGCTAGATGTTTCTGTGGAATAAATGTTCTTTGCCTCTGCATACTATCTGAGTCTCCAGTCTTCCTTCAGTGATTTTCAGACCCTTAAAATAACCAGGTATGATACTGTGCTCTTGGAGTTGGAAGGCTAAGGAAAGAAAACCACTTAAATCCCAGTACTCAGGCAGCTTACTGCAAAGTAACAAAACTTACTACCTAGAAGCAAAGTGTACCATTTAGTTTTGGAGATTTGTTCTTACATAGTATTACTACTCTTCCTATTTCCTACCAGAAACCTGAGAAGACGCTTATTTTTTAAAAGTATAGGAAGTTAATAAAGCTGACTTGAAGGAGGGTGGAGAGGATGGAGATGACTAGGTAAAGAGTCTTCACTCAAAAGTTGTATGAAGATCTAAAATTCTGTGATGGTTAGTTTTAGCAATAAACTTGATATAATCTAGAATTCACAGCCTAAAAAAAGCCAAATGAGGCTTTTTTAATTACCTAGATTAAACTCACCTATGGGCATCTTGATTATGTTAATTGAGGTGGTTCTGAGTCCCAGACTTCCTAAGAAAGCAAACTGAACACTAGCTTACAGGCTCTCTTTCTTATTCTTAACTGTGGATGGAACCAGGTGCTTCAAATTCCTGCTTCAACTTCCCAACAAGGATAGAGTGTAACCTAGAATTGTATGCCTTATAAGCGCTCTCTCCCTTAAAATACCTTTTGTTATGGTGGAGACATGACACCCAACCCTAACCTGATGGCACTGTGCTTCTGCCTGCCCAGAAATGAACTCTAATGACTGGGACAGTCATTAGAGTGCCCAGACCTCAGTAATAATTTATCTCTGTGATAAAGCATAAAGGAACTTAATATGGAGCCAGACAGCCATCCCTTAAGGGTCACTCACCTTTTTTCTCTGGAATGCCTGGGAGGTCCTAGTGGCCTGCAGGGGAGATAGGGTAATGGGCTCTGAGATATTAACCGCTGCCTACGTTTCTATAAAACCTGCTTAATTGCTGTGGGAAAGGGATGAAATGGGCTTTTTATTACTCTATAGTGGGAAAGTAAGAAATAACTGAGGGCAGTAAAACAATTTTCCTGCCCAGCTGCAAATTCATGGGCTGTTGCTACACCCACCTTTCTGATGTCCACCCTTAACCCACCTTCTGCATGGCATGCTGCTCAGCAATAAGGCTGTTGTCCTTCTGCTAGCAGTAAGAATAAATTCATTTCATCTAAATCTGAATTGAGTCTAAGTATTTGGTGTTTTAGGGTTACACAGCAACAGGAAGGAAACTGGGACAGGAGCTATTAACAGTCATATGAAACACATAAAGGGTCCATCTTAGAGAGCCCAAACTATACATCAAGGTCCAGAAATACCTACTTCTAGAAGTGTTTAGGTAGCGTCTACTACGTAGAAATAGACAAAGTATGCCATTTAGTTTTTCAGGGGATTTAATTTCATAGGTTATTACTACTGTCATTATCTCCTATAAGAACCCTGAGAATATGCCTATCAAAAATGTATATAAAGCTATAAATATCAAGCTGAGTTGAAGGAGGGTGAAAGAATGCCCAATCAAAGTCTGCTGAGTAAATATTATCGAAAATCTCTGAACTCAAAAAAACTTGTTTTTCTTAAATAATAGTAATAATAATAAATGTAACCAGCATTTTATGTGACAGGAAACTTCACAAAGACTCAGTGAAGAATGAAGATTAATGGAAAGTATTCATCTTCATGTTTAGATTTAAAGAATTAACAGTTATATAGACATGTGATTAGAGAGATTGCTGGAGAGACAGTTCAAGCAGTTAAGAACTAGGTGGTCTTCCAGAGGACCCAAGTTTAATTCCCAGCAACCATATGGTAGCTCACAATCATCTGTTATAACAGTCCCAAGAGATCCAATGTACTTTTCTGGCCTTAAATGGTAAAAACATACATGTGGACAAATCATCCATCTACATAGAGTAAATTAATTTAATTTAAAAAATGATGAGATAAAAAGGTAAAATCTAATGGACATATGCAAAATTCAGCCACGTTTGTCTGTCTGGCTAACTTTTTTTTTTTCTTTTTTTTTTTTTTGGCCTCCTTGTGGTACTCTTTCCTCTAGGTTTGGGGCAAGAACCTCTGTGAGTGAGGCTGGCAATCTACTGTCCTAACAGACAGATCAGAGAACTCTTATAACCAGTTCTTACAAAGAAGCAGAGGGTAGAGAGCAGAATAGCCTTTCCACATTCTGTGGCTGGCTTCATGAAGAGGGGTTTAAAGACAGGAGGATGAGAAGAGCAGAGAGAGACTTACATCACAGGTCCTTTTCTTCAAAGGACTCCACTGACAAAGGAGCCATACATTTAGAAGCTTTAGGTCCTGAGTCCCCAGTAAAGCTGACAGTAAAGAACTAGTTAACACACCATAGTATTATCTCACATTGTGAGTATACCTCACATTGTGAGGGATTTTCTTTCCTTGTCTGGGTCTACATGTTCCTGCTGTCTGCCTTAGGACAAATCCTGAATTCCTGCCACATATGCTGCCTTAACTCCTACCCCAGGATATTAAGCTCTTCCTGTACATTTTTTTTTTCACTTGCCAGCCTGTTTGTTAACAAGCTTTCACATTACAAAATAAAGTTTGTACAAACAGTACACTGATGTGATTAAAGTGAAAGCCAGCATTTCTAATCCGCAATAAAAGCACCAAAACAAAAAAACAAAAAAAAAACAAAAAAACAAAAAAACTTGGGCTGGAGAGATGGCTCAGTGGTTAAGAGCACTGACTGCTCTTCCAGAGATCCTGAGTTGAATTCCCAGCAACCACATGGTGGCTCACAACCATCTGTAATAAAATCTGATGCCCTCTTCTGGTGTGTCTGAAGACTACAGTGTACTCATATACATTAAATAAATATTTTTTAAAAATTCTTAGACCTTTCATTAAAAATCTGCAAAATTACAAATGCCAACAATTCAAGGTAATGCTACTTTTCAAGAATTCCAAAAGTATGATTTAGTATCCCCAGCCTTCTATATCCTGAACCACAGGGGGAAAAGGTCACTCTAAATAGGCTTCCTAGTCTGATAGGTTTTATATAATCAATTTTCCTGAACTTTACATCATAATACAACTCTAGTCTATAATAAATAAGTTAACCTTTCAGAAATGCACATGTGCCAACAACTACAGGTTGTCAAAGCAGTGAACACCTGTAATCCCAGCAGCAGAGGCCGAAGAAAGAGGGTCACAGCTTTGAGGCCAGCTTTTCTTATGCAGCAAGATCCTGTCAAGAAAAATAGATGAACAAAGAACAAGAAATAATTGTTCTGAACCCTTTAACTACATTACCTTCTTAACATATTAACAAAGGCATGCCATTCCCTCCTGCACAAGCAGTGGCACTTAATTTATCTGCATTAACTTGGTCATAATCAAACAACAAAATACAATATAGAAACTTCAAATTTAATCAAAGACTAAAAACAAGGCAAATTGTGTTGGTACTGATTCTGTCATGTTTCTAATCCCTAAACACTACTGCACAGCAAGTCTACATAGCACTTACTTTGTATTTAGCATTTTAAATAACCTACAGATAATATAATATACACAGGAGAATAAGCCGAACTTACAAAATACAAATGTAAGCATCCTCGGGTTCTGGTACCTCAAGGAGTTTTAGACCCAGAGCTGAGAATGGGGCTCAACTGCAGAACACAGAAGGCATGGTTCCCTAATAGTACAGAAAAGGAGGTAAGGATTATATTAATCAGTCAAAACACGGGCTACCGAAAAGCTTGGAAGTGGCCATTCTTACACTTGGATAAAGGAAAAAGTTGTATGGTCCTGTCAACAGGAACAAGGGAGGCAGAAGAATAATATGTGGCTGTGTAAGTCTGATTCTTGTGGTTCTAAGTGAGTTCAGTACCTCCACAGATCCCTCAAGTATGCAAGAAGTGACCTAAACTGGGTTGATCATTAATAAGAGTAAATCATTATGGCAACTGTTATTTTACCTTTTTTCTTTTAAACCAATCCAACTACAATACAAATTCTATTGAGAAGCATGGACCACTCACCCAGATGTCTGGTCCATAGTGACAGAGCTCAATGGAGTTAAGATTTCAGTTCCTGGGAACATGGCTTTTCCCAATGAAGACGACTGAAGCTATCAGTCACAAGGATGTTGACTGCTCAGTCTGTGATGCATTTGAGAGATCCTGTATCTCTTTGTGCACCACTGCTTAATCAGATTCCAGTTACAATGATAACTTCATCCCATTGTATGACAGCTTTCTGCTGACTCAGTCCCATTTCCCCCTGTAAATACTAAGATGCTAGCTATTCTTAATAAACTTGCTTAGCATAAACTTCCAAACCTTAGCTTTCCTGCCCTTTTTACTTTATCCCCTCATCCTCCCTCTCTCAGAAACCTGCCACTGAAGAATGGCATGACAGTCACATAGAATTTAAAATACAGACTTATCAGGATGTATATCAGTTAGTCTTTAGTGGCATAATGGACAGTAAATTTCAGTCATGATGCCTAGCACAAAGTGGTTTAGAACTCATTACACAGAAGAGGCTGTCTCAGTGTAAGAGTCCTGGTATTACCGGCTCATGCAAACATGGTCAGCTGAAACAAAAACAAAAACAAAAACCTCAGTGTGTGTGTGTGTGTGTGTGTGCATTGATACCATGCTGCTCAAGAAAACTCCCTGGGTCAAAAGAATAAAAATGTTTCATTAGTAATATCACTGTATGATTGTCCTCAAACTCAGGTCTACCTAACTCTCCTCCCAAGTGCTGAGATTAGAGGCATACACAATCACATAGGAGAACAACATTTTTCATTCAACCCATAACAATTAGCCAAAAAAAATCCACAAATGTTTGTGCTCAAATGAATTTAGTTCTCACATTAAACCTTGAAAGGTTTAAAACCAGCTCTAAACAGAATGTTGTTACAAGACAAGAAAAAACCACCCAATTGAATTCTTTGAAGCCAATGCTATCCTTTACAAAAGGAAGACAATCTCTCAAAATACAGACATAAACCCACCTCAAGAAATAGAATTATTAGTGCAAGGAAATTCAGTGCATATTAAAATTCTATGCCTGAAATGTATTCCAGTAATTCAAGGATAGCTCAACATCCCAAACTAATGAAGAATCAATAATATTCAAGAAGAATTAAAATCGGATGATATAAAGCAAGAGTATTTAAAATTTCCAACTTGGGCATAAGAGAAAGGCACCAGGGAAGAAGGGTGATAGAGAAAGGGTCTGCCATCAACTGAAGTAGTGATCTTAAGGATAATATACCATCAACACTCATTCTCAGGAAGGGGTTTTAAGAAGTCCTCCTCCAGGGCCCTGTGCCTCTCAACCTGAAAGTGCCTATGAGTTCACCAGTGATGATGTAGTTGTTAGACTCTTGGTCTCAGGGCCTAGGTTTCTTTCAGTCTTCATGTTCCCTCACAGGAGTTGAGAGCAAGCCTTGTGTACATCTAGGTTGGTTGATTCAAAGTATTTAAGAATTGTTAATAATGTACTGGCAAACATTAATGTGAAGTAATTGAATTCACTATTAAATATTATCAAATATTAGCATAATAAAACCATTGTTGAACATCATTAAATTCAGCCACAGACTTGAAAGGTGCAATGTCTTTACTAGCGAATTCTAATAAAACATTACAGATTGTTGTACAAAAAAAAAAAAAATTCCTCCTCCTTAGCACTTAGTATTTGCCAGAAAGGAGATGGAACTCATTGGGTGTACACACTGATATCCCCTGATTGAAAATATTCATTAGTAATATCACTGTATGATTGTCCTGTGTAAAGAGGACAAGGATTCAAAAACACTGGTACTTAAACCCCTTGTTACTGCAATCAAAAATCTATGTGAGAACTGCTGAAGGTTACAAAACTGCAAAAAATGAAATACCCACAACCCTTGCCATATTTAATGCTCTAAGAGTGACCTTTTCCCAGTCTTGCCAATTCTACTCAGTACTTACTAGGTGTTCAGGACATTGCAATTACAAATAATTAAGACATCCAGAAAAGTTGTGTATTTGTAGAAAACAGCATCCTCTATATAAACTGAGTTAAAAACTAAGTCTGAAGGCAAGCAAGAGAGCACATGTCTGTAATTCTACCATCAGGGATGTAGAGGCAGTAAGATCATTCTCTACTATATAGTAAGTTTAAGGCCTGCCTTGGTGACGTGACATCATGTTTCAAAAGTAGATAAGTAAGCCAGGTATGGTTTACTTGTATTTCTGTATTCACACCACTATAAAGAAAAAAAAATCACTAAGTTATCTTGAGGATAGTGGGCTTACAGCAAGACACTCGGTGAAGAGAAAAAGAAAATTAAAAGAAAAAGCAAATATGTTTCTACATAATTAAGTCAGAAACTAAGAAAGTTATTCCATGTATAGTAACATCAAAGACAACTTTAAGGAACCAAGAATGGTGGGTGGCATACCAGCACTCAGGAAGCAGGTTAGAGGCCAGCCTGGTCTACACAGTGAGCGCTAGTGAAGAGAAGTCGAAGTGGAAAATGTCCTACCCCTGACACCTCCAACCTCCAAATTCCCTAAATTCCAATTCTTCACACCACCCATGCCTGAAAAATGGAGATAAAGAGAACTATGGCCTAGCGGCCCACCCCAAGAAACATCCTTGAGTAAATAATTCTCAGAAAAACCAGTTTGTACTGACTGATAGTCACCTGACCCTCTGATCCCAGATAGTTAGAATGCCTATCACATGCTTGCTAGCCAATAGATTCAAAGGCCAATACACTTAGCCAATAAACTTAAACTGTAACCTTGCTGATGTAACCTGTACCCCTAAATAGTATAAAAATTGCTTGTAACAGCCTTTCAGGGTCATCTCTCCTCAGGGTGTAGGACAGCCCCGGTGCTGGATCAATGAGCCTCCTGCTTTTGCATGCTCGTGTCTCTGAGAGGGGATCTCCGGGATACAAAGACTCTCCGAGTTTTTCATTAGGACAGGCAGAGAGACTATCTCAACAAACCAAAAGAAAGAAAATAAAAACCAAAATCTTGCAGAAGACCCAAGTTCCCAGCACACATATTAAGCAACTGTTACAACTCCAAGCAGGACATGGAGACCACCACTAACATGTGCAAGAATATTTTTACTTTTGAGAAATCAAGAAGCCTGCATGCAAGGGTCAGTCGCTTACAAAAATAGTGACACCCAGACAAAGTTGTGCAGGCCTTTTCATAGGGAACTAGGGGAATTTTAGGGTTAGGATTAAGAAATTTAACTTTATTGGTGGGTGCTGAGGATATTACATGGGCCGATTTTTGAGTAGCTTGTGTTCAGGTGGTCAGTGGACTGCAATTCTGTGTCATAAACATTTAACCATAGGATAAAATATTCAAACCATTTAAAGCTGCCCAGCACAGATGACCCACCCTAAAATATCTCCCCATTCTTGTGGTTTTCTCCAGGTTCTTTGGAAATTTTATGGCCTTGTTTCTGGAAACTATAGTCTGTTCCTGGAGCTGGTGACTATGACCTAGTTCCTAGGACAGATGACTTAGGGGTCTGAGGGGGTATGTTATGGTCAGTTATTGGGATTGATGACTTTCATTTTGAAGTCAAGCCTAAAATGGAGTGTATGTTGTTATGGTGGCTATTCCTGACCATCAACTTGACTATTATCTGGAATGAACTACAATCTTGAATAGGAGGGCATACCTGTGATCTGGACCTCAAGGCTGGAAGTCTCAGATCCTGGAGTGGTGGTTCACATCTTTAATCGGGGCCACACCATCTGCGGGTGCTGGAGGCCTACATAAGAACACTGGAAGAAGGAAGAGGCACTTCTGTTGGAACCTACTTCTACCAGCTGGAACAACTAACCTCATGGGACTGAGCAACTACTAGATTCTTGGACTTTCCATCCACAGATGCCCATTGTTGGGTTAGTTGGACCGCAGGTTCTAAGTTATTGCAATAAATTCCTTTAATATATAGAGACAATCCATTAAGTTCTGTGACCCTAGAGAACCCTGACTAATACAATCATTCTCCACCTTTAATTCCAGCCCCAGAGATGATAGCTTTCTCCGAACTCCAAGGGCACCTGCCCTCACATGCACATACCCTTGCTTACACACTTTTTAAAGCCTTATTAGATTACTAAAAACTGAAACAACCAATCACACTGACCTAAGTGTATAAACAGTCTGCCTGCACCAATATCCATTAATTCTAAATAACTCGAAAGGCAAATCAAAATTGTTCTAATCAAGTGATTTTTAAGTCATTGTTCCTCTTTTTTAAAAAATTATTTTCTATAAAGCAGCCTGTTTCATTTCTAACGGGATCAGAGTCTCTCAATTTATACATTTTTTGCTTGTATGAAAATAAAAATCTCAGCCTCCTCTAAGACTAAGAACCCAAGGCAGAAAATAGTACAGCTCAAAGATAACTTTTACTTCTCCAGAATAGCTGGCAATCTCACTGGGCCAGCTCTAACTACACCCTGAATTTACTAGTTAATTTAGCATACCAAGAATTTTAAATACTGAATACCTGCCACCAAAAACAAAAACCAAAAAAAAAAAAAAAAAAGCCAGAATTCAGGGTCTTAAGGTTGTTTTCCTTTGCACTTAGTTTGCATTTCTATAGCCAAGGTGCATACAAACTCTACCTTTACCCCAACCTGAATGCTTCCTACTTTTGTTTGGCAAGGATGTTTCTAAAGAACTGGGAAGAAATGGCCGCTATACAAAAAATTCTTGAAGTTCACCTTAATTATAATAAACTTTAGCATGAGTACAATTCCCTAAAGGGCTAAATTCCTAAAGTCAAAGAAAGCACTGATGTCACAAAAGATATTAGAACTAATCAAATGGGGGGGGGGGTGACGGACCTAGGGCCAGATTAATATAGCCAACACATCCTGGTTTTGACCTCAGAGGATGGTTTGGCAGTGCAAATCTAATCCCAGCATTCAGGAGGAAGAGCAGTAGAATTAGGAGTTGAAAGTCATCCTTGCTAAAACAAGTTCAAGGCCAGCCTAGCTTTAAAATGCTTAAGGCCAAAAAAGAAAAAATGTACTTCCTTTAACCTAAACTCTATCAAGCAAGTACTACATTCCAGGAACTATTTAAGTAATGTTTGTTCTAAGTGATGGGTTGACTGCTGGGTGGCCAGCCTCCGCTTCCCCCATGTAACTTACCACAGTTCCATAATGTAGGTACTACTGTTATTCCATTTTACAGTTAAGGAAGCTGAGCTGGAAAGTCAAATTCTTCTGAGATTTTACAGTGAGTGGTAGAGCAAAATTAGAGGTTTCAAGGAAGACCTGAACCCAAGTAACATAACTATAGGAACCATAACCCCCATTAGCAGAAGAGGCTTTCTAACAAGCTTTATGGTCATGGACTAGAACCACAGAGATTATTGAGTGCAAGTGCTTAAAGACATGACTCAATAGTCAAGAGCATTTGTGGCCCTAAAAGAGGACCTAAGATGAGGGTCCCAACACCAACATGTGGCTGTAATTGCCTGTAACTCCAGACCTTCTTCTGGGCTCCACACACCAAGCACACAAACATGTGGGCAAAACACTTATGCCCATAAAATAAAGCAACTTAAAAGTAAATCTCTCCCCTATCTCATAAGGCCAAAAACAAACAAACAAACAAACAAACTGTTAAGTACCATATCAACATTTTTTTTCCTTAAGCTTTGCCATCAAATCCACTGTGTCCCACTGGTTTTGTGAAGGTTTTATTTGGTGACAGTTTGAGTCTTTCACTATGCAGTCCTTGCTAAACTGGAATTTAGACAAGCCTAGCCTGAGATCTGCCTGCCTTAGCCTCCCAAAAGTGGAAATTAAAGGCAAGCACATGCCAGGCCAAGTTCTGTAGGTTTAACCAGTGTTGATTCAATGATATTCTTTATTCCAAAATAAGTTACTCCATGGTGTAAACACTCATCTGGTAGAAGGAAGATAGGCTTTTATAAAAGGCAAACTTACCTGTAAATACAATTTTTACCGTTTAGTCTGTTCCACAAGGAGTGTATTCACACCTCTAATCCTAAGAAAAGCAAGAAACATTTTTTGGGGTGGGCAAGAAACATTAAGAGTTAAAGTCTAGTCATTTCCCTTAAAGTGGTCCTGAGAGCATACTAAGTTTACTGAATTGGTTGGTATCAGGTGTGCTAAGCACAAAACTACTGAACTAGGCTACTCTCAAAATATTTCCTGCCCTTAGAATTCAAGCAGGCCTCTCCAAACCCACTATTGTCCTATAACCCAAAGCAAAAGCACTTCTTTAGTAATTTTAGTGGATCGACAAAGGAGAACCTGATTATGGCTGAGTGGAGCAGTAACTAGGACCTTAGCATATCTGCATGGTAACAAGTTTCCCCTTAAACGTAACACATTTATTTAGCAGACAATTTAAATCCCCATGAAGTTCTGTAGCTGGCCTACTGAAATGCACGCCAGCTCACCCACTTTACCTGTTTTTTTCATTTTTCTAGGAAGGCACTCTTAATGCAATCAGCTTCCGAGATGCTGCGGGCCCCAGCACTCACTCAGGCCTGGGCTCTGGAGGGCGGAGCGCAAGGCAATTCCGCTCGGTCGCAAGGGGCTTGGGCGCGGAAGACCGATAGAGAAAGAAACCGAAAAGCAAAACAAAGCTCTGCTTCTCCTTCCGAAACCGGAAGGAACTTGAAGCTGCAACAAGCCCGCCTGCTACCTCGAGCCAACAACCTCAGACCGCGCCCGCCCGGCGCACAGCGATCCGGCGGTGCAGCGAGGTCACGGGCTGCGCCCCTCCGCCGGGGCAGAAGTGGCTTGAAACCCAGCCCCGAACCCAGAGCACAGAACAAAAGCCCGATCCGAAGCAGACCTGCCGCCCGGCGGGTGCTTGCTCGTCAATAGCACCGAACGAGGCCTCCGCCGAGCGCAGAGCGCGCAGGGGTTTAGTGACGGCCTCCGTCGGGGCGGGTCCTACTGGCTCCGCGCTCCGCCCCCGTGCGCTTACGCCAGGACCGTGGTCCTAGTGCCGGGCAGGTGCGTCTTCTGCAGACTGAGGGGAAAAGGAAGCTTAACCCTGAATCTGGGATTTTTATGTGAGAATCACCTGAGTGCTTCTGGAGTGAAACGCTAAGGGCCAGTGGAAATAGACTGTTAGGCTAAGGAATCACCACACAAACTGAAAGGAGTGAATTGACCTGATAGAATTGGGCCCCTACATGCAGGAATTAGTTCAATAAATGCTCTTTGCTTTTGCATACTATGAGTTTGGGGTATCATTCATCAGCGATTGATAGACCCTAACAAAACTATATGAACACTGATCTCAGTTAAGCAAAAATAGCTTACTGGAAAAAAAAAAAGTGTACTGAATGTATACCCTATTAATGAACGTTCAGGACTGCAAAAAGAACTCGGAAACATAATTGTAGTCCTAGTCTGTTCTCAGGATAGGCTTTTTATAGGAAAAAAAAAAATCAGGTTCGAAAGTTTAAAGGGCAAGAAGGGGAGCAGCAGGCTTACTAGGCAAAGTATCATCAGCTACCCTTTAAGCTGATTGGTCCCAAGTAAGGTATGGAGGCTGGTACATAGGTGGTGAACAGGGGTCAACATTGAGATAACAGAGCATGTGTATTATAATCACAACTTTCTGGAATATTAGTAACATTCTTCAATGTCAGCCACAAAAAAAATAAAAATAAAAATAAAAAAATAAAATAAAACCACAGCGAGCTCATACCCAGATGCGTGAAGGGCTGCTCGGTGATGATCTCTAACAAGCCATTTGAGACATAACAGTTCATATTGACCTTTGATTTGATAGGTCCTATGTAAAGCTTTGTGGAATTTCTTCAGATTAGGAAACCTCATAGAGAAGATTCAAAACATACAGAACAAAACAAGGCACATAGCCAGCACATCCCTACTCTAAGCCAAGTCACCTCCCCGTGTCGATGACTGGCAGGCATGTTATAGCAACACTATGAAATAGCTGGTAGACATGGAACAAAATGGCTGCAGCTAGTGGGGGCAGGCTTCAACAAACAAAGGCTGTTGATGACCTCATTATAAATGATCTGCAAATGAGATGGCAACGTCTTTTACAAAGTACAGGAAAGAAATTCACCCTCTGCTGGGTTTTTTAGTGGCACACACTTTTCATCCAGCATCTGGGAAGGAGAAGCAGGCAGATCTCTGTGAGTGGATGAGTCAGTCCATCCTGGCCTACATAGATAGGGTTATACAGACAGACCCTGAAGAGTAAAAAGTTGTCAAAGGACACTGATTCCTTGCCCTAGGGCCCTCTCCTCTGCAGGTAATTGCACCCGGAACTTTCTTGAGAAAAACAGTTCCCAGAATATCCACAGAAAGTCCCGATGACCTCTGTAGAATGTTTCAACGCCCAAGGTGGGCCCCAGGTGTATGATTCATGTGACACATGGTTTAACTTATGAATAATGTATGACTCTTCCCCTTTGAATTTCCTCATTCTCCACATCCTCCCCCTCTTTTGTGGTTTTTGCCTTTATAAGCCCGCCACAAGTTCAGGCCTGGGTCGAACTCCTCTACCCCTGTGTAATGTATGAGTTTCAACCCCAGCATGCTGGCCTGAGATCTCGCTCCATTTTACTTTCAATAAAGTTCCTCGTGCGATTGCAGCAAGTCTGGTCTCGGTACCTCGCTGGGTGCACGCCTCTCCTGAGATTTGAGTGAGGGTCTCCCTTTGGGGGTCTTTCAACCCCATCTCAACCAAAGAAACAAACAAAACAAAACAAACAAACAGAAAAAAACAATAGAAAATGCTGAAGCGTTCTGTCAGACCCAAACATGGCATGGGTCCTGCCCTTTCCCCTACTCTTTTGCTAAACCACTAGACTCCTTATTTGGCCACTTCCTCATGTCTGACTTATTCCTGAGGCTAACCACCAAGGTTCAGCTATCAAAATCAAAAAGCTGAGGCTTTCAAACCTAGAAGTTACATGATTAGGTAAAGGGGTTAAGAAATGCTATCCTTCAAACTGATAACGTTTGTTCAGTCTGCAAGGAGGGATCATACATCTGGAAAAGAACCTCTTTGACCTGGGAAGAAGTAACTCATCCTGTTATCAGTGACCAGTGCATTCTGTCCTGTTGTTACTGTAGGACCCCCTTTCGGGGACCCCCACTCAAGTCTCAGGAAACGGGGTTACCCAGTGAAACTCGAGAGACCTTCTTGCTGCAAAAGCACAAGGTAGTTTAATGACGGAGCTCTGGGCCGATACATATCTCACGCAGGAGACAGAGGCATCGACCCTGAACTCAATTAGGGGGACATATTTATAGAAAAAATTACATAAGCAGTTAGCAACAAGCACATAATAATTTTATTGGTTTATTCAAATTGGCACTCTGTCTGCTTTTGAATATGATTCAACTCTAGACCACTCTGTTTTGGGGCACACTGACCTTCATACTAGTTTTTCTCAGGACTGCAAGGCCAGCCTAGACCTTATCAAGTCTAGCCGGTCTGGGTTTGGGCCATTTCTTTAAACAAGTTTTTAGCCTTGAAGCATACTTGTCCTCAAAGCAGGGTCAGTGGGGCCAACTTGAAAATTTTAACTCTTTCAGTTACAAGCTGGCCACAGCTGTTATGACTTTTTGACGCAGGGAATGCTTGGTTGTCTTTTTCTCATAGCTTAAGGGTGGGGGGTCTTATCACTTCAAGGACATTAATTTTCTGATTTCTCAACACTGAGGCTTTCATGGAGGTGGGGAGGTGGGGATAGGGTGGGGTGTGAGGGGAAGTGGCTTGTTGGCTGCTTTTTGTCTCTTTAACTCTACAAGGTTATGAGTTAATCAAATGAATTGAACACATATACCTCTTTTGGAACAGCTGCTACAGTGTAGCCTACTAGCTGGAGATATAACTGTAAGGTAAAAGACAGGGAAAGGACATTTTAACCCTGACTTGACCCCAAGCCCAAAAAGTAAGCCAAAGAAAAAACCACCAGCTCCTAGTTTTACCCCAAGCTCAGAGACTTGGAAATCCCTAATCCCCTGTGACTCCTTAACAGCCAATGTTTCTATCTTAAGATACTTTCTGCGCATGCTTCACAAACCATATAAAAGCCTTCCCCTCAGTCTGACCCTCTGCTGTTTCTCTTCCTGTTCAGAAGCAGTAACTATGCTGTTTTTCTCCCCCAATAAATCTGTGTGAGGTTTGTTCCATGGGATGAATTTGTGGTATTCATTGCCTTTGGACTGCCAAGATGCCCTTGATCCAGAAAAGCCCTTAAATTGGTGTCAACGGCATTCCTGGTGCCTGTGCTCACTCTCAGGGTTTGAGCAATACTGGGATCCTATCCCTCATCTTCAGACCACACACAAGACTTATCTTTTGGCTCATCTATCGCTCCATACCTCATCCACCAAGGGTCATTCAGTAAGTTTCCCTAAGACAGAGGAGATAACCATTGAGTGTCTGGCACCCCTCTGATACACTTGGAAGTAAGGATACCCCCAGCAAAGGTCTTTATAGCTACCACTGGCCTTCTTCACCGACACTCTCCCCAACACACACACACACACACACACACACACACACACACAATCTCAGAGATGCAATTCTACAGGTTCCTTAGATCTGACTGGGTTATTGTGAGCCTTTCATGATCCACCTCTTCTGCCTCTCCATCAAGAACTGCTTGTAATCCCATAGCTTCTCTATGCCTTCATAGCTTTCATAATACTATGAGACCCTGTTTCCAGTTAATTTCCCATGGATAAGATCTCATTCCTGAGTTCAGTTTTTCATTGCCTTCTGGAGAGCCTTTGGGCCCCATCAAAAGCCCTGGTACCAGGTATGAGTCTCCTCAGGCTCTTAGACCTGATCCAGTTGAGTGCTATAACAACCCACAAAATAGCATGGACTTCCCTGAGGTCACTAGAGCTGCTTCGACACTACCCCCAGCCATGGGAATTGTATCATCCATTGACGGCACCCGCATCACCACTGTCATCGAGCCTAGGACAGAGGCCTGGGGGATTAAAGAAGAAACACACACGTGGGTCATTCAGTAATGGGTGAATGTCACCCAGGCTTTAATCGGGACTGTTTTATAAGGAGTGAACAAGAAAGTCTGGGGAGGCCAGGTGCAGTTAAGAGTGTACAAAACCAGATGTTTTCAGGGTCGGACAGAATGTTCTGGGGCGTGATTTAAAACCACAATTGGTACAAGGAAGGAGTTCTTAGCAAAACAAGCGGGGGAAGGGAAAATAAGGCCAGGCTCCAATGGTGGGTTACAACAATCCATATCCTCTCATTACCCTTTGGGATACCTCTTTGAAAACCTCCACCTGGCACCCAACTATTTACTTTTGCAATCATATTTGGCCTAAATATTCATTAGATAACCAATTAAATGGCCACCTAACTGCACCCAAGATCCCATTATTATTCATATTAGGGAAATAGAAAGAGTTTCCCTATTGTCTTAGTCAGGATTCTCTAGAGTCACAGAATTTATGGCTAGTCTCTACATAGTAAGGGAATTTGTTGATGACTTACAGTCTGTAGTCCAAGTCACTAACAATGGTCAGCAGCAGCTGTGAATGGAAGTCCAAAGATCTAGCAGTTTCTCAGTCCAACCAGGTAAGCAGGCGAAGAAGAGGGTATTTTCCCTCTTCCAACATCCTTATGTAGGTCTCCAGCAGAAGGTGCAGCCCAGATTAAAGGTGCATACCACCACATTCCAGCATTTTCTGATCTCTACTTCAAGCCTTCTTCTCTGTTCTCTACCTAACATCTAGGAAACACAAACTGCTTCCTGTCAAGCCTATAAGTCTCACCCTTATTGGCCTCCACTCTCAGCTCCTTCTCTCTATCCAGCCCCTCCTCCCTGTCCAGAGACAGGCCACCCTAATCATCGCTCTCTGGCACACACTTTTAGCCCACTGACAGGCTTCAGTCCTCCTGCTACTTGCTCCTGCTCCACCATGAAGTCTCCTCAGCCTCCCTCCACCTGACCTTGTAGGACCCCCTTTCTGGGACCCCCACTCGAGTTTCGGGACACGCGGTTACCCAATGAAATGTGAGAGACCTTGCTTGCAAAAGCACGAGGTAGTTTAATGGCAGTGCTCCAGGCCGATATGTATCTCACGCAGGATACAGACGTATCAACCCTGAGACTCAAAAGCTGGGGGTTTTTACTGAGAGAGGGTCGGGGGCTGGGAAGAATTAGCATGAGTACAAAGCTTACCCAACACTCACAGCTTACGTTCAGTCAGGAAGTCAGGAGCCTGAGCCCCACACATGACCTCCTCACCCCATTCCCCACTATGTGAAAGCATGGACTCTTCCTAGGGCCCTGGTATCTACACAAGAATTAACTACACTCTGAGGTTCCTCAGTCCCAGGCACTTAGTGTTTATACAAGATAAGTTACAGCTTTGCTAATGACTGTGAATTCCGGAGTTCCACAATCCATGATGCCCAGATGTCCGGAGAAATCAGTTAAGCCCTAAATCTCCTAGATAACAACTGACAAGATACCTCCCTCTGTGTGCTCACCCTTCATTCCATCCCCTTGTATAAGAGACAGCCTAAACAAATCATATTCAGAAAACTAAAACTAAGGGAAGTATAGGAAACATTATTTCTCCTTAAAGAGAGAATTCAGCATTGCAGAGACTGTCAGATTGTAGAAGGTCTTAATTATTAAAGACTAAAATATACTATGAAGAAAATACCAAAACCAGCAACAGGATTATCAGACCTTGAATTTAATTTCTTTTCACCCTAACCCAGCTGTAGGAGGTTGCTGGGACAGGCACTTTCTTACTAATCTCTCTCTCTGTCTCCCTCTGTGCCTCTGTCTCTTTCTGGCTCTATCTCTCATTCTCATAGAAAAAAAAAACAGAAGAGAGGTTGGGATCTCACACTGCTAATCCACCCACCTTCATTAAAGAGTTCCAATATATCATCCACTCTTACAACCTCATTTTCCATGACATTTAAAAGATTCTCACCAGCCACTTTCTCCCCTAGGAACACAGGCAAGTCTGGTACCAGCCTAAGGCATATGCAAATGAAATCCACCAAACTACTGCTGTTCACCCCAACAGGGCTCAAACAGTGCCCTGTAGTATGTAGTTTTTACTACCCCAGTTTAAACTCCAGGTGGACCTCGCTACCAGCCCCACTCAGGTTCCCTCAGATCCATGGATGAAAGTCAAACACACACACACACACACACACATACACACACATTAGCTTATATTTATATGTTTTAGCTCAATGGGCAGGTTCTTCTAAGCCTTCCTTGGCTATCACACCTTCTTTTCACTCCCAACTCAACACCCTAAATCTGCTCTCAGCTTTAGTTATGTTCACAACCCAGGACTGTGGAATCAGCCAATGGCCACTCTACCATATATCTCACATGGCTGATGGCTTTTATTTTCCTCTGAAGCATGGCAAATATTTTTTTTCTTCTTCCCTGTGTCTGCTAGCCTGCCTATGGGAAAACTGGAAGTCCTGCCTATTCTCCCCTGCTCATTGGCTAATATTGAAAGACCAGGATAAAGCCTGACCCCCTAACAGGTAAAATAGAAGACCCCTAGCAGGTAGAGTAAAGCCAAAAATGTAAGCTAGCCAGTTCTGCAATACTATCCCTCTATTCCAGGAACTGGCTGACCATAAAAGAATTTATGGCCCTAAGGTCAGGGTGACTCTGTTTCAGAAACTGACTGACCATAAAAACATAAAAGTTAAATAACACATCATAAACAATCGTGAGATACCAGATGTTCCCTTTGAGATTCTTCACTGGTAATTTTCACCTTATAGGCAATCTTGAGAAAGCAGGTATTTCCCTTACGATTCTTCACTGGTGTTTTTGGTATTCTCCAATGACGTACTCCTTCCCCCCTTGGTTGTGGTTTTTTCATTAAAAAAACCCCTCTCTCCCAGCCATTCAGGGTCAGACTACTCTACCCCTGCATGGGATATAAGTCTCGACCCCAGTGCACTGGTTCATTAAAAATTACTCGTGTAATTGCAGCAAGGACAATCTCTCATGAGTTCTTGGGGGCTTGTGTTATCCTGAGACTTGAGTGAGGGTCTCCCCTCTGTGGGGGTCTTTCATTATCTTTATTGATTGATCAAGAACCAATGGGGAACAGGACTTTCAGTGTTCACGTGCAGAATCCTGATCAAGGCATCAAAAACACTCCCTAAGTCTGCAGCTGGGACCTTGGAAGGACCTACAACACTCTGGGAGGTAGTGTGGGTATTCTAGTTAGGAATCAATGTATAACTTGCCACTTGGCTGGTCTCTCTAAGGCTACAATTATAGCAGTGAATTATGAAAAATACAGTAAGTACTCCAGGACAAATGATAAAAATCCTAGGCCCCCTTATAAAGACCCTTTTCTAATTTACTGTTAAGGCCTGGGTAACTGCTGCCATCTGATTTTACTGTAGTGATTTGGTTTTATGCCTACAGCCATTCATCTTATACTGTTATAAGGAAACTTTCTTATGTACTATTACTAGAAAGCTTTCTCTTGTCTGAGTTGATTATACATTCTATGTTCTATGCTTTGGTGATTTTGGAAACTCCCCCAAATCCTTGCCTGACTTTAGAACCAATTACAGTAAACTTTAAGTCCTTAAGACCTCCCTGGGAAACTGATACCCTGTTTGGCAAGTTGAGACATGAATGCTAGGCAAGTTGCCCTGCCACAATTGAACAACCCAACCAATGGGAAGAGGATAAGTGAACCACAAAGACATGTTCCTAAGGAAGTCTCCTATCCCTAAATCCTTGTTGGTAGAATAATTTGGCACAGATGTCTGTGGATTTCAGGTTTAAAAATTTATAGCATTCTGGCTTAGGGTTGCAGTTTCAGATCATGATTCTGACCTGTGTCTCTGTGATGGTTTGAATATGCTTGGCCCACTGAAAGGCACTATTAGTAGATGTAACCTTTTTGTAGTAGATGTGGCCTTGTTGGAGAAACCGTGTCACTGTGTGGGTAGGATTGAGATCCTCCTCCTAGCTGCCTGTAAGTGAAACTTCTCTTTGCCTTTGGAATAAGATGTAGAACTTTTAGTTCCTCCAGCACCCTGCCTACCTGGATGATGCCAGGCATCTTACCATGATGATAATGGACTGAACCTCCGAACCTGTAAGTTAGCCCCAATTAAATGCTGTCCTTTATAAAAGTTGCCTTGGTCATGGTATCTCTTCACAGCAATGGAAACCCAAACCAAGACAGTCCATGACCAATCAGTTCAGGGTATACATTCAATAAACTATCCTTGTTTAACTGACATCAGTGTCTGAGTAGTTTGTCTGATATTTCTTGGACCCCAACAATACCAATTTGGATCCCAAGACCTCCGATGGAAAACAACTCCTCATGACCTATTTCTTCCAGAGTTTCCCTGACATTAGAGTCAAACTTAAATAAAGAAGAAGTCTTAGAGGTGCCCTTCAAGGTATACCATAAGAGAGAATAAAAGGCCCCAAATAAAAACACCCGATGTTGGCTAATGCCTTTCAACTGGCTATAGTAACTACACAGGCTCTCTTACCTCCCAAAGCTGGAGGACTTCAGGCCCAGTCACTGGGTCCAGGCCTGCCGGAGCCCTCTTAAACCACTGTAGAGGAAATTTAATCCAACAACATGGCTTCTTTGATCACATTCAAAGACTTTCTAGATCTGTGTGCTCTGATTGGAATGCAGACATGACACACACCTTTAATTCCTTTGCCTTGAATTCAGACTTGCCCTTATTACATATCTTCAATCCCAAACAGTGTTGTGAGAAACAGATAAGGTGACAAGTCAGAGAAAGCTTTGACAGAATAAGATACATTGAACGTTCACAAGAACTGTACAGGAAGGAGAGGCTACTTAAGAGAGTACAGGGAGAAGCAATGGAATTGAAGTCAATTTGTCAATCAAGTCAGTCAGTTGGAATTCAGTTGAGAGGTAGTCCAATGGAGTTGAGTTGGTGGCAGTTCAGTTTGTGGAGAGCGGTTTTTACCAGAACAGTTTTATGGAGACCAGTTGCAGAGAGAACAAGCTAGACACAGGTGAAGACAGAATGAGCTAGAGCCGGAAGAATAGAACAGATTTCTAGAGTTAGTTTGAAGCCAAGCAGAGCAATTCAGTCAGAAGCTGACAGATGCCAGTTTGAATCTGTCAGCATGGTGAAAAGTCTGGGCCAGAACAGTTGAGTTAACTAGTCAGCCAAAGTTCAGAAAGAGCTAGAAAGGATGTGCTTATTCAGCAGTAAGCCTCCAGGACAACAATTATATCTAGTTACTTTTAAAAACTACCTCTACTATGTCTTTCTTACTTAGGGTGTCTTTTGCTATGAAGAGACACCATGACCATAACAACTTTTATGAAGAAATATGTGATTGGGGCTGCTTATAGTTGAGAAGTTTAGTACATTATCATTGTGTGAAACATGCAGGCAGGCATGGTGCTAGAGATGTAGCTAAGAGATGAGAATGATTGTGGGACTAGCTTGAACATCTGAAACCTCAGAATCAACCTTCAGTAACACAATTCCTCTAACAAGGTCATATCTGCTCCAAGGCTACAGCTATAATAATGCTACTTCTGTGAGTCTATGGAGGCTACTTTTATTCAGACCACCATAATATTTAAAATGCCATCAAAAAGAGACATTGGACTATTGACTGCCCCCATCCCCCTCAGAGCATGGGCATACCAGGCCCACTTTACCCTCTAGCTGCCCTCTTAGGCATGGCTGTGTTTAAATAAGGGAACCTGGGCTCCCTTGCCCAACCATCACTATCTCTGGCAGAGAGACCTAAGTATCAGGGCATAACAGTATCAGGGCAACCCACTTCTATCCTTCTGGAAGGTTACCTCCTCAGTCTGTAAGACCCCCCAGGTGCACAGTCCCACAGAACACAACTTGACAATAGATCGATGCAACAGCAAGACATTTATTGAGCTATCGGATGTAGGGTTGTATTTATGTGGGATTTGGGTTAGAGAAACACCCGAGACAAAGACAAAGTACAGGCAGTAGAAAACTGCTATGGAAGAGAGTTGTGCAGATAAGTTGAGCCATGGTGGTGGCTCGGACCAGGTGCTAGAGGTGCGTGGGGCTTTGTATCAGGGTTGGGCCTGAGGAGTGAGACCTCAGGGCCGATAAAGAGATAAACTAATTTTTTAATTTTTAATATTTACTGCAACATATGGAGGCCATTCTTATTCAAACCACGGCATTGGTCAAACCTAGTAATCTGGGTTCAATCTCCAGAACAGTGGTTCTCAATCTGTGGATCTCCATTGCTTTGAGGATTGAATGATCCTTTCACAGGTCACATATAAGGTATCCTGCACATCAGATATTTATATTACAAGTAAACATTAGTAAAATTACAGTTATGAAATAGCAATGAAACAATTTTACTTTTGGGGTCTCCACATGTGAAGGAGGTGAACTACTATTTTACGATTGGTCAGCAAAGCAGCAGTATAATTTTAAATTCTTTTGTCAGAAAGGAGACAGGAAGGGGAGAAGAAACTTTGGCAGCAAAGTTGTTGACAATTTGCGGTTCTTCTCAGCATTCAGTACATGGAGGGGGGAGTTATTCTGAAAGCAGTTATTTTTGTTTTGTCTTAATTCAGCTTGGTCAGCATAGCCTGGTCATTCAGACCTGTCCACTAAAACTTTGTTTTTACATTTTTAGAATCTTGTTTATACATCTCAAAAACTTTGTTTCTACAAGTCCTGATGTTTTATGGACCTACCCCCCTATCTTGTATAAGGATGTATGTAAGGCCATATGGTAAGAACAGCCTTATCAACCTCACCAAACACTATCACGAATTTGTATCTTTAGGGGTATCACCCTTACCTATTTCTTCCTAGTAGTATGAACCTGTCCTGTCCTCTTTCTGGAAATGGACCTCCTAGCCAAAGCAGGAGTCTCTATTTTCTTCATTTTCCACATCAGCTGGACCTCAGGATAACCAGCCATTCCCTTCCTCTTTCTTCTCCAAATCACACAATCTGACATACTGTTTCCCTTGCCAGCTTCCCAAATACATCCCTGAATATGGAGCACCCAAAAGTGCTCTATAGCCAAATGTCATTTCCCTCTTACCCAACTACAAAACCCTTTTTCTCCTGTCAAAAGCAAAACAATGATGCGTCCCCCACCCACATAGTTCCGGTTATTTGAATTTTTTTATCTGTCTGTTTTTTGTGTGTTGGTGGGTCAGTGTTTTCTGGTGTGTCCTTGTTTTCTGAACAAAAGTGGTGTTTTCTTGTGGCAAACATGGAATTGGAGATGGAAATGGGTCAGACTCAGTTGAATATATAAATGATAGCCATCACATGTTTTGTTTCTGGTGTGTGAGCTTTCTTGGTTCTGTGTTTATTGGTTTTGTTTCTGCCTTCTCTGATGCTGCTGGACTTGTCACTTCCATTAATGCCAGTGGCTGCTTTGATGGCCAGGACTCAGAATCTTTCTCAGGGCTTTCTGGTTGCTGGATTCTGTTTAGCAAGAATGCAAATGTCTTTTCGGTATGGATAATGTTAAAGTTGGTTTATGCTGCTCCTCTTTATTTGGAAGTTGGCTCTGGAGTTGAGTTATAACCCCCTCTCCTCTAACTTCAAACATATTTGCCTAAAGGTTTTCTCCAAAATCAGTCCTATATTTGGGGGACCACCTGACTATTACAGAGAAGAAAGGGCAAAACAAGACAAAATGATTTAAAGGAATTTACTTTGCAATGACTGCCCTCAGTAATAACTCTCATGTCTCTAGCAAATAGTTAAATGGAAAATGTGTGACCTTGAATAAGTTCTGAGGATTTGAGAAAGTGTCCGATGATGTGAAAGTTGGTGTTTTAAGGTATGTAAATGCAAGTTATAAAGGTATAAGAAAGTGAAAGGAAATTAAATTCAAGGACTAAAAACTCCTGTAAGTTGGGGGAAAAAGGGTAGTTTGTAAACTTAAAGGCCTAGGACTAAGAACATTGTAAAACAAGTCCAGGCATGCCCAGCTAAGCCCTTTGTTAAATCCTGAGGCTAGGTTAACTGACCTTAAAGATAAGATAGAAATGCAGAAGCTGGCCCGGGATGTCTTTACAACTGAGTCATTAGTCAAAAGAGCCCCTCCTGAGTCTATTCAAAAGTAAATTAGATGCTAACCACCTGTATCCTGACTTACAAAAGCATCTGCTCTACCAGTCTCCAGACTTCCTAACTGCATGTAAGCTATGGGTGTTGGGTAAACTTTGTACTCAAGCTAATTCTTCCCAGCCCCCCCTCCCAACCCCCTCCCTATAAAAACCCTCAGCTTTTGAGTCTTGTAATCAGTACCTCTGTCTCCTGCGTGAGATACGGCCTGGAGCTCCGCCATTAAACTACCTTGTGCTTTTGCAGCAAGAAGGTCTCTCGCGTTTCATTGGGTAACCCCATGTCCCAAGACTTGAGCAGGGGTCCCTGAAAGGGGGTCCTACAAAAGCAACCTAAGGTAAGAAAAATGTTTCAGATTTCTTACCCCTGCTATTTTGAAGGTTTGAAGTTTTAATATTGATTAATGGAATTCTGTTAAGCTGATAAAGCACTAACTACTATTTTTAGTCAAAAGCTCAGGATTTTAAATTTCCTTTGATTATCTTCTAGGTATAGACAAAAATGTGCTTCTCATCATGTCAAAACATCTCCCTCCAATCAGTGTGTTCAGATCTCTGGACAGAGAAAAAAATAATCATGCTTTTTTAAACCAAAGCCAGATACAGAACAGCAACCACTTCACAGATGAGAGCAGCTTCATCAAGGACAGAACCAAGTATGCAGGGGTGGTGGTGGTGGACTGGGACTCTGTAGTTTGGACAACTGCTCTGCCGCCAGAAACATCAGCCTGCAAGGCTGAGTTGACACCTTTAACTTAGGCTTTGAAATTGGCAAAGGTGATGATAACCAGCATTTAAACTGACAACAGATATCACTTTGCCACAGCTCATGTGCATGGGTCCATGTGAAGAGCTTTTGAGGATACTTGGCAAGAATTTGACATTGGGCCAGGACAAAGAAGTAGGCTACTTCAAGCAGGAATGTTGACCTTGGTCTAGGGCAGGGAAGTAAGCATAGAAAGGAATCTGATTTTAGGCTAGAACAAAGAGGTAGGCTTCTGGCAAGTGTATGACTTTGGCCTAAGTCAGGGAAGTAGGCTCAAAGAATCTTAGTCAGACATATAAGCCCTTAGAAACAATGATCCTGGGACTTTTTTCCTTGACTATTTGTGTTTATTGTCTTGTTTGTTCCTTTAACCTAGAACTGACCTTATTACTTGCATGCAATTAAAATGGTATAAAAGCAGACTAGGAAAAAATAAATTTGCCTCAGCCTCAGAACTGGTTGGGGTCGTGCTACAATGTTGTTTAATTGTCTTTTGTCTTTTTAATCCTCACTCCTGGGCTGGAGAACCTGTTGACTGGCTGAGCTGGCTTTGACGGGTCCATATAACAAGAGAAAAAATTGTTGACTGCTAAAGGAAAGATCGTCGAAAATAGGGAAGAAATATTTGCTCTGCTGGAGACATTATGGCTTCCTTTCAAAATGGCCATAATCCATAGCTCTGGGCATGATAAAGTATAGCCCAAGGACGCAGACAAGCTGATAAAGCATCGAGGGAGGTCATGCAAGCATTCACTACCAACACTCTACAGCACTCTCAGCCATCCCTAAATATACTACAGAGGACAAATAGAATCAGGCCAAATGTCAGGGGATTTATAAGGGAAATATATAGCTACACAGTGCAAAGGTCTCCACCATCTTACCTAGTATTTCAATAAGCAACCCATTCATCAAATTCGTCAAGCATCACACCTGGGTCACTAAGAGTTGTGATACCAAATATTTAATATGGGTCAATTAATAGACTAGGTAATCTCAAATTGTTCTACCTGTCAGGCCATGAACTCCTCTGGCACCAATCAAAATTTCAGAAACCAGAATCAGAAACCAACAGCCAGGAGCCAATTGGGAAATAGATTGCAGAAAGGTAAAACCAGGCATATATAAATACAAATATTTTCTAGTTTTTATAAATACTGTACTGGCTGGTTTTGTGTGTCAACTTAACACAAGCTGGAGGTATCACAGAGAATGAGCCTGCCTTGAGAAAATACCTCTATGAGATCCAACTGTGAGGCATTTTCTCAATTAGTGATCAAGGGCAGAGGGCCCCTTGTGGGCGGTACCATCCCTATGCTGGGAGTCTTAGGTTCTAAAAGAAAACAAGCAGAGCAGGCCAGGGAAAGCCAGTAATTAACATTCCTCCATGGCCTCTGTATCAGCTTCTGCTTCCTGACCTGCTTGAGTTCCAGTCCTGACTTCCTTTGGTAATGAATAGCAATGTGGAAGTGTAAGCTGAATAAACCTTTTCTTCCCCAACTTGCTTCATGGTCGTGATGTTTCATGCAGGAATAGAAACCCTGACTAAGACAATACCTTTTTATAATGGGTAGAAGCCAGTGTGGTGGCAAAAGTGCTTCTGGAAGACATTATACCCTAGTATGGTTTGCCTATCCTACTTGGGTCTGACCAACCTTCATCTCTCAGGTAATTCAATCTTTAGCACAGGTTCTGGGAACCAACTGATGCAGGAGCCTGCCATCCAGTCAATGGAAAAACCACAACTGGGGGACTGAAGATTTGAAAGAAGAATCAGAGAGATTAGAAGTCAGGAGGGCTAACATTGAGTACTGCACTTTGAGTTTATTCTCTCAGTGTCTTTTAAAGGCAAGCAGCACAAAGCATGACCAATTCCAGAAGTTAAACAATGACCACAAATGTTTATGTGGCAAGTTTATGGTACATTTATCTATGTTTGACCAAGGTCATTTCCTTCAGGCTTGAACAGTTTCTCAAGGACATATGCATAAATGGAGGAACTTGGAAGGATATAACACATGCCTTAATTAAAAACAAAGAGAGATGTCAGCAAACTCATTCATGATTAATCACAAGCAAGAAGTCAGTCAAAGTTGACTCCAGATGTGCTCCCCACAAATTGGAAATGACATTGTATATATAGACCCCAGGGTTCCAGGCAGTTAGAGAAGATAAATAGGACCCTGAAGGAGGCCTTGATTAAGTTAACCCTTAAAACTGGCAGTGATTTGGCATCTCCCCTACCTTATGCCTTATATAAGGCCAAGAATACCCCTTATACCCTCAGTCTTAGCCCCTTTGAAATCATATATGAGAAACCCCCTCCCGTACTGCTTAATCTTCAGTCTTACATTCTAGTTGAATATGACCAACATAAATTCTTAAAATGCTTGGAGACTCTCCTTAGAGTCCAGAAGCAACTCTGGCCTGCTATACATGAGGTTCAAGTCTATCCCTTCCCATAACCTCCATTGCTTTGAACCAGGTAATAATGTCTAGGTTAATAGGCATAGCCACAAAACTCTGAAACCTTCCTAGAAGAGTCTCCACACTGTAATCCTAATCCTGCCAATAGCTATTAAAATGGACAGGATCTGAACATGGGTACACCACTCCCATGTTAAGGCTGCCAGGAGAGAGACAAAGCTTCCAGACATTTGCCACAACAGCGATGGAAGGTCATCCCACACCCAGCCAATTCACTAAAGCTGTGACTTCAGCATTCTAAATTTTGCTCACTCAATGCCTGCATCTTGCAATTGTCACCTCTAGTCCCCATCAGCCCCTCAACCTCACTTGGGTAATCACTAACCTTGACCAAGATATAGTTGTCCACCAGGTCAGCCACACTGCTTGTTTTGGGACTTGGTTCCCAGACTTATACTTTGATCTGAAAGATTTGTTACAAATTGTCACAAAATATTACCAGTTAGACCCCTATGGGAGAAAATATCTCCAAGAACAATATTTTTATGTGTGCCCAGAACATCAGGCTCCCCAGAGGGGCTATATAGGAGCCTCCAACTACTACTGTATACACTGGGGTTGTGAAAGCAGAGGCTCCATTGATTGGGGACCCCCTTCTCCCATTAAAATCTGATTTCATCAAGCTAGTTAGAAATGGAACACCTCCTTTCTTCCTTATCCATATTCACCTTGTGACCCCTGACACTTAGCTTTCACATAAAGAGGAAAACAGGTCACAGAATAGGATCCCAGTTATGTTTGAGGATTGAGAGACTATAAAAGATTAGGGAGCTCTTATGGAGGAATTCTGTTCACTGTCTAACTAGTTATTAGACAGGCCCCATTGGACCCAATAAGGTCCTAGCAAGGCCAGATCCCCTTTGCCCACATCTATTCCCATTCCCACCTCTACACCAAGAGGCAACCACACTGACCTTCTGCTCCAACAAAACCCCATTTCACCACCTGGATTAGAACTCCTGCAATTGTTGAAAGCTTCATTGCAGGTACTTAACTCCTCTCATCCAGATTTGACATAGGACTGTTGGTTATGCTTAAATGTTCAACTTCCCTATTATGAAGGAATAGCTGTCCCTGGAAACTATTCACAGACCACAGATAGTAGTACTCAGTGTAGACAGCAGCAATCAGAAAGAGGTAAGCTGACCCTACAGTCAATAAAAGGACAAGGCTTTTGTATTGGAAATCAGATACCCTCAGAACACATATCTCTGCAATCCCACTGTAACACCTGCCAATATAGAAAATGGGTACCTTTTGCCTCCAGAGGATGCTTGTTTGGCTGTGTGTCAGGACTCACCCCTTGCATTCACACTCTAGTTCTAAATATATCGTCTGATTTCTTTATCCTGATGTAGCTTAGGTACCCAAATAACCCACTATACAAGGGAAGACATTTCCAATCAATTAGACTTCCCAGCTTACCGGGTGGAAAGTGTTGCTATGACTTCGGTAATGTTATCCATCATAGCTTAGTATAGCAGCAGCTGGAACAGTTAGAGCAGCTTGGAGCAGCTGGAGCAGTTGGAGCAGCTGGAGCAGCTGGAACAGGGGCTTCAGCAATAATATTGCAAAGACCTTACATGTTGCCATAGATAATGATAAAAGAGAAATGGAGAAATCTATTAATTCTCTACAAGACTCCCTTTCCTCTCTAGATGAAGTAGCTTTACAAAATAGAAGAGGCTCGGATTTATTATTTGCTCAGCAAAGTGGCTTATATGTAGCTCTAGGAGAAGAATGCTGCATTTGGGCTGATCATTCAGGACTAGTCAGAGAAAATATGGCTCAGCTTTAAGAAAGATTAATTGACAGAAAATTGGAAAGAGAACAGCTTCAGAGCTGGTTGGTATGAGTTTCTTTTTAACCTGTCCCCTTTGTTGACCACTTTTACTTCAACTTTGTTTAGCCCACTCATCCTTATGATAGTGGTCTGATTTGTGGACCCTGTATAAATAATGCTTTAGTCAGGTTTGTTCAAGAACAGACTTCCACTGTTCAGTTGATGGTTCTCAAACAGCAATATCAGCCTCTAGAATCATCCAAGGATTCCAGATGGCCTAGTATTCAAAAGAGAAGCTTTTGTCTTTTTCTTTTCCTAGATCAAATATATTACAGTAATAATACCAAAATTAACCACAGTTTACAATATTAAGGAGGCTTTTTAATTTAAAAACTGACTTTTAAAATCCACCCCCTTCTTTCAGTATGCCTGAGCTCTAACAAGGCTTTAGCAGCCCAAAGAGAGACAAGAATTCTCTCACCCAAGCACCCTGCCATTTTAACCTTTTCCTGTACTGCACCCCCACCTGTGGGAACCTGACCTTTCGCCCAAGCCTTCACCCAAGCCTTCCGGGAAGCACCACAATGGGCCCTGACAAGAATAATTGCCAGGTGACAAAACAGGATGTTCCAGAATAAGCATGAGACCGTTGGCGCTAGACCGCAGCACCACCCTCTTCCCTGTTCTGAAGATTTTGTAAAATTCCACTGCATCCTGCCTTCCTCCTGTTTAAGCCTATATAAGCTGTAAGCATTCTGTCCTCAATGAAGCCTTGACACCATCCAGACTGACTCTGTGTCATTCTTTACGTGCTTGGCTTCCTCTCTCTCTCACCCCCATGACTTTCAGGATGAAGGCCTCTTCGGAACCCTGAATAACCTGACCTGCTGAACAGGTCAGCAAGGTACAGTTTAGAGCAGAAAACTAAGAACAGACAAAGATTGTTTAACTCAGATATGCTAGGTAGATACCAGCCCTCAAACCAAACAAAGAACTGCTGAATTTAATGTTTAAAACTTATTTTATGTTTATGTTTAAACTTATTATAACAGAGACTCCCAAATCCTAAAAATGACCTTTCCCTTCTCCCCAAAGCCTACAAGAAGAAAAGGACACAACAACCAAGAACACTACTGGGGTTATGGTATTTTAACCACTGGGCATAACTGCTTCAATGCCCCACCCACCCATTGCCAGGGCATAGTTTGAACTATGGGCAAACAAAGGACATCCTGAGAATTGCCTGACAAAGTGAAGTCATATTTCCCAAGTTGCTCCTCAGGAAGGCCTCTCAGATTAGTCAGACCAGAGAGTCATAGATTGATCCTACCTTGATTGAGACCCGTGTACCCAATGGAGCCATCGGCATCACAGGAACTGTGATGGGGTGACTCTCTGGGTAATAGGTAAATCTGTCATTTTTAATTGATATTTAGCCAGTTTATTACAATTTATCTTTCAACTTCTCTGATTACATTGATGACTACTTGTAGCTTAACAGCTGGACAACAGACAACTAGATCCTTAAGTCAGGGTAATCCACTACTGTGTTAGTGTGTTGGTTAACTTATTAACCATTAGGTTTCTGGGGACTGGAGAGATAGCTCAGTGGTTAAGAGCACTGACTATTCTTACAGAACTCCTGAGTTCAAATCCCAGGAACCACATGGTGGTTCATAACCATCTGTTATAAGATCTGATGCCCCTCTTCTGGTGTGTTTGAAGACAGTATATATATACTTTAAAAAACAAAAAACCCCTAGGTATCTTTTTTTTAAAGGAAAACCAGTTTGCTTTACTAACAGGCTTCAAATTAAAGTATAAACAGGTTTCAGATGTACCTTTATACTGTTCCTTTATTTAAACATGCTTTGCAATAATTGTCCTCAGTAATATCTACCCCTGTCTCTGGTAAATGATTAGATGGAAAGAAAAAGATTTAAAGTCTATGTAAGTGTTGAATGTCCTAAGGTATATAAAGGTTTGAGGATTTAAAAGCTTAGGTAAATTCTATGGGTCTGAAAATTATTTAAAGTGTGTAAATACAATTGTAGAGGTATAAAAAAGTGATTTAAAGTATCTAAAAATGGAAAATGTTTCAGATTTCTCTCCTTCATCTGTAGTATTATTGTATTAAGATTTCAAAAATTCAAAATTTTTACATTAATCAATGGAATTCTGATAAGCAAATGGAGCACTGGCTGCTTACAAATCTCAGTCACAAGCTTAAGGTTTTAAATACCCTCTGTCTGTCTTCTAAATGTAGACTTAACAGTGTTCTTCTCACAAAAAAAAACCTAAAATAAACAAACAGAAAAAAAATTTCAGTTCATTCTCTGTATCTAACTCTCTGCACTAAAAGATAAAATTTTCTATGTTTTTTAAATCTAAACTATTGTGTTTTCTAGGTCTCAAAGACATGACTCTATTCCTATTGTCTTATAAACACCTGTTATCTACTTTTTCTAATATACAGCTTTCAGTGCAATGTTAAATATTAATGTACATCTTCTTATAACTAAAGATCACATATACTTTAGGGAATAAAGTCATAAAGTTTTTGATATACTTACAACAAACCAGATGAACTTCAAATGGGTGCGTCTGCCTATTTTTGAAAGTGGGATTTTTTCCCTTAGTCTTAGGGTTTTTCTTACCTTTGCCAATTACTAGACAAATTTTAACTTCTGACCCTAGTTTATATTTGTTTAGATTTCCACCTGGCTGATATCCAGGGACCACCTGAGGAGGCAACCTGCTGAATGCTGAGTTACTGAAAGCTGATGATTAACCAACACAATCAATATGAGTTGATTGATCCTGCCTTTCAGCTGGATCATCTAATCAGATTCTTCTGATAAATGCCTCATTCCCCAGCCTTTGACTCGTATTTCAGCCTTTTTGGGCCTCTTTGACAATGTTCTAATGCTAGCAGGAAGGAGTTACAGAAGAAAAATACAATGTCCATTACAGACTTAGTCCTTACAGGCTATGAAAAAGGCTCCTATTTCAGCATTGACTTATGATTCTTAGGTCCCAATTGACCCCTTGGCCAATGACTCAAACCTTGGGAAAAAGAAATAACAAATCAATAAATTGATTCAGTTACAAATCGGGGGGGGGGGGATAAGAGAACTGAGTTAGCTAGATCCAGGCTGACTCCATCTGACTTCATATACACCTCTTCTTTTTCTTTTGATTGGGGCAGGATGTTATTCCCTAATCCAGATTATTTTTGAAGTAGCAGAAATCTTCCTGCCTCAGCCTTCCATTTACATAGTGTTTATTCATAGAAAAAAAGTGCACTAGCATTTTTAGATAACCATATATACTCCTTGATACTGCATTTAAAAAGCTGGTAAGTAGATGCTTCCTACAAGACTGGTGGCAATATGGAAGCTGAATCTACAGGGAATTTTCTGCATAATCCTATTAAAATCTTGACTACCTTACACTTTCAATGTGCTTCTTAAATAAAAGTTATATATACAACATTAGGATTTAAAAACAAACAGGAGTAGGGGTTAGTTAAGGGCAGAACACTTAGTGCACATGAGGTCTAGAATTTCATTCCCACTTCTACAAGAGGAAAGAGTTTTCTAAAAATAACCAATGCTCCCCTAGAAGCAAACATTCTGTCCCCAGTGTATCACAGGCTGCCTTAACCTCCTGGAGGGCATGCCATCATTCCTGACCCATCCACATGTGAGGGTAGGAAAAAAAAAAAACTGACAACAAAGAGAAATAGAACTGAGAGGACTGAGTTAGCCAGAGCCAGGCTGACTCCATGACAGGCTACAGACTGGCTGTTTGGGAGACTAGGCCTAAGTTTCTGTTTCCCAGAACTGGAAAAGTCCAGAACAAGTCAATTTTGGGAAAAACCACCCTAATCAGTCCTGTATATCTACTCACCTTGGTATTCAGGAATGTCTGGCCAGCCAAATAGAAGTGCTGTAGAGTTCCTACCAGAGAAGAGCATTAAAACTACTTTATGAGGTAATTCAAAGTCTTTATTCCAGAGGAGGTGGGAGGGGACTTGGTGGAGGGGATGTATAACATCTGAAATGTAAATACAGAGAATATCAATAAAATTGAAATAACAAAAAAAAAGTCTTTATTCCAGCCAGTTGATGACTACAACTGGGTATTCATGACCCCCATGCAATGCTGAGCCTTTCTCAGAGTCCAAATTTAAGCAAGAAAGCTACATTCTAGCCGGATTCTCTGCAGTTTTCTGTATTAGTCAGTGTTTTCTAGAGTCACATAACTTAAAGAATGAACACACTCAAACACCTCAAACACACACACACACACACACACACACACACACACACACCACACACACACACACACACACACACACACAAGTAGTGGAATTCTTGTAGAGTCATCTAGAGTAAACATTAGGGTGAAACCATTGTTTTTATGGTTTCCAGGATAAATAATAGAGCTTCAACAAATTATTATGAAACACAGTGATTGTTTTCTGTGATTTATGTAGGGCATTGCCTAACATTACAAACTCCATTTTACTTTTAGACTACATTTCATGTTTATCTTGCCCTTAGATTAAACTCAATTACTGGAAAAACCTGCAACTTGTTCCAGTAACTGAGATATTCCTAGCAGCAGCTACTCCACCCTTAGTGACAACCAATTAGCTCTTAGGAGGAAAGAGCCTAATGTTCCAGATGTGTTGTAATAGATTGCTTACAGTAGCCACTATTGTTCATACCAAAGTACTAGCCAATAGAAATGTACCAAGCTACAATTTTCAAATGTCAACCAATCATGTAACTGCCAAATTGAAAAACTCCTTACCCTGCTGTAACTATGATAAAAAGGCAAGCCTTCACTAGCTCAGGGAATACCACACTCATCTAGTGCACTGAAGAGGTTAAAGGGTCTGAACTCAAGCTTGAATAAAGACTCTTTTTTTTTTTTTTCTTGGAAACAGCCAGATTTATTATTAATGTGCCATCTGTAGACATAAGACCCAACAGCCCTCTGTCCCAGAAGTTGAAAAAAACATCAAAAGAAAGCACACATGCTGGACGTGCAGGAGGGGGGAGGGGAGGGACAGCGGGGGGGGGGGGCAGAAATCCGGTGACCTGCCACCCCTGCTTTGGTACCCAGAAGACAGCATGAGATTCCTCAGGGTTTCCAAATCTTTGGGCGCCGCTCCTCGGGCATCTGGAAGGGTGACCCGAAGCCCTTGGGGAACTTTTCAGGATCACACTTTGACACATCCCTTCCGGCAGAAGCACTCGAACACAGCCCAGAGCGGGGCTCGGACAACTCCCTCTTCTGTTCTGCTCTCATTGTGAGACCAAAGAACCCCCGAATCCTCGGGTTACGGGAAGGGTCTTTCTTGACGTCCTTTCTTAGTGCCTCTAACTGGTCACAGGTCAACTCAAAGCCCATATCCCTGAAGCAGGTCAAACTTCGAGTTGTCTTCTCCTCGGTAGCTTCCATCAGGACCGCAGATCACTTGAGCTCCCTTATTCAGTTCCTTGAATAAAGACTCTTTGCTTTTGCATACAAGTTAGATTCTTGGTGGTCTCTGGGGATCTTCTAACTTGAGCATAACAATTTATAGAGTTGTAAACTTCAGCAAACTTTATAACCTTGACATGACTTTAATCACAAAACAATCCTGGCATACCTGGAGCATCTTGCATTATTGGGCACTTCAACTCATTCAGTATAAGGACTATAGTCCCAGAGGTGTGATATTTTCCTTTACAAAATATATAGATTAGATTAGGGGCTGTGGTATAAGAAACTTGTTTTACTCAAAAAACAACTTCTGTGTAACAATAATATGCCTTTTTACAACTGTTCAAGATTCAGTCCACAGAGGTTGGATCTCCCTTCTGCTAGTAGGCCTTAATTTATCCATGAATAGCCCTCTTTCTTAGATGTTTGTGGTGATTTGAATAGGTATGGCCCCTATAGACTCATATGTTTGAATGCTTGGCTCATAGGGAGTGGCCTTATTAGGAGGTATGGCCTTGTTGAAGTAGATGTGGCCTTGATGGAGAAAGTGTGTCACTTCAGAGGTGGGTTTTGAGGTCTCCTATGCTCAATCTCCACCCAATGTGGAATCCAATCCCTTTCTTTTGCTTTTGGATCAAGATGTAGGACTCTCGGTTCATACAGCATTATGTCTGCCTGCATGGCACCATTTAGCCCCACCATGATGATAATTAAATAAATCTCTGAACTCTAAGCCAGCTGCAATTAAATGTTTGTTTGCTTTTTAATAAGAGTTGCCAGGGTCATGTTGTCTTTTCCCAGCAATGAAAATTCTAAGACAAATGTCTGGCTGCTGGTTCTGGAATGGCGACAGAAGAAACAGTGTAACATGGTTTCTACCCTTAGAGCAGAGCCAGCCAAATGTGGGTCTCCTACAGTGCTGATGGTAAGGCTTCTTTGTATAATGGTACACATATTTTCCTTCATGTTCCTCTTTTGGTGAATCTTCTCTTTATCAAGATTATGGGGGAATGTTCTTCCTGCCAAGGTTAATGACTTCATGATAATCAGAAATATTTCAGGAAACAAGAATTTTTCTGGTGATCCTCAGCAAAATGGTGATGCAATGGTGTTAGTAGCTGTTTGTGCCGCACCCAAAGATAGCGCCGGCTTCCTGCCGATGATTCAGCAAACAGAGCTGTTGTCCAACCTGAGGGACGTAGTGCGCATGTACCACGCATGTCACAGCCCGATCTTGGGGCATGCTAATGAGGTACTGGAGGGCGCACCAATCAGGTAGCGACACGAGTCTCCTGAGCATATATAAGCAGTGCACTTTTCTTCCTCGGGGTCCCCTGCTCAAGAGAACTGTACAATAAACATGGCTCGCAGAAGAATCCTGTTGCCGCGAGTTGTTCTTGCTGGCGAGACGTCGGGCATGCGACACAATGGCCTTTAGCACATTCCTTAAGTCTGTGGGAAAGAACTCTGAGAACATGAGTTCAAAAATACAGAAACAGTGTAAGAGCTGTTCTTTACAGGTTTTCTCAATGCAAATATAAGGATGCAATATGAATTATATAAGGGGCTTCACAGAGCTGAAAAAAACAGAGAAATCTGCACTAATGAGTCAGGTAAGTCAGAAAGATATTAAAGAAGGAGACATGATTTGGTCAATAGAGGAAAAAACCTGGATCATAAAAAAGGAAGAAATGGTTTAAGAAAACAAGGCTCAGATAGATGGTTATATAATATTAGAGGTGAAATGGTGGTGATATCCATGGAAGCCACCAGCGACAAATTTGATTCAGATATTCTACTTCCTAAAGGAGGTAGTTATATGTGCAATACAAAAAGAGGTTGGGGACAGACAAAAAGTCTGTTATCAAGAAAAAAAATGGGATCCCTTAATACTTAAAAAAAAAGATTTATTTATCTTATTCATTTTTATATGAGTACACTGTCGTCTTCAACCACACCAGAAGAGGACATCATATCCTATTACAGATGGTTGTGAGACACCATGTGGTTTCTGGGAGTTGAATTCAGGACCTCTGGAAGAATAGTCATTGGTCTTAACTGCTGAGCCATCTTCCCAACTCCACTTAATACTTTTGAATAAATAAGCCTTGGAGCTACTGAGATTAAAAAAAAAGAAAAAATTACAAAGATTAAAAGAATATATTGAGGTAGCTAAAATTTATAAAAATGAGCTTCAATACTGTTTACATTGGCACAAACAAAAGCTGGCTAAATTGCAAAAATATTATACTTCAAGCTAATTTTCGCATATAAAAATAGCCTCTATGTCTAGACCTGACAACCACAAGCTGTGTGCCCAGTGAACCACATAGGATTTGCTATGTTTAAAAAAAACAAAATGTACCCACTGACTGGTTCATTTGCCTTGAATGTATTCTGTATTTCAGTTTCTATTTTTTAAGAATCAAGGGGCTATGGTCATAAAATGCTGATTCATAAATTATCAAAATGGAGCCTTGAGCAAATAATTAAACTGATATGTAATTTCTAAGGAAGTATCTTATACAAATAAAAGATTGGGCTTTGGTCTGCAAGAGAAAGCTATCTCAAGTAGATCATAGAGCTGTCAGCTTGCACGCATCACTGAGACTGAGTCTTTCCTCTGCTGCTTGCATTCACCCCTTCTTCAGGATCCTTTCTCAAGCTCAAAGTGGAACTCAGCATCCTTCATGACTCCTGAACACCGACATAAATATATAGAATGTGGATTTATTTGAATGACTTACAGACTGAAGTTCAACTAAACTAATGGTGGTTGGCTGTGAACAGAAAGTTCAAGAATCCAGTATTGTTTAGTCCATGAAACTGGATAGCTCAGGTGGTCTTCATTATATGCTAGGATCCTAAAGAAATAGTTTCTAATGCAAGTAAAGGAATGAACTTTCTAGCAAAGTAAGAACAATTGGACAAAGAGCAAAAGCTTCCTTGTTCCATGTCCATATACTAGGCTTCCAGTGGAAGGTATAGCACAGGTTAGAAGAGGCAAGCACATCTGAAGTCAGTTTGGCTAACGTTTTGCTTGTGATTAATCATGAGTGAGTCTGCTGATGTCTCTCTTTGTTTTTAGTTAAAGTATGTGTTATATCCTGCCAAATTCTTCTGCTTACACATATGTCCTTGAGAGACTGTCCAAGCCTGAATAAAATGGCCTCAGTCAAACATAAAAATGTGTTCCATAAACTTGCCATGTAAGCATTTGTGGTCATTGTTTAACTTCCTGGAATTAGTCATGCTTTGTGTTGCTTGCCTTTAAAAGTCATTGAGAAAATACACTCACTGCTGGCATGGTATTTATCAGGAGCCCTCCCAAATCTGTCTCTTGCATCTTCTTTGTGCCTTTATTATAATCATCCTCACTCTCTCAGTCATGGTTTTTGTGTTGACTGACTGGCAGGCTCCAGCAGTTAGAGATGGGTATTCCTAGCTCAAGTGATTTAAATTAAAGATGTGTCTCTCTCAGTCATGGTTTTTGTGTTGACTGACTGGCAGGCTCCAGCAGTTAGAGATGGGTATTCCTAGCTCAAGTGATTTAAATTAAAGATGTGTCTTCCTACCTCAACATTCAGATTAAAAGCATTTCTTTTTCTAGCTAGGTTGATTCATATTAAAGCCTTGTCTCCCTACCTCAAAGATCTAGTTTAGAAGGGAATCTTTCCATTTTAAATTAAGCAGAAATACTTCACAGAAGTGCCCTCCATTTTTGGGTTTTGGTTAATTCCAGATGTAGTCAAGTTGACAACCAAGAAAAGTTATTACAGTATTCTTCTTACAATGACAAGTTAAGCAAATAATTACAATTGCCAAAAATATGCAAAAATAGTGAGGTCAATATGACTTTTGCAAAGAGTCTATATCCTTCACTGTTTTTTTTTTTTTTTTTTTTCCTGAAATTGTTTTTCTCAAGTTTTCTATTTCAGTTACTGGGACT
Organism: Micromys minutus; assembly: GCF_963924665.1. NCBI lineage: Eukaryota > Metazoa > Chordata > Mammalia > Rodentia > Muridae > Micromys > Micromys minutus. The sequence goes on from NC_137972.1 coordinate 332,280, forward strand.
TTATTGGGTAAGACAAAGCTCATCTTTGGTACCAAAATGGAATTACCATAGTCAATTTACAGCCCTTGTCACATTCCCCACTGTTTCTATGGGCATACAAATTATGGGCTCATTCTGGGAAGGAGGATTATATTGTCTCCCTGTTTTATAAAAAGGTCTATCCCCTTTTATGGTCTATCTCTGAGAGGGAGTTGAGTTGGCTATCTAACTTGGAAATATAATTCTCCAAGTGGCCTAGATCTAAATCCATTTTGGAACTGAATTTCCTAAAGTTTTAGTTTCCAATAATCAAGGCTGAGGTGCCTAGGGTAGTTGAATTGACTATTCCTGTCATTACTAGGATAAGGACCAGAATTGAGGCTTTTTTAACCCTCATTAAAATTGAGTCAAGGCCCATATAAAATCTTCTTTCTTTCCCCTTATATGTCTATATGTCCAAAATGGATGAAAAATGTCTATAATGGAAGGTAACATATCTGGGGCCCAGCAGACCAGTATAGAGAGAGTGAGATATGATTTTCCAATGAATTAGAGGAAGCAAACTTAGCCAAACCAATAGTATAAGAAAGCCAGATAGACTCAGGGTTATTGAAGTATATGTATTCCTTTAGTCCATCATTCATTTGTTCAACATTTGAACAAATCTTACTATAAGGTAAGAAAGTAAGATTAAATTATGAATACATGGTAATAGACTTCTAATAACATGTCTAGCATGGAAGAATGGGCTCTGACTGAATTGTGAGTCTAAGCTCTTTGGTAGTCAAGTCAAGCATAGAAAGTGGGGTAGGATCTCTAGGGCTTTGGTTCACTTTGGGGATTGGGATTAGAAGGAACATACCAGAATTGGACCCAATCAGAGTCACCCTCTTGGGTAGCTGTTTTTTAAAGATAGTAAATGAATCCCCTGGGTAATTTCTATTGGCATAAAGCCAGATTTCCCACATTCTCCTTATAACCTAATCGTGGTGCCTATCCTAGTCCAGGCTGAAGTAGTTTCCCCTTCCTATCTGGATATAGGTGCCTTTATGTCCCAAGAATATTCTGTTTTACACCCTGGGCAGCACAGTGATAATTACCATTTTCTTGACAGGAAGATGAGCTATTTGAAGGACATGCATAGTATTAAGGTTCTTAAAGTCCCTATCCATAGCAATATCATCCCAACCCATCCTCTTAGATCCCCTTTTTGTCCTAGCCCCACAAGAGGCAGGGTCATAAGGGCACAAAGATCCACCAGAAAAGTGGTTGATCATCTAAAGTCAGATTGAAGATTAAAGAGAATCTTTCCAATTTTTGTTTTTCTAAGTTCTCAAAATCAAATGTCTGAACTATGGGGGTTATAAGGTGAAGAAAAAAACAAATATGATACCCACATTTAAGGGGTTAAATTCAACATTATCTTTAGGTAGTTGGAGATTCTGGTAGTGGTGCATCCATTAGTCATTGTTCAACATGGTCTCTTTCAGTTGGGAGTAGTGAATCCAAGATAACCAGATCATTTAACAGAGGTTGGGTTGGTCTCTATAAGTACGTAGAGTTTCTTCCAGACAGGTTCCAAGGTCTGGGAAGGAATACTTTTTATCCAAACAAGCTTTTTTGGTAGGAACTAACTCGTTGGCAGGTTTAGAGGTAATAAATGGCAGACTTTCCTTTGTGGTCTCGTTTATGTCCTGGCGGGCTTCCTGCAAAGACTTGAAAAGGGAATAGTTAGACATTTCTGCCTGGGGGGATGAATATCTTGGAATTTGGGGAAGAGGGAATGTGGTATCCCAAACATCATTTAAAAAGGAGTAACCTCCTTCTAGTAAGGAATATATTAAGCCATGAGCAGGGCAAAGGAGAGGAGGTTGGCCCAAATTTTTCTCACTTCCAAGACCAATTTAGTCAGAGTGTCTTTTAAAATTCCAGTCATCCTTTCTCCCTGACCAGGCTGTAGGGACTATATGCATAATGTAACTTCCAATTAATATTTAATATCTTTGCCAGATCTTGAGATATTGTGGCTGTAAGAGCTAGGCGTCTGTCTGTCTGGTGCAGCCATATATGATGGGTACAGTGAAAGTCCTGAAACCAAAAGTCACAACTGTTTGACAAAGATCCAGCACAGCTGAGTTGCAAATTGCAATTGCTATTGTGCTGTCTTTCACTTTTGGTTTTGCATATGAAAGGAAATTAAATTCAAGGTCTGATAATCTCAAGGCCTGATAATCTTATTGCTGGTTTTTGGTATTCTCTTCATAGTATACTTTAGTCCTTAATAATTAAGACCTTCCACAATCTGGCAGTCTCTGTAATGCTGAATTTGCTCTTTTAAGAGAAATAATGTTTCCTATTGTCTGAATATGATTTGTCTAGGCTATCTCTCATACAAGGGGATGGAAAACGGGAGTGAACAGACAGAGGGGAGTATCTTGTCAGTTGTTAGCTAGAAAATTTAGGTTAGTGTGGCCCACCCAGGAGCAATCTTGGATCTACAAATAGAAAACACACACACACACACACACACACACACACACACACACACACTCGTCAATTAATTTTAAAATGCCTTGACTACTTTAAAGGCTCGGCACTCCTCAACCTTCCCCTTCTACCCCAGACCCTATCGGGGAAGTGGCCAGTAGCCACTTACCTGAAAACTCACATGGCTGGTTGGATTTATCTCCTGTCACTATTTTGTCTTCTTCCTCTTTCCCACTCCTCTTGATTTTCTCTGCATCCTATGGTGCAACTCTCAGTGTCCCTCCCCATGCTCAGTCATTGGCTACTGACATCTTCAAATCAATCCAAACCAGTTGGGAACAAGGACCTTCAGAGTCTAGACACACAGATTCAAAGCATTAGAACCAATTATCAACGTACTTGGGAGAGACTGAATAGACTCAGAACTGCAGGGGAGATATCTTCAGAAATGTAGGCAGAAAATGGCAGCCCCAAAGCATCTTGGGCAACAAGAACAATGGGCTTTCCAAAAGGTAGCTGGGCAACTAAACTGAGGACAAATTTAGAGGTTTTGAGCTAGGAGTAAGGGGAAGGGCTTAGAGGAGCCCAGCCACTGAGCCAGTGAGACAGGTTAAAAATAAGCTAGTGTGTGTGTGTGTGTGTGTGTGTGTGTGTGTGTGTGTTTGTGTGTGTGTGTTTTATCCACTGATCCAAAGAAAGCCTGGGTGGATGGCTGAAAAAATGTAGCCACCCTAGAGCTCAAAATAGTAAAGTCAAAATATATAGCTACATACTGACTCTCCAACTTTTAGGGGAACGACCTTATTTGACCCTACTCAGAAGTCTTTCTTGTGCCCTGTAGGTTGTAATGCACATTAAGATGCCAGGGACCTCTTTATGGGACTCTAGTTCCAAGATATTCTTGAAACACCTGCTCCTGTACATATATAGGAACAAGATAATCAGATAAAAATAAACTTAAAAGGGACATTAGGATTTGGTGAGCTAAAAAAGTTGCTAGTAGATCAAGTTACAAGCCTCTTCCTACTATATGCTTAGCAGTTACATGGCATGTAAGGTTAAGGATCACATTTAGTAAATCCTTGAGGGAAGAACACAGTAAGAAACTTAGATAGGCTGGAGTTACCTCTGCCATACACAGGGAATTATATTGATAGGCAAAAATGGTATGAAAAAAAAGTAAAAAAAAAAAAAAAGAGGTATCAGGGCCTCTCTTCCCTAGAAAAGTTAGCTTGTACAGGACCACTGTGGTGTCATATAACCAAGGGAAAAAATACCAGATCAAACATATAAATTCTATAAGATATAAAATATAAATATTTTTATGCCAGAAATTGAATAAGAACTACAGGAGCTTTAGCCTGAAGATTTTTCTTGGGCCTATTGACAACTGATACTCTGATCACTAACACTGCTCAGAACATGGTGATCTGCTTGGGCTAGCTTAGAGGTTTTTTTTTTCAGATCAGTTTATTTATTTTGTTTATATGAGGACACTGTCTTCAGAGAAACCAGAACAGGGCATCAGATCTTATTGCAGATGGTTGTGAGCCACCATGTGGTTGCTCAGAATTAAACTCAGGACCTCTGGAACAACAGTCAGTGATCTTAACCCCTGAGCCATCTCTTCAGCCCAGAGTTGGTTTTGTTGTTGTTTTGGTTTGTTTTTTGTTTGTTTGTTTTGTTCTGTTTTGTTTTTTCTGTCTAGTACCTTTGAAACTGCAAGAGCTGCCAGCCTGAGAATGGTCTGTTATTTAGCATACAACCTTGCTTTGGCAAAATATGCCTCTGGATTCTTAAAACTCTTACTGGGGTTGATGAGAGAAAATGAGTGTAAAAGCTAGTTTTATTCTATCATGGTTTATTAATAATGACTAACCTTATGATCCCAGACACACAAGAGAAAATTAAAAGTAAATGTGTATGGGGACAGAAATGATATCTGTATTTCTTAGAAAAACATAAGTCTATATGGACATGAATTCTGTAAAAATAAAGAAGCACCCAGACTGCTAGTCAGTCAAGGCTGTAAGATTCTCCTCATCACTGTGCCTGACTCAATTCTTCCTCACTTTCTCTTTACCTCCTCTCTGGAACCTGTCAACTGCTGCTGCAGGCCCCTACCACTGTCAGACTCTAAACCTAGGGCAAGTCCAAACCTTGGGATTAACTCCTAAAAAAGTTTCTTTGTAACTACTGGGGCAGTCTCCAAGAAGGAAGAGTAGTCCCATCCTGTGATGTCCACAAATACCAGTAGGTTCTTAGAAACAGAAGGCCTGAATTCAGTGAAGTCCAATTCACAGTGTTCCCCAGAACCATTTTCTCAAGCCTAAATCCCTTGTGCAAATTTTTTTCTTCTTTAGGATTTACCTAAACATAGGTGCCACACATAGAGTGGTGTCTTTAATCAGGCTCCCCAAAAAGTGGAACCCAATACCTTTGTCTGATATGCTCCATGGTTTTTGTGTTTCTTAGTAAGCAGTCTGGCAGAAAGCTGTAACCACTCACTTTCCTGGACTTGCAGAAAGGATGGCTCTGCTGTTAGCAGCATCCACCATCTTTGTTCATCTTGTGTAGCCAGCTCCTGTTTTGTCCAGTCAATCTAATCAGGAGCATATTCTGGGCAGTAACTGCGCTCAACCAGGACTACCAAGAATTAGAGAGGCCCCACTGGTTCTAAGACCACTTTCCAGGAGGCCAGCTCTCTTTGCCTCTGGCTTCTGAAGAATGCCCTTTTTGATGACCTTTGCAACAGACCCTTTTAGGTAGCCAGAGAACTTTCAATAAAGCTAAGATTTCTTCTGGTTTTTATTTCTTTTCCTACTTAGGTAAACCTTTCTCCCTAGAGCCTCATAGACATGAGCCATGGTAAAAGCATATTGGCTATCAGTAGTGATAACCTTGTCTTTTCCCTAGAAGAATGCTTGAGTCAATGCAAAAAGTTCACCTGACTGAGCTGAGATTCTTCTGTTTAGGGCTTGTGCCCAAATAGTCCGTGCCTGCTGTGCCTGCTGTGCCTGCTGTGCCTGCATACCTTATCCTGTCTTGGACAAAACTACTCTTGTCTGTGAAGAATACCTTTTCTGGTATTGCCAATGGGACATCTGTCAGATTAAGCCTAATGGACCAGATCAGGTCAGTCAGCTGAAGGCAGTTGTACAAGAGTCCTCCAGGGTCATCTTCTAGCAGGAGACTGTCACGGTTAAAGGCTGATGTCTTACAGAACTGAATGCAAGGCTGATTCAGATGCAGGGCATGGTATTGGATCACCCAAGCATTAGACATTCACCTCTCATATGTACTTCATCAAGACAGCTTCCATAGAGTAGGGGGATGTTAGGAACACTTCTTACTCTAAAGCCAATTTGTCAACTTCCTTTACTCCCAGGGCAGTGGCAGCTAGGGCCCTTATCTATTTAGGCTATCCAGCTGTGACTCAGTAAAATCTCTTCAATAGATTTGTCAATGGCCTTTTCCAGGATCCTAGGACCTCCTTGACAATGCCCCTGGCCCCATCTGACTGGCTTAGTAATGTCTTAGAGGCCAGAACCAGGGAAGACACCAGAGCCCTTTTTAAGGCTTTGAAAGCCTTCTGGTCAGTCTCAACCCATTCTAAGGACTTCAAACCCAAGCATAGATTTGCTTGACTATCTCAGAAAGTTCTGTGATCTATAACTAGCAGTATCAAATTGCCTCCAGAAATTTCCAGTGCTTGTCTTTTCATCGTGGAAGTGAGAATTTGCAGGATTGTTGACACACAGGTTGAGAAAGTGTCTGTTTCCCTTTATCTATAGGTTATAGGTTAGGTATATGACCTGAGGGACACACAGCTGAGGACACATAGCTGACTCTACATCCAGGATTTGGAGGGTCTCTAATAGGCCTTCTGTTGCCTGTTTACATTTCTTAGTGGTCACAGCTATGAAGAGACCATCTGCATACTATAGCAGGCTACTTTTTACATACTTTGTCTAAATAGGAACAGATCTGTACTCAAGGCTCCCTCAGACAATGTTAGTGAGTTTTTAAACTCTGGTAGCAACCAAATCCATATTAGTTGACTGGTATATGTACTCTCTGGATCTGTCTGTTAAAAAGCAAATATGGTTTGGCTGGCTAGATCCACTGGGAGGCAGAAGGAGGCATCCTTTATATCTATCATCACATAGATCTTTCTGAAAGAAACAGGCTGGGGCAGGGTTATAAGTGTACTATGGAATGGATGGTTTCTATTCATTTATTTACTTCCCTCAAAGTCTTGAGTATTATGTTTCAGTATGGGGAGCAAGGGAGTGTTCCACAGAGAGTGACAGGAAATGAGAATTCCTGACCACCTCAGTCAGTTGATGTATCTCTTAATTCCTGGCCTATGGAGTGTTGTTTAACCCATACCAGCATTGCAGAACTTAATAACTGAACTATAATTGGAACCAGTGTGATATCAAGCCTAGTGGGTTTTCTTCTGCCCAAACAGCAGGTACTTTGACTTATGTAGGTAGCCCTTCCTTCCTTGTGGCAGAGTCCTCATATAAGAAAGATTCCTTGAATAGAGGACAGGTGACCAAAATGCTCACAGGGGTTTGGCCTGAGTCTAGAGTTAGATTAGCTGAGTTTTCCTCAAAAGAGATGGTGGCTCTGAGGTTTTGTAACAAATCCCTCCCAATCAATGGGTATAGGCGACCTGGTATAATCAGAAGAGAGTGAGTTACGGTCTCCTATAGTCTGGAAGGTCTACCATGGAAAATAGAGTGTTTGGCCTAGAGCTCTTTGGACCACTATTTTCTTGAAAGTGGGGAGTCTAAAGGGTTCTTTCAAAACAGAGTGAGCTGACCCAGTGTCTATCAGGAAGTAAACAGGTTTTCCCCATTCTTATGGTCATCCTGGGTTCCCAGGGACTAAGTTGTATTGCTGTTATTACTATGTACATATAACTCCCCTGCTCCTTTTTCAATTTCAATTTCAATTTCCCATTAGCTGAAAAATGTGACAGCTCTCCTTTTTCTTTCAGCTGGTGCATTCCTTCTTCCTGTGGCCCTTCTCCATTGCTCCTTTTCCACTTTCTTTCCTTTCTTCTCCCATTTTCCCTATTTTCTCTCTTATCTGTTTTTGGGTTTCCCTGTCTGTTTTCAGCTGAATTTTTTTTTGTCATAATCTTTCTGAGCAATTTCTAAAAGCTGAAACCTATTTCTACCCTCAAACCTCTTTTAATTTTTGAAGCTTTCTTTTTATGTCTGGGGCTGAGTACATGACAAAGCCATGGAAAACCACAACTTGTTCCAGGAAGCAAGACATGCTAGCAATAGCCACAACTTTCCTAACAATAGTCACTCCACCCTTAGTAACAGCCAATCAGCTCCTATGAGGAAAGTATTTAATGTTCCAGATGTTTTGAAATAGATTACTCAAGTTAACCACAATTGCTCATAACAAGCTGAAATCACTACTAGCCAATAGGAATGTGCCAAGCTACAATTTTCAAATATTAACCAATCATGAAACTGCTATGTTGGAAAGTTCTCCAGCCTGCTGTAACTGTGATAAAAAGGCAAGGATTCACCATCTCAGGACCTTCCACACCCATCCACTGTGTTAGAGGGGTTGGAGGGTCCAAGCTTAGGCTTGAATAAAGATGCTTTGCTTTTGCATACAAGTCAGATTCCTGGTAGTCCCTGATGTTGTGAGGGGACCTCTTAGTCTGGACATAATACAACCAGGGAAGATGGCAAGGGAGAAGGCTTGAAGATACCAGAACAACCAGGGAGGTAGAAAAATGACACCATTAAAGGCAGGGAAAACCAATAGTTTACATGAGCAAATATTATTCACTTCTGTTAAAGTCATAAAAGGAAATTGGAAAACATAAGCCTAGAAGTACAAAACACTATGAATAATGAATATAATTCTGAAAATAAAGTTGAAGGAGTTTTACACCATGATTTCAAGACTTACTAAATCTGGAGTACAGTATTAGGGATGTAAAAGAAACTCAAAGTAACAGAATTAATGTTATAAAGGATTTATTAGTAGAATTTCTTAGAAGACATTAAATCACAGAAATAGAATTGAGCTAAGGAAGTACTGCCTCCAAAACACCCCCAAAATAAGTAGTATGAGAACCAGGTCTGTTAGAGATAAGCAAAATTTCAGTGCTAGGATATAAATATCCACCAGGACTGATGAGACATTAAGTCCATTTTCAAAGAAAATATGACTAACTGGAAGAACAAGGGGCATCATGGGCTCACAACCTGGACTGTCATACAGCCCACATTTTCTTCTCTCTCTCTCTCTCTCTCTCTCTCTCTCTCTCTCTCTCTCTCTCTCATTTTATGTATGTGGGTACACTGTCGCTGTCTTTAGACATACCAGAAGAGGACATCAGATTCCCATTATAGATGGTTGTGAGCCACCATGTGATTGTGTATGACCCCCTTTCGGAGACCCCCACTAGAGTCTCAGGACATGGGGTTACCCAATGAAACACTAGAGACCTTCTCGCTGCAAAAGCATGAGGTAGTTTAATGGTTGAGCTCCAGGCCGATATGTATCTCAAACAGGAGACAGAGGTAATGACCAGGAGACTTGAAAGCTGGGGGTTTTTATAGGGAGGGGGTTGGGAGAGAGGGTTGGGGGCTGGGAAGAATTAGTTCAAGTACTAAGTTCACCCAACACCCATAGTTTACAGGCAGTTAGGAACTCAGGAGACTGGTGGAGTGGTTAACATCTAATTTACTTTTGAATAGACTGGGGGGGGGGGGCTCATCTGATTGATGACTCAGTTGTAAAAGACAGCTTGGACCAGCTTCTGCATTCCTATCTTATCTTTAAGGTCAGTTAACCTAGCCTCAGGGATGTTTTAACAATGGGTTTAGCTGGGTATGCCTGGACTTGTTTTACAATGTTCTTAGTCCTAGGCCTTTAAGCTTACAGACTACCCTTTTTTGCCCCAACTTACATGAGTTTTTTAGACCTTGAATTTAATTTCCTTTCAAGTGCTGGGATTTGAACTCAGGACCTCTGGAAGAACAGTCAGTGCTCTTAACCACTTAGCCATCTCTCCAGCCCACAGTTCTCTTTTTAAGAAAGGAATAATTCTGCCAGATGAACAAGATAGCCCCAGGTAACAATACTGGCAATATATTTGATGTATAAATTTCCCATTTACCTAAGTGGCAAGACTCCTGTCTGTGTTTAAATTGTTTAAAATGTAACCTGGGGCTGGAAACTAAAAAGATTTAAAGATGACAAAATATGTAAAATTCATAAGTGTATGATATATACAGATATGTAAAATCATCTATTCAGAATCAACTCTTCTTTGAGCACTAGACTAGGCCAGACAAGCACTATTAAAGAGCATTTTCTTTGTTAATCTCCAAATGTCTAAAGCAATTTCCCATTGGGAAGACTGCTGGGGGCCAGCCCCCCCTTGTTGGTTCTTCTTGAGGGATCAGAGGGGAGAGAGCGTCCCCAGAGGGTAAGACTTAGTCTTAAGACATATTTAGGGTTACTATATAATAAAAGTTTACTATCTAAGTCTAAATCTATACAGTAGCATAGTAGCTGACCTGCCTTCTGGGATCTTCTGAGGCCAGAAACAGCAAGTCTCTGGCACTTAGCACCTCATCCTAAAACAGCAAAGGATTAAGTAAATACCCTTTGTACTATCTCAGCAGGAACTCTTAGGCTCTATGCCTCTTGCTTATCCTGATAGGGTTATACAACAAACCTTACCTCTACAGCAGCCATCAATTCTTGAGGAAACCCACATCCTGCTGGTTCTGTTCCTGGGTCAGGAATCATGTCATGCTGTTCCCTCTGCTGCCATGCCAGACCAGGACTCTTTGATGTCCTCTCAAGTCACAATGACTAGTCATAGAATGAGCCTTGCTTTGATCACATGTTGAAGTACTATGGAAACCCATATTCTCTTTTTGCTGTCATTTCAGTTTGGGTTTGGTTTGATTTTTTTTTTTTTTTTTTTTTTTTTAAGACACAGTTTTACCCTGTAGCCCTGGCTGTCCTATAACTCACTATATAGATTAGACTGACCTCAGATTTCTAGACACCCTCCTTCCTCTGAAGCCTCCTGAATGATGTGGATTATAGGCATGTTCCACCATATCTGGCAGTAAGTAAGGTAAGCTTTTTTGTTCTGTTTTATTTGGAGGTAATACATGAGAAATAACCCAGAACTGTAGTACATGCCAGACAACACTCTGCCACTAAGTTAAATTGTAGCCCCAGCCTAGTAGAGTCTTACCATGGACACTTCTAGAATAACTGCAGCCATTCTGAAAAACCTGAAATATGAAAAAATAATTCAGTCACATGACTCTGTACATGTAAATTCAATAAGCATGTGTGTGTGTGTGTGTTGTTCTGAAACAGTTTTATTCTGTATCCCAAGCTGTTCTATAATTCACTAGTTAGTCTAAACAGACCTTGGACTTGAACTAGTAGTGACCCATCTGCATCATATTGGGATTATAGGCTACCACTCTAGCTAATGGTCAGCATTGTTTAGTGGACATAAAGAGTCCTCCAAAGAAAAACTGTATAATTGCTTACATTAAGCTCTTTGGATAAGCTAGTAAAAATATTGAGCATCTGACATTCATCTCCTTCTCACTAGTCATTCCTCTTTTACAAGGTGAATGGAGGCTAACAGATCCTTTACTGGCTTCTCTTGTACATGATTTTAATTATTTAACAGATATGGACCCTTGTTCTAAACAGACTCACTACTCTAAGGACTCAAATTATGACAAAGTTTTATTTACACTTTCAATTTTAAAAAAATCAGGATAAACATTAGAAAGTTTAGCTACAGCATAGTAGACATCAGAGATTCCTTGTTTATTGTATCTTCTTGTCAATGAATTCAACATGTTCAAGAACGAATCCAGAAAATTAAGTGAAAATATGTGGTATGAGACAGCAGTCATTTAGGTCACTCTGACCTAGCATGCTGAGTTTCTGCCAAGCCCGTGGTGTCATAACAATGCTAAATTATCTTAGTAAAAGCCTTCCTACATATGTCAGTTTGTTCCTAGAACACATAATGAAAATCAGCCATGGGAAGTTAGCAGTCTCTCCCCCAACTCCCACATTTTATTTATAGGTGAGGGGTTGTATATTCCACCATACACATTTAGAGGTCAGATGGCAACTTGCACGCGTTAGTTCTCTTCTTCCACTATGTAGATTCTAGAGATTGAATTTAGATGGTTATATTTGACAGCAAGAACCTTTACCCACTGAACCATCTTGCCAGCCTAACCTGTCCTGTTATTTCTTTTAAACCAAGGTAATTATCACAATTGACTTGCTATAATAAAACCCTAAGTTCCATATGATAGTGAAAGACCCCTCGTCCGCCTTAGCTGCAGTAACGCCATTTTGTGCAAGGCTTAAATTAGACAGGGATGGAAAAATACTAAACTAAGAGTCAGCCAAGAAATAGCACAGTCCTTGCCAAACAGGATATCTGTGGTTGACCACCTGGACCGGGGTAAAGACACAATAGTTTGCCATACATGCTGAGGCAAGGACAAAAACAACACCCTGTCCCAAAGGAGGGGCCAAGGCCGCCCTTTCCGAAAACTTGGGGCTTGTCCCCAGTTCACCCTGGCCATATTTAAACTAACAAATTAGAACCCTGTTGCTATGCTTCTGCTTCTGTACCTTGCTTCTGCCCCCCAATCCCTATAAAAAGGGGACTGCCCCTTTGTCCGGCGTGCAAGTCTTCCGAGAGACTTTGCTGCCCCAGGTACCTGTGTATCTGAAATAAGCCTCTTGCTGTTTGCATCCGAACTGCGTGGTCTCGCTGCTCCTTGGGAGGGGTCTTCTCAGGCAGAAGATACCCTCTGGGGGTCTTTCATTGGGGGCTCATCCGGGATTTGGAGACCCCCTACCCAAGGACCACCGACCCACTATCGGGAGGTAAGCTGGCCAGCCCTTGTTTGTGTCTGATCGTTTGTCTAACTGTCTGCCGCACAGCGAACTCTGTATTTTCGGTACTTGGCCAAGTAGTCTGTATCTGGCGGACTTGAGAAGGAGCTGATGAGCTCGTACTTCTCCTCCGCAGCCCTGGAAGACGTTCCATGGACGTCAGGAGCCCGATTCTTTGGGACTCATTTGTCTTGGTCCACTACCAGAGTCGGACTTTTTGGGCCCCCCCCCGCCCGAAGGGTACGTAGAAATTCTGGGAGACAAGGGATCTGGACCCTCATCTGTATCGTCTCCGTCTGATTCTTTACTTTCGGTTTGGCACCGAAGCCGCGCGGCATGCTCTGTGTTGATTTGTCTTTGTCTTTTATTCGTTTGTTCTGTGTTTGCCGTTGCCTTGTTTAAAGCCATGGGAGCCTTTTGTCTCTCCCAAACCTGCTCCTTCCCCGTCTGCCCCAATTCTACCCTCTCCCCTCCAACCGGTTCCCGCCCCTGCCTTACCTCCCTTACCCTCCCAGTCCTCCCTTTATCCCGCTGTAACCCAAGGTCCCCAAACAGAAACAAAAGAGAAGCCGACGGTGCTGCCACCTGGAGATAATTTCTTGATAGACCTCCTGACAGAGGAACCCCCGCCCTATCCAGACGTGGAGGCACCCGGGGAGGCTGACCCAGCACCTGTGGCACCTCCGCCGGCGGCCTCGGCCGAACCGGCTCTGTCCCCAGTGGCTGGACGCCTCCGCGGAAGACGGGAGCCAGCCCCAGACCCTACGTCTCAGGCTTTCCCCTTACGTACGGAGCCAAACGGTCGCCTGCAATACTGGCCCTTCTCGGCTTCTGATCTGTACAACTGGAAAAACAACAACCCCCCTTTCTCTAAAGACCCCTCTATGCTAACCCCTTTGATTGAGTCTATTCTAGTTACCCATCAGCCCACCTGGGACAATTGCCAGCAGCTGCTGCAGGCACTCCTAACCTCTGATGAGAGTCTACCTAGAAGCCTGGAAAAACGTTCCTAGAAAAGATGGGCGCCCCACTCATCTACCCAATAAAATTGATGCTGCCTTTCCCCTCACCAGACCAGACTGGGACTTCACCACGGTTAGAGGGCTGTGAAGGCCGTTGTCTTACAGGAAAGACCGGGATCGCACCCCGGAAGAGTTCATGAGAAGGAGGAGGCTTACACGCAGAGCAGAGGCTGCACGGAGAGGGAATGAGTGCAGGGAGAGTGCAGGGAGCGGTAAGACCCGCCTGGGGCCTCAACAGAGCCCAAAAAGGTTGGTGGCTGTAGCAAAAATGGCGCAGTGAGACGGTGGGGAGTCTCTGCCTGCAGTTGCTAAGCTGAAGTGACCATGTACGTGGTGAGGGTATAGCTGGGCCTGCAGGCAGGGGAGGAGGCCAGCACGGCCCATGCCTCCAGAGCAGCTCAGTGCTGCGGCTCACAGAGGGGGCGTCACCACTGGCCCCCAGCACCCCAAGAGGCCACTCCCACCATGGCAGCCTGAGTAGTGCTGGATGAGTTCAGGGCGCCCACCGAGAAGGTGGCGCTGCTGGAGCAGAGCCTCGGGTACATTGAGGAGCTGGAGCTGAAGGCAAAAGAGCGACTGCCCGTTATGCCAGAAAACTTTGACCCTGGGAACACCAGAGACTCCTCGGAATGCAGGCTGGGGTGCACGGAGGTGGCAATGGTAGTGGGGGAGGGCTACGTGGCTGGCAGGCTTGGGGCTGGTCCAATTGAGTCCGCTTGGAGGCAGGAGGAAGAGAGTGACTGACAGTCTATTGCTGGGGCTCTCTGGTGGCAGGTCTTAAAGGGGCCGCAATTTGGCTTAGATAAGAAAAACTGGGAGAAAAAAAAATACGTGTCTGGTCATGGAGATAGAAAAAGACACTGAATGTACAAAAAAAATAGACAAATAAGAGGGGCAGAGAAAGTGATTAGACAGCAGCAGTCAGGTAGGGAGAGGGACTAAAAAAAGTGACATAAGCAAAAGAGAGAGAGAGAGACAGAGACAGAAAAAGAAAAAAAAAGCAAGAAGCAGAGGAAAGAAAAGATAGAGAGATCATAGACAAGAGAGAAATTTGACTGAGATTCTGGGCACAGTGGTGAAAATTAAGTCTGGCACTAAGAGGGAGCCTCTTGACAGAGATCATTATGCATACTGTGCTAAAAAAAAAAAAAAAAAAAAAAAAAGGCCACTGAGACAAAAATTGTCCCAACAAGAAAAAAAGGGGACACCAGCAACAGGAGCCCTGGACATGTGGCTCCAAAGTTTTAAATATTTATGGACTACCCGAAGATCTGTGGATCTCGGAGTGGGCCGGGTATCCCACTTATTCATAGTAATGCCAGACTGTCCCTGCCCCCTGTTGAGGAGAGACCTCCTGACTAAGATGGGGCACAAATTCACTTCCATTCTGATAGACCACAGGTTAGAGGGCCAGAAGGGGAGCCTGTGCAGGTTCTAACCATCCGGTTGGAGGACAAGTACCAACTCTAAACAGCCTGCCTCAGATCAGACGGACTGGTGGCTGCAGGCATATCCACAGGCCTGGTCAGAGACTGCAGGAATGAGAGAGGCTGAGAACCAGCCCCTGCCCATATGGAGCTAAAAGTCCAGGCCAGCAGTGCGTCAGTACCCCATGTCAAAGGAGGCACGAGACGAGATCAAGACACTCATCATTCGGTTACTCCAACAACTTCGTAAGTGTCCATCAGCCTAAAGTGTGCCTCTCCTACTGGTGCGGAAAC
The DNA here is from genome assembly GCF_963924665.1 of Micromys minutus. Taxonomy (NCBI): domain Eukaryota; kingdom Metazoa; phylum Chordata; class Mammalia; order Rodentia; family Muridae; genus Micromys; species Micromys minutus. The sequence goes on from NC_137972.1 coordinate 347,443, forward strand.
ATGGAACTAATGACTGCTAGACAGTTCAAGATCTCTGAGAGGTAAACAAATTGGTGGCAGAACTCCACCTCACGATACTTAACCCTATAACCTGTTGAGCTCATTGCCCCATCCAGAACCTGGTGTACAATACTGGACTTAAAAAAAAATGCATCAATGGACTCATCTAGAGGTAGACAAACAAAAGACTGTCTTGAGGTCAAATTCTTTTGTGCCAGACTTAAATAAATGTGTGCCATGCCAGAAAACAAATGTATGTAGAAGGCCGGGGGGGGGGGGGGGGAGATAGAACTGAGGTTTACTAGAAAGTAGATTTTACAGAAACTGAGCCAGAAAGATATAGATATAAATATCTATTAGTCTTTATAGATACCTTTTCTGGGCGGGTAAAAGCCTCCCCACAAAGAAAAACAGCAGCGGTCATAGCTAAGAAGATTCCAGCAAAAATCTTCCTTAGGTTTGGCACCCCTAAGATAATTAGATCAGATGATGGGCCATCTGTGTTGCCCAGGTAAGTTAGATATTAGCTTATTTATTGGAGACCAATTAAAAATTACATTGTGCTTACCCTAAAATAGACCAAAATTGGCCTTAGAGACCGGCAAGAGTAATTAGACAGCCCTCTTTATCCCCCACTGTCTTCAATCATAAAAAGGTTCAAGAAAAAACTGGTTTCTTTAACTCTAGCCCTACTTCTTAGAGAGATAACCATGGGAGACATTGCTGCCAGGGTAGGCACAGGAACCACTGCCCTAATCAATCTAAATCACACAGGGCAACTATAGGCACCCATGCATAATGATATTAAAGCTCTAAAAAAAAAAAAAAATCAGTGACAGCACTAGAACAGAGTCTTACTTCCTTGTCAGAAGTAGTCTTGCAGAATAAAAGAGGACTAGAGATATTTTGTTCCTCCAAGAGGGAGGTTCGTATGCCACTCTAAAGAAAAATGTTGTTTCTATGCAGACAAGACAGGATTGGTCTGAGATAGCATGGCCAAACTCAGGGAACGACTAGCCCAGAGGCAAAAACTATTTGAGAGCAATCAGGGGTGGTTCAAAAGTTGGTTTTCTAATTCCCCCTGGTTGACCACCCTGCTCTCCTCCCTGATGGGACTCACAGAGATCTTACTCATGATTCTGACATTTGGGCCCTGCATCATCAACAGACTCCTGCAATTTGTCAGGAAAAGAATTTCTGTTGTCCAGGCACTGGCCCTGGTTGAGCAGCATTACCAAAGATTACAACAGCAGGATACAGAGGTACCCTGATGCAAAATAAGTGAAAGATTTCCCTTAATGCAGAAGAGAAAATGGGGGAATGAAAGACCCCTCGTCCGCCTTAGCTGCAGTAACGCCATTTTGTGCAAGGCTTAAATTAGACAGGGATGGAAAAATACTAAACTAAGAGTCAGCCAAGAAATAGCACAGTCCTTGCCAAACAGGATATCTGTGGTTGACCACCTGGACCGGGGTAAAGACACAATAGTTTGCCATACATGCTGAGGCAAGGACAAAAACAACACCCTGTCCCAAAGGAGGGGCCAAGGCCGCCCTTTCCGAAAACTTGGGGCTTGTCCCCAGTTCACCCTGGCCACATTTAAACTAACCAATTAGAACCCTGTTGCTATGCTTCTGCTTCTGTACCTTGCTTCTGCCCCCCAATCCCTATAAAAAGGGGACTGCCCCTTTGTCCGGCGTGCAAGTCTTCCGAGAGACTTTGCTGCCCCAGGTACCTGTGTATCTGAAATAAGCCTCTTGCTGTTTGCATCCGAACTGCGTGGTCTCGCTGCTCCTTGGGAGGGGTCTCCTCAGGCGGAAGATACCCTCCGGGGGTCTTTCAATAGCAGATCCACAGGTACTATTTTAGAGCACTTATTCTAAACAACTAGAAGACATGGTTCCCAAGTGGCCATCCTCATCACTGTGGCTGAAATAAACCCCTTATTTTTGGTCAGTAGGCTTCAAATTGCCTTTTAAGTTGAGTTGCCATTTAAATCCTTACCCTTTTGTTTGGGTTCAATAGCAACAGCCATAAGGAGCCAACATCTCTGCAATATCAATATTCAACCTCGTGGTTGATGATGCCATTCAAATGCAAATAATACTAGACTGGCTTTTTTAAAAACAATATTTCCCTCCCTTTCACAAACTTTACACATTGCAAAGACATGCTAGACCCCACTCACACTCCTTGACACAAAGATCCAGTTGAGATTTGTGCCCTCTTTCCTACTGAGAGGTCCCATAAATTCTACCTAGAGCACGAAGACAGTCTGGTCCATATGCTTATTGATAGGTTGTATTAACAAACTATCTTTTGCTATTTAAGCTCACCGAGAAGCTGGGTCTGGAGATGGGATTTAGCTGACCAAGCCTGCTCAGTCAGTCAACAGAGTCTCGAAGAAGGGAGTGAGGATGAAAGAAAGAAAAGATAATTAGACAATACTATAGTAAGATTCCAGCAAGGGCTGAAGCTGGTTTAATTTTTTTCCTGTCTGCTTTTATATTATTCTAGGTACATTCAAGGAATATGGTCAGTTATAAGGCATAAACAGAGTAATCAAGAAACAAAGAAGGCATAAATAAAGGTGCCATGATATTCAGAGACTTATCAAGCCTACTTTCTTGTCCCATGTCAAATTCTTGCCAATATCCTTGAAGTGGCAACAAGAACTCTCCACATTTAGTTATCTTACTTTAAATTCAAGTATAATTGTCTTGAAATGTCTCCAGAATCCCTGTCCTGGGTCAGGCTGGCCTCCTGATTCTGGCAGGAAAAAACAAAACAGAAAAAACCAAAACAAAACAAAACAAAAAACCAAGCAGCTCAGTAAGTAAAAGCAAAGTGCCCTTACAAACAGTTAATAAGCAAACTATTCCAGCAGAGGTTACTATTATTTGTAGAGAGGTATCTATCATAAAAACTACCGCAAAAGGATACAAAAAGTAAAAGCTAGTTCTCTTCCCCTCCCACACACACACCCTCCAACTCTATGACAGAGAAAGCAGACAGTGACTGTTAAGCTGCTGGACACCTTCGCCCATTCTGCAACTGAACTGGTAATATTCCTTAGGGAAATTTGGGGAGCTATTCATTATCTGAAGACAAACGGAGTTTTGAGTTATTTTTGTGGGTTGCTGTTTTTAAAAGTACCTTTGTCTCACTGATAAGTGGATACTAGCCCCAGAAAGCTCTGAATACCCTAATACCCAAGAAACAATTCACAGACATTATGAAGCCCAAAAAGAAGGAAGGCCAAAATGGGGATGCCTCAGTCCTTCTTAGAAAAAAAGAACAAAACTCTCATGGGAGGAAATGCAACGTCAAATAGAGGAACAGGGATTGAAGAAAAGATCACTCAGAAGCTGCCTCACCTGGGGATCCATCACATATGCAGGCACCAAATCCAAGCACTATAGCTGATCCCAAATAGTACTTACTGGCAGAAACCAGACAGAGATGCTCCCTCAGGGACTATGCTAGAGTCATATAGATACAGCTGAACATGCTTGCGGCTAACTATCAGTCTGAACTCAGGGATCCCAATGAGGTTGGTAAAGAAAGGACCTAAGGGGCTGAAAGGGGTTGCAACTGAAAGGAAATTAAATTCAAGGTCTAAAAACTCATGTAAGTTGGGGCAAAAAGGATAGTTTATAAGCTTACGGCCTAGGACTGAGAACGTTGTAAAACAAGTCCAGGCATGCCCAGCTAAGCCCATTGTTAAAACATTCCTGAGGCTAGGTTAACTGACCATAAACGATACAATAGGAATGCAGAAGCTTGTCCAGGCTGTCTTTTACAACTGAGTCACCGGTCAAATGAGCCCCTCCTGAGTCTCTTTAAAAGTTATATGTTAACCACACATCTTTCTGACTTAGATAAGCATCTGCTCCACCAGTCTCCTGACTTCCTGACTGCACATACTGTTCTGCTAACGCATAGTCACCCTGTGGGTGTTGGGTGAATTTTCTACTCGAGCTAATTCTTCCCAGCCCCCAACCCTCTACCTATAAAACCCCTAGCTTTCGAGTCTCAGGGTCGATACCTCTGTCTCCTGTGTGACATACGTATCAGCCCAGAGCTCCACCATTAAACTACCTCATGCTTTTGCAACAAGAAGGTCTCTCGAATTTCATTGGGTGACCCCGTGTCCCGAGACTCGAGTGAGGGTACCCTAAAGGGGGTCCTACACAACCTCATGGGAAGATAACAACACTATCAACCAACCAAACCCTCCAAAACTCCCATGGAGTAAAACACCAACCTTTGTGCACACTTTGAGAGACCTATTGATCCAGTTGCTTATGTAGCTGAAGATAGCAGTGTCTGATATCAATGTGAAAAGAGGCTTGTGTTCCAGAGAGGGGGCATTTTCCCAATGTAAGGGAATGACAAGGCAATGGGGTGAAGAGGGGGATCAGAAGGAAGTGCACCTTTGTGAAGGCAACTGGAGGGAGAGGGGGGATGGGAGTGGGGTAAAGAGATAAGATCTCAAATGTAAATACAGAGTATCTAATTTGAAAAGAGGGGAGGAAAGTACCTTTGTCTCTTACTCCTTCTCTTATCTCTTCTATAACTCTGAGAGAAACTTCAAGCTATAGCACTAGTTAGCTACCTACAGATTTTGGTTTCCTTGAGATGAAACCAAGAAATTCTTTCCTCTGTTTATTTTGTTACTTTGGGTTTACCTTCCTAACTTATAGGCAGAATCTCCTTCTATACTACTCACTATACTCCTAGTGGCTAATGATCCTAAATCCTTTTATGAACAATGAACATAAGTGTTTAAATTTTACATCTAATTTTAAAATCAACACATGTATAGTCATACAAATCTGCTCAAAATGTCATCTCCTTGATCCTTATTCCAATTCTAGTTCTACGGCATGGTCCCTATTGCTTGAGGCTGTAAATTAACTTTAAAAGATGATTACTCCTATGTCAGGACAACTTTCTCCTATTGTACAATTGTTCTCCTTTTGAATAATAATAACTTATATGTATGCTATTAAATATGCTTTATAAATAAATACATGTATATATAAATACAAACATCTTAAAGACTTTTTTTGATAGTACAGCCTCTTTAAAAATGAACAAATGACACCTGAAAGGAGACAGCATAGCCTTCTCAGGTTATCTCAAGTTTATAGTAATTCCATCAGAAAGGGTAAGTCACAAGGTAAAAGAACATGAATTTAAAAGCAGTAGTCTTTATCTCCAAATGGCTGGAAAGTTGGGTGCTGATATGGAGGAGAGGCACTCACATTGGTTATCTTTTTGGATTGTTTACTACTGTGCAGTCTTGTATCGTCATCAATGACATTCATTTTGTATCTACTACTTTTTAAGAAATCTCTTTTAACCACTTCAGGTGCTGACCTTCACAATGTGGGTGTTCATGTAAGTAAACTCTATGATGAACAAAATCACTTAATGATGCATTTGTAGAAACATTCTCTTTATTAAGCACAATTGCTGCCTGTGCCATAGACTGCTATCTTCCCGACCCTATCTGCCCTTGGGAGATGGAAGTGAAGTGGCTAAAAATCAACAACACAGACTCTGGGAGCAGGTGAGAAATGCTGCAATGAGCACCTTTAATACCCTCCACCTGTGTCCCATTGGTCCCAAGAAAGCATCTTTACTAACCAGCAGTTCCCAATTGGTTGGCATTGTCTGCATCAACAATCCTTGGATGCTCAGGCAATCTTCAGTATGTCCTCCTGCAGGAGATGCCTTTGTGGCTGCATGACCCCCTGGCATTTAAGTAGAGGAGTTCCACCATTCTTCCAACATTTCCACTTTTGTTTTTAGATTTTGACAGCCTAGTGGGAGCAGGGTGCCATTGCCTTGACGTTGTTAATCATACCTCAGAGGCACTGTACTGTGCCTATCTTAAGTAGTCCTGTCTTCCAGGATCTTACCACATCATTGATTACCGGCCCTCAAAAAGATATCACTAAGGAGGCATGTCACAAAAGGGGGAGATGAGGAACAGCCTACATAGTGGTCTCAAGATCTCTGCCATCCAAGATTTAATCACTTCCTTAAGTAGGGGGCAAATTGGGATTTTCAAGAGCCATCAGCACCTGGAGGGTCACCTTATTTATGGAGTGCTACCTGGTGATATGCTTTGTGATTTATGTGGTCTAGTTAGTCATGTTGTATAACTTCATCAAAAAAGGCACGATTGTCTTTAGTAAGGACAACACTCATGTCTTCAAGAATATCTCTTCCCCAACAGTAGCAGGAACATCAGCCACAACAGGTGTAAAAGATCCCTGATTGGCATCCAAATCCTGCCAATGGACAACAGGTCAGGGTAGTCATTTTTGTGGCTTGTTGGCCTCCAAATCCTGTAATGGATGAACCAGACCAGAATCTCCAATGGGGAACCTCAATGATTCATTTTTTTGTAGTTATAGTGACATCTGCCCCTATGTCAACCAATCCTTTAATGAGTATACCATCTAAATGTATAGTCACCATCGGAAAGTGAGGAAACACAGGCGAGGTCCAGAAGATTCTTGGTCAAGCAGGTGTCCCTCTTACTGGTGGGACAGAGGGGTGTCCCTTTTGGAGTTTAAACTGTCTTCTTGCTTTGAAAACCTTTGTTACAATAAGGACATCTGATCTTGGGCCTAGCTGAGAAACAGCCCCATCTGAGGTGCTTAGGCTTGCAGCAGTCCCAACAGGTACAATGAGGTGGCCCTTCAGGGGGAGGGTGTGTCCTCTGTACACATTCCATGAGGAAGTGTCAATGGGGGCCGTCTGAACTACAATGGGACCAGGTAACAACCCATTTATGAATAACTGCCCTCAAGGCCTGCACCCCTGGAGACCTCTCTGTTTACTTTTGAAATCTCTTGGAGATTTAGATTAATTGCTTTTAAAAAGGAAGTCTCAAAACAGCCTGGTGTAAATTCTGTTGTGTGGTTACTAAAGCTCACCCTTATGAAGAGCACTTTAATGAAAAGGAGAAAGTTGAGAAAGGAAAGATACAAAATAAATGGTTTGAGTATTAAAGGGACACAAAGAAGTGAAATGGAGCTAAATCCTACTTTCAAGAATTTTAAACTGAATTAGGAAAGTAAGGACCTTGGAGAAAGACCCCACCCAGCTAAATTAGCTCCAGGCAATTTAGTACAAACCTTTAATCCCAGGAGGCAAAAGCAAGCAGATCTCTGAGGTTGAGGCCAGACTAGAATAGAGCAAGTTCTAGGTGAAGAAAGCTTAAATCCAGATGTAGTGGTATACACCTTTAATCCCAGCAGACTGGCATACAGATCTCTAAATTCAAGGTCAACCTATCGAGAAAGATCTAGGAGAGCCAAGTTTAGGTAGTAAAGGAGTTAGAAAAGAGGAATCTGGTGATAATGTACTAGAACAAGGGGGCATGTTCTTTTAGATCCTCAGAGTGAGGACCCCCACGCTCCGTCCTAGGAAAGGTGACACACCAAATCACTCACGAAAATCGGTCTTGATGCAAACTGCAAGAGGATTTTTATTCCAAGCGTACAGCCATACACCTTGCAGGAGTAGAGGACTGAGGACCCCAAGTGCAGGATTGGGACAGCTTTTATAGGGTTCACAAGGCCCGAAGATCACAAACCAATCATGGCAAAGCTCTCGAATCCCAAACCAATCAATTTAAATTATCTAAGCCCGCGCTCCATGAACCAATCAGTTCCCTAGTGTATATTTGCATGGTCTCCTGGGTGGGGGTGACAATGGCACTCAGGATAAGTCACTAGGGTGGGGGGTTTCTGCTTGCAGAAGTCAAATAACTGGTTAAGTCAGCTTATCTCCTGTTAACTTACTAGGCCCAGCTTGCATATCCAAGGGCCTGTCCTATGCCCTTTCACCCAGTTTTATACAGAAAACAGTCTCCAGAACAGCAAGGTATGACCTTATATCTACTTACTGGCAGAGAGCAGGGTCTGGAATTTGAGTTATTTAGGGGTTCTTAGGCATGGGGGTTAAGGCTCCTTTAGCTTGGGGTCCTTGGAGAGGTTAGGCTATATTTTTTATTCTTTCAGTTCCAGCTCCTGCAAGCAGCAGAACTTGGCAGCTTCGGTCATGTGGTTCTGGCCTTATATTTTAGAGGAGGAGACTACTGGGACAATTGATGCTGATTAGCTAAAGCTAAGAAATTAGTGATGATTAAGAAGAGACCAGCATCAATGAGGTGAAATTTTCTGGGAAGTGTTTTCTGAGAAGACAAAAACTGTGTTCCAGAGATAGCCAAGGTTGTACTCCATGCGGCAGCTGTACTTGGTAATGTGTAAGAATCACCCAGGTGGTACTAGTTTTGAAGGCATGAAGACGACATGAAGAACAGCTGAAGCTTGGGACTGTGAGAGGCCATGGAAGGCCATTGGTGAAAGTGCAGCCTCAGTTGTAGTTGATAATCCAGGATTGAAGGGGTCCTGCAAATGATTTAAGGCTTGACACCATGAAAGGAGCCTATGAGAGGCTATTGGTGAAGCCTAGTTGCAACAGAAGACCCCAGTATATTAGAGAAGCCAGTACCATGGGATGATCACCAAGAACAACAGCAAAGGTGTAGTAGATTAACCTGAGCTTGAAGTGCTATGGAGGGCAGAGCTGGACAAGTGAAGCCAGCCCTTGGAGAAGCCCAAAAGATCATGTGTGGATCCCAGACATTGAAACGAGAAGCTGTAACATTGAAATTGCCTCAGAGACCCAAAGATGTTAAAGATGCCAGAGCAGCAGGGTATATACCAAGGAAAGCTGCTAACAGGGAGTGGAACCAGCCCCGGAGAAACAAGTTTGTTGTCATCAACAAAGATGAAAAGGGAGTTGAAAATCCGAAGACTGCTTTGACATCAGGCACAGAGATGGCAGAATTTGGAGTTTGCCCATTGGTTGCCTGACTTAATTCAAGGATTATAGTTAAGTGATTGGATGGATATCAGAAGAGACTTTGAACTTTAGACTTTTAACATTGTTGTTACTGCTACAGACTATGGGGACTTTGGAAGTTACACTAAATGTACTTTTTATTATGCTATGTATAGGTATGGCCCCAATAGACTTATGTGTTTGAACAAGCCTATGGGGACCAAGAAGTGGAATGTGATGGTTTGCATATGCTTGGCCCAGGGAGTGGCACTAGTAAAAGGTGTGGCCTTGTTGGAGGAAGTGTGTCACTCTGGGGATGGGCTTGGAGACACTCCTCCAAGCTGCCTGGGGATGTTCAGTCTGTTCCTGGCTTCCTTTGGATGAAGATTTATAACTCTCAGTTCCTCCTGCACCATTCCTGCCTGGATGCTGCCATGGTTCTGCCTTGATACTGGACTAAACCTCTGAACCTGTAAGCTAGCCTCAATTAAATGTTTTTATTTATAAGACTTGCCTTGGTCATGGTGTCTGTTCATAGCAATAAAGCCCTAACTAAGACAGAAGGGAACCCATAATAACGAGAGCAAAGAAAACAAATGACAAACAGATATAATAAGTATGACAAAGCAGGTGACAAAAGTCATGTCCTAAGCTTACTCAAAGGCCCTATGACTACACAGTGTCATAATATAGAAAAGGCATTGGGGAGCCGATCTCTGGTACCACCACCTGGGAAACCAGCCCCTATATCAAGTACTGGGATGAATCCAAACAAAAAGTGAAACTGAGCAGACAAGACAGAAAAGAAGTTCACACTCTCACCTTCCCACAGAGACCAAAAGTGAAAGTAGAAAGGTCACTGAGATAAAAGACAAAAAAGACAAAAATGAAGTCCAAGTGATTTGATGTGGCCTTATAAGGTTGAGTGGGAGAAATATTGTCTACTTCTACTTTCAGTAACATATTTGAAAGATGTTACATATGAAAAGTCTTTGGTGAGCCCAAAGTGTGCTTTAGATATTTCCAATACCAGCAGTCTAGGTAAGGGTGAGGTGCTATGATTGAAGGATCTCAAATTTCAGACTAGTGTGAAATACATATCAAAACCCTGTCTCAAGCACACCAAGTGCTGCAGATACAGCTCAATGATACAGTGCTTATATACTATATTCAAGGACATGAATTTGATTCTCTAGCACTCGATAAGAGGACGAAGAAAAAGAGAAGTATGATCTGAGTTTTGGGATCCAGTTGTGTTCCATTTCCTTCTTCCTTCTCAGGGTGTCCAGACTCTACTTCACACCAAGCTGAAAGGATAAAGCAGAGTCCAGAATGGATGGAGTTCTGCAGGATTCTGGCCCTGCTGTAAGAGAGTACCAGGAGAAAGAGGGTGGTAGGGAGAAGGCCTTCCCAGAGGATCTTCGTGTTTCAAGGATCTTAATGTTACAGCTGTAGACAAAGGACTTCTCTGACAATCTTCAATGAAATAGCTCTCTGTCCTATCCTTATGGCTGCTGCACGGCTGCCACCCACTCCCCTTCCCCCCGAAAAGTGAAAAAAAGAAGTGGTTGAGGGAAAATAAAAAGAAAATAAAAAGAGTAAAGAGAAGAGAACACATTAGTGTTGTAACCCACCATTGGAGCCTGGCCTTATTTTCCCTTCCCGAGCTTGTTTTGCTAAGAACTCCTTCCTTGTATCCATTGTGGTTTTTAACCAGGCCCAGAACATTCCTTCCGAGCTATCTTTACCCTGACAACATCCAGTTTTGTATACTCTTAACTGCACCTGTTCTCCCTAGACTTCCTTGTTCACCCCTTATAAAAACAGTCCCGATTAAAGCCTGGGTGGCATTCACCCATTACTGAATGACCCATGTGTATGTTTCTTCTTTAATCCCCCAAGCCTCTGTCTGAGGCTCGGTGACAGTGGCAGAGCAGGAACCATCACATTAGAAAAGTGAGAGAAGGCTCTCTGCTCCTCCCTGTTCTACAGACAGCCGCATCTTCTCGTGCAGTGCCAGCCCCGTCCCTTAGACAAGATGGTGAAGGTCGGTGTGAACGGATTTGGCCGCATTGGGCGCCTGGTTACCAGGGCTGCCTTCTGCTCAGGATCTAGCAAGGTGGAGATTGTCACCATCAACGACCCCTTCATTGACCTCGACTACATGGTCTACATGTTCCAGTATGACTCTACCCATGGCAAATTCAATGGCACAGTCAAGGCTGAGAATGGGAAGCTTGTCATCAATGGGAAGCCCATCACCATCTTCCAGGAGCGGGATCCCGCTAACATCAAATGGGCTGATGCTGGTGCTGAGTATGTTGTGGAATCTACTGGTGTCTTCACCACCATGGAGAAGGCCGGGGCCCACTTGAAGGGTGGGGCCAAAAGGGTCATCATCTCTGCCCCTTCGGCCGATGCCCCCATGTTTGTGATGGGTGTGAACCATGAGAAATATGACAACTCCCTCAAGATTGTCAGCAATGCATCCTGCACCACCAACTGCTTAGCCCCCCTGGCTAAGGTCATCCATGACAACTTTGGCATCGTGGAAGGGCTCATGACCACAGTTCATGCCATCACTGCCACTCAGAAGACTGTGGATGGCCCCTCTGGAAAGCTGTGGCGTGATGGCCATGGGGCAGCCCAGAACATTATCCCTGCATCCACCGGTGCTGCCAAAGCTGTGGGCAAGGTCATCCCAGAGCTGAATGGGAAACTCACTGGCATGGCTTTCCGTGTTCCTACCCCTAATGTATCTGTTGTGGATCTGACATGCCGCCTGGAGAAGCCTGCCAAGTATGATGACATCAAGAAGGTGGTGAAGCAGGCAGCTGAGGGCCCACTAAAGGGCATTCTGGGCTACACTGAGGACCAGGTTGTCTCCTGTGACTTCAACAGCAACTCCCACTCTTCCACTTTTGATGCTGGAGCTGGCATTGCTCTCAATGACAACTTTGTGAAGCTCATTTCTTGGTATGACAATGAATACGGCTACAGCAACAGGGTGGTGGACCTCATGGCCTACATGGCCTCTAAGGAGTAAGAAACCCTGGACCACCCACCCCCCAGCAAGGACACTGAGAGCAAGAGAGAGGCCCTCAGTTGCTGAGGAGTCCCATCCCAACTCAGCCCCCAACACTGAGCATCTCCCTCACAATTTCCATCCCAGACCCCCATAATAATAGGGGCCTAGGGAGCCCTCCCTACTCTCTTGAATACCATCAATAAAGTTCCTCTGCACCCACAAAAAAAAAAGTGAGAGAAGAAGAATAAATAAGATGAAGAATAGGGTAGAGAGAAGAGGCAACAGAAAACTAAATAAAGAGAAATTAAGGAGAAAGAGGGGAATTCATAGAGGAAGAAAATGAGAAGTGAAGAAAGATGAGGAAATATGTGTAATGGATCAAAAAACTGAGAGACAATAGAAGTGAAGAGAAAGCAAAAGGAACAGGAAGCTAGAGAGCTCAAGAAAGACAAGAGACAACGAAAAGAATTCACAGAGGATCCTGGTCACAGTAGTGAGAAACATTGAATTAAAAACCAAATCTGGCACTAGAAAGGAGCCCCTCAACAAGAATCAGTATGTATACTGCAAAGAAAAAAGACACTGGGCAAGAGATTGTCCATAGAAAATGAAAATGGGGAGCTTGTGACCCTGAAAAAGAACCCCTGAGTCCTAAGATATTGGCTATGCAGGAAGACAGCAATTAAGGGAGACAGGGCTTGCCCCCCCTTCCCAAACCCAGGATAACCCTTAAAGTGGAGGGGAAACCCACCCAGTTCCTTGTGGGTACTGGAGCTCAACATTTGGTGCTCTTACAGTCTAATGGACCAATTTTCAATAAAAAAAAAATCCTGGGTCTAGGGCTGGAGTGATGACTCAGCAGTTAAGAGCACCGACTGCTCTTTCAGAGGTCCTGAGTTCAATTACCAGCAACCACATGGTGGCTCAAAACCAGCTGTACTAGGATCTGATGCCCTCTTCTGGTGTATCTGAAGACAGCCACGTGTACTCATAAAATTAAATGAATCTTTTATAAAATAAAATCCTGGGTCTAGGGGCCAGCAGGCAATAAACAATATTCATGGACTACACGAAGAACAGTAGATCTCAGTGTGGGCCAGGTATACCACTTGTTCACTGTCATTCCTGAATGCCCCTATCCTCTATTAGGAAGAGACCTCCTCAAGATACAGTCCCAAATTCACTTCCTCCTTGAAGGCCACAAGTAAAAAATTGGCAAGGAGAGCCCATCCAGGTATTGACCATCAAAATTAGAAGATGAATATCAATTGTTTAAAAATAAAGATTAAAGGGTTCAAGATATGGACTGGTGGCTATAGGCATATCCACAAACCTGGGTGGAAATTACAGGAATGAGAGAGGCTAGAAACTAGCCCCCCCCCCATTCATATAGAACTGCAAAGCCCAGGCTAGCATGATAGTGGTGCATCAGTACCCATGTCAAAGGAGACACGAGACAGGATCAAGTCACACATCATCTGGCCACTCCAACTCGGCGTTCTGTTTAAGTGCCAATCAGCCTGAAACACTTCTCTCCTACTGGTGTGGAAACCTGGAATCAATGACTGCCAGCCAGTTTAAGATCTCTGAGAGGTAAACAGATAGGTGGCTGATCTCCAACTTATGATACTTAACCCCTATAACCTGTTGAACTCAATGCCCCAATCTAGAACTTGGTATACAGTACTGGACTTAAAACAAATATATCAAGACTCATCAAGAGGTGGACAAATTTGTGAGGATCATCTTGTGGTCAAATTCTTTTGTGCCAGAATTAAGGTGTCTAGTGGGACAAGTAGTAGATGATTGTGTGCCATGCCAGAAGGTGACTGCATGTAGAACGTAGGTAGAAAAAGAAAAAAGGCCAAGGGAGAGGAAGACCTGAGGTTTACTGGGAAGTAGACTTTACAGAGATTAAGCCAGGAAGATATAGATATAAAATTTATTAGTCTTCATAGATACCTTTTCTGGGTGGGTGAAAGCCTTCCTAACAAAGAGAGAAACAGCGGCCGTGGTAGCTAAGAAGATTCTAGAAGAGCTTTTCCCTAGGTTTGGCACCTCTAAGATAATTAGATCAGACAATGGGCCAGCTTTGGTTGCCCAGGTAAGTCAGATATTAGCTTGTTTCTTGGTGACCAATTGGAAACTTCACTGTGCTTACCATCCACAAAGTTCAGGATAGGTAAAAAAAAATTGGCCTTGGAGACTGGGTTTTGCTCCTCCCCCTTGCCCTGTTTAGAGCTAAAAACGCCCTATCCCACTTCAGCCTGACTCCTTTGAAGTTTTGTATGGGACTCCAGCACCCCTGACTGTTAAAGTAGATACTCTAGAACCTACCTGTAATAATAATAATAATGATTTATATGTTAGGCTAAAAGGTCTACAGGTGAGAAGTATAGTCACAGCTGGCAGCTGCCTATTAGACGGGGACTCACTCCTAAGACATCCCATCAGTTCCAGGTTAGAGACTCAATCTACATATGGCGATACCATGCCCAGACACTAGAGCCCTGCTGGAAAGGACACTACCTAGTCCTGCTGACAAACCTGAGCTGTCTGACATCTTCAGTTGAAAAAAATCGAAAAAACCAACAACACCCTAAACACTATGATCTGACTACTAGTTTGTGACTGACTGAGGACATATCAAGAACTGTGAGCAACCCCATAACCCTGCTAGACTTACATGGGCAGGTCCTATCACCTACAGGTATGGGCCATGTCTAAAAAAATCACCCCCTTACACCTGGTGGCCCACTTTAACCCCTGATTTGTGTAAATTAGCTGCTGGGTTAGACACGTGGGATATTCCCACTCAGAAACTGGGAAAAAAAACTATGCATAGGCACTGTCCTCCCAGAGAAAAAGTTTCTTTGTAACTCTACTCATGACTATGGTAGACCAGATGGGTATTTGATTCCCCCTGAGGATAGCTGGTAGACTTGCTCTTCAAGATTGACCCCTTGTGTACATCTTAAGGTCCTGAATCCAAGGTGTTTTGTGTCTTAGTTCAGCTAATGCCTCAGCTCCTATATCACGAGGCCTTCAAGGTCTTTAAGATACTAAAGAAGGGACTGGGTCTAAGCTGGAAAAAAATCAATTAAAGCCTTAACCCTGAGTGTGTTTCTGGGAGCCATCCAGGGAGAGTTAAAAATAAAAATTGCCTCCCTGGCAACCACTACTCCAGTTTGCGTGCAGCATAGACCTTGATATCCAGAAGATAAAAGATTCTGTCTCCCATCTTCAAGAGTTGCTCACCTCCCTGGCAGAGGTAGTCCTATAGAGCAGGAGAGAGCTAGACCTCCTCTTGTTTTTACAGCAAGGGGGATCACTTCAGTTTCACTCTGATAAGACCTTTGATCTTCTGTTGTTGCTTTTGACCTTCAGGCCTTGGATCTTAAATCGATTGCTAGCTTTTATCAGAGAACACATAAGTACAGTCCATGTTATGATACTCAGACAAGAATATCAAAAATCACACTAGTATAACCTATAGTTTCAAGATTAAAATAAAATCTCCAAAGAAATGGGAGAAATGTATGGCTCTTGGCCAGGTCACCTAGGGACAAGTTGCAGTTGCCCCCCTCCCTGGGACTCTCCAAAACACCCAAGAATGTTATGAGGCTCTTAGCCAGGTTAAGTTGCCCCAGCTCTGAGATTTTTTTCAAAACACCAAGTTCTGAAAAACAAAACAGGGACAAAATTTACTGGCTGACAGCCACAAGGTCTCATAGTAAAGGCTCAAATATGCATTATCATCAGCCTAAATCCCCTTACCCATTGAATCCAAGGGTCACTGTAACCCACCAATGAGATGCCACCACCCCATGCTATTGCTGAAATCTGCCCTCAGAACTATATAAAAATTGTGTACTTTAAAACCTCGGGCCGTCTCTGTCCCACTTGCATAACAACACCAGTATACTGGCCTTATCAATTAAACCTCTTGCCTATTGCATCGTTCTCATTCTCTGTGTCTCTGTGGGAGTGGATACCCTGATCATTGGGCCATGGGGGTCCAACAAATACACTTTAGTTGGGGTGAACCAGGTATAGATGGACCTTGGAGAGTGGAAAGAAGTTTTCAGGGTAAATAAAAATTGTTGTCTAAAATAAAGTTCTATGAATGCCTCATTTTCATGGAGAGGCATTCCAGAAATCTCAGGCACTTCCTGGACAAGTTCTTATCAGAAGAAAGGAAGCTGAACCTGTAATCTTGTCTAAAATCTTAAAGTTCTGTGAATGCCTCATTTTCATGGAGAGGCATTCCAGAAATCTCAGGCACTTCCTGGACAAGTTCTTATCAGAAGAAAGGAAGCTGAACCTGTAATCTCACCAAGGCTACATGACATTTTGCAGATAGAGGGTATAGGGGTTTTGGGCTCCCTAGACAAGGTCAGAGAAGGAGAAATCCTGCTGGTAAAGGGAATCCCCCAGTTTGGTTTGAGTTCAGAAGGCTATCTGAACAATGGTCAAAACATTAATTAGCAAGGCTAAAAAAGGAGGATATGAAAAGGGAAAAATTGATTTTGTGTGCATGTGTTAGCTTGGAAAACCATTTTATTATTTAATCTTCTGACCTATATAATGATTCTAAAACTAATTGTCTTGGATGTGGTGTCAAACACCTCTAATTTCAGCCGAAGAGAAGCAGAAATTATGTTATTCTCAGTTACACAATGAGTGGAAATGAGGACTTGACCACCTCAAGGTATGGTTAAGGGAAAGATTTTTGTTGAAGATATTAGAGAGTACGGCCACAGGCATCTGGAAGAGTCCAGAGCAGGAGAAAAAAATAGTAGACTGAACAGGGCCATTAGAGAAAAGGGGACTATCAAGAGAGGAAGAAAAGAGGGAGAAGGACCAAGAGCGGTTGGCTAAAATGGCAGATTTTTCTAGGAAAGAGAACCTTGAAGAAAAACAAAGCCTCTGTGTAATTTTAATTTTTTTCAAAACCTATTTTTACAGGTTTATTTATTTCTTATGTATACAGCATTCTGGCTACATGTATGTCTGCAGGCCAGAAAATTATTATAGATGTTATTAGATATTTCACTATAGGTGGTTATGAGTCACACAGGGTTGCTGGGAATTGAACTCAGAACCTCTGAAAGAACAGCCAGTGCTCTTAACCTCTCAGCCATCTCTCCAGCCCTTTAAAACCTATTTTTAATGATGGCTCTTAAACAATTTAACCTCCCTTGTAGCCCACCACCAGAGGTAGTGGAAAAGAAAGGATGGATGAAGATGACTTGTTTAGAAAGGTTCTTTGGAGCAACTCTTATCTGTTTTGTCTGGAAACTGGTAGTTCAGTTCTTAGCAGTAGCAACTTGATCTACTAACAATCACTTCATGAATACACCAACAGTCCAGTTCAGTAGAGTCAGGATAGCAAACAGGAATCAGCAGTGGTGGCACAACCTAGCAGAGACAGCAGGCCTCAGCCTCTGTACGAGTCAGCAGGAGGGACCTGGGGAATTCCAGAAGTTCTTGGCTGTACCTCTCTCAGAGAAGTAAAGATCAGCAAGATTCAGGACCTACAAGTTTCACACAATACCAGCAAGTCTAGCTGTCATTGTCCCCTCGAGTCCTTTTATACTCTCTCCAAGCAATACAAGTCTTCCACCAGTCTTGCTTCATCATGTGTCTTGTCTTGGCTGACATCTGCCAATCAGCCTGAGTTCTCACACCATTAGAAATTTTTTGTTGCATTTCTCTCTATGGAGTCCTAACAAATGCAGCTGAACTAAAGAATGTAAGGTAGACCGATACACACATGTCGTTAGCAAAGAATCTTTCATCACATGTCCTTTCATGTGCTTGTGTGGCACCCTAAGGGACAAAGAGCATCTGGTGAGTCATGCTTGAAATTACTGTGAGAAAGGAAGAAGCAGAGCCAAATGCAGACATGCCTGAAGACTTCACAATGCTAGGAATTTTCTTCCATAAAGAATAGTCAGCAGCCCCCGAATGGGTGTTGCTAGATAACTACGTAATGGCTGAGGTAACTGTTTTCCAGGGGACTCCAATTGTGTGAAAGGTCAATACTGACAGCCAATGGGAAGTAGCCAACTCATGCTGTTACCTAAGCCTACCTCACAAACAATGTATAAAAGGTGTGTGTTTGGGAACTCAGGGCCATCACTGTCCTGATTACAGGATGTCCCCAGTATACTGGAATCAATTAAACCTCTTGCCTATTGCATCACTCTCCGTCTCTGTGTCTCTGTGGGTGAGAACATCTTGGACGTAGAATCCATTGCGCACAACACTTGGTTTAGCAGAACATCCTTTCTTCTGTGTTTGCTTCAATGAAACTTTCCTGTCTGCCTTAATGTTTCACACCTTTGTCTGTTTTAATGAAATGTCCCTTCACACGTTTTCCCCAGCAAAACACCATCCAAATAACTTCCCAAAGAACCGTTCAGTTTTCACTTCACCTCTGGGTTGGAGAGGTTTAGGGTACTGGGCAGAGTGATAAATTCTGAAGAGCCAGGATACTGGCAGCATAGATAATGAAACCAGTACTTGTGACTCTGAGAGAGCTTAAGGTCATCATGCTCTTTGTATGCTTATAGGCACTACAGTTCTCCAGAATTGACATATAGGAAGTTCAAAGCCAGTCTGAGATACATAATACATTATTTTTAAAACACAAGTAAAATAAAATAATATATAGATAATTTGGGCCAAGCTTGACAGTTTCCATCTATAGTATGACTGTTTGAGAAATCAGTATAATTTATTGGAAATATGTCAGGAAAGGGCTGGACAATGATCCAAGTGAAATCTTAAGTGAATGGTGTTAACATTCTAATAATTTATTAAAATTTTTTCTTTCTTTTTTATTTTATTTATTTGTTTGTTTGTTTTTGTCTTTGGAGACAAGGTTTCTTTGCTTAGCCCTTGCTGTCCTAGAATGCACTCTCTAGATCAGGCTGGCCTCAAACTCATAGAGATCTGCCTGCCTCTGTCTCCTGAGTGCTGGGATTACAGTTGTGTACTACAACTACTGGGTATTTAAATTGTGTTTCTAATGAGAGGTCTATGCTAGACTGACTCCATGACAGGCGGTTTCCTGAATCTGGATAAATCAATTCCAGGAAAACTACCTCTCAAGGGCGGGCAATCAGGAGCTACCAGAAGCTGCCCTGACAATTGGTCTGAGCCAAGTCTGAGCCAAGAATAGTTAATCAGCAATGGTTTAAGAAAGTCCCCAAAATTTACCAGAACCTTGACTAATACCCAGAGACACCCATACCCTGGAAATAGAGCTAACCAATCATAATAAAAGTCACCTATTTCTCCCTGGAATCCCTCTAACAGGCTTTAAAATTGAACTTGTAAGCTCACTCAACATCTCTAGTTTGGTAGACAGAGATTCCTGCATGCTAGTAATTTCTGAAGAATTTTTGCCTTTGTATACTATCTGAGTCTGAGGTATCCTTCTTCGGTAAATAACAGACTCTTAAACTTAAAAGATTTATTAAAGCCAGGCAGTGGAGACCAGAAGAGGGCAACAGATTTTCTGGAACTAGAGGTATAGGCAGTTGTAAACTTCCCAACATATTTGCTGGGACTTGGGAACTAAACTCAGGAAATTTATAAGAGCAATTTAAATGTTCTTAAGAACTCTTGGATGCTCCACCCTCTGTATTCATTTATTTGTTATTTTATTTATTTTTATGTGTATGGGTATTTTGCCTGCATGTATTGTAAAATACAAAGTTAAAAAAATGTAAAGGGAAATGTAAAAATAAAGTTTTTAAGGGCTCTGAGACTTTTCCAAAACACCCATTCTTGGGAAAGTGAACAAGGACAGAATTTACTGGCTGTGAAAAACCACCGGAGTGGGGAGACCCACATTCAAGTCTCGGAATAACACGATCCCCCAAGAACTCACAAGAGACCATCCTTGCTGTAATCACACGAGGTTTATTTGGAGCCAGCGCGCTGGGGCCGAGACTCATATCCCATGCAGGGCTAGAGGAGTTTGATCCAGAGTAGCTGGGAGAAGGGGTATTTAAAGGACGAAACCACAAGCCAAAGGGGGTAGGAAGAGCGTCATTGGAAAGTACCAAAAATACCAGTGGAAAGTCCCAAGGAAAATCACAAGGGGAAACTCCTTGTTTCTCAAGATTGTTTACAAGAGTTTTATTTAAATTCTTTATGGTCAACCAGTTCCTGGAATAGAATTGCTGAACTGGCTATAACTTTTATGGTCAGCCAGTTCTTGGAACAAAGTCACTCTAACCTTATGGTCAGCCAGTTCCTGGAACAAAATCACTGAACTGGCTAACCTATATTCTGGGCTCTACTTTGTTGCTAGGGGGTGGGGTCTGGATTTATCCTGGTCCTTCAGCTGACAGCCACAAGGTCTCATAGAAAAGTCCAAATATACATTACCAGCAACCTAAAACTCTCAAAGTTTTTGAAAATGTATAAACAAGGTTCTAAAAATGTAAAAACAAAGTTTTAGTGGACAGGTCAAGCTATGCTGACCAAGCTGAGTTAAGACAAAACAAAAATGACTGCTTTAGGAATAGCTTCCTTACCCCTCCCTGTACTGAATTCCAAAGAGAACTACAAATTGTCAACAACCTTACTGCCAAAAATTTCTCCCCCTTTTCCTCCCTGTTTCATCTCCTCTTTCTGAAAATTATACTGCTGACCAATGGTAAAATAGTAGTTCACCCACCTCACAGAAAAAGTATAAAAGATGTATGCTTTTTGAGTTCGGGTTTACTCTCCCTGTGAGGCTGAGCAACCCCACTTGTGTCAGATCAATAAACCTCTTGCCATTGCAGCAATCTGTCGTCAAGTTGTGTTCTCTGGGGGCAGTGCTACTAGGCTGAGACCTTGGAACAGTTTGCCTGTATACCACATGCAGGCTTGATGCCCACAGAAGAGAAAAAGAGGACATCCAATCTGGGACTGAAGTTACAGACATTGTGAATCATTGCCTGTGTGCTGGGAATTGAATATGGGTTCTCTTTTAACCACCAAGCCTTCTCTCTAGCTGCCAGTATTTATTTTGGAGGCAAAGCATCACATATGGCCTTGAACTCTTCAAGTTGCTGAAAAGGATCTTGAATTACTGACTGTGGGTGCTGCATTGCACCCACATTGTAAAGCATGCACCATTATTCCTTTACTGTTGTTGCTTTTAGACAGTCCTACTTTGAATTCTTGGCAGGTCTAGAATTTGAGATCCCCTTGCTCTTATTTCTGAATGTTGGGATTCAGAAATATAGCCAGCCTGCACCGCCATTCCATTTTCTTGTGTGTGTGCTAGATCTTAAACCCAGGACCTTGTGTGCATTTAGCAAGTATTGTAACAACTGAGGTACATCTCCAGCCTAGTGCATGAGTTTTGTAAAGTTTTGGAGGGGAAGGAGTTAGTCAACAGATACTTTTAGGATGGGAGTTATTAAGGAGGGACAGGAAGGAGAAAGTTATCAAGTTATTTTCAGAGACACAGGAAGGAAGGATGAGGTTGGGAAAGAAAAGAGTCAGAATTTGCCAAATTGGGGCTCTAACTTCCTTAGTAGGCAACACATCCTTTTGGGGTGTTGTTGTTGTTGGTTTTTTTTGTTTTTGTTTTTTTTTTTTTGTTGTTGTTGTTGTTTTTTGTCTTTTAAGCTTGTGATTTTATCTTTCTGGAACACAAGGGTATGATTAGAACTGTTGCTAAAAGACATCCTGTTTTACAAATTAATGTTTTCCATTTTTCAGTGCTGAGGGAGATAAAAGAAGACATTGTGTTTATAACAGAAGAAACTGTGTTTATAAAAGAAGAAATTGTGTTCTTAAAAGAATGGGAAATTGAATAAAAAGATAAACATCCAAAACAAACAAACAAAAAGAAAAATATAAACAACCAGAAATGTTCATTTTTGCTGTTTTTGTTTTGTTTTCAGATGGATATATCTATGTATCCCTGGCTGGCCTCAAACATATACCACTGCTGCATTTCTACTCCTCCATAATCCTGCTGTCTCTAAGAACAGAGTGCCTGAAGCTCAGAAGGTCTTCTTTATGTATACCAGTTAAAATTGGTTAGTTATAAAATGTCTTCCAGAGTGATGCTACATACTCTAACTATATTCTATAATGAATCATTTGTGCATGCTAAATGATGCGTCAGTGCCATTACAGTTGACAGTAGCCATAATGGCAACTAGAAAGAAATGAAAAGAAGGGGTACTTGAATCCCCATAAAATACCTAAAATACCTTCTTATTCTCCTAGTCTCCACAAAAAAAAAAAAAAAAAAAAAAAAAAAAAAAAAAAAAATTAAAAAAAACAAGAAGAAGAAAATCCATGCATAGTCTCCATATACCAGCCACTTGGTTTCATTTCTTTTATTAGTTGTCTATAATCTTTGGGGCTCCAGGGGGTTAAGAAGCTGATTCATGAGACCGGTTGGTTCCCTCTTCTATTATTAGCTAAAAATAAACTCCTATACTGCACAATTAGTACTCCATTTTGTTACTTTTTCTACCAATCAGAGAAAGTAAAGCACCTAGTTTGAGGTTAGAGCATAACATAAAGTTCTTAAGAGTAGAGATTATGAATTATTCAAACTTTGAACTCTAAAGGCGCCTTTCTACACAGTAAATATTTGATGAACTTTGGATAAATGAGTAATGAGTGAGACATCCTCTTGAATTGACAACTACCTTCTGGGTTATTTGGGTCTAGGACCTCAGCTCTGTTTGAAAATCTAGGTATCAAGCTTTGCAGAGTAGAATCATACAGGATAAACTGTCCAAGTATCCTATAGTCCAGAATGCAATCTATTGAGGAATTATTATAAATCTGTATTTTTATTAATTACCCTTCTGTCCCTATGATAAAAAAATAAAACAATATGACCAAGTATCTTAGTCAGGGTTTCTATTCCTGAACAAAATGTCATGACCAAGAAGCAAGCTGAGGAGGAAAGGGTTTATTCAGCTTACACCTCCACACTGCTGTTCATCACCAAAGGAAGTCAGGACTGGAATTCAAGCAGATCAGGAAACAGGAGCTGATGCAGAGGACATGGAGTGAAGTTACTTTCTGGCTTGTTTCCCCTGGCTTGCTCAGCTTGCTTTCTTATAGAACCCAGGTCTATGAGGCCAGGGATGGTACCACCCACAATGAACTGGGCCCTCCCCCCTTGATCATTAGTTGAGAAAATGCCTTATAGTTGGATCTCATGAAGGCATTTTCTCAACTGAGGCTCCTTTCACTGTGATAACTCCAGCTTGTGTCAGCTTGACACAAAACCAACCAGTACACCAAGGTATGGCATTAAGAGCAAGAGGTGGAGTACTCACATCTTTTCTTTCTTTCTTTCTTTCTTTCTTTCTTTCTTTCTTTCTTTCTTTCTCCCTTTCTCTCTCTCTCTCTCTCTCTCTCTCTCTCTCTCTCTCTCTCTCTCTCTCTCTCTCTCTTTTTCTTTTCTTCTTATTTCTATTAGAGTCATGGTTTCACTATATTACCTAGCTAACCTAGAACTGACTATGTAGACCCCCAAGATTAGTCTACTCCCTCCCCGGATTCTAAAATGGGTCATGCAGCCGCCTCGAGCTCGGCGCAGCGAGCAGTCCAAAATGAAAATAAAATGGCCCGAAGTGAAGGTAGATGAGCCCGTAATTTCTCAGCCCTGTCAAGTCGTCCTTTTGCCACCCAAAGACTAGTTAAAAGACTACCGCAAGATTTACCCCTCTCTTGTAGAAGCTAAAAAGAGACACCATTACTGTGATCCAGAGCCACCTCTCGATCCTTCCTCCGAGGCTGAGTTAGAGGAAGAAGCGCCTCATTACCAGTCAGAGAGGTAAGGACTAGGACCTGGGAGACAAGTTTTCCTGTCTCAACAAACTAGTATGCGAGAACCTAGCGCTCCCCCCTATTGGCAGGTCCCACCTCTGGCGCCCGTTGCCCCCCTTGTGTGGGCCACTGGCTTCTCCCCATCCTTAGCCACTGAAATGTCCCAAAACTTTCAGCTAATCAGAGCCGCACTTAAGACCCATCTGGAGGGCTTAAAGAGAGACAAATGAACCAAGAGCTTCGTCAACTAACTCATGAGATTCAGGCTCTTGATTCTGATGCCCATTGGCTGACTCTCAGAGATAAAACCCCCAAAAGTAAAACTATTAGGTCTGTCCCACAAAAATTCACCTTCCCCATCATGACCCAAGCAAAAACTAGACGGGTGACGGATGAACAGACAGAGGGAGAAGTAGAAGAAGTAACCACAGAACCTAATACCACAGGGACAGATCACCCCAGCCACACCACTGAGGGCGAGGGAGAAGAGGGAGACCACGACTATGATGAGGCAGCTAGTGAGTCGGGAGGAGAAGGAGCAGATGGCGATGCTGAGGCCCTTAATCCTCTCTTTAAAGACTTAAAATTAAACAAATAAAATAACTTCACTCATCTGTTTAAAATTATGGCATTAATGCACCCTTCACATTAACAGTACTAGAAGGGTTGGCCGGATCAGGGTATCTAATTCCAGGAGAAAGGAAAAGAGTGATACAATCAGTCCTCTCCAAAGGACAGTTCCTTACCTGGAAGGCTGAGTTTTTTGACAGGGCAGAACGGGCAGCTGGCCACAATCGAAAGGACTCACGAGGTGAAACGGCCTCATGGACATCAGATAAAATCTGTGGCAGAGGAGTTTATGAGCCTGAAAATAAACAACTAAAATTACCCCCAGGCTTACTGTCTCAGACAGAACAGGCTGCCTTAGCCGCTTGGTGGGCAGTTCCTGCTGCTGGGGCCCTAACAACCCCCTTGACTAAAATTCTGCAAGGACCCCAAGAACCATACTCTCAGTTTATAGGCCATCTGCTAGATGCAGCCGAAAAAATTATGGGGTCAGAAGAAACTGAGAGCCCAATTCTAAGACAATTGGCCATAGAAAACGCCAACTCGGCGTGTAAAGCAGCCCTCAGAGGAAAGACCAGAGATTTAGATATATCAGGCATGATCTGGCTGTGTAATGATGTTGACCCCATAGACCATAAAATTACCAAAATGATTGGAGCTGTTTTTCAGCACAACTCCAGCTCGCCCAGGCAGCCTCAACAAGGCCAAAGAGGGGTCTGTTGTAATTGTGGCTTAGTGGGACATTATGCCAGGGAATGCCCAGAGCCAAAAAAGACACCACCACAGAGTGCTGAAAAGGTTACTCCTGGCGTTTGTCCCAGATGCAAAAGAGGACGACACTGGGCCCGTGACTGTCACTCTAAAACAGATGCGGGGGGGGGGGGGTCCTATACCTGAGGTCCCGGGAAACGGGTTGGGGGAGGCCCTACCGGGGCCCCTATCAGTTCAGTTCACAAACCCAAAAATACAATCCCTTCCTTCAGCAACCCAGTTGTCCCAAGCCACAGCAGGGAGCGCAGGATTGGACCTATGTTCCTCCACCTCCAGGACTATAATGCCTGAAGAAGATTCCGTTGTTGTACAGAGTTAGTGGCCCCCCATCCCCTGGTATGTTTTTCCTAATTATTGGCAGAGCCTCCAGCTCCCCGCAAGGTCTGGTTGTTATTCCCTCCATAGTAGATTCAGACTATACAGGTGAGATACAGGCCTTAGTTGTTTCCTCACGAGGCCCAATAACTCTGTGGGCTGGGCAGAGGTTTGCCCAAGCCCAACCATTGCCTATAGTTGGAAATTTTTCAGACATGTCACAACAAAGAGGACAGGGCTCATCATCCCCTGGCTCCTCAGATATTTACTGGATTCGAAAATTAACTGATGAGAGACCAATGATGACTCTTTTACTTGATGGAAAAAAATTCCAAGGGCTAATAGACACCGGAGCAGACGCCACAGTTCTCTCCCTTAATCATTGTCCCGCATCCTGGCCATTAGAGCCATCTGTTACTCACTTAAAGGGAATTGGGCAGACCCAAAACACTGAAGAGTGCTAAATTGCTAACATGGAAAGATGAGGAAGGCAACTCAGGAACGATTCGCCCATTTGTGATCCCAGGGCTCCCTGTAAACCTTTGGGGAAGGGATATCTTGGCCCGGATGCAAGTAATGATTCGCAGCCCTAATGAAGCCATTACTCAACAAATGTTAAAAATGGGGTTTCTCCCAGGGAAAAGACTGGGAAAAAACGAGCAAGGACAGACAGAACCCATAAAAGTAGTTCCAAAGATAGACAGAAGAGGTTTAGGCACAGACCTTTTTTTCATAGAGACCACTGCTCCTCCTGCACTCCAGGCTGACAAAATTTCTTGGAAATCAGATACCCCTGTCTGGATCGACCAGTGGTCATTGCCCCAAGAAAAGGTGGAAGCAGCTCTACAGTTGGTGCAGGAACAGCTGTCGCTAGCACATTTAGAGCGTTCCACCTCCCCTTGGAATACTCTTATATTTGTGATCAAAAAGAAAAACGGTTCCTGGAGATTGCTACAAGATCTCAGGGCCGTCAATAAGATCAATGATTCCCATGGGGGCATTACAACCAGGATTGCCCTCCCCCATAGCTATCCCCAAAGATTCTTGTAAGATAGTAATTGATATAAAAGATTGTTTCTTTTCAATCCCCTTACATCCCGAAGACTGCCCTAAATTTGCTTTCTCTATCCCTGTGGTTAATCATGTGGGCCCCAATCCTCGCTTTCAATGGCGAGTGCTACCGCAAGGAATGGCAAATAGTCCAACACTATGCCAAAAATATGTAGCCCAGACAGTTGATCCAATTCAATTATGTTTCCCTTTCGCTTATATTATTCACTATATGGATGATTTGATGATTTCCTCCCCTTCTGCCGCTGAGACCATGCATATCGCCCAGGAGATAGTTGAGGCACTTCATGAGAGAGGCTTTACAATATCTCCAGAAAAAGTCCAGACAATATACCCCTTTCTGTTCCTTGGGTTTGAACTAACTCACTCCTATAATCACAATCAAAAAATAAAAATAGATGTGTCCCGGTGTGAGACGCTAAATGATTGTCAAAAACTTTTGGGAGACATCAATTGGCTTCGACCCTATCTCAAGTTGACAACGGGCGATTTAAAGCCTCTTTTTGATACCCTTAAGGGTGACCCCGATCCCATGTCACCCAGAGCCCTCTCCCCAGAAGCAAAACAAGCATTGACAAAAGGAGGCCATAGACCATCAGTTTATTGGGTACTCCAATCCCACCCAAATATTAAAATTAATAATTTTTAAAACCTGTTTCTCTCCCACTGGCTTACTCTGGCAGGACTCTCGACCCCTAGTGTGGACCCATCTACCTGCTTCACCCTCTAAGGTTTTGCCAACCCTCCCCTCCTTAGTCTGTCAAATTATTCTATTAGGATTAAGATTGGCTGGAAGACACTTTGGAAGAGACCTGGATGAAGTTATTCTACCCTATTCCTCAGAGCAGGTTCAATGGCTCCAAAACAAAAGCGATGAATGGGCGGTCCTATTGTCCCTCTATCAAGGTTCTTTCTCTAATCATTTTCCCAGCAATAGGCTTATACAGTTTCTACAGACTACGTCTTTCATTTCCCCCCCCCCAAAAAAAACAAAAGTCAACCCATCCCTGGGGGCTGTTACCATCTTCACAGATGGCTCTAAAAATGGCCTGGCTGCTTATGTAGTTGACGGTCAGGCCTTCCACTTAAAAACAAAGTTCACTTTCGCTCAGCTGGTAGAGTTGCAAGCAGTAACTACAGTTTTTTCAAATTTCCCCCAGCCCTTCAATTTTTATTCTGATAGCCACTATGTGGTCCACTCATTACAGGTACTGGAGACGGTACCTGCCATCCAGCCATGGACACCGACCTTTTATCTTTTCTCCCAACTTCAATTACTTATCAAAAAATGTTCTTCCCCCTTTTTCATTGGACATATTCGAGCACATACTGATTTGCCTGGCCCCTTAACGCTGGGAAATCAGTTGGCTGATGAGGCCACCAAATTAACAGCTATGGCCCTCAAAGATCCCATCCAAGAAGCCCAGGCAGCTCACGCCCTCCATCATCTTAATGCACAATCACTCCGCCTGAGATACAAAATTACCAGAGAGCAGGCGAGACAGATTGTCAAAAGCTGCAAGAATTGTGTGACCCTCCTCCCTGAACCTTATCTTGGTGTTAACCCTAGGGGTCTTGTTTCACTAGAACTCTGGCAGATGGACGTCACACACATCCCTTCTTTCGGGCATTTAAAGTTTGTCCATGTATCCATAGATACCTTTAGTGGATTTATTTTTGCCTCCACACACCTTGGAGAAGCCACTAAAGATGTTATTGCTCATCTATTTCAAGCTTTTTCTGTTATGGGGTCCCCAAAGATTATTAAAACAGATAATGGGCCTGCATATGTTAGTCGAAGATTTAAAACCTTTTGTAGCCAGCTTAATATTCGACATGTTACTCGCATTCCCTACAATCCCCAGGGACAGGAAATTGTTGAAAGGGCTCATAATACCCTAAAAAATACTGTCTTCAAGCTTAATGCTCAAGAAACACTTTACTCATTCAAAGGTAATTCCAAACTCTTGCTCTCCCATGCTCTTTTTGTCATTAATTTTCTGACCCTTGATACTGATGGCAAGTCAGCAGTGGACTTCCTCTGGCATCCTCAGACTCACAATTCCTATGATGCTACAACCCTTTGGAAGGACCCCTTGACAGGGCATTGGAATGGCCCAGACCCTGTCATCATTTGGGGAAGAGGATCTACTTGCATTTATAATACTAAAGAAGGAGGAGCTAGATGGCTCCCCAAAAGGCTCATAAAGCCGTTTAATGCCACCAGGGATAAAAAGCCCTGAGGGTTGCCTTATATGTGCTTCCTTACAGAAAAACCACCATGGCAACACAAACAGCACATGTGGTAAGCCTGCTGATTCTTCTGATAGCCCTCAATACGAGCGGCGCAGGATTTCAAGAGAGACCAATTAGCAAAGAAGAATTCCTTCAAACATTGTACAGTAAACCCTGTGATTGTAAAGGAGGCTATAGTAGAATTAATACAGAACCTGTGGCATCGGTAGACTGTGGAGATTCGGTCGCCAGGTTCATAGCCAGTCAGGGGGCTATATTCAAAAATGGTTCTGTCAACAAAAGCCTAAACCCATACCCCTGCCTGAAGCCCCTAATGGCCAATGTCCATCAGATTGTCATTATGTAGAAGAAATGCACTCTATGTGCTATACAGAGTTCAGGATTTGCTCTCATGATGGCACACCTTATTTTTATGCTGTAGCCTTATTCCAGGTAGAATGGGGAAACAAATGGATAGGAGGAGACTGGTCAAGTAATACAGCAGGTGGTTGGACCAGAGGCATATGATTACAAATATTATAGAGCGTCATGCAGAGCTACCCCCAAATCGGTGGCCTGCTGGCCCCAGGTTGCACCTGTATTAGCCTCAGATGGAGGGGGGCCAACTGACCAAGTGCAGGAAGTGCTTGTAGAACAAGCCATTGAGGCCCAAACGGGAATACTTATTCCGGGGGCCAAATTTCATTATCACCCCCTTTTGTTAACCAAAGCTCAAGGTATAAGCCTGGATCCTCAAACTACTGATGTCCTAGAGGCCACCTTTAGGGCCTTAAATACTTCAAACCCTGATTTACCCCAAGATTGCTGGCTATATTTGGTCTTGGGGGCTTCCTGGCCTTTGACCACCCCTCTTTTGCTTGATAGTCCTGTTATACCCTCTTCTAATAATTGTACATTTACAAAGCCCTTTAAAGCCCTTCCTGTCAATTTTCAAAACTCCACATGCTTACAAAACCCTTCACGTAATGACTCTGGTGAGGTACCAGTTGGGGCAGCTGCATTTACCACCTGCAGCCAAACGTACAACACCACAGAATTCAGCTGCCTGGGAAAGGGTAGAGTCTTCCTTTGTGGAGAAAATATGGCCTACTCATATTTCCCTCAAAATTGGATGGGCCGATGCGCCCCTGCTTGGAGTCTCCCTGACATAGAGATACTTTCAGGAGATTGTCCAATACCTATCCCCAGCTTGGATACCTGGTCCCCATGGCATAAAAGAGCCGTACAGTTTATTCCCCTTCTGGTGAGACTGGGAATAACTTCAGCACTAGCCACTGGATCTGCCGGGGTGGGAGTCTCCTTACATACTTACAACAAGTTGTCACAACAATTAATTAATGATGTCTCAATGGTTTATCAATCGCTTCAGGACCTACAAGACCAAGTAGATAGTTTAGCAGAAGTAGTTCTACAGAATCGGTGAGGACTTGATCTCCTCACCGCAGATAAAGTCCGCATCTGCCTGACATTACAGGAGAGAGATTGCTTTTATGCTAATAAGTCAGGCATAGTGAAGGACAGAATCCACAAACATCAGGAAGAGTTAGAACGTAGACACAAAGAATTGTTTAGCAATCCCATGTGGAACCTGTGGAATGGAGCCTTGCCATATCTCCTCCCTTTCTTGGGGCCTGTGGTCGGCTTCCTTCTAATAATTTCCTTTGGACCTTGGATTTTTCAAAGACTAACTCGATTGATGCAGCCCTTTCCAAACCCACAGTCACAGTCCATTACCATCGCCTCACCATGGCAGATGCATAAGAATTTCCAGGCAGTGGCCCATTAGAAAATGGTGTTGTCCTGGAGGGCGGGCTCCAAAGGCTCAATTTCAGGTGATTGGCGATTTAATTCAGCCTCCATTCACCCCCCAATTGCCTGGCCACAACCATAGCTGCCGTTATACCCGATGACGGGCACCTTCCCCATCTGACCCAGCCAACCTAAGCCATGGGGCTCGGAGGGTGACCGAGTTAGCCGACGACAGGTAAGAGCTGTGGTCATGGGATGACCTCAAGCCAGGATTAATGGCCCTCCGCTCCAGAGAAACGGTTATTTGTCAGAAGTTTGGTCTCCCCTGAGAGAAGGACCCCGACTCCTTAAATAAAAAGAAAGGGGTAGACGTGGGGACCCATGGCTAAGAAAATAGCCAAACTACATCCATCTTGACACAGCAGCCTGTGAGCAGCTGCACCCCTGCCTGTGGGAACCTGACCTTTTGCCCGAGCCTTCTGGGAAGCACCACAATGGGCCCTGACAAGAATAATTGCCAGGTGACAAAGCAGGATGTTCCAGGAAAAGCAGGAGACCATTGGTGCTAGACTGCAGCACCACCCTCTTCCCTGTTCTGAAGATTTTGTAAAATTCCACTGCATCCTGCCTTCCCCCTGCTTAAGCCTATATAAGCTGTAAGCATTCTATCCTTAATGAAGCCTTGACACCATCCAGACTGACTCTGTGTCATTCTTTACGTGCTTGGCTTCCTTTCTCTCTCAGCCCCATGACTTTCAGGACGAAGGCCTCTTTGGGACCCTGAATAACCTGACCTGCTGGATGGATCAAACTATAACTTTGCTCCTGTAATCTGTGGTCCTATAAAGTATAAAAACTGCTTGGAATAGCCATTTGGGGTCACCTTCTAGTCACTCACAATGAGGGGTTGATTGAGGGAGCACCCTGATGCACCTAAAAGTAGATCTCTTTTGTTTGCCTTGAACTCCATTCTCTTGTTTCACTTGGGGGGGGGGTCTCTCAGTAATTAAGATTCACTTACAGATTAATAGCAAACTGGTAAAAAAGGTGTTTCAGTCTCAGCACTAGCTGGAGTCATGTTACAAAGTTGTCTGATTGTCTTTTTCTTTTCAATCCTCACTCCCTAACTTTTGACCCTGTTGACTGACTGAACTGGCTTGGTCATGCTGGGAAATTAAGAGTTGATGTAAAAAACAAAAGTTTTTGGGGGCTCTGAGACTTTTCCAAAATATCCCATTCTTAGAATGTGAGTTCCTAAAGACACAGAAATGGTTAAAATCAGACTCAGAGACTTTCCAGTCATCCCAAGGCTATGAGATCCTGCCTGTGCCTGACAAATAAAAACAATGGCCCAGAGTAATTCTCAGTTTAAAAAAAAAAATATATACTGACTGATAGCCACCTGGCCCTCTAGAAAGCCCTAGATAGGGTCCATATGCATGTCATAGTTAGCTCATGCTCTTTTTGAAAAACAAAACAAGGACAAAACCCCACAAAGTTTTGAAATATATAAACAAGGTTCTGAAAAATGTAAAAACAAAGTTTTAATGGACAGGTCAGACTATGCTAACTAAGCTGAATTAAGACAAAACAAAATGACTGCTTTAGGAACAGCTCCCTTACCCCTCCCTGTACTGAATTCCAAGGAAAATTCAAATTGTCAACAACCTTACTGACAAAGTTTCTCCCCCCTTTCTTCCCCCCTTTATCTTCTCTTTCTGAAAATTATACTGCTATAAAGTATAGGGTAAAATAGTAGTTCACCCCCTCACAAAAAAGTATAGAAGATGTGTGCTTTTTGAGTTTGGGGTTGACTCTCACTGTGAGGATAAGCAACCCCATGTACATG
Organism: Micromys minutus; assembly: GCF_963924665.1. NCBI lineage: Eukaryota > Metazoa > Chordata > Mammalia > Rodentia > Muridae > Micromys > Micromys minutus. Next base: position 379,737 of record NC_137972.1, read on the forward strand.
GAATAAAAACCTCTTGTTATTACAGTGGTGTATCGTCTAATTGTGTTCTGTGGATCGAGCTCCTGAGCTAATACTCCTCGGTGTCCTACAACAGAGTAAAGCAGTCATCACCCCTACTATTAAAGAACTCTCAGAGGCTATGCACTGGTGGTGCATACCTTTGATCCCAGCATTGAAGGAAATTGAGGCAAATGAAGGAATATCTCTGAGTTAGAGGTTAGCCTGGTCTACAAGACAGCCATACTACTGTATGGTTCTTGGCCAGGTCACCTAGGAACAAGTTGCAGTTGCCCCCCTCCCTGGGACTTTCCAAAACATCCAAGAATGTTGTGAGTCTCTTAGTCAGGTTAAGTTGCCCCTGCTCTTACACTTTTTCAAAACACCCAGATTTGAGAAAGTAAACAAGAACAAAATTTACTGGCTGTCAGCCACAAGGTCTCATAGAAAAGTCCAAATATACATCATCATCATCAACCTATACCCCCTTATCTAACGAATCCAAGAGTCACTGTAAACCACCAATGAGATGCTACTGAAGGACCCTAGGGGCTTTCACCAGACTCAAACCTACCACCTCAGGTCAAGGCTAGGCAAGTTCTCCACACACCATTCTTGGGAGAAGCAGGGACATTCTTGAAAAACCACAGAATGTGCTGACTGATAGCCATCTGACCCTCTAAAGAGTCCCAGTTAGTGTCCTGACACATATACTCACTAACCAATAGGTTCTGGTTTTGCAGTCACTTGCATCTCAGGTAGAAACAGAGGCTCAGGTCTCTGGTAGAGGTGGGGAGTGTGAGTATTGGTAGACGTGCCAGGGGCTTACCAACTGTGTTGCCTTGGGAGACGTCCCAAGAGGTCTTAAGAAACCCGGGGATGCCTGGAAGATTCCTGTCTGGGTGCCAGTGAGGGTACAGTAGTTCTCCTGGATTGGAGAAGTTGTATGCCCTCAATGCCATCTGTATTTCTGGAGTGGTTTTGTCTGTCTAGGTGGAGACGGGCATCTGTTAGTCTTTGTCTGTGTGTCTTAGGTTTCTGTTTTGTGTTACTTGTGACTGACAGTGAGACAGACTGACAGCAGAACACACAATTTGTCAGTTAAGATTAAAAAAGGTCTATGGCAGACTTTTTGCTCCTCGGAGTGGCTGACGTTTGGCTTCCAGAGAACACCTTTGACTTACATTATTGTCTGGCAAGATTTAGTTCAGAATCCCTACCTTGGGTCCAGCCCTGGGTGCACAAACGGAAGCCAGGCTCCCGAGCCCTGGCTCTCTGAGTCAGAGCACAAATCAAAACCTGAAGCTCTGAAGCCTGAGAGTTCGCCTGAGAACTAGCCTTTGGCTCCTCCTAAAATCTATCCCGAGATTGAGGAGCCTTCGAAATGGCCAAGCCCTCCACCACACCAGGGGAGGATTAACCGCTGGGCCCAGAAGACAAAGAGTGCAGAGTCCAAGGGAACCTGACTCGACTGTGGCACTGCCACTACATGCCATTGGGCCCCCAGTAGACCCACCCTACCTTCAGCCTCTTCAGCCCCTTCAGTATTGGCCATTTTTCTCTTCATAATTGGAAAACTAATCACCCTTATTTTCAGAAAACCCCGCCAGCCTGATGGTGGAGTCTTTGATGTTTTCCCACCAACCCACCTGAAATGATTGTCAGTAGCCTTTGCAGGTCCTCTTCACTACCGAAAGAAAAGAGAGGACCCTATAGGAGGCCCGAAAAAACGTCCTCAGAGCAAATGGGGCACCAACCAACCTTCCGAATGAAATAGATGCTGGGTTCCCCCTTAACCGACCTGATTGGGCTTCAATATGGCAGCAGGTAAGGAGCAGCTGACAGACCATTGCCGGGCAGGTCTCAGAGGGGCCGCTAGGCGCCCCACTAATTTGGCTAAGGTAAGAGAGGTTCTTCAGGGACCTGTTGAACAACCGTCTAAGTGTTTCTTGAACGTTTAATGGAGGCTTACAGGCATTACACTCCCTTTGACCCAACCTCTGAGGGTCAGCAGGCAGTGGTGCCTATGGACTTTATAGGACAGTAAGCATCAGATATAAAGAAAAAGTTACAAAGGCTAGAGGGGTTGCAAAACTATACCTTGCAGGATTTGGTGAAGGAATCAGAGAAAGTGTTTCATAAGAAGGAGACTGAGAAAGAGAAGTGAGAGAGAAGCATAAGGCAGAGGAAAGAGAGGACAAGAAAGGAATTTGTAGGATTTTGGCCACAGTAGTGAAGGGCCAGGGAGTTAGGAAATAAGTCTGGCACTAGGAGGGAGCCTCTCGACAAGGATCAGTGTGCTTACTGTAAAGAAAAAGGCCACTGGGACAATTGCCCCAACAAGAAGAAAAGGACCCTAGCAACCCAGCAACAGGACCCCCGGACCCGTGGCCCCAAAGTTTTGACCATAAAAGTCTCAGGTTCAAGGGGCTACCAGCACCAGAGAATATTTATGGACTACCCAAAGATCTGTGGATCTCAGAGTGGGCCGGGTATCCCACTTATTCATAGTAATGCCAGACTGTCCCTGCCCCCTGTTGGGGAGAGACCTCCTGACAAAGATGAGGCACAGATTCACTTCTACTCTAATGGACCACAGGTTAGAAGGCCAGAGGGTAGCCTGTGCAGGTGCCAACCATCCAGTTGGAGGACGAGTACCAACTCTATAAACAGCCTGCCTCGGATCAGATGAACTGGTAGCTGCAGGCATATCCACAGGCATGGGCGGAGACTGCAGAAATGAGGGGGGTTAAGAACCAGCCCCTGACCATATGGAGCTGAAAGTCCAGGCTAGCAGTGCCTCAGTACCCCATGTCAAAGGAGGCACGAGACAGGATCAAGACATACATCATCCGGTTACTCCAATTTGGGGTTCTGTGTAAGTGTCGATCAGCCTGAAGCATGCTTCTCCCACTGGTGTGGAAACATGGAACCAATGACTATCAGACAGTTCAAGATCTCTGAGAGGTAAACAAATGGGTGGCCGAACTCCACCTCACGGTACTTAACCCCTATAACATGTTGAGCTCATTGCCTCCATCCAGAACCTGGTATACAGTACTGGACTTGAAGAAAATGCATCAATGGACTCATATAGAGGTAGACAAACTTGTAAAGACTATCTTGAGGTCAAATTCTTTTGTGCTAGATTTGTGTAGGTAACTGTGTGCCATGCCAGAAAGCAAATGTATGTAGGAGGCCAGGAAGAGAGAAGATAGACCTGAGGGTTACTGAGAAGTGGATTTTACAGAAATTAAGCCAGGAAGATATAGATATAAGTATCTGTTAGTCTTTAAAGATACCTTTTCTGGGCAGGTGAAAGCTTCCCCACAAAGAGAGAAACAGCGGCAGTGGTCATAGCTGAAAAGATTCCAGAAGAAATCTTCCCTAGGTTTGGCACCCCTAAGGTAATTGGATCAGACAATGGACCATCTTGTGTTGCCCAGGTAAGTCAGATATTAGCTTGTTTATTGGAGAACAATTGGAAATTACATTGTGCTTACAACCTCAGAGCTCAGGTCAGGTAGAAAGGATAAATAGAACCCTAAAAGAGACTCTAACAAAATTGGCCTTAGAGACCTGTGGGAAAGAATGGACAGCCCTAGTTCCCTTTGCCCTATTCTGAGTACAGAACACCCCTGGATGATTTAAACTCACCCTTAACGAAATTCTGTGGAGGGGGGGGCCACAGCTCACTGAGTCAGGAGAAGTGCATGATCCTGATGCTGTTCTTTCTAAATCCTTGTTTGCCCACCTAAAAGCCCTAGAGGTAGTGAGACATGAAACCTGAAAACAGCTGAAGGAGGCCTATGAAACTGGGAGTTCAGAAGTACCCCACCAGTTCGAGGTTGGAGATGCTGTCCTGGCCCGACGTTATCAAGTGGGAAACATAGAACCTTGCTGGAAGGGGCCGTATCTGGTGCTCTTGAAAACTCCCACAGCAGTTAAAGTTAAAGATATTTCAGCTTGGATCCACACATCCCATGTCAAGAAAGCACTCACTGGAGCCATCCCAAGATGAATGGAAATTGGAAAAGACTGCTGACCCTCTTAAGCTGTGCCTGTGTTGTAGGCGTAACTCAGGTGAAGGGTAAAAATCCCCATGCCCCTCAAAAACTGACTTGGCAAGTCTCTACACAGACTGGAGAGGTGATTTTGTCCACCTCCAAAGTGGCCCCACCATACACATAGTGGCCTAACCTTACTCCTGACTTATGTCAGTTGGTAGCTGGGCTGGACTCCTGGGACATTCCTGACACAGATCCTCAGAATATGCCCCTAGAAGTCCCTAAAAGATTTTCACCCAGAGGCAAGTTTGGGTGTGGGAATCCAGAGACAAGGTGCCACTTGGGGAGACTAGGATTTTACATTTGCCCCTGAGATGGCCAAGACTGGAGCACCGCTCGATGTTACGGAGGCTTAGAAAGTTTACTGAATCCTTTTGGCTTTGCCTCTCCTCAGGACCCCCTTATTATGAAGGCATTGCGGTGTCTGAGACCTTTAATAACACCACCAACCATGACACCTGTGTGTGGAACAGTAAGAACAAGTTAACCCCTACAGAGGTCTCAGGAAAAGGGACCTGTATAGGGAACCCACCAGCTGCCCATAGACATCTTTGTAATGAGACCCTTAAGAACCCACAGACATCTACTAATAGATTCTTGGTACCCATGCTTGATAAATGGTGGGCATATGGTTTGGAATTAACTCCTTGTATATTCACTTCTGGCTTTGATGATACCAAAGACTATTGTATACTCATCCAGCTGGTCCCTCAGGTTTATTATCACCCTGCTGTAACTCTTCAAAATGAATTTGATAAGCACCTGAGATGTTCCCATAGGGAACCCATTTCGTTGATGTTAGCAGTCATATTGGGACCTGGAGTAGCTGCAGGTGTGGGAACAGGCACAGCAGCACTAATACAGACTCCTCGATATTTTCACTCATTGAGATGCGCAATAGATAAAGATTTGTGAGCCCTAGAACAATCCATATCTAAGCTTGAAGAATCACTGACCTCCCTCTCAAAGGTGGTCTTGCAAAACAGAAAGGGACAAGACTTGTTGTTCCTTAGAGATGGAGGGCTATGTGCTGCCTTAAGAGAAGAATGTTGCTTTTAAATAGATCATTCAGGAGTCTATAAGTAAGCTGAGAGAAAGACTAGACAAAAGAAAAAGAAACAGAGAAGAACAACAAGGATGGTTTGAGAGATGGTTTAACAGATTCCCATGGCTGACCACTTTAATCTCCTCATTAGTGGAGCCTCTATTAATTTTGCTTTAGCTTCTTACATTTGAACCATGCATCTTTAATGTTAGTAGCTTTTGTTAGAGAAAGAGTAATGCTGTGCAGATTTTGATGTTGCACCAGCAATATTGCGCTTTACAAAGTCAAGAAAATCAATATTATGAAGATACTGAGATCTAGTTCTATGATTAGAACTAGGCACTAGAAAAAGTGGGGAATGAAAGACCAGAATAAAGCCTGACCCCCTAACAGGTAAAGTAGAAGACCCCTAGTAGGTAGAATAGAGCTAAAAATGCAGGCTAGCCAGTTCTGCAATACTATCCTTCTATTCTAGGAACTGGCTGAACTTAAAGAATTTATGGCCTTAAGGTCAGGGTGACTCTTTCAGAAACTGACTGACCATAAAAACATAAAGGTTAAATAACACATCATAAACAATCTTGAGAAACCAGGTGTTTCCCTTGCAATTCTTCATTGGTATTTTTGGTATTCTCCAATAATGTACTCCCCCCCCATTCCTGTGTGGGATATGAGTCTACAGTGCACTGGTCCATTAAAAAACCTCATGTAATTGCAACAAGGATGGTCTCTCATGAGTTCTTGGGGGTCGTGTTATCCCGAGACTAGACTGAGGGTCTCTCCTCTGTGGGGGTCTTTCAAGCCAATGAATTTAAATTATAACTTTGCTGATGTGACCTGCACCCCTAAAAAGTATAAAAACTGCTTGTAACAGCCTTTTGAGGTTGCCTCTCCTCTGAACGTAGGCCACCCCAGTGCACTGGACGAATAAACCTCTTGCTTTTGCATTGATCCCTGATCTCTCATCTCATTCATGGGAGTCTCAAAGAGATAAGACTCAGTTTGGGTCTTACACTACCACCCCATGGTATTGCTGAAATCTGCCCTCAAAAGTGTATAAAACTTGTGTACTTTGAAACCTTGGGGTCATGTCTGTTCTGCTTGCAGAGTGACCCCAGTATACTGGACTTACCAATTACTTATCAATTAAACCTCTTGCCTATTGCATCAGTCTATTTGTGTCTCTGTGGGAGTGGACACCCTGATCATTGGGTCATGTGGGTCCAACACTACATAAAAAACAAAAGCGGGGCTGGAGAGATGACTCCGGTTAAGGGCACTGATGGCTCTTCAAGAGGTCCTGAGTTCAATTCCCCAGCCGACACATGGTGGCTCACAACCATCTGTAATGGGAACTGATGCCCTTTTCTGGTGTGTACAGTGTGCTTACTTAAAACAAATAAACAAATCTTAAAAAACAAAAACAACAGCAACAAAAAAGAAAACCAACCAAATAGAAAAAGAACTCTCAGAGAGGAACATAGGCCTGTTGCACATAATAGGAAAAGGATAGCTAATTAGCTGTGTAAAAGAAAAACCCCTGGTACCAGAATTTCCTCTAACCTCTTGAAATTTCTACCTCACATAAGATAATCCTTGAGTAATTAATGCCAATGTCATCAGACACTACCTTAGAAAATTCTCTATCTTTATAAGCCTTTGTTTGTCTGCTTTTTGAGACAGGTTCTCTTGCAGTAGTTTCAGCTGGCCTGGAAGTCACTTTGTAGACTAGAATGGCCTTGAAATTAAAGGTATGTGTCACCACACCCAGTTGTCCCAAAACTCTTTATAATGTTTGTGCCTCAGTCTCCTGAGAGCAGGAATTATAGGAGTGACCCACCATGTCTATTTTAATTTATGTTGTTTTCATTGCATGATATGGTACCCCTTAAGACAGTACTCCGCCTGTGGGTTTCTACCCCTTTGGGGCTCAAAGGACCCTTTCACTGGGGTCTCCTAAGAACATTGGGAAACAGATATTTGCATTACAGTTAGAATCATAACAATATCAAAATTATAGTTATGAAGTAGCAACAAAAATAACCTTATGGTTAGGGGTCGCTACAACATGAGAAACTCTATTAAAAGGTGGCAGTTTTAGAGAGGTTGAGAATCAATGCCTTGAAGATAAAGAGGTTAACAGAATAACAGAAACCAGACCATGGATAATTGTCTATATTATGTAGCTTGATGTTTCTCCAACCTTTGGCATAGAATCTTAGACATTTGTGATGGCTTGTATTCAATTCAGGGTACAGCACAATGATATGATGGCAAGAGCAAAAGCCGTAGTAGTATTGTTTCTATTATAGTTTATTGTCATAGTTGTTCTATTTTATTAATTATTTTGTCATCTTATTATACCTAATTTATGAGCAAAACTTTATCTTAGTATATATACATAGGGACACAAAGCAGATAGAGTACATATTCCTTTCACAGTTTCTAGTACTTATTGAAAAACTTGGGATGTAGCATAATTTAATTACAAAAATTCTGCATGTGTTTAAACTGAGATTCTCATGCTTTTGCAGGAAGAGCTTTTACTCTCTGAGCATCTTCCTGGTCTAGGAGGTTACTCCATGTCAAATTGTGGTTCCTCCTTGATTAATGTTGTTTTCTATTGTTATTAACCATTCATATAAATTCAGGGTGTATTCTGTAATTTGAGTATGACTTAGTTGTATTTCCCTGAGAGTTTATGTGCTAAAAGCTTTGTTCTCAATCAATGTAGTATTATGGAAGTATCAAAACCTTTGATATGTGAAGCCTAATTTGGAGTATTGGGATACTAGAAGTGCTTTTCTTCTAGTACTTGGGAAATGGAAGCAAGAAGAGCATGTATAAGTTCAAGGTTATACTTACCTACATAGTGAGTTTCTGGACAACTTGGGTTACATGAAACCCTGTCTCAACAAGGTAGTAAGTGGAATGGAGAGATGGCTCAGTGATTAAGAGCCCTGATCCAATTCCCAGCATCTGCATAATGGTTCACAACTATCTGTAGTTTCAATCCTAGGAAATCCAGTACCCTCTTCTGTCTTCTGTGGGCACTAAATACAACTAGTGCAGAGACATACATTCAAGAAAAACACCCAGAAACATAAACTTTAATTAATTAAAAGACAAGGCAAAAAGTAAGCAAACAGTGATCCTAGCTAGGGGTTGAGATCCTAACACTTTTAATCCCAACACTTGGGGGACCAAGGCCGGAGGATTATGTGTTCCAGATCATCCTGAACTAAATAAGGAAAACCTTGTCTCAGAGAGAAAACTTCAATGAAAACAAATATCCTAGATCTTCAATCTGGCTTCTTCCTACCATGTGACCCATCCTTATTCTGCCTATCTACCATGATGCTATACCATGTTCTAGCCCAGTTGAGAGAGGCTCACCAAAGGACAGCTTGGTAAGACTGCCCAGTTGTGAATATCAGGCTTTAAAATTGAACTAGCAGGTGAAGGCTCTTGCTGTCATCCTAAATTCAGTCCCTGGGTCCCACATGGTAGAAGGGAAAACCAATTTTTACTGTCTTCTGTACTTCATATGTACCCCAGAGTTTTTATGTATACATACATATCCCATTCATAAAGTATACAAATAAATGTAAAACAAACAAGCATAATAAAACAAAATAAATCTAAACATTTTTTATTCCCCAGTTTTTAATATTTTGTTAAAGGAAAAAATGTAACTAAGAAAAATATTGAATCATTTTCTCCTTGGATTTTTTTTTTTTTTTTGACAGTTATTCTTTCAAAGTAACTCCTCATTTTAGTGTGGATTCATTTAGCTATTTTTCTGAGTTGTAATGTTAGTATTTGTTTGTTTGTTGTTGTTGTTGTTGTTGTTTTGAGATAGTGTCTCATGTATTCCAAACTTCAAACTCATTATATAGCTGAGGATGAAATTGAATTCAAGGTGATCTTATTGTTGGTGCCAAGATTACAGGCCTGTGTTTCCATGAACTATTTGGTTTTATGACATTTTAAATTTCCTTGTGTTCTTTATTGGATCATCCATTAGATACTGTGGGGTACCCAGGAGAGAAGAGTAGTGAGCCATGGATCTAAGACAATAGACTATTTGGGAGCTCAGTGTAGTGCTGAGCCATTCTCAGGGTTTTGTTGTTGTTGTTGTTGTTGTTGTTGTTTTGGTTTGGTTTGGTTTGGTTTGGTTTTGGGTTTTTTTGTTTGTTTGTTTGTTTGTCTTGTTTTGTTTTGTTTTTCAAGCACAAAGAAGATCCTGTGCTGACATACTTCAGTTAACAAGAACAGTTAGTTAACAGACTCAGAACTATAGAAATCACAAAGCAAGTTTAGAATATTCAAAGACTTTACTAGAACTATGGACTTTGTTTTTATTTTGGGAGCTGGTGCTGTCTATGTGCTGAATTTTATGTTCTGAATGGTATTTCCATTACTGAATCGGTTCTGCTTAGGTCTGGAGGTCTGTTACATATGATGTCCTTAATTGGAAACACACACACAGACACACACACACACACACACACACACACACACACACACACACACACACACACACACTGCTAGGATATATACCAAGACCAGCTATCCATAATCTTCGTAACCAAAATGTAAGGCTTGTGATTTCCTTGAAACACTCATCCAAATCATGACACTTAAGCTGCTTCTCCTTGGCACTACTTGGTGGCAGACACCATGCAAGCTGCAGTGGGCAAGTGAGCTCCCTGGAGACTGCCCACCATCCTGCTCAGCTGTGATGGGTAAGCTCTGGTGCAGCACAACCCCAGAGACTTCATCTCTTGGCATGGTGTGAATGGACACTGGAAGACCCTCACTGCCTATATAGCCTGGTGTGATTATTCCCTGGGTGACAGGCCATTTTTTTAAGCAAGCTTTTGGAAGATCAATATGAAGACAAAAATTCTTGAGATAATGCTGCCTAGATGAATTGATGATTTTATTGAATTTCTAATTTAATTTTAAAAAGGTTAGTTTGAGTTAAGTAATTTGGAGAAGGTAGGATAGTTTATAAAAAATATAAAGTTAGGAAATTAGGACAGTTGATAGAAAGTTTTAGGTTTGAATTAAGAGCAAAGTGTGCCCTTTCCTGATAGAATGGAAAAAGCTGCTTGAGTTAGAGAAAGGAGTAGAGAGCATTCAAGCATTACAAGCATTGTAGAGGTGAGAAGAATAGGCTTGGGACAAGCTAATGATCAAAGTAAGGCATGCTAAGTTGGGCCTGAGTTTTTGGATCTTGTGATCTATGGATGAAGTAACAGACTTTTTTGTGTACCAGGAAATAATAAGGATATAATAAAGAGCAAATAATTCTATTATAAATATAAGAACAGAAAATAAATGATTAGTCAGTTTAAGTGAGCAAAACTTCAAAAATAATATGTAAGAAAGATGATTTGCTCCTTAGTTAGTATAGGTTGTTGTCAACCAAACATAGGGAAAAGCTTGTTCCTATAGACGTGGCTTGTTTAAACTTCATTAATCAATGACTAAAAATTACTGCTTTGAGGTTACTATGAGCTTTTGAAAAGGAAGATGAGAATTGTTTAGTTAGATATAAGTTTCCTATAAGAGATACAAATCAATATCCTGTTATAATTTTCTTTTATGTAATGATTTTGATCTGTTTTGAAAAATGTTTTTTATGGTGCTTATCTCTGGAAAATGTGTAACTTGTGGCTACGAGGTAATTTTCTTTCTAATAGAAAAAAAAGAACTTGGTCTCTAGATATATAAAAGGAGATTAAAAGAAGAAATAAATTGCTGGAGCTTGTCCATGCTTCAACCATTCTGTGTGTGTGTTTGTGTGTGTGCGTGTGCGTGTGCGTGTGCGTGTGCGTGAATGTTTGATTCCCCATCTCCTTTCCTTAATCTCTATAGTCCTTATAGGTATCTGGATCCACCTGAGTTAGCTGCTCTCAATACTGACTCCTCATAGGCTGCCTGCCTCAGTTTACTCTGTGGTGCCAAAACTGGTCTTTACCCACATGCTAATATAAAGTCACCAGCTACATCATAAACAGTACACATGCCCTTAAAACAATGTTAATAGTTAACAGCCAGTCATAAAAAAAGGCCAGGTTCTCATTCTTTAATATAATCTTTGCTGAAATGCTACGAAAGACGTTCTCAAACTCAAGATCCACTTGTCCTGAGTGTTATAGATTTTTCCTGTGTAACCTTCAGGTTATGGGAAAGTGTCACCATACCCAGCTCCAGTTTTACTTGCTTTTTATTTTGTGGTACTAGAAATTGAACCCAAGGACTTGTAAATGATAGACAAGTTCTCTACCACTGAGTTACTCCTGCCCTGATTTCATTTTTTAAACATTTATTTATTTTCACGCGTAAGGTGAGTGTTTTGCCTGCATGTATACCTATAAACAGCATGAATACCTGGTACTAAGGAAAATAAAAAGAGCTTCAGATCCTCTAGGACTGGAGAACCAACAGCTGTGAGTGACCATATGTATATACACCACTAGCATATCTGATGAATGTCGAGGCTGAAAGAGGGCGTTGGATTCCCTAGAACTGGAGATATGGTTCATTGTGAGCTACCATGTAAGTTTTGAAAATTGACCCCTGGTCCTTTGTAAGTGCAACAAATATGTTTTAAAGAACACCACCATTTCTCCAGTCCCAAGACGTGGAGATCTTGAGGCACAGTGGTTATGAATCCCAGGACACTAAGGCAAGAAGATCTCTGAGTTTAAGGTCATTTGGGACAAAGCCAGTCCCAGATCTAGGCGTGGTGATACAAACCTTTAATCTGGGCCACACCTTCTGCTGGAGACCTACATTGGAAGAAGGAAGACTCTTCTTTTACTGCTTGCCTTCTGGGACTGAGCAACTGATAGATCCTCAGATTTCTATTCACAGCTGCTGCTGGCCATTGTTGGGGAGTTGAACTACAGACTGTAAGTCATCAACAAATTTCCTTATATAGAGACTACCCATAAGTTCTGTGACTCAAGAAAACCCTGACTAATACACTTGGTCTTTTGTCTTCATTGGCACTTTTCATTATGGGATACAGAATCATCCAAAAATAATGAGTAGACTAGGGAAGTCTTTCCCCCCCTATTTTTGAATTAATTTTTTTCTAATTTTTATTTTTGTATATCTTGTTTTGCCTGAATGTAAGTCTGTGCCCAAGAAGGTCAGAAGAGAGTATCAAATCCCCTGGAACTGGAATTATAGATTGTTGTGAGGCACTATGTGGTAACTAGAAACCAAATCTGGAATCTCTGAATATACAGCTAGTGCTCTTAACCACTCAGCCATTACCTCAGCCTCTTCTTCAGATTCCTGAGATTAGGGTCTCACACTATAGCCCAAGCTGTTCCAGAACTTTCTTTGTAGCCTCAACTCATGGCAATACTTCTGCCTTAGCCACCTAAGCACTGATATTACAGGCCAAGACATTATGTGTGGATGTTTCTCCTTCTGTTTGTGTGGGTGCACACACATAAAAAAATGGATATGATCATTCTGTATAATTATAATTTTTATATTCTACATGTCCACATGCATAATGTTTTATACTATGAATTAACAGAATACTTTAAGAAAAGTAAGTTTGCTTATCTTATATAACCTACCTAAAACAATAAAGTATAATAAGGTTTTTTTCTTTGCTTCTTTCTTTCTTTTTTTTTTTTTTTTTTTTTTTTTTGTTTTTTAGACTTAAATGTTTTGAGATGACCTAGCAGCTGACTCAGACAAATATAGACACCCACAGCCAAACAGAGCTTGGCGATTCTTATGGAAGAATGGGAGGAAGGATAACAGGCCCCGAAGGGAAAGGAACTCCACAGGGAGACTAACAGAGTCTACAAACCTGGACTCTTGGGGCATTCAGAGTTTAAAACACCAATCAAAATACATACATGGGTTGGACCTAGGTCTCTCTGCTCATATGTAGCACATGTGTAGCTTGGTCTTCATGTGGGTCCTGAACAAGTAGAATAAACCCTAAATCCCAAAAGCTGTTGCATGTACATAGAATATGTTCTAGCTGGGCTGCCTTGTCTGGCCTCAGTGGGAGAAACAGTGCCTAGCCTCACAGAGACTTGATGTGTCACTGTTAAGTGATATCCAATGCCTGCCCCCCACAGCTCAGAGGACAAGGGGAGAGGGGATGAGTGAGGGATTGTGGGAAGGGGTGACCAGGAAAGGGGCAGTAAGGAGAATGCAAAGTGAATGGAAGTATTTTTAAAAAACTTAATTAAGAAATAGTTTTGGGATGAGTGTGGTGATGTACACCTTTAATCCCAACACCCAGGAGGCAGGCAGATTGATCTCTGAGTTTGAGGCTAGCCTGGTCTATAGAGCAAGATCCAGAACAACTAGGGCTACACAGAGAAATCCTGTCTAGAATAAACAAAAAAAGAAACAAAGAAAGAGAGAGAGAGAGAGAGAGAGAGAGAGAGAGAGAAAGAAAGAAAGAAAGAAAGAAAGAAAGAAAGAAAGAAAGAAAGAAAGAAAAAGAAAAAAATTAGCTAAGTATGGTGGTTCACATCTTTAATCTTTAATCACTTGGGAGGCAGAAGCAGGCAGATCTCCGAGAGTTCAAGGCTAACCTGCTCTGGTTCACAAGCTATATGCACACACTGAGACTCTGTTTAAATTAAACAGAATTTAAACATTTTCATCAGCATATATACTTATTATATCCAATATCAGATTTCACTGATGTTTTTATGCATAGATATAATACATTTTTATAATTTTCACTACCCCTACTTGAACCAATCCCGCCCGTGCAAGGTGGAACAGTCCTCTGTGGAGGAAGTGAGGATGGGTATAGAAAAGAATCAGAGACAAAGATTAGAAATAAAATGTTGCAGTATTTACTAGATAGCACTGAACATATTTCTCATAGCCTTATATACTTTACAGTATTGTGGGAAACAGTCCCAAGCCAGCAGAGACAGTGGTTGGGCAGGATCTTTGTCCCACATTTGCCTTCACACCATCTGAGTACTAAGATTAAAGTCATGTGTAAAGCTCCAGAAGGTTAGGAGCTCCAGCCAGGAGACCCCAATTGAGACAACAATACTCAGATTAATGCAAAAACAAAATCAAGAGGTTTATTTTTCTGACTTGTTCGGATCGATCTTCAGCAATTTCTCAAGCAAGAGACCGAAGGCAACCCTGATTCAACCTTACACATTTTATACATTTTTTTTTAAAGAGGGCATATTACAGTAACACCAACTAGGCACTCAGTGATGGGTTAGGCTGCCTTTTTTTTTTTTTTTTTTTTTTTTTTGGTGGATTGGCTGGGCCAATACCAGGTCATCCTGGAGGAGTATCTTTGTTCCTCAGAGGGACCAGGTGGTCTCAGCCAGTACATTTTATGGTTTTTCTGAGAAGTGTTTGGACAGAGTCATTTCTGGGAGGTCGTCCTGAGGCCAGAAACATAAAACTCCCCCTTGGAGCCTAACACCCTTTCTTGGAACCATCTCAGAGTTGGGACAAAGTTGTTTAATCTCATCATTCATTGCACCCCACACTGCTATAAAGTTTTCTTCATATTGTTCCACTAGTATAAAATGGAGGAAGAAGGGTCAAATGTAGAGAAAAAAGACTGTAGCAATATGGGCCAAGCAAAGAAAAGAAAAGAAATCAACATCTGTTTAAAGGACCATAGTCCTTACCACAGGCCACTCACTATACTCTAGAAGATTCCTTATAACTTTACATCCCAAAAAAATCATGAATAACATGGACTTCCTAAACCCTTCTACTAATGGGAAATCCTCTAGAGACAAACCACAAGAAACAGCACATCCTGTTTTTTATGCTGAAAGACAGGCAACTTGTTTATATCCAATCTAAATTGTTAATTGCCATCTAAACTATAAATGGGTTGTCCAATTTGATGAACCACTTCTGAGAGATTTTCTCGAAGTGTTAGTGAAAGCATTGCCTTGAAGCTAGGTGGTAGCAACACATACTTTTAATCCCAGTACTGGGGAGGCAGAGGCAAGTGGACCTCTGTGAGTTTGAGGGAGGACAACCTGGTATATAAAGTGAGTTCTAGGATAGACAGACAAGATTACACAGAGAAACCCTGTCTCCATTTTTTTAATCAGAAAAAATAATCAAACAAAATGTTTCCTTGTGTTCACATTCATCTGTGAATTTTATTTTGACAAAAGTCGAATCTTGAATAGCTGGTACAGATTGATCACTGGAGTATTAAGCTGGTTTCACAGATGGGTGACATGTGTAGCTTTAGGTCTTGCTGTCCTTTGTTTTAATGTTCTGTAACCACTATGAAATTCAATTCTCAGCTTGTTTGTTTGTTTGGGGTTTTTTTAAATATAGTCCTCAATGTTCTGAAACTTTCGATATTTCAGAACAATCTCCAGAAAACCACAGATCTGGAGATTCTACCAGATCTTTCCATTTGGGAAAGTGTTCAACTATTATCCCTAAAATAGCATTATACCCTAGACTCATTTAAGAGTTCATGAAATCATGTAAAGATTTGCTATGCTTGGCAGTAAAATGTTTCAAAAATAATTGTTCCACTACTTTTATGAAGAGACATGGGAAACCTGCCCCATCTCTGCCCATCAAATACTGCACTCTCCGGTCTCTGAGCAGAGCCAGGGCAGTTAGCACTCTCTTCCAACTTTTTTCCAGCATAGATGCCTCCAGTCTTTGGAGAGGGCAGACAAAAGGGAGCCCAGCCTGGTTGCAATCCCTCTTTCTTGACCGCACCCCCACCCTACCCATGACCTCCCCAGCAGATGCCAGCCTTAGAAACAGAGGAAAGACAGCTTACTCCAGTGTCAGCATCACCAAGACTTGTCCCCTCAACCCCTGATAATGAATAAATCTCAGAGGGAAATTCTCTACCTTGACACTCCCTGCCCCCATGTAGAAACAATGGCCCCGTGGCCCACCCAGCCTCAGCCTAAGGGACTTCCTTGAGTAAACACTTCTTAGGAGAATCATAGAATGTGCTGATTGATAGCCATCTGACACACTGGAAAGTCCCAGTTAGGGTCCTGAAGCATATGTTCACTAACCAATAGGTATAAAAGGTCAATATGCTTAGCCAATGAATTTAAATTGTAACTTTGCTGATGTAACCTGCACCCCTAAAAAGTATAAAAACTGCTTGTAACAGCCTTTTGAGGTTGCCTCTCCTCTGGCTGTAGGCCACCCCAGTGCACTGGACTAATAAACCTCTTGCTTTTGCATCGATCCCTGACCTTTTGTCTCATTCATGGGACCCTCAAATAAGTAAGACTCAATTTGGGTCTGACAATAACAACCTGCCCTTAAAGGAAGCAGGAGCCAATAAGTGATAAAAGTCCACTCTTGGACTATGGAAAAGAGCCAATTAAGTGTTCCCAGACAGCTGTGACCAGTTTGTAAAATACACTGGCTTCTGATAAATAATTAGTGCTCCTCAGGTCAAGAAGATCTCTTTACAGTTCGGTCCTGCTATCTGAACAAACATCAGGTTTGAAGGACAACACTCCCTCACACCCTCCCCAGTCGCATAATGTCAAAGCTCTAGAATGACAATTTATGCGTAGTCCTATATAAATATCTCAAGCCCCCGGACACAAGCATTGAATCCCTAACCTTTGGAGTAGGAAAAGCTTTTGATTAAGTCAAACTCTTTGTTTTTGGCTTTTGCGTTGGACTTGGAATTTCTGGAAGTCTCCTGGGGTTCCCTTGAACTGGGAATAACAATTACCTACTACTACACTTGGAAATATAGCTATGTTCTTGAGCAACTGTTCTCTTCTCAGTATGACACTGAATAGAAGAAGCACTTTCCCAAATAAAAAGGTCTGCCAGAGTCCGGGCTCTTTCCACTCTGTTTCGGTACACAAACAGAATCAGCAAAACCAAATTCCAGTTTCAACAAATTTATGGAAGCTTCTTTCCCAGAAATCGCCATCAAACTTGCTCTACAAGTAAATAGTTTTAAATTGAGTTTCTTCCCCATGTGCCATGGTTCCCTTAAGTATGATACCCCAGATTCAAATAGTATGCAAAAGCAAAGAGCATTTATTTTGCAGAATGCAAGCATGAAGAAGTCTAACATTTACTAGGATGAAGGACATAAAACTTGAGCTTCACAGGCTCAATTTAAAGCTGATTTGGGGAATTTCAGGGAGGAGTAGGTGACCTTTATCCTGATTGGTTTGCTCTTTTTCTTGGGGCATGGGTGTTTCTGGGATTGGCTAGGGCTCCAGGGACTTTTCTGGAGACTAGTAAGTGTTGCTGACTCATCCTGACTGGTTTTGCCTCCAGCCAGATGATGAAGCAACTGATAATTGGCTGCATTCAGGGCTGTGGCTTTTCCAGTAACTGACTTGCCTAGACTTTGTCCGGACTTTCCAGGTTCTGAGAAACAGAACTAGGTCTAGTCTCTCTAACTGCCAGTTTGGAGCCTGTCATGGAGTCAGTCTGACTTAGACTTCTCACTAGTAAAGAACCTATTTTTGTGGCTGAAGGTATACCATGTGTACTTTTTAGTTGGTAGCTTAGTCTCTGGGAGCTCCCAGAGGTCCAGGTCGGTTGACACTAGTGTTCCATTGAACTTGCTCCTCTGGGGACTAATTCTAATTGTGCTTTTAACTTGTCCAATGGAAGTATGAAACACTGAACCCTCAGCACCCAACCCAGTCCTGTGCCCTCACTATTTAATTAAGTTGTGTTGGTGTTGTTGGGATTCTGTAAACCCCACCCCTCAGTTACCTAGCAACAGCCAGGTATACCCCACCCCTCAATTACCCAGCAGTGGCCAGGTATGCTCCGCCCCAGTGACCTGACACTATAAAAGGAGCTGCTTGACCCCTCCTCTCTCTCTCTTGGCCTCTCCTGCCCTTGTGCTCTTGCAGCCTTGCTCTCCCATTTCCCTTCCCCCCTCTGTCCCACGTGCTCATGGCCGGCCTCTACTCCTCTACTTCTCTCTCTCTGCCTCTACCACCCTCTTAACTCTCCCATGACCTGAATAAACTCTATTCCGTACTATACTGTTGTGTGGCTGGTCCCTCAGGGAAGGGATTCCCAACATGGACCCCTCAGAGGCATCTCCCTTGCCCTCAGGCCTCGCCGCACCTCCATGGGCCATATGCCCCCCACTCTCTTCATCCTTCCCCTAACATTGGTGCCGTGACTCGGATCGTTATCCTTTCACAACATTGGTGCCCTGTGACTTTTCCTTTCATTGGTGCCCCGTCATCTTTTCCTTACAGGTGTGTGATCGTGCCCTAAATTCAAACCTCACTATCACAACAATAAAGTGTATCGAATAGCATTCTGAAGAGGTGGCTGTAATTAACATTTAAGGCATTACAAAGGAAGCTAAGACTTAGAACCAATAAATTACTCTGTAAAAAAGGAATGAAAAAAATAGCATTTAAAAGCCACCAGTTTTCTACAGCAGAGCCATAAAGAGAGAATTCTACCTGGGGGAGTCAGGCCCCTTCATGATTCTTTTTGAAGACCTGGTCTCCTCCACAATGACATTCTTACTAGCTTTATGGGTTGGTATGGAGTGCTCTTGATGAGGACCTCTTTGGTTACAGGGACTCCATCTTGCATATAGTCTCCATTTTGTACTAAACTAAATTCTAAGAAATAACTTAATTTCCAGAAACTGCTTCTGGCAACAGCTGCCCCATATGAACTTAGACCACTGAGTTAGATTTATCAATCTATCTTTGTTGGGTAGAATGCATACAGGACTGAAACCCAGAAGCTGTTCAAGAAGTTCTGATTGGCTGGTCATGATCCAGGCCAAGGTATCAGGAAAGCCATCAGAGGTACTTGATGGATACCTACTTCTTAAGGTGCCAGGTGTGAAACCAGTTGGAAACATACAATGTATGCATGTCCTCAATTGGTTGCCTCTTTTCTTGCTCCTAGCCCACCTAATTTGTTTGTGGGGGGGGGGGGGTTGTCTTGTCTTGTTTTTTTTTGTTGTTGTTGTTTGTTTGTTTTTTGTTTTTTGTTTTTTTCTGCTTTCAAAGATTGCTCTGTCCTGCCCTGCCCTCCCAAACTGATAACTGTTTGGATTCTGAACCCTGGTATATTAGCTTTATGAATAAAGAAACTTTTGTTGGCTGGAACTTGGTTTTCATAGTGGATTATTCCCAGATTCTCAGACCTTAACATTCTGATCTGAAAAACAGGCCAAAGAATTTCAATTTAGCAGGATTGTAGTGAATATGTTTTGTTGGGATCCAGGAATAGCCACACACTGACCACTGGAAAACTAATCTCAAATATGATGAAATCTTATTGAATGCTTAATTCAGGTTGATCAGTCAGGGTCATAGAAAGGACTCAGGAGCCAGACTGTGATGCTTTAGGGAAGGCTTTTTTATAGGAAAACCTGAAAGACCCCCACAGAGAGGAGACCCTCACGACCCCCCAAGAATTCAAGAGAGACCGTCCTTGCTGCAATCACACAAGGTTTATTGAAATTCAGCGCTGGGGTCGAAACTTGTATCCCACGCAGGGGTCGAGGAGTTCAACCCCGAGTGGCTGGGAGAACAGCTTTTTAAGGAAAAAAAAAAAACACAACCTGGGGGCCAAGGGGACTACATCATTGGAGAATACCAAAAATACCAGTGAAGTAAGGGCAATGCCTAGTTTCTCAAGATTGTTTATAAGGTGAAAATTACCAGTGAAGAATCGTGAGGGGAACATCCGGTTTCTCAAGATTGTTTATGATGTATTATTTAACTTTTATGTTTTTATGGTCTGTCAGTTTCTGAAACAGTCACCCTGACTTTAAGGGCCATAAATTCTTTTATGGTCAGCCAGTTCCTGGAATAGAAGGATAGTATTGCAGAACTGGCTAGCCTAAATTTTTGGCTCTACTTTACCTGCTTAGGGGTCTTCTACTTTACCTGTTAGGGGCTTTATCCTGGTCTTTCCAACCAAGTACAGAAGACAAGGGAGAAGCAATAATCCTTTTTGGCTAACTAGACAAAGTATTGTCAGCTGACCTTTAAGCTTATTGGTACAAGTAAGGTGGTTGTTAGGGGTTTATTAAGAGCATGAATTACAACTATAAAGTTATGGGGAATGTTATGTCACCTATGAATAATTAATTCTAGAAAGTGCAATATGAGAACCTGAACTTAATTTCACCTTATGAGCAAAATGGAGATTAAATACAAATGGCTACAATCATGTTAATAGGAGGAGGCCTTAGCATGTATCATTCCTGAAATCACGCGAGATTGCACAGTTCAGCTCTCGCTTCAGTCATACTCAATGGAGTTGACTACTGTAAACCGTGTGTTTGAAGTTGGTAGTGTCTGTATCTGACCAGAGACTTGATTTGCACCATGGGATTCCGCATTGTTCCAGCAAAGCAATGACCCGCCTGCAGCCTTTGCCTGGACAGCGGCTTCAAGGCAATGCTGGGGCAGGAGCAGTAACTGGCAATGGCCGGCGGGAAGAACTACAAGTCCCAGGGAGCTTTGCCTCCCGCATTAGGTGCCTCTATACGTTGGGTGCACAGCCCTCAGAAGCTCCGCCCTGAGAGAGCGCTAGGCTTCCCCTTCCGCTCCTAATGTGGTCCCGCCTCAGGCCCAACTCCCTATGTCGTTATTTGGATTTACCAGTCCTGCGCGACCGGAAGTTGGTTGTGTAGGGCCGCAACTGCGGTCCAGGCTTAAGAGAGCTTCCGCGATGCCTTCGTCGCGAGTAGTCAGTCAACTTCTGGAACTGTGAGTCCTCCCCGGCACGCCCTCCTTCGTGTCCGCCCCAGCTTCCTTCCCTCACCTACTAGGTCCGGCTGAATCCTAGTCCTTGGCCCAGCTTTGCGCCTGGTCACTGAAGACCATGGTGCACCGTGGGGCTGGCAGCTCCACCCGATGGATGGGCTCAAGTGGGCGCTGAGTATCAAGGCAGAACAAAAGAAACCAGGAGCGGGGCTGGAGAAACAAACCTCCGCTAATACCGGCACGACTCGCTAGCTTTGGGACCATGAACAGTAACAATCTCACCTGAAGCAGGAGAGCTTTCTAAAATTCGGGTAACAGCAGGGCATGGCAGTTCACGCCTGTAGTCCCAGCCATCTGGAAACTGGAACAGGATGATTGCCACAATTCGAGGCAAACGGGGTAATATTGTAAGACACACACACAAGCAAATAAATAAAATCTTAAAAATTCGTGTATTGGTACCTATCTCAGGGAGTATTTGTAAGGATCAGCTTAACATATGTAAAACCCTTTAGACAGACCCTGAGCATGATAGCAAACACCATGAGAGGAGAAAGATATCAAAAGTTCAAGGCCCACTTCAGCTATATGATAAGTTAGAGTCAGGTTTCAGTGTTGTTTGTTATTTCTATTTTTAAAAAGAAAGAAAAACTCTAAGAAAAAGGCAGTAATGGTTTAAGATTGGAAGATACAAAGACCGACAGCTTTGGTTCCGTTGATGAATCTAACAGTGCCTTAGCAAATGTTATTTCTTGCCTAAGTTCCAGTTTTTTTTTTCTTCTGTATTTTCCCTTGAGACAATCTCATGTAGTTCATGCTGGCCTAGAACACACTGTGTATCCAGTGATAACCTCTGATCCTTCTGATTCCATTGCCTGAATGTTGAGATTACAGGCATACACTTCTGTTCCCAGTTTACCTAAGCTTCCTGAGTGCTAAGCAGAAAGGCAACTACATCACGTCCCCAACCCTCAGATTCACAAAGTCCGGCCGACCTTGAACTCACACTCACAGTCTCTCTCTCTCTCTCTCTCTCTCTCTCTCTCTCTCTCTCTCTCTCTCACTTTCTCTAAGATTTATTTACTATGTATACAGTGTTCTGCTTGCAGGTCAGAAGAGGGCAACCACATCTCATTAAGGATGGTTGTGAGCCACCATGTGGTTGCTGGGAATTGAACAGTGGTCTTAACCTCTGAGCCATCTTTCCAGCCCAACCTCGAACTCTTAAGCCTTCTGCCCCAGCCTTCCAAATGCTGAGATTACAGACTTGAGTTATCAGCACCAGTTTGTGTTTTGACTTTGGCTTTTTGAGGACAGGGTCTCATGTAGCATAGCAGGCCACAGATTCACTGTGTGGCAGAGGATGACCCTGAACTTTACGATCCTTCTTGCCTGTACCCACCAAGTACTGGGACTGAAAGTATGCCACACTTGTCTGTGTGGGTAGAACTTAAAACTTTCTAGAAAGCAATCTGACAATATTGTTACCATACCGCAGAATAATATGGATGCTTTTCTAAAGTGAGGTAACTAAATGAGATGTCCATTATGAAACTTACAGCCATTACAAAGAATGAGAATACTGAAATGCTTTGAAAAATTTTAAGAGATTGTTGAATGAAAAAGACAGTAGGTACTGAGAAGTAACTATACTGGGATGCTGTTTAAGGAGAACTGAGACCACCCTTCCCCAACCCCCTATTATGTTTGTGTGGAGTTGTGTATGCAAGCAGAGGGGAAGAAAGAATATGTCCTAGTAAGACATAAGACACTAACAGAGTTTGCATAAGGGAAGAAAGAGAAAGATTGAAATAAGGGAAAAAGAAAAAAGATTGTACTAAAAATGATCACAAATTTACGATTATTGTCATCCGTGAATGAAAAGTGTGTGTGTGTGTGTGTATTTGTATTTGTAAACAAAATTTGTGGTTTCTTGACACAAAAATGAGTTTCTCAGATGGCCAGAATTTGAGGCCACAGACATGGTTACATTGCTTTAAAAGAGGTTAAAGAACTACCTATTCTGGCATATTGGCTGGTTTTGTGTCATCTTGACACAGCTCGAATTATCACAGAGAAAGGAACCTCGGATGAGGAAATGCCTCCATGAGATCCAGCTGTAAGGCATTTTCTCAATTAGTGATTAAGGGAGAGGGCCCAGAGCTGGAGAGATGGCTCAGAGGTTAAGAGCACTGACTGCTATTCCATAGTTCTGAGTTCAATTCCCAGCAATCACATGGTGGCTCACAAACATCTGTAATGACATCTGATGCCCTGTTCTGGTGTGTCTGAAGACAGCTAAAGTGTACTTACATATAACAAATAAATATTTTTTTTTTAAAAAGAGAGAGGTGTCATCCCTGTGCTAGTGGTCCTGGGTTCTATAAGAAAGCAAGCTGAGTAAGCCAGAGGAAGCAGTCTAGTAAAGTGGCACCCTTCTATGGCCTCTGCATCAGCTGTTGCCTCCAGGTTCCTGTGAGTTCCAGTCCTGACTTTCTTTGGTCATGGTGTTTCATTGCAGCAATAGAAACCCTGACTAAGGCTTGTTGACTTTTGTCTATTCTTGTGGTGCTAAAGATCAAGCCCAGAGCCTTACAGTTGCTAGTACCACTAAACTACATTCACAGCCACTACTTTGTTAAATGGCATCTTTGTGTCTAGGAACCAAACAAACACAGATTAGCAAGAAAAACAAAACAAAGAGTGTTCGGTTTTTGTTTTGTTTTGTTTCAGAGAAATGGCCAAAGTGGAAGGCTTTAACAATAATGAGTGAAGGAATGGCAGGACAGAGAGGTGAGGGCTGGACAGTGGGAGCTATAAGAAGGGGTATGAAATTTGTATGGCCCAAGTCAACAACACTGCCCAAGCCCTAGGATTAAGGTTATTTCTGAACATTACTCAGGGTTAGAATAATAAGGCATGCTGTTCAGGGGGATTTCCATAGTTTGCTAGTGTAGGAAAGAATAGGTCAGAGAGCCCTTACTGCAAGCTGCATTTATCAAGTCTATTTTTCCTCAAATAATCAGTGTGCCAGGATGAAATGCTGATTAGATTGTCCTCAGTAGCTTTAGTGTCTTAGTGGTTGTCTCTGGTAATTGCATATGTAGGTGACTGATTATATGCTCCATAAATCTTTGTGGTTATAGTTTTGTTTTGTTTTTTTGTAGTCATTGCCCACATAACTTAAAATATATATATTTTATGTGTATAGGTGGAGTATACCATATGCATGCATGTATGTGCACATATATACCTGGGGTCCATGGTGGTCATAGAAGGGTATAAGATCCCTTGGAAGTAGAATTATAGATGGTTGTAAGCTGCCATGTGGATGCTGGGAATCAAACTCAAATTCTCTGGAAAAGCGCCAGTGCTCTTAACCAGTGAGCTATCTTCCCAGTCCTGATTTAGTTTTTGTTTTTGAGACAGTCTCATGTAGCTCATGTTAGTTTCCAACTCACTGAGAATAGCTGTGAACTCATCATCTCCTACCACTGCCCAGGTGCTTGGATTATAGGCATATACTACTGATAACCTTCTTAAAATATATTTTAATAAAGTCAAGTATGTTAGGATAACAAGACTGTTATCCTAGATAAACAGCAGGAGGACTAGGAATTCCAGGTCATTCTGGGCTACAGTATAGTGAGTTGGAGGTGAGCCCAGGCTACCTGAGACTCTGTTTCAAAGAAAAATTTTTAAATGTGTATTGGTAATGGGTTTACTGAGGGAAGTGATAAGGAAAATCATATCATATATAGCTTTACAGAGTCAGTGATTGTGAGTCTCATCAAGCTAACTATAAATGTTAATAAAAATAATGTTTTATGAAAAGACATTATTGATAAGTGTTAGCTACTAGTGAGATATAAAAAATAAAGTTTTTAGGGGCTCTGAGACTTTTCCAAAACACCCATTTTTGAGAAAGTAGGCAAAGACAGAATTTACTGGAATGTGAGACCCTAAAAACACAGAAATGGCTGAAGTCAGACTCAGAGATTTTCCAGTTATCCCAAGGCTATGAGATCCCACCTGTACCTAACAAATAAAAACAATGGCCCAGAGTAATTCTTAGAAAAATCACAGAATATACTGACTGATAGCTACCTGGCCTTCTAGAAAGCTCTAGATAGGGCCCTGATGCATGTCATAATTAGCTCATGCTCTAATCACCCAATTCTGAGAAACAAAACAAGGACAGAACCCCTCAGAGTTTTGAAATATATAAACAAGGTTCTGAAAATGTAAAAACAAAGTTTTAGTGGACAGGTCAAGCTATACTGACCAAGGTGAGTTAAGACAAAACAAAAATGACTGCTTTAGGAACAGTTCCCCTACCCTCCCTGTACTGAATTCCAAGGAGAATGCAAATTGTCAATAACCTTACTGCCAAAGTTTCTCCCCTTTCTCTCCTCTTTCTGAAAATTATACTGCTGAACAATGGTAAAATAGTAGTTCACCCCCCTCACAAAAAAGTATAAAAGATGTATACAGGGTATGTATGTCAGGGTTGACTCTCCCTGCGAGGATGTGCAACCCCATATGTAGAGAAGTAAACCTTGTTACTGCAATGATCTATCATCTGTGTTCTGTAGGTCAAGCTCCTAAGCTAAGACTCCTCGAGGTCTTACTACACTAGTGCAGACACAGAGTAATTTACTTTATTGTCTTTGTATTCCAGATGTCTTCGGTGCCTAATAATCAATATTTCCAGATACATATCAGATATTAAATATTTGCCTCCCAACATTAAAGATAGACTGATTAAAATAATGAGCATGCGGGGCCGGATAACAGATTTCAATATAAATGAGGTAAGAATGTATAACTATAAAAGTTTATTTTACTGTTTAGATTTAGTTTCAGATTTTTTTAACAGAAAAAGATATATACTGCAAATTATTAATCATTTTAAAACAAGTCTTTGGCTTGAAAAGCCAGTGCTCACCCTTGGATGTGTACTGTCCTCAACTACCCTTCCTTGCTTTTCTTCTCCTTCCCTCCCTTCCCTCTCTGCACTTAAATATATATTAAAACCTCTTTATTGTTGTTGCTGCTTTTGAGACATGGTCTCACTGCCCTGGATGGCCGTGGACTCACAGAAATCTGCTTAGAAATTGGTCTGTTATTTATTGGCCTCAAGGAAACACTGAACAGTAGCTCCCCAAAACAATGAATATGTACTAACTGCCCCCAACAATTAGACAGCTGGACATGGAAGATTTTGTGTGTAATTCCAATACTCTGGAGTCAGAAGGAAGAGATTTGCCATGGGTTTTCAGCCAGCCTGGGCTACATAGTGAGTTCTAGGCTACTGTAGGTTATAAGGTTAGACTTGGTCTCAAAAAAAAAGGTTGGGGTGGAAAAGTGTCTCAGCAATTAAAAGTTTGAGGCCAGTCTGGTCTACATAGAGCCAGGCCAGCCAGGACTAGTACCCTATAACTAAAGAGCTTGCCTGTAATATCTAATAGACAGATGTTGGAGACACAAAGATTTATTCAGTGGCTAAAGAGTGAGGAAGTGGAATTTTGCTCACAAATCAGCTTCTCCCCTGCAGGAGTCTAAGTGTTACAGTTAAAGGACAGGAATAGGAGAGGGCAGAGTGGCTAATAAATATAATTTAGGGGAATAAGCAAAGATTTTTCCAAGAATTCAGGTACCACCTCCTTTTATCCCTTTTATATTCTGGAATTTCTGGTCATGGTGTGGTAGGCATCTTTAGTCCTAAGTGGATGTAAGGAAGGACTAGAGAACTCTCGGTCAAGTTTAACCCTCCAATATTATTTTGGACAAAACATTTCTCAGATGCTCAGCATGTCAGCATATATAACCATGTAAGATTTATCCCAAAAATGAAGGCAACAAAGGAGACGGACATACTATGGAGACAAATTTCAAGTATTGCATTCCATTCCACTTATCCATCAGACATTTGTAAGATAGCAGTACCAGCCAAGTCCCTGCAGTGTCATCTAGGTGACACAATCCACAGGCAGGAGTATTATCTTTCTCATATTGCTGTTATGTGACCTCCAAAATTGGTGATGTTTCATTCAAGACTAAGAGCTGGTAATGCTAGAAAAATTGTTTAGGTTTTTCAGTAACAGCAAAGAAGATACATATCCTAAAGGGATTGATTTCTCCTGTATAGACTGCCTAAGATGAGGTCATTTGATTGAGTGTTTCAGAGGATCAGGGTTTTTTTCCTTTGGGAATAAATACCTGCTGAACAGAAGTACATATAGATCCAGTTGAGTGAATCAGAAGGTGCCAATACTGTGGCTGTCTAGACAGGGGGTCATTTCTCTGCTCCAGCTATTTTAGCACTGAAGACTTTAGGCACTGAATGTTGCATTTCCAGCTGGAAGCTAATGTGTTTGTTGTGTGTGGGTTTTTGTTTGTTTGTTTGTTTTTCCTTGTTTGTTGTGAGTGGTTTTTTGTTGGGTTTTCCTGCTTTATCTTCTCCATGGGGAATAATCCTACATTCATGACTATATTTTTCAACAACCACTTACCTACAGTAATCACCAGATCACTAACTATGGATGGAATAAACATTTACAAAAAACTTAATTTGGGAGCCAGAGAGACTGCTTAGAGTTCCAAATGCTTTTTTTTTTTTTTAATTTTCCCTCAAATCATATATTTGTTACAGGTGTTACATCCTGAAGTCCAAAGGCTAGATCTGAGGAGCTGTGATGTCTCAGATGTGGCTCTCCAGCACCTGTGTAAGTGCAGAAAACTGAAGGCACTAAATCTAAAATCCTGCAGAGAACATAGAAATAACATAACTTCAGAAGGTATGTTTATAATCACTGAGTACATGGGCAGGCCAGTACTTAGCACCTGATATAATTTTGGAGCAAAGAAGAAAAAAAATATTTTAGAGGAGAATATGAGAGCAGCAGCAAGGTGGGGAGAGGGGAGAGTTTAGAGGAGAGTATGAGCAAGGTACATGTGTCTAAAAATGAGAAAGAGATAGGGAATATGGGCCAGGCGTGATGGCATGTAACTGTAGTTCCAGTACTCAGAGAGGCAGAAGCAAGAAGAACATTGCAAATTTGAGGCCAACCTAGTGTGCATAGTGAGTTTCAGGCCAGCCTGGGCCTACAGAGCAAGAGAATATGAAGAGTTAAAAACAAAACAAACAAAAAAATCAGAGTAAGAAAAGTAATCCAAGTTAGAATTCTTGTAGATAACCATTTATGAAACATGCTGTCACTGCCGTGTATTTGAAATGATAGTGCTGTATTTTAAACATTTTGCCTGTTACTGTATGGGATATGGCCAATTGGTAATTGGTTTAGATTAAGGTTTTTGTTGTTAGTCTGGTATGATAACAAAAACCTATAATCTCTGTATTTGGGAGGAAGAAGCAGGCAGATCAAGAGTTTAAGATAAGCCTGAGCTACTAGTTTGAGGTCAGCCTGGAATACAAAGAGATCACCACAAAAAGAAAACAAAAGTACTGTTGTGGTTTTTACAATTGGTTTTAGATGTTGGCCAGCTTGGTATTCCTGTGTAAACCAGTTTATCCTAGAATTCTTAGTAATCATCTGTGTCAACCTCCAGTGTGGTTAAAGTACTTTGCTGTTTGTTTGTTTGTTTAAGCAAGAGATTACTGTGTAGGCCTGGCTGGGTTCAAACTCACAGAGATACTTTTTTTGCCTTCTGCGTTCTGAGTGCTGGGAATAAAGGTTTATACCACCACTTTTCCCATGGGATATTGTAACAGAAACAGTCCTCAGATTACAATGGGTGTGGTGACTCCAATTGTAAACCCAGCACTTGAAAGATGAAGGCCTCAGGATGAAGAGGTCAAGGTCATCCTCAGCTCATACAGGATTTTATAGGATCTTATAGCCCAAGTGATATACATGATTCCCTATCTCAAAACAAGAAAAAGCAAATTAGATAACCTAGGCAATCTCTGTAAGACTGTCAATACCAAACCCAAAAATATTAAGGAAGGTGTGGCTAGAAAGATGGCTTAGCAATTAAGAGCATTTGCTACTCTTGTAGAAAAACCAAGTTCTGTTCCAACACCCACCTGGCTCCAGTTCCAGAGAATCCAATATCCTCTTCTGGCCTTTTTGGGCACTACATATGTATGTTGTACAGGTATACATGCAGGATAAACATCTATACACATAAAATAAAAATTTTAAATGGCTGCGTGCTAGCTCCAGCATTAATTTCAGTGATCCACGGACGTGCGGGATTGGCTACTAACATGAAGCCGGCACACCCTCTCACATGCTTGGTGGATATGACCATCAAGGCTGCAGCAACACTTTTCTCTCTTAGTCCTTAGACACCTTCCTTACCTTTCAAATACAATCCTTCAAGCAGGAAAAAAAATCACATTACAATTACTCGTTAATCATGAGTTTTAGTTACACATTATGATTGCAAGTTTCGTATGTTTTTAAAACAGGTTATTCTAAATTCCACACCTAATTATTCAGCTTCCCATGTGGTCTCTTCCCACAATACATCTATCTCCAAAAGCAATAGTTTTTCCAATTACAAATTAACTGAATTTGAGCAAGCCAACATTTTTGTTTATGCTTTTTTTTTTTAATGTGTTTAGGAGTACACTAATGCTCTCTTCAGACACACCAGAAGAGAGCATCGGATGCCATTACAGATGGTTGTGAGCCACCATGTGGTTGCTGGGAGTTGAACTTAGGACCTCTGAAAGAGCAGTCAGTGCTCTTAACCGCTGAACCATCTCTTCATCCCAAGCCAAATATTTTTAACTATTAGTTTCTCTTGTACTGATAGATAGCAGTTTTCAGTTACCAGAAAAGAGATAGATATCATGCTATTTCAACTTAACACAATTCTTATTTTCTAACATAGTTAACCATGTACCTATTCTTGTATTAATATTATTATTATCTTCTTGTTCTTTGCCTTCTTCTCCTCCTCCTCTTCCTCCTCCTTCTTCTTCTTTTATTTTCATAGGAAAATAAATGTATAGTTAACTAGAGAACTTTAGATCAGAGTCGGTTTTATTGTTGTGTTTGTTTGTTTGTTTGTTTGTTTTTTTGGGTTTTTGAGGCAACAGGAAAAGAAGAACCTAAGAATCTAATCAGTCTGTATGCTGCACAGCACAAAGGCCTGAAGGAGCACACTAAACTCATCAGCAAATTTATACTTATAAAACCAGGAAAATCAAATTTTACAATGGACATGGAAGCTCAGTTTTAACAGTGAGCACTGAAAC
This sequence comes from Micromys minutus, assembly GCF_963924665.1. Lineage (NCBI taxonomy): Eukaryota > Metazoa > Chordata > Mammalia > Rodentia > Muridae > Micromys > Micromys minutus. The sequence goes on from NC_137972.1 coordinate 409,809, forward strand.
TCAGTTACCTTTGATCATTAGCCTGTTCCCTGTAAGTGAAACTCTTGAGCCCTTAGCAACCTGTCTTGCTTTGTTCTTGTTCTCTAACCATAGCAGATCTTTCATTAGGTAACTAAGAATGTGCTTTTTATTTTTTCTTATACCCTAGGTTTTCTGCTACAAAGCATCTGGTAAAGCACTCTAACCTGATTTAATTAATTGTAAATAAAAAGCACCTTGACCTGATATTTTAAACTATACAGATTTTTTAATATTTTTCAGAAATCTTCAGCCAAATCATTAATCTGAGTGGCATTTGCTTTTTGAGAAATCACCACTATTGTTATGCATTGTGATTGCATTGCAGAGAAGGAAATTAGAAACCCCATCAAGGATATTCATACAAGACAATCAATCAATCAATCAATCAATAAATAAATAAATAAATAAATAAATAAATATCAAAAACAAAATCCAGGGTAACCAAGGCAACAACAAGGTTCATAAGAGCTAGCAGCTGCAGGGGTCTTGGGAAAGGAGGACCCTCAGGGTTTTGCCTCTCTGAAGTTTACTCATGGCAGCTCTACTGACTGGTGACTTGTTTCCTCAGGCTCCAATACTGACTACAGCTCCTGTGTGGCTGCTATCAGTGCAGTACATGCTTTATATTGAAACTATTTTCTCAGAGTAATTACATGAAATAGTGGATTTTTATATTTGATTAAGTTTTTTTTCTAGTATAGATTATTTTTCAATTTAGGATTTAAAATTCAGTATAATAAAGAAATACTTAGCTGGATATGGCAGCACACACTTGTAATCCCAACACTCAGATATCTGAAGCAGGAGGGCCTGAAGTTCCAGGCTGGTTTGGGCTGTGCAATGAGACTATCCTGAAGAAGAGGAAGGCAGGAAAAGGGGAAGGAAGAACTTAATTGCATAAGTAGGTTTTTGGATGATTGTTTGCCTAGTTGGCTTTATTTTCCAACATTTGGTTTTTTATTTGGAATTTTCATAATACTGTAAGCAAGTTTTGCATGTTTACATGAAGAATTACTCATTTAAAAAAGAACTCTAAAAAAGCATAGCATTTTGATAGCAAATGAGTATGTTTCTCTATACCAAGCAATTATTTTACTCTCCATATACTAGTTGAATTGTTTTTTCACTTTTAATTTATTTTATTTAGTTTTTGGCTATGTATGTTCCTGTGGAGGTCAGAGGACAGCTTGGGAAAGTTGGTCCTCCTAGGGATTTGGCAATAAGAACTTTTGCATACTGAGCCATCTTGTCAGCCTCAGTTGGATTTCTTATCATTTAATTCATTTCTGTCACTATCTACTTGGAGGTAGCATCACATCCCATAGTTAAGTCTACCTTGCAAGACTGTCTTCAGTTCATCAGCCAAACCCAGGTCCTGACCTACAGTAGGTACTTCTGATTAGCCAGCTATACAGAATTTCTGTGTCTTTGAGTTTCTCTTGCTAAGAATGGTCACCATGATTATGGTGGCAACTCTTAAGAAGAAAAACATTTAATGAGGGCTAGCTTACAATTCAAATATTTAGCCTGTTGTCATTATGGTGGCATGTAGGCAGGCATAATGCTAGAGGACTTGAGAATTCTACATCTTGATCTACAGGCAGCAGGAGATTGTGAGCTACTAAGCCTGGTTTGAGCTTCTGAGACCTCAAAGCCCATCCCCTAGTTACATACTTCCTCCAACAAAGCCATACCTATTCAAAAACCACACATCCTAATATTGCCACTCCCTATAGACCTATAGGAACCATTTTATTCACATCACCATATCCCACAACTTGTTCCTTGTGTCACAGCAAAGGATCCTCCATGTAATCTCAGCTGAAGCCATCATTGTTTTAATTGCTTCCATGTCCCTTTACTATCCCTGCCATAAAAAGTCCCATGGGAAAGTTCTGGAAACTTGGGGTCAAAATGCCCCAGCTAACTGCATGCTTTGGCTTCTGTTAAACTGCTTGCTTGCTTGCTTGCTTGCTTGCTTTACTTCCCTTGCAACTGCCAACCAGGATATAGTTTTTCTGATTTTTGTTTTTCCTTTTAAAGCTCCCTGTAATACATTCAAGGCTGCTTAATGAAAACTGTTTCTCTCCAGCTAAATAAAGACTTTCAAATGTGGACTTTGGTAGTGCTGAATGGTTGTTTGGGTTTTAACCCTGGAATACCCTGTAGGAATTGATAACTTGTCACAGTAGCTCATAGAACTCAGGAATATACTTTGCTTTGTTCTAATCCATGTGAGAAAGTTACAGACTGTCACTAGTATAAGGCCAAGTAATCATCCTTTATTTAAGCCGGAGTAGGCTTTTGTCATGAAGAGTTCTCAGCAAAAAGTTTAAGGATACAGTATTTATGAAGACAAAAATCACAATAATATTGTTATTAGGTGTAGGTTAGGAAACCCTTCTAACATTTGTTTTGGCAGAACACAGTAGTTATTTTGGTTGTGCATCTGGGTTATGGCCAGGGTCATAGAAATGTGCTGCCAAGGTAGGTATAGCTATTCAAAGTGATGGATTTGCAATGGAAAAAGTATCTTAACAGACATAAAATGGAGTCAAGGTATGATCAGAATAAGATGGTATTACCTCAGTTACTTCAGCATATGTTTAATAGTTGATTACAGATGGTATTTTTAAAAGATACTGATGGTCAGCCACACAAAAAACATAGGGGAGAGCTCTAGAAGGGTTCCCAGGATAGGAGCTTTTGCCCCAATAGAATTGTCATGCTAGGACAATAACCCAGCTCTGGCAGCTCCAGAAATATAGAATTTGCCACCCACCCCAAATTACCAATTAAGGAAATGAATAATGATGAAAACCAGAGAAAAGAGATTAAATCAGTGTGCATTGGAAAGATGAGCAGGTGAAGAGGTCTAATAATCTGAAATTCATCATTGAGGTACTGACACAAGCTTTAGGCTTAAGTAAAGAAAGAATTAGGCAGGATAGCAAGATGTATTCCTAATTAAGCAGTTCTAGTCAAGGTGTGGTTCCATTTATCACTGATCACTGACCAATTATGCTCTGGTACCAAAAGGTAGTTGAATAGTTAACTCTGCTATATATAACTTAAGGGAACCAATTTGGTTCCTACAGCATGGTTACTTCTGCTATAGGGTGAAACCTTGCCTTCGTGGGTAATTCTCCTATTTTCATATAGTTTGCCCTCTGAGGTTAGGCTTTTTCTTAAAGGTGCCTGCAGGTTTAGGGGAATTACTTGTCACTGTACTTTCAGCCAGCGTTTCAAGTGGGTCAGAGCCAAATGTTTACAGATTCTTGGCTTCTTATCCACAGAATTGGGAGGAGAAAAAGGATTCACACAGATTTGCAAAAGAAGTAAGATAATTTTATTTAGGACGAAGTTAAAGTACAGACTGTAGAGGGATATACTCTCAAGATTGACTATCAACCAAAGAATATTTGAGGATCCTATGCTACAGCCTTGGGTTTCTTTTTATAGAGTTGTAAAGGAAAGTCCCTAGAGTCACACCTTACACCAAATCTTCTGTGACTTAACTGATTAGAACTTCAGGGATTGTGCAAAGATTGGAATGTTATATGTCCAAAAACATATGTTGTATGTCTCTCTTAATAAAAGGAGGGTATTTATTGCTTCCTCTGTGTGTGATCTAAAGATAAATCCTTGTTTTCACCAATCAAAAGACTGCCCACAGATAGCTTCTGAGACCTATAGGGCTAATTTCTTTTCTGTAACATGCCTACATAATGTGCCCACCAATGTATTTGAAAAGTATCCAGAGAGAAGCAGACAGATTTCTTAAGTTTGAGACCAGCCTGGACTACAAACAAGTTCCAGGACAGCCAGGACTACACAGAAAAACGCTGTCTCAAAACACACATGCATACAAAAAAAGAAAAAGAAAAAAACACCAGTCTTTTTAAAATATTAAACTTTGGAGTTACTTGTTAAATAGCCAAAGATAATTAGCTGACCACTTGGGATTGTTGATGATATAGTGTTGTGTGACACTATTCCTGGAGAGACAAAAACATCTATTCCAGATAGGAAACCAATGACAAACCAAAGTAATGATACCACAAAAGTTCAACGTGGTGACCCAATGAGTTTTATTAGGGTTACTTACAGGAACAAAAATAATACAGGCGCAGCTGCATTGCCAAAGCCCAACTCAGCATATGTGACAGTTCCCAAAACTGGGCATTTATAACACACTGCACAGCCTACAGTTTAGCTTAACAAGTTGGAAAGTGTCCTTTCCAAGTAGCTCAGTTGCCCTGAGGTTGCCAGGACTCTTCCAGGCAACTCACTGGTCTCTGCTTCTTCCAAGATTTTCTATGAACATCCTGTGTCTTAATGAGTTTCCCTCCAATATGCCAACAGATCCTGCCTTTTGACTCCAGGGAAAGGCACATCCTGACTACAGGAAGTTAAGTAGGCCAAGAGGGCAGCCAGAGTATGCTAAATATTAGGGGTAATGGAGTTGTTCCCATAGCAACATGGACTAGTCAGAGGGCTCCCCTGAACCAAATCCTTCTGACTTCACCAGCTGCTTTGGTGTCCTTGCATGTTTTGCTTCTGGGTAGAGATCACCATGCATTCTGGACTGGCTTCTTGGGGCTTCCTTGTCAGTATTGTGGTCTCCCCCTCCCAGTCCATCTCTTCATCTTAGGCTTATTTCTCTACCAGCTTTGTATCTATTTGAAGAGACAAAAAGCAACAGGACAGATTCCATATTGTCCTCTAAACTATTTTAAGATGATGTCCTTAGAGTGATATGGCCCCTACCCTTGGGCTCTGGTAAAGAGACCACCAAGTTTCCCCAGCAGTCGAAAATAGACATAACAGTTGTGGTTAAGTTAAGAAAACATAAATGATTCCCAGGACAAGATGCCCCTTTTAGATGTGTGGTCTCTCCCCGTGGTCTGAACTAACCAGCATTCCTTTATCCATTTACCCAATCATGTAGTGCCAAGGCTTGAAAGCCTTATCTTATATAATTTTTTTCCTATATAAACCTTAAGCCCCTAGACCTAAGCATCACTTCCCTAACCCTTTTACACAGGGAGGGTTATGACCCAACTCCAAACCTGTGTACTTACATCAGAGCTGTGGTCCCTGGTGGTCTCTTAGGGGCCTCTTAGGGACATAACACTGAGTTTGGCAGAGCAGGCCAATGTCATTACCAGCCATAGAGTGTGGAATGGGCTGCCCCTTCCTCCACAGTGGTAAGCAATGCTAACTTCTCTCTTTTTTGACTAAAGACACAACCCAGAGGACAGGAAACCCTTACAAGGCAAGACTGTAGGAATGGACCTTGGGAAACTGGTGGCAAGAGAAGACACCATCGCATGTTAGCGATATTCTACCACTTGAGCCCACTGCAGAGTGATCGTTCCTAAGTGCTGGCTCTCCTTGCCACCCAGCCCCAAGTACCACATAGATGTCTTGGCTACAAGACTCCATGCCAGAATGCAGGAACCAGATGGGCTCCATACTGACACAGCCCAAGAACCTCAGATTTTAAGACTGAAGGAATCAGGGGCAATTGGACAAGAGAATACCAAGCATGATTCTGACAGAAATGTGTTGGAAATCATCTGCAAGTGTGGCCTATGCTGTGCCAACAAGACCAGTGAACATAGTTGTCCTGACTGCCTAAGCCACATGCCTACAAAGAGCTTTTCTAGTAGTGTCTACTTCCACAAAGAACCATTTGTCCAGATGTTTGGACACAATATTGAGCAGTCCCAGAAGCTTGTTTGGCTTCCTGCCTAGGCATGTGAATACTAAAAATATGGCCTGGGCCAGGAATATGTGTCATCCTTTGTAAAAGGCTAGTCATTTAAACCAGAGGCTACTGAGAACCATGTGGAGAAAAAGAAGTGGTTTGAGTAAGAATGGCCTCCATAGGCTCATATGTGTGAGTATTTGGTTCCTAATTGGTAAATTGTTTGGGAAGGATTAGGAGGGTAGCCCTATTGGAGGAAGTGTGCCACTGGGGCTAGACTTTGAGGTTTCAAAAGCCTCCAGTCTTATTCTCTTTGCACATGTTTGTGGATCAGAATGCAAGCTCTCAGCTACTATTCCTGTACCATGCTTGCTGCCTTGCTCACTACCATGATGGTCATGTATTCACCCTCTGAAACTGTAAGCCAGCCCCAGTTAAATGCTTTCTTTTATTTTTTTCTAAATGTATATTCTGATTTATGATTTTCTTAGTTCTGGTAATATAACAATATCATGAAACTGTTAACTTGGAATATGAAATTGGGGAAACCTTGAGCCAGTGTTCCAGAGCCATGCTCATTCATATTAAGCTCTAGAGTATAGTATCTCTTACCAATTTGAGGTAAGAGGCCTGACCTGATTACTAAGGAGCATAGTTTAGGTGGTTCTGTATTTTGATTGATAGATTAAGTCATATATTTATTTTGCCTATTGTACATGTTCCTTCCCATAGTTGCCTTCTGTACCCAATTTTGCATAGGCACAAAATGGTAAATAAGGGATTCTCCCTGAAAGTTTACAAAAAGACACAACTTTGCCTTATGGTGATATACCCAAAACCAGTTCATCCTGAATTCTGTTCTTCATACCTGGAAACTTAGAAATACGCTGTTACTGGGGTCTTGGAGAGGAGCTATACTTTTTTTTTTTAGAGATGGGAGTCTAAGTAGCTTGAAGAAGGTGGAATGTTGATGGAGTTCTGAGGTTGCTAGATGTATGTGTGCATAATATATGTAGGTGAAGGAACCAGGCTGTCAAGTACATTATTTTTTTTAATGATTATTTATTTTATGTTCACTGTAGCAGTCCTCAGACACACCAGAAGAGGGCATAAGATCTCATTGCAGATGGTTATAAGCCACCATGTGGTTGCTGGGAATTGAACTCAGGACCTTTGAAAGGGCAGTTAGTGCTCTTAACTACTGAGCCATCTCTCTAGCCTTATCAAGTACATTATTATAAGAGGAGGATGTATATATATTCGGATCCAAATAGAGTCCCAGGGCTAAACTCTTATTTTCTATGTTGCCTCGAAAGTAAAAGCTATACACATAAAACAAGGGCAGTTATGTTCTGTCTTTAGCTGTCTTGTCAGATCAAGTGAATAGGCAATCCTTTTTAATAGGAACTGTTTCTGGGTGCCTGTTTCAGCTTCACTAGAAAAATAAGTGTATCTTCATAGATGTTTTTACAGGGCTGTTCCTTTGGATTTGTTTTCTGCTGCTTTTCCCTTTTGCCTTTCTATTCCTCATTCTTTAGAGCTATAAAACCCAAAATATCTATCCTTTATAACATTCTTCCTTAGTTTTTAGCTAATAGTATGAAACTTATTGTGAAGAATGTTTTAAGACAAGAAGCCAACCATGGTGACTCACATTTGTAATTCTAGCACTCCAGAAGTTGAGGAGGGGTGATAGTTGTGAGTTCAAGGCCAGCCTGGACTACATAGTGAGTCCTCAGAAGAATGAAGAGGTGATAAGGGATGAATGAATATAAATAAAAGAAATAGCTTACAGAAAGTCCAAGTCCATTGTGATGTTCTGGCCATCAAAAAGAAAGGAATCAAGGGATGTGCATAATGGCAAACACTCCTGTTTGTGCATGGCCTACCAAGAAAAGCTTATGATTCATGATGCTCCCTTGAGAATTCTACTCTCCCTGTACAGTAAAACTTCTTTGTGATTTCTGACTTTGTCTCTGAGTTCTTTGCCAATGACAGGAACTTGGAAATAGCCAGCAGAGGCTTCACCTGGTTGTTTCACCTCTAAGATCTCCCTTCCTAGCCCTCACAACTAACAAAACTGCTACCTTCATAAATCTACTTTTCTTGCCTTTACACCTTGTCCTGGATATACTTGGCCTGTTGTGGGAAACTGATTAATATACAATTGGTGATTGTTAGAATGAAAAACAGTCCATAGCTCCCTAGTAAAGCATTTGCCTATTTTATATGATACAAAATAATAACCTCACTTGAAGAAAATTTTTTAAAAAAGTTTATTCTGAACCAAATATGGATAGCCTAGGATATAGATTCAAATTTCCCAGGGCAGGGGAGAAGTATTACAAACTAAAAGGAACTGTAATGACTTTTTAAAATATAAAACCAAAGTAACTATAAAGCATTGCATCCTGTGACTACATTGTTGGAGACAAATCGTAGCTAGTTAAAGGTAAAGCAAGGAAACTCTGAGAATTAGACTTACTATCTTACTGCATTTTTTAATGCAATAATTAGTACAGTCAAGTCTGGGCCTATTCTTTCAAGGTAGGTGTGTCTAACATGTATCCACAGAGGTTACCTAACAGAATATCACTTCAAGGACAAAAGGGGATGCTTTCTAAAGGACTGAATTAGCCTCTGGTATCTGTTCCTATAAGCTTCCACTAAGCCTCCCTATGATTTATCTCAAAAGGAAGTCCTTGTTCCTCTGATGCCTGAAAAATCCTTTCCTGATAATTCTTTGGGTATTTTTAATTTACATTAATATACATTTATAACCATATAATTCACTGATAGTAATTGTGTTTCCTCTCAGGAATAAAAGCTGTGGCTTCCTCCTGCTCAGACCTTCATGAAATTTCTTTGAAAGGATGTTGCGGTGTCACTGATGAAGGAGTCCTTGCTCTTGCACTCAATTGTCAGCTGCTAAAGATCATCGATTTGGGTGGCTGCTTAAGTATTACTGATGTGTCCTTACATGCATTGGGGGAAAACTGCCCATTTTTGCAGTGTGTTGACTTTTCAACTACTCAGGTAAAGAAATGAGATATAAACTTGACACAACTTATGTGTTGTCTCAATTATTATCCATGACTAGTCAGAATATCATAATTAGTTAGTTATTCTGCTGTTGTTGAAATTGTTGACCATTTCATGATCTTGATGACATGAGAATGATTTTTCAAGAATGCTTCTTAAAAATTGCCTTCACGAATAAATATTTGCTCAGTTGTTATCAAATTAATTCTATGCTTTGAGATCATTTAAAGCTTTTTACTGTGTTTTCAGCTTGTTTAAATATAACTTATCTTTAAGAAAAACAATCAATTTTACTGTACTTTGAACTCTTCATGTAATTAATTTTTAAAAGCTAAGCTGAACACATAGCTTTGATCTTAAACTATATTCTTTATTTTTAATTCATATCCAACCAGTCCCGACCCTGACCAAGAATAATGTATATGTCTTCCTGTATATGTAACCTTTCCATGACCCTGACTCAGAATAATGTATTTGTGTATAAGGTATAATGTGATTTGTGGGTTTTGCTTGCTGTTCTGTGTCAATGGATCAGATAAAGTATTTCTTCACTTGTAAAACTTCTGTAAAAGATTAATACAACATTCATTCCGTTCCTACATTATTCTGCTTTTTAATAAATATAAAGTATGGTCCTTTGTTAGGGGCATTGAGCTCACTCGGTTAGTGGGGAAAATACATGACTAAAATATATGTTTGCTGAGTGGGAGGTAGTTATTCTTCATGATTAATGCACTTTAAACAATTCTTTTATCTCCATCACAGGATGTATTTCTTTTCCCTTTTGTTTAGGTATCTGACAATGGTGTGGTTGCACTTGTTAATGGACCATGTGCCAAACAATTAGAGGTAATTTTGAAACATTTATGAATATATTCAATTCTATCCTCAGGAAAAAAGTATTATTGGTAGGCACAGTGCCAGAAAACATCTTTGTACACTTGGTTCTCTCCTTCCAACTTTACATGAACCTTAAAGAATTTAGGTCTTCAGGTTTGCACAGCAGGTGTCTGTACCTGCCGCAATATCCTTTTCCTCTGGCCTTTTTATCTTTTGGGGATGTTTGTTTAATTTTGGTTTTGTTTTATATCTTGAGCTTAAACAGGACTTGAACTTGCAGCATTCCTGCCTCGATCTCCTCATTATTAGAATTACAAATACACCACCATACCCAGCTTTTTATCCTGTCTTCATTTTTTTTTTTTAAATATATGTGTGTTTGTTCCAGGTGTAGTGGTTCCTGTACTTTAACCCCTGCACAGGACTCTGTGAGTCCAAGGCCAGCCAAGTTTATATAGTAAGTTCTAGTTTTCACCAGAGTGATATGGTGAACCCCTGTCTAAAACCAGAAAATGTATTTTTATTCCATGTGAATGGATATTTTGCCTGCTGTATCTGTGCACCACATGCATGCCTGATGCATGAGGAGTCCAAAAGAGGGCACCAGATTGCCCAGAGCTGGAGTTGGACAGTTGTGAGCCAGTACATGGTTGTTGTCACACACCCAAGTCCTCTGGAAGAGCAGCCAGCTGTTACTGGGCTGTCTCTCCAGCCCCTCTCTTTCTTTAAAGTTTATGTATTATTTGTATACATGCATATCATAGCACATGTGTGGAAGTCAGAACACATTTACAGAGTTAGTTCTGCCTTTCCACCTTTACATGGGAATTAAAGTCAGGCCCTCAGGCTTCATGGCAAGAACTTTTATCTACTGACCCATTCTCCCAGCCTCTATTTTTACCTGTCCTGGTTTTCATGATTTTGTTTTGTTGGCTGGTAGTTTTTTTGGTTTTCTTTTTATAAAATATTTATTTCTCAGTTCTGTAGATTGAGAAGTCCAACATCTATGTCTAAGCATCTGCTAAGAAATAAGGTCTCAAGGTGCCCAGGCTGGCCTTGAACTTTCTTTTTAATGGAGGTTTGCATTTACCTTATTTCAAAACCAAAACATGTTCCCTCACTGAGCTCTTTCTCTCTCACTCTTGTCCCTTATTCCCACACCTACCTTCTGCCATGAAATGGTATAGCAGATTTTTCAAATAAGTAGATATTTGGTTTTGAAATAATCCTTATGAGAAAGTTACAAATACATGTTTATTAGGCCAACTAAGTACTGTAAAAAGTCCTTTATTGGCTGACAACCAAGTTTAGGCTAGTGCCTCAGAGACTCTGGGTCTTGAAACTCAGGGATACATACTTTTTAAAGACAAAAACCACAATGACATTAATGTTAGATGAGGGTCACAATGATTCTATATTTGCTTTGGCAAAACATGACAATTATTTGAGTCATAACATAACAATTTGTTTTTATTTATATCATTATCATTTACTTTAATTTACATAAACATCAGTTATTTTGGTTAATACATTTGAACCATGGTCAAGAGTCCTGGAAAATCCCAAAAATGTTGTCAAAGCAGACATAGCTGTTGGTAGGGCTGGGTCTAAGAATTATCTAAGCAGATACAAAGTGGAGTCAGGACAAGATGGTACCTTAGTCACATTAGTTCTTTTTTGTATAAAATTACTTTCTGAACTTTTTTGTGCTGTTATTATAGATCTAATTTTTTATTTTTTTTTTCATTTTGTTTTCTACATAGGAGATTAATATGGGATACTGTATAAATCTAACCGATAAGGCTGTAGAAGCTGCCCTGACTGCCTGTCCTCAGATATGTATTCTTCTTTTCCATGGCTGCCCCCTGATAACAGGTCAGTCTAACAGGTTGCTTGTATTTAAATCTTGACTTCATCTTTTTTCAACTGCAGAACCTTAAGAAAATTAATTACTCCTTCAGTTCTGTTATTCATCGTTCTTGTTGGTAAAATGACACAGTGTTACAGCTCCTCCATAGGCTCACTCATGGGATTATTTGATGTGTTTTAGATCTCAAAGCACATAATAGTCACAGTAATGCTGGTGGTAAGGCTTAGTATTTCCTTCATAAGGATGATGTCAACACATCATGATCATAGTGTTAATATGATGTTTTATACAGATAATAAAAAGTGTCAAGTTTGGCAGGGTGTGGTGGTACACACCTTAATCTCAGCTCTCAGGAGTCAGAGGCAGGCAGATCTTTAAATTCAAGGCTAGCCTTGTCTGCTAAGTGAGTTCTATCCAAGACATCCAGGGCTATACAGAGAAACACTGTCTTGGAAAACAAACAAACAAAACAACAACCAAAAATGTCAAGTTATTGTATTATATCAATTAAATATGCTAAATGACCAGTTGACTGCCATTTGATCAAAATATAGAAAGTGAGACTAAGAATCATTTAACCTATGCATCATGACTCATCCTTGTAATCCCAACACCCATAAGGCTAAAGTAGAGTGATGGCTTCTTGTTCAAGGTTAGCTACAGCTACATGGTAAGGTGACCTGGGCTACAAACACCATTTCAAATACCACCACCACAAAAAAAAAAAAAAAAAAAGAAAGAAAGAAAGAAAGAAAGAAAGAAAAATATCCATTGAGAGCTGAGGACATAGCTCAGCATGTGAAGCTCTTGCTGAATAAGAGTTAGGATACCCAGATTGTTATGCCCAAATGACGAAGTCCCCAAAGACCACTAGAGACCACCAGAAATCTAACTCTTAGGCAAAAGCCAAGGATCTTTATTTAAGCTCGGGCTCAGATTCTCCAACCTCTCCAACACAGTGGATGGGTACGGACAACCCTAAGCTGGTAAAGCCTTCACCTTTTTATCATAGTTACAGTAGGGGTACGGGACCTTCCAACTTTACAGTTACATGATTGGTTGACTAAAGTGGAAATTTAAGGGTTCTTTGAAAAGTGAGTTCTGGTGGATGGTGATTTGTTGGGGCAAACACATGAAGGGATGCTTTCCTGAAGTTGACACAAGTGAAAGACTAAGGCAGACTCATGAAGGTACAAATCACTGAAGCAGACACAACAGAGAAGATGTTCTGCTAAGGCAAACACATGAAAAGACATGTGATGAAAGATTCTTTGCTAACAACACACATGCATTAATCTGCCCTATATTGTGTAGATGAGCTCTATTTGTTGGGACTCCACAGACTCAGGCTGATTGAATGCATATGCTGAGGCAAGACCTATGCTGAGCTATTCCTGAAGCTATTTTGGAAATAATTCTCTAGAAACACTTCAGGAAGTAGGGGGCTGGAATCGCAGGTCAGATCAGCATCCCAGAGGATGAATCTCACCAGAGGTACATTCTGTAATATATGAATCATACAACCAAAATTTTACCACTATAAAGATATTCATATGGATTGTGCAATGTGCACAGATAAGTATGAATTTTGCTCCTTATTTGAGCAAGCAGAAGACAGCTATCCTTTTATGAGTTAATTTGATCAATAACCAATTAAATCTTTATTCATGCCATGTGAAGGATGGTACAATGAATCTTAAGAATTTTAAAACCAACAAGATTTGTTGTCTAATTTTAGCTGGAATTTTGACTAGAGACATTTTTATGTCTAAGCCAATTATAGGGCTGCTTCTGTGTCAAGGAATCAGCAGATCAAGTTACCTATCCTGTTTGATTTTCTCAATTTTTTTTCTATAGCCAAGATCTTCAGGGAGTCTTCTCCTGTCATATCTGATTCATATCACTCTAGAAGAGGTCCAAAACCTCTTATCCTTTCCTGTTAACACAAATACAGAGAGCCTCTAGCATGTCCTTTGTCCAGTAACCCAAAATTATTAAAGGTATAAACTAATTTGATTTAGTAGCTTGACCTCTCTTCTGGAGGATTTTTTTTTCTTATAACTTTATTTAAAAAACAGAGATACATGGTACAGATTTTTAAAGGCATTTTGGCATAAAACTATGAATATATTTTTGTCAGCACTTGATTTTTTTAAAGGTTTGATAGTATGCATTGAAATCTTACTAGTTGTAATAAGCATAAAGTACATGTAAAACAAAACGTAACATGGAAATAGTCAAAATTTTCTTGGTGTGTATAGGTGAGGATTTTTAATATCATAAATATTGCCAATCTTATACTCATCTTCATTTTGGTAATTAAAACAAATTGAAGCAATCTAAACAATTATTTTTATCTGTTGAAACAGTGTTTTTTCACTACCTCCTGCCCTGTGAGCTATATGAGATGAAGGCCAAAGTTTCTACTGTCTGTCTGAGATAAGGTCCTTCTCCTTATCTCCTGCTTCTGACCTACAATTTGATCAAAAGCCTCTATTTATTTATCTATGTATTTAATGTCAATTAAATTCCCTCTACTTACTGTATATGCCCATTCCCAGGCTCTAAATTTATCATAAGAGGTTAAGCAATCCCAGAAATCCCTTGTAGACCATGTTTGTAGATCCCAAGTATTGCCCTGGCAAGACTTTTTCAACCTTCATTTAATGTATTTTTTAAGCTTTATTTATTTATTATATATAAATACATTGTAGCTATCTTCAGACACCCAGAAGAGGGCATCAGATCCCATTACAGATGGTCATGAGCCACCATGTGGTTGCTGGGATTTGAACTCAGGACCTCTGGATGAGCAGTCAGTGCTCTTAACCACTGAGCCATCTCTCCAGTCTTCTTTAAATTTTTTTTCATTTATTTTGTTCTCTCTATCTCTGGACCTTTGATTCCTACATATAATATCAAAAATAAATATTCTTTATTCCATGTATACCTAAAAGCACTTAATTATCATTATACTCCTTTCTATCCTTAAAAATAATTAATCAAATTTCATTAATTTCTATTATTTATCTGGTTATGAGAGGCATGCAGCTTGAATTGTCTGCCTCTGCCATTTGAGTAGCCTGTCTCTTTGTACAGCATGGGCTCCCAGTGCCTCTGAGCCCAAACTCTTTGTACTAGTTCCAAAATCTACAGAAAGAAATCTCCACATGGCTCTGGCAAAATCTGTAACCTGCTAAGAAGCCAATTCTTCAGAACTCCTAATCTAAGTCATGGCACATGTTTTCATTTGAGAATCTCTAAATAATTTTTAATAGTGGATACAAGCCTACCACCTTACATGCCATCTGTAGTGGTAATTTTTAAACCTCTCTAAGCTTCTGGCAGGTGGTTGTGTGCTTTATGCAGGCTGCCCTAGATGCTCTGGACCTTAGATGGAAAAGCACATACACACTGCCTTTATATTTTTATATGCCTTGGCTAGCTCAATGGCTAGCCCATTCTTGCTACCCTAGACTGGATCAGGGAAGTGGGCCCTGGGGCTCCTTTGCTGTTTCTTACGTGACTGGATGCCTTATCTTCTGTTCCCTGAAATCCGATCTCTGCTTCCCAGTCATGGGGATTCTCTTTCCCGTCCTTTGGGTTTTTTTTGTTTGTTTGTTTGTTTGTTTTGTTTTTGTTTTTTTCTTTCTCAAAATCCTGCCTCTGTCCCCATGCCCAGCCCTTGGCTGATGGCTTTTTATTGACTAGTCAAAAAACCAAATATTGGCAAGGACCCACAGTGGACATGCGAATGCCTATGTAAGCACAAATCAAATTTCTAACAGAAAATGATAATGGATTTAAGAGCAGTTAATAAGTAATTCAACCAATGGGTCCTTTATAGCCTGGATGAACTTACCATCTTTGTTACCAAAATCATGGCCTATAATAATTGACTTGAAAGATTGTTTTTTTTTTCTCAATACTGTTGCATGAGAAAGACAGGGAAATGTTTGCTTTCTCAGTGCCTACTTTATTCCTGGAACAAGTTGGGGTTTTTCCAGTAACTGAGTTCAATCTAAAAGCAAGTTAAACATGAAATAAAGTCTAAAAGTAAAATGGGGTTTGTAATGTTAAGCAGGGCTCTTTAGAGATCCCACCTGTAATCCTAGCTTATCCATCCACAGGAGGTAGAGACAGGAAATCCCTGGAACAAATCTGTTAGCCAAATGAGCTAAAATAACAAGCCTTAGAATCAGATACATAAGAGCAATTAAGGAGACACCCATGTCTACCTTAAGCTTCTAGATACATCTGCCTACACACACATACACACACACCACACCACACCCATATATACAGAAACAAAAAAATCAGTCTAGCCATTGAGTAATGCATGCATTTAACTTATATACTGAATAAGCAAAGGTACTTATAAAGTAACTCTTACTTCCCTTGAATAGTACTATCATTGTTATGATTATCATTGAGTCTAGGCTAGTCCAGAACTCTAGGCCTAGAATAAAGAAGTAGAGTGTGTTCCTGTAATCCTCTCAGTTTAAGGATTTGCTCCTTGGGGCTGGAGAATTGGCTCAGTGGTTAAGAACACTGTTCTTCCAAAGGTCCTGAGTTCAGTTCCCAGCAACCACATGGTGGCTCACAACCATCTGTTATGGAATCTGATGCCCTCTTCTGGTGTGTCTGAAGACAGTGACATTGTACTCACATACATAAAATGAATAAATAAATCTTAAAAAAAAAAAAGGATTTGCTCCTTGGATATCCTGTTTCCAGTAGAGCTATGCTTTCTATGCAACTCTAAGGCCTTCTACTTTTGGATCAAGATGTGAGTTGTCAGCTTTTACTTCACCATCATGGAACTTTCTAAAACAATAAGCCCAATTAAACACTTTCTTGGTCATAGTCATGGTGTTTTGTCACACCAATAGAAAAGTAACTAAGACAGAAGTTAGTGCCAGGAGTGGGGTATTGCTTAGTTTTGGAGGAATGTGGAAGATCTGGTACTTAAGACTAGAAAAGCAGCTGAAGGCTGGAAGCAGAACATGATGAGCCAGCCTAATAGGATCTTGGAAGACAGCAGTGCTGAGAGCTATATGGGTTATGGAGTATAGTTCAAGAGATTTAAGAGGGAAACAATATTAACAAAAGGGCTAGAAGCAGTTCTTGTGGGATTTTGGCAAAGATCGTGGCCATCTTCTACCCTTGTCCTAAGAATTTGTCTGAGGCTAAGTTGGCAAATGATGAACTAATATATTTGGCAGAGGAGGTTTCAATACAGCCTAATATTGATTTTGTTACATGGTTATTAGTAATCACTCCTATGCCAGTCCACAGTGAAAAAGAGCAAGTGGTAACCAATATATATGTTTGAAGAGAAAAAGAACACCAGGAAATTTAATGTTGGAGCCACACATGTATAAGAGAGAAATGGAAATCAAGGCAAGGCCTTATCTACATTTTGATAAAAATGAGGATGGCCTCAGGGTAGGAGCCTACTCTGCTAAGCTTCCAACTTGTGAAAAGAAAAGGCAAAAAGAATTTTCTGCTGCTAAAAAGCAAAAACAAATGAAAGCTACTACAAATGTGATTCAAAGTAGTCAGACTTGGCAGTGCCATCCACTTGGTTCTGGCTTTAGAGCTATAAAGGGTACACAAGTAAAGGTATTGTGGAATCTTCTATATTTAAGGAGAACAGCTAAGCCCAGGTGTGTGTGTGGCGGGGTTGTCGCTGTATATAGTCCCCATAGAGAAACCATTTTGTGAAGCTGTGAAAGTGAAGCTTTAGAATGACTCTGAACTTTGAACTTTTAAACAAAGTTGAGACTGAAAGACTGTGGAGACTTCTCAAGTTGGACTAAATGCATTTTGCATTATGATGTAACCATGAGCCTATAGGGGGCAGGGAGTGAAATGTGGGTGTTGGTAATTGAACTTAGGTCCTCTTAACCCTTGAGTTAGATTGCCAGCCCTGGTAAATGTAGTTTAAAAATTCAAAGTTTAGTATACAACTGAATGACTAATAATTAATGGTAACCCATGGTGTCTATAATTCTAGTTCCAGGGAATCTGATGCTCTCTTCTGGCTTCTATGGGCACCAGGTACACAAGTGGTACACTAACCATATATTCAGGCAAAGCACTTAAAATTTAAAATAAATTTTTAAAAATATCCTTGATAAATTATATTAATTTGTATATAGAGAGGTGTCATCTAGTATATATGTAGAGGAGGTCAAACTATTAATTCTACCACATGGCTCCCAGGGATGCAGCTCAGTTTGTCAGGCCTGACAGCAAGTACATTTACCTGTTGAGCCATCTCAACAGCCCCACTGTATACTGATTGATGTTGGTCACAGGTGCTACAATGGAGAGAGAAGCAAACCAAGGTGCTAAGCCTTCATTTTCTGAAGGAGCAGAGGGGTTCAACCTTCTTAGAAAGTTCACTCCACTTATTTTATTCAATCATTACACAGGGTTATTTGGGGCTGGGAAAGTTTCCATCTACCAGAGTTATCTTGCACTTGCTCTCCAAGGGATCAGATAGCACACATAAATCTCAGTCCTTTTTGACCATGGCTAGCCACAATAAAAAGTAAGAATTCCAGGTTCACCAGGAGTATCTTGGAACCAAGTTTGTACAAGCTCTCATGTAACACCAAGTGCAGACTTTCTGGAAAGACATTTTTCCAAGGTTCAGTCTCAAAACAATTTCAAAGCCACTGCTGATTAACCCAAACAAAGCAAAGGCTTTGCTATACATTTCACTCAAAGCCATACATAAGAGCTTTGGCTTACTTACCTCTACCACTATACTTTATATTTCATATTGTTTTTAATCCTTCCAATAGCTCTCTAATAGTTATCACCACACCTCATTTGGGTTTTTTTTTCCCCCTTTGTACTATGACAGTATCTCATATAGCCTAGGCTAGCCTCCTACTTGCTATGAGTTGGGTCTCTTTTAAATTCCTGATTCTCATATCTATACCTCCTAAGTACTAGTACTGCAGGTGTACTCTCAGCTTTACGTCTATTTATATATGAAAAAACATTAAATATATTTGATTATTGTAAATTAATATAGTGTCATTGTTCTCTTTTATAGATCATTCACGAGAAGTCTTGGAGCAATTAATAGGATCAAGAAAACTAAAGCAAGTGACTTGGTCTGTTTATTGATCTTTATTGAGGCTGATTTCAGGACCTTGCCCAGGATATACGCTATAAATACTTGTTTTTGTTTTGTTTTGTTTTACTTAATTTAACACCAAATATTATCTTATTGTCTTAGTTAAGCTGTGACTCTCAGAGAATCTGTGGAATCTTAATATAAATCTTTGTGTTTTAAAGTTAACAAGATTCAGCATTTTAACACTTCTATTATCCCATATTTCTTTGAGCCAGTTTTTTTAATGGTGATTCTGACGTGAACTCTATTTGATGGAGAGGGGGTTGGGTTTGTCTCTTTAATAATAAGTTTCAAATGTCTTATTGTAGGCTTAGATTTTGCAAAACCTGCTTAATAAGGGTTCTTAAATGTTTCAGCCTCCTCTCTAGCCCACCATAAGAGGAAGTGTAAAGAAAGGTTAATAAAAACTGTTTAAAAATAGTTTTTTGTGGCGATTACAATCTTTGTTGTCAGCAGCCCTGTCCTCTAGCAAAACACCAACAGGAATCAGCAGCTGTAATCCAGTCCACTGGGCAGTCACCACTCAGAAATCGGTAATGCAAGCAGAACCATCATCAGTGAAGACTAGCGAGGACAAGTAAGGCAGAGCAAGGCCAGAGCCTCATCTGCAAAGACTAGCAAGGCAGAGCAAGGTGCAGTGCCAGAGCCTCTTCCCACTGTCTCTAGGGATATATTTATATTCTTTCTGAACATCACATGTCTGCTTCAGCAAAACATCCTTTCACTTGTGTCTGCTTCAACATTTTTTCATGTGTCTGCTTTAGCAAAACATATAACTTAGTTTCCAAAGAAACCAGAATTTCCACTTCAACTTTTTTTACCTTTATATTCCTATCTCTAGTGTAGGTATTTGAGCTATTCTAAGCGATAAGGGTAGAGTTCTAAATAAAAATGCATTTAAGAAAACATTCAGCCAAAAGCAAAGTAGAACATGAGGGCCTATTACCTCTTCATAGAAACTGATATATTTATTTCACTTAAGTCAACTGTAATAATTTATCAGTTAAAATAATACATTCAGGGGCTGGAGAGATGGCTCGGTGGTTAAGAGTACTGACTGCCCTTCCAGAGGTCCTGAGTTCAATTTCCAGCAACCACATGGTGACTCACAACCCTCTGTAATAAGATCTGATGTCTTCTGGTGTCTGACAACAGCTATAGTGTATTTATATTTTTAAAAATAAATAAAGACATTCAGCTGCAAAAGTGGCTCAGTAACAGAGCATAAAGTTGGATTTACACACACACACACAGGCAGCTTCTGCTTAAATACTCAGTTCACTGACTCTTACTCCCCTCAGTCCTATGGCTTGAACTGTGGCTCATACATAGTAGGCAGACATGCTACCACTGAGCTGTGTCCCAAGACAATTTCATTGAGTTCTATGGCTGTTCTTTCCAAATATGCATTTCTTCCTTGGCAAAATAGGTTAAAAATGTAAAAATTCTCTCACTGTCTCTCTGTCTCTGTCTCTCTCTCTCTTTCTCTGTGTGTGTGTGTGTGTGTGTTTACTGGATATTGAATCTAGGGTAGGATTCCATTCATGCTAGGTAGGTGCTATACCATTAGACTGTATTCAGGCCCAGAGTATGTAAAAAGTAAATATAAAATACCAGGCTAGAGGAGATGGCTCAGTGGTTAAGAGAACTGACTGCTCTTTCAGAGGTTCTGAGTTCAACTCCTGAAACCACATGGTGGCTAACAAGTATTTTTAATAGATTCTGATGCCCTTTGATGTGTCTTGAAGACAGCAACAGTGTACTCACATAAATAATTTAAATATGAAATTCTATTGTAGAGCTGGGTGTGGTAGTAGCACATCTTTAATTCCAGCACTCAGGAGGCAGAGGTAGACATATCTCTAAGTTTGAGAACAGCTTGGCCTACATAGCATTATCTAGGCCAGCCAGATCTTCACAGTGAGCCCATTATAGAGATAGATTGTTTACTGAAGTTCTATTGATTTCACATTGTGAAGTAAACACCAAGTTCATTCCTAACAGTGCTCCTCCCCAATTCCCCTTTTGGAAGTTAGAGCCAAGCAGTTCCTACAGAGATAGATCAAAGGCTACTTTACTTAATACCCCCTGTCTTACTATGAGGTGCTAAAGCCAGAGACTGCAGCTTCTGGCCTCAGAGCAACTTAGACAGGCAGGTCAGCTACAGAAGCAAAGTGACTTAGACTTAAGATAAGTAAACGTTTCCTTATTACATTGTTGGGGTTAATGTAATCTAAAACCTCATTGGTGGATGCCAGGACTGCATTCCTGTATCATGAATGATTAACCACAGGATGGGTTGTCCAACGCAAATAGCCTATCCTGAGATCAGCTATCTCCCATTCATGTGCCTATCTTTAGGCTCTTCCTTAAGTGGGAAATTTTATTGTCTTGTTTCTGGACTTTTTGGGTCTGCTGCGGGAGCAGATGGCTTATGACCTAGTTTCTGACTGGAGACAAAATGGACTGAATAGACCCCTTCTCCCTTTATGTTTTTGGAAGGATTCTCCCTTTATGTTTAGGGTAGGATTCCATTCATGCTAGGTAGGTGCTATACCATTAGACTGTATTCAGGCCCAGAGTATGTAAAAAGTAAATATAAAATACCAGGCTAGAGGAGATGGCTCAGTGGTTAAGAGACCTTTATGTTTTTGGAAGCTTTCTATTTCCCGGTTTCAACACTATCTGATAGGTTATTTCAACACCCATCAGTGATATGAGCCAATTTAGGCTAGATTGTATTATATTAAAGGCAGGTTTATTTGAAAACTGCTCTCAGATGGAGGAGTTCACTGGCCCCAAGGACCAAGGCTAGGAAAGTTGCCATGGGAAAGGGGGTGGGGAAAAGCTAAGGGAAGAGAGAGAAAATGGTCCATGTGCAGAGAGACCAAAATATCTGGATTATGTAAGGAAGAGCTTCTGGGGGAAGGGCAGCCCAGCCCCTGATTCAGAAAATTCAGGGTTGAAGGCTGGGTATGCCAGGTAGGGACTCAGGGATACTGGGAGAACCTGGAGGCCAGGTCTACTTTAATATGTAAAATATGCACCTCAGTTCCTTGTCCTGGGGTATAAAACCAAATGGCTGAGCTATTCCCAGGGAATACCCATTGAGGTTGGGGTTGGAATAAAGCAACAGATAGGAGTTTGGAGGAGATTTGTGTGACCCGCTGGAGAAGGGAGTAAGGCTGCTGCAAATAGTGTTACCAAGCTGGGTATAAGACTAGGGGATTGGTGTTGGAGCAGCTGAGAGCTGTGAATTCTGTAGCCTACCAGCATCCCTAACCTGAGTAACCTGCAAGTTTCCAGGGAGCACCAGCTTGAGTTGGTGGCTGGGATAAAGCAATGAGAAGCTGGAGGAAAGTTGGGGGGATTGAGATCTGGATGATGGGGGCAGGGAGAAGGGAAAGCTGCAGCAAATGGTGTGCTACAAAGCTGGAAATGGGGCTGGGGGTTGGTTTTAGAGGAGCCAAGGGAGAGGTAAGGATCAGAAGTTATTCTACCTGCTTCTCTAGCTGTGTGCATACATTTCTAAAGCCCCTGTTGATACTCATGAAAATTTTATGTAGCAGGAGTTGGCTCACTGGGTAATTACAAACCCTCTGACATCCAAAGGTCACAAGAACAGAGCTTCCAAGATCACAGTGCATTTCGATCAGTTGATAGTGTGCCTAGTTTGTACAAATTCAGTCCCTAGTACTTCATAAATCAAGTTCCAGCACTTCAGGTAGAGTCTGGAAGGCCATCCTCAGACACATAGTTGAACATAAAACAACAAAAACCTTCTAAGACGATATTCTACATTCCTAGCCCCCAAATTCCTATATAATTATCATAGTTTTTGATGTTGCTAGAAAGTATGCTTGTTGTTAGAAAGTGTTGTTAAAAGATGACATCCCGGGTTTCAGCACCAATGTTAGGAAAAGGATGAAGAGAATGGGGGGAATATGGCCCATAGAGGTGTATTGGGGCCTAGGGGTAAGGGAGATGCTCTGGGGGGCCCATGCTGGGAATCCCTTCCCCCTGAGGGACCAGCCACATGACAGTATATGACAGAATAGAGTTTATTCAGGTCATGGAGGAGTTAAGAGGGTAGTAGAGGCAGAGAGAGAGGAGAGGAATAAGGGAATTGAGGCCAGACATGAGCATGTGAGAGAGAAGGGGGAAGGGAAGGGGAAAAGGAGGGGTAAGGGCAGGAGAGCAAGAGAGTAAGAGGAGGGGACAAGCAGCCCCTTCAGGCCACTGGGAGGGAGCATACCTGGCTGTTGGTAGGTAACTGAGGGGTGGGATTTACAGAATCCCAACAGAAAGTAATTCAGGTGTCTAAGACAATTCCAAAGCAATGTATAAGACTATAAAATGCCTTGGAAAGACTAAATTTGGTATTTATAACATGCAAAGTGGCAGTGTTCAACTTTAAATTTGATAATAGGAAGCTGTAGTGTAACCCCAGAGCTCATCTGAGGAACCCTGAAAACTAACGTATCCCCATGAGGCAGTTTGAGCACCATGAATAATGCAGGACTAAATTCAGAGAAGGTAGCTGCTTTGATCCACATACTAAATTCTGACCCTCGGTTCATACTTGCCCAGAATGTCAGGACTACCCACGATCTGCTGGACATTTGTCTGAAGTGGGCCACGGTCCAGGGTGTTCAGCATGTGTTCCAGCACATTGTTCCTCAGGAAGGCAAGCCAGTCACCAACCAGAAGAGCTCTGGACGATGCTGGATCTTTTCTTGTTTGAATGTTATGCGACTTCCATTCATGAAAAAATTTAACGTTGAAGAATTTGAGTTTAGTCAGTCTTACCTGTTTTTTGGGGACAAGGTTGAATGCTGTTATTTCTTCCTAAATGCTTTTGTAGACACAGCCCAGAAAAAAGAGCCTGAAGATGGGAGACTGGTACAGTATTTGCTCATGAACCCAACAAATGATGGTGGACAATGGGACATGCTTGTCAATATTGTGGAAAAATACGGTGTTGTCCCTAAGAAATGCTTCCCTGAATTGCATACAACAGAGGCCACCAAAAGATGAGAGAATTCTATATACGGCTTTGGAACCTGGTACACAGTGGAGCAACCAAAGGGGAGATCTCATCTATACAAGATGCTGTGATGGAGGAGATACTCAGAGTGGTGTGCATCTGTTTGGGTAACCCACCAGAAACCTTCACTTGGGAGTATTGAGACAAAGATAAAAACTACCACAAGGTTGGCTCCATAACACCCTTGCAGTTTTACAAGGAACATGTGAAGCCACTCTTCAATATGGAAGATAAAATTTGTTTTGTGAATGACCCACAGCCCCAGCACAAGTACAATAAGTTGTACACGGTAGACTACTTAAGCAATATGGTTGGAAGGAGAAAAATGCTGTATAACAACCAACCCATTGACTTCTTGAAAAGAAGATTGAGAGGCTGTGTGGTTTGGCTGTGATGTTGGAAAACACTGCAATGGCAAGCTGGGCCTCAGTGACATGAATGTCTGTGACCATGAGTTAGTGTTCGGTGTCTCCTTGAAGAACATGAATAAAGCTGAGAGGTTGGCTTTGGTGAGTCACATATGACCCATGCCATGACCTTCACTGCTATCTCAGAGAAGGATGACCAGGAAGAGGCATCTGTGAAATGGAGAGTAGAGAGTTCATGGGGTGAAGACCATGGCCACTAAGGTTACCTGTGCATGACCGACAATGGTTCTCTGAGTATGTCTACGAGGTGGTGGTGGACAAGAATCATGTCCCAGAAGAAGTGTTGGCTGTGTTAGAGCAGGAGCCCATTGTCCTACTAGCATGGGACCCCATGGGGGCTTTGGCTGGATGAATGAGTGGGCTGCCTCCAGCTCTTTCCTCCTCCAGTGGGATGGGATGTAGCTGCCAAGGACAGATCCAGAGACTGAAACTAAAGTTACATGGGTGCTGCTTCCACAGGAGACAGACTCTTGGGTTTCCAGTCTTCTCCAGGAACCTCTTTGAACAAAATGCTTTATGCTGAAACAAGATATTTATAAAGAAAAAAATAAAGGAGAAGGATTGGGGCATCCTATCTGCTCTCCTCATCTCTGATGGCTCAAGATCTCTTGGCAGTTAATTGGATGTAATTGTTCTATTGCCATGGTCTTTGCATTTGTAGTAAGACAGAGTAAGATGAGCGAGCAGCTGAGGTGTATGGAGAACAAACAGCCCTGGGCTCCTTGATCCTAGAGTAGATTAGGGGAGGGTTAGCTAGGATTTGAACTCTCAACGCTGCATGCTGCCTCACAGGTCACTGTCCTTCCTGCCTGGCAGTCACTGACTTCAACTTCCGAATGGTTGTTTCACGTGACTCTAATAGCTTGAGAAGGGAAGGTTGATCGGGTCTGACATGATTCCTTCCTTTTCTGAACTTGGGACAGGTTAAACAGGGTTAGAGAAAACCTTGCCAGGGGCTCAGTTGTAATCACTAGGGGCATCCCATTGAATGCTTTATTGTCTGTCTCTGCATGGGAGTTGGGTGGGAAGAAAAAGTGATGTTCATTCTTTCTGATAACTCGATGGTGCTGAGAAGCTTTTGAACAAAATACTTTGCTAAATGAAAAAAAAAAAATCATAACCCAGTGAACAAACCATTTGGTTCTGTCAGAAGTGAAGAAGTTGAAGTGGGAAATTCTCTGCCCTTGACACTCCTGCCCTCCAGCACAGTGGGAAATTCTTTACCCCCCCCCCACACACACACACACATTTCCGCCCTCCACATTCCATAGATTTCCCTTATCCCCTCTCGTGCGTGAGTGACTAGTAGAGAAGAAGGAACCCACCCTGCCTTGGCCTAAGGGACTCTTTGAGTAAATAATTCTGAGAATCCTAGAATGTGTTGACTGGTAGCCATCTGACCCTCTGGAAAGTCCCAGTTAGGGTCCTGACGCATATGCTCACTAACCAATAGATTTAAAGGTCAATATGCTTAGCCAATGAATTTGAATTATAACCTTGTTGCTGTAACCTATATCCCTAAAAAGTATAAAAACTACTTGTAACAACTTTTCGGGAGTTTGACCCATCTCATTCTTCAGAAAACTGAGCACTACACTCCGTTTATGACTTGAGGAGACGCCAATGCAAGCCAGTCGAGGGAGGGTGTCAAACTGGAGCTGTCCCGCCTTCAGCCTAAGAGACTAATAGGAAGTTCGGGAGGTGAGTTTGAAAGTAAGGCCAAAGAGGATGGGAGCACGTACTGCTGGGGGTTGTCTGGAGGCCAGCAGTGTGGGGCTGAGTGCTCTCTGGCAAAGCAGTCATGTCTTAAAAACAAATCTACTATTTGGACAAATACAATGATGGAATTCAAGTGCTGGCATGTCATGTTGCCCAAGCACATAGCCAAGCTGGTCCCTAAAACTCATTTGATGTCTGAATCTGAATAGAGAAATCTCGGCGTTCAGCAGAGTCAGGGATGGGTCCACTTTATGATCAATCCATGAACCAGAACCTCACATCTTAATATTCCAGTGGCCACTGCCCAGGAAGCCAAAGAAATGAAGCCAGCAAACCACCTCTCAGCCTCGAGCTTTACACAGCTGTCCTTATTCCCTACCATCTTTCTGATAGCATGACCAAGTTGCTTTCTTATTTTTTTCACTTTCATAACAGATTTTTTCTGGAGAATAGCAGAATTTGTGTGTGTGTGTTTTTTTTTTTTTTTTTTTTCTCAAGACTCCGCTAAAGCAAGATGTGAAGAAAAGAAGAGGTTATGGGAACCCCTCTAATTCCAGATATGATGATGGAAAAGGACCACCAGGAAACCCTCCACAAAGAATGGGTCGGACCAGTCACCTTCATGGCTCCAGCCCTCCTCCAGTGGCTGGTGGATGAGGAAGGTAAATATCTGCTCTGAGAAGCAGACAAGTAGACATACACATATGTAGAAGGAAGCCATCATGAAGTGAAGAGCAGCTCATGCAGGAGAAGATGGTGTACGTCCAAACAAGGACTGCTCTGTGTCCTCACAGATGAATGAGGTCATGCTGGGAACTCCCTCTGCAGGATCTGGCCTGACTGACATGCAGTTCTATAAATGTACATGTTTGTCTCCTTATCTTTTTTGTATATACTAAAGTATTAATATGGATTTAAGAAGTAAATATTTTTAGGTTGCAAAATTTGATTCTTCATCTTTATGTAATTATTGACCTGGAAGAAATAAAGGCCATGTATTTAGTCCTGAAAAAGCAAACAAACAAACAAACCAAAGAAACCTTTCAGGGTCACCTCTCTTCGGGGAGTAGGACGACCTGGACCAATAAACCTCTTGCTTTTACATCAGTTGCTGCCTCTGTTTCTCTTTGAGAGGGGGTCTCCCAGATACAAAGGCTCTTTTAGTATTTCAGAAGGAACAGAGAGAACTTTGTTGGGTTTGTTTTTTTTTTAAGCCCATAAAAGTATCTTTTATTTTTATTCGCCTGATAAAATTATCTTGGAGGCTTACTGCCGAATAAATTCACCTTTCTAGTTCTTTCTGAACTCTAGCTGGATGAGATCAACTCAGCTGTTCTGGCACAAACTCCTTTTTTTTAAAGATTTATTTTATGTATGCGAGTACACTGAAGCTGTCTTCAGACACACCAGAAGAGGGTGTCAGTCAGATTCCATTACAGATGGTTGTGAGCTGGGAATTGAACTCTTGACCTCTGGAAGAGCAGTCAGTGCTCTTAACTGCTGAGCCATCTCTCCAGCCCCCCAATCTGACTTACTCAATTTGGTTTGTTTCAGCTTCTCACTGAATTGCTCTGCTTAGTCAAACTAACTGGCATTTTGTTCTAATCTTCTGGCTCTTTCTTTGTTCTATCTTCCTTCAACATGTCCCTGTAAAACTGCTTCCTCTCTCCCTCTGTGCTGCTGTCTTGCGCGTTGGGCATATTCTACTCTGGCTCATTCTGTCAAATCTTTAAATCACTTTCTCTGTCCCTCAACTAGGTAACACTTTCAAACATGACTGCTTCCATCTATAAACTAACCTTACTTTTCATTGTTTGGGACTAAAGATATGTACTAAAGGTGTGACTGCATTTCAGCCAGGTCATACTGAGATCCTGGGAGTATCTGTATTCCAGCTGGATCATGTAAACCTAGAAGACCTCTGGATATGATCCCTTGCCAGAGCAGCCATGTTGCTGGACTAAAATTCCTCTACATAACCAGTTATAGCTTTAATCTGCAATATCTCCTCATTCCCAAGACATGTTGAAAGCCTAGTCCATCCCCAGTGAAGTAATGTTCATAAGTGTTGGGATTCAGACATGGGACAAATGACTGAGATACGTATTTTACATAGGAAAGTGGACCTGACCTCCAGGTTCTCCCAGCATACCTCAGTTCCTATTACAGGGTGCAGTTAGCATACCCGGCCCTCTGCCATGAACTTTCCAGCTGATGTACTGGGCTTCCTCACCTATAGACGATCTTCCCTATGTAATCCAGTCATTTTTGTCTCCCTCTCTCTCCTTCCCTCTGCATTTTCTCTCTCACTGCTTATACACTTTTTCTCTTATTTTTTCCCCATCCTGTTTCCTGCCTTTTGAGAAGGCAGGGCTCAAGAGAGCAGCCCTGAGCCTTTATTTTTCTTTTTTTTTTTTAATGATTTTTTAAAAGATTTATTTTATGTGAGTACACTATAGCTGTCTTCAGGCATACCACAATAGGGTATTGGATCCCCATTACAGATGGTTATGAGCCATCATGTGATTGCTGGAAATTGAACTCAAGACCTCTAGAAGAACAGTCTCTCCAGCACGAGCCAATTTTTTAATACCTTTTTTAAAGGGCAAAACTGCAGGGTAGGAGATTTTGCAAGCATGCATGGTCATAGAAGCAAGACCAGGTAGTTAAGAAAGTCTTCCTGGAACATCTGTTACAAAACAAAACTTTCTACGGTCACACAGGTAGGTGCAACCTGATTCTGAGGAACAGAAATTTCGTTTTTACAGTAACTAGAGTATCAAAATGGCTCCTGGTTACAAAATGGAGTTGGGGCATTTTCTCAGTAATGGGAACTCCAGGAGGTGGGTGTGGTTGAGATTAAAAGGGCTAGCACAAAACCTGTCATTGGATGAGAAGGAGGGAGGCAGAAACAGTTTTTGAGAAAGAGGAACAAGGAAAGAGTGGAAGAAAGGCAAGATGGAAAAAGAGGAGGATGACCCTCTGTGTGTGTCTGCATAGATACAGGTTATGTGTATTTTAAAGGGATGGGTTTGTATGGGGTTTGTGCTGTCCGGATGGGCAAATTATATCTTATCAATTGGATCAGAGATATTGTCTGGCATGTTCTTTCATGTGGTGACTTAATTGAGTTCAAGAGAAGCGTTGTGGCAGGGTGCCATGCTGGGTTGGACCTCAGAGTGTTCAGGTCAGAGAGAGCCAAGGGCAGGGGTGCTCGGAGCAGTATGCTCGGGAACCAGACACCGTCCTTTTTAATATTCACTGCAACAGGTGGAACTTTATTGGGAGAAAAAGTCAGTCTGGGTGTGTCTTTGAGAGGGTATACCTTGTCCCTGGTCACCATAATGTGAGAAGCCACTTCTACTATATACTGTAGTTGCCATGATATCCCACCTCACCTCAGCACAGAGCAATGGAGCCAGCAGACCATTGATTGGAGCCTCTGAGACTGAACCAGAGCAAATGTAAGCTGATTTTCTCAGTTATTTTGTTAGAGTATCATAAAGATAACACTCCAATTCCTTATCTTTCCAGAGATATTTTATTAATACTGGAGCAAATTGTGTATATTACATCTACACATATAGATACACCTTCTACATAATCAACTGTAATATGATAGAGTTTTGTTATAAAAGCCTGACACCCTGGTATGTGAAATGGGAACATAACTAACTTTTGCAAACCATACAGAGTTATCCAAGGTGTTATAGCAAAGAAAAGAAGAAATTTATTATCTATCAAATTTTTTTTTTTTTTTTACTTAAGCGGTCTTTAATGAAAGTCATGCAAGAGATGCCTCTACTCCTGTATCTTCTCAATCATTTCTTCCTTATATTTGCTCTTCTCCTTTCCTACTTGTCGGGACTTGGCTTTCCTCTCCAGCATCTTCTTTCAATCCTTGTCCAGCTTTATCCTGGTGATGACCACCTTGCTGGGGTGGACGCCCACATGGAAAGTTGTGCCAATAGCCTTCTCTCACTGGACTCGTTCAATGTAGATGATGTATTTTTTTCCTGTACACTTGGACCACTTTGCCAATCTGCTGGCCTTTGTAGTGTCCTCAAACAACCTGAACATCATCCTTTCGAATGGGCATAGACCGAACATTATACTTCTGTCTCAGTTCTTTGGAAAGAGGGAAAGACATGATCTTCCTCCGAATGCGAGGTGGAGCACTGAAATGCCGTTTGTGGTTCTTGCTTCGGTCAGAAGTTACGTAGGGATTAAACTTCATCTTGGCAGCTTGTGATTAAGCGATGGCCACAAAAGGAAAGAGCCTATCTATCAATTTTTGAAATGGGGTATTACTATATAATTCTGGCTGTCCTTGAACTCACTATAGATGAAGCTGGCCTCAAAATCACAGAGATAAGCCAACCTCAGCCTTCCAAGTGGTATTTCAAGGGCCAAGTCATAACACACTACTGAATTGCAGTCTTTAAACTGTTGAGTACCTCCTACAAAGGAAACTTTTAGAACTTAGCACAAACAGAACTATATTCTTAAAAGCACTTTGACAAATCAGGGATGAAATCCCATACAGCACTTGTGGTCAGTCCATTGTTATCTTGCTGGGTTGGCTCTGGAAGTGTGTATTCTACTAGTTGGTACAGTTGATGCTGAATGCTATGTCCACTGAACTGGGGCCTCCCAGGGTCGCCAATCAGGACTCGAGTTCCGTAGGTCCAAAAGTAGTTCTGCAGCCACAGATGAAGAGTGTCTGCAAGGTCTTCATCATAAAACATATCTCCAAGAACAATGAGATCAAACTTACCTTGTTGGGTATTCAAAATGTTTTTGGTTAAAATAGGGAAAGGATTCAGTCCATTTAATTTGCAATTTAGTGTAATCGCCATTCCTGCAACTTTACAAAACATATGATAAATTGGTCTGCATAATTCATAAAAATTCATAAAAAGCATAAATCAGTATGCATTTTAATTCCTTATTATTTAAACACTTCTTAAAATCTAACAGTAGAGGCCATTGAGAAGGTCTGCAGGTTAAGATGCTTGCTACTAGGGGCTGGAGAGATAGCTTAGAGGTTAAGAGCACTGACTGCTCTTCCAGAGGTCCTGAGTTCAATTCCCAGCTACCACATGGTGGTTCACAACCATCTGTAATGGGATCTGATGCCCTCTTCTGGTGTGTCTGAGGACAACTACAATGTATTCATATACATAAAATAAATAGATCTTTAAAAAAAAAAAAAAAAAAGATGCTGCTAAACCTAATGAGTTCAACACCTGACAGCCAGGAATGGTGGCACACAACTTAAATCCCAGCACTCAAATGTGACAGACAGATCTGATTTTAAGGCCAGCCTGGTTGGTCTATACAGGGAGTTTCAGGACAGCCAGGACTACATAGAAAGAGCCTGTCTCGACAAACCAAACAAACAAACAAACAAAAAGTTCAATAAGTAAAACACACATGGCAGAAAGAGGGAACCAAATCCCACAAGTTGTCCCTGCTCTCCCCATTTGATGTGCATTGTAGCACACTCACAAATGAATAAAACCGTTTGTTAAAAGGGTTTTTTTTTCTTGTTTTTGTTGTTTTCATTTTCATTTCATTTGTGTTTTGTCTGGATTCATATCTGTCTGAGTGCCTGGAACTGTAGCTACAGAGAATTATGAGCTGCCATGTGGATGCTGAGAATTGAACCTCGGTTCTATGGACGAGCAACGGTTAAGAACACCACTAAACCATCTCTCCAGCTCCTGTTGCTATTTTTTAGGCTAAGGAGTTTAAAATTTAGACCAGTATAAATTATATACCGGCTAGACAGGAAGATGAACACCTTTCCCTCCAAGGCTTGGTAACATACAGCAGGAAGATCCCTGCAAGTATGAGCCAACGTGAGGTACAAAGGAGGTACCAAGCAAGCTGAGTCTTCAACTTAAGACCCCTTCTCAAACAAACAAAAAATAAAACAAAATGGCTGGGAATGGTGGTACATAACCCCAAAAGTAGAAATAGAAAGATCATAAATTCAAGGTCATTCTTAGCTACAGAGCTAACTGAAGCCATACTGAACTATATGAAACCGACTCAAAAAGAGAGAGGAAGGGAGGAAAAGAAAGAAAGAAAAGAGAGAGCAGGTTATCCTGACCCCATACCTACCCCCACCCCCAGAATTATATCCTACTTGACATGATGGTTGTAAAATGTTTAACCTCCTTCCTTGCTGGGAAATGATCTCTTGTTAAAAGTAAAAACTTTCCTAGCTTGCACCAATGTGATTTAATTGTTGTCTTTTGTTTGTATAAATTCTGAAGTGCTTAATTATAGGGTCCCAGAGTTTTTGTGACAACAGCCTGCTCTCAGTTCTCTAACTTAAAGAGCTCTTACTTGGTTATCTATTCATGGTGGTCTATCACTTTCTCATGTGGGCTATAGCTAATAAAGGGATGTTTTTAAAAGGCTATATATTAAAAACAAAAGAGCACTGGTAGGATATTTTTTGTATGTTTATTTAAATAGACAGAAAAACAAATGTTGAGCTCCATCAAGTTATATCTGCAACCCCTTAATAAGACCCCTGGAGGGCTCTACTCTAAATAAGGGTAGGTTCAGAAAAAAAAAAAAAATCATATGAAATAAAAGCTTAACCACAACTTGTGCCTTTTCTTTATTGTTTTGGTTTAGTTTGTTGGTTTGATTGTTTGAAACAGGGTGTCATTTTGTAGTCCTAGCTGGCCTGGAACTGCTTCTACCTCCTGAGTGCTAAAATTTAAGGTGTGGGCTGCCACACCCAACACATCTTGAGTCTTAATGAAGTTAAAATGTCCACTAAAGACACAAACCTATCTTTACTTGGATTTTGTGTCAAATAAACATTACTTACATACTTGAGGGAATTCTCAACCCTGAGCTAACAACATGTGCCTCTACAGGTATCCCTGTGGAATGTCTGGCAAACAAATCTAATCCTCCTGGGGAAATGCACCACCAGTTCAGGCCCCACTGAATGTACCTCACAGTATCAGATTTCAAAACAACACAATAAACTATCATGATGAAAAGGGGGCAGGGAGAATGAGCTTTAAATGTTTTAAAATATGCAGTCCTTACTGGGGTCTATGTCGTTGGCCAAGATCTTTGATGCTCCACTCATTTTAGCAGCAATGGCTGTAGCTCCACATCCACTCCCAAGATCTAAGACAGACTTTCCTCTAACAACATCAGGGTTATCCAAAAGATACCTAAATTAGAAAGAAAGGAGAAAATACCTGAGGTATGGAAAAGGCGAATTAAGAAGCATTAAAACAAAAACAGGCAAGATGGTTTAGCAGATAGAGGTGCTTGCTTTGAAGTGGCCTGAGTTCAACACAGTGTAGAGAGAACCAATTTGTGCAAGCAGTCCCCTGACCTTCACATGCACACCACAGTATACCTGTGCTACTACACACAATGCAATTAAATACAATTTTTTTTTTCTGATGGCAGAGAACCTACCTACCCTGCAGCAGTAACAATACTATTCTTAAGAAACAGAAGACCTTTTGTCTGACAGTTCTACATCCTTAAGGCATAATCAGATGAAATCAAGATCAATGTTAAAGCCAAGAGTAAATGGACATGCTAAAAGTGTTTGCCTTTGTTTCAGCTACTGTTTCTAAGTATAGTTGCAACTATATGAAAAAACAAGATGGACAGGAGGAAACTTAAAAATGCTAAACTGAGGGGGCTGGCAAGATGGCTCAGTGGTTAAGAGCACTGACCACTCTTCCAGAGGTCCCGAGTTCAAATCCCAGCAACCACATGGTGGCTCATAACCATCTGTAATGGAATCCAATGCCCTCTTCTGGTGTGTCTGACGACAACTGCAGTGTATTCATATACATAAATAAATCTTTTTTAAAAAAATGTTAACTGAATCAAATGCAAGGTCTACCTAAAATGAGCTGCCAAAGAGAAAATCCCAAATGAGCACTCATACCTTCTGTGTGCTAAAGAGCCAATGCTAGAAGCAGGTAGCATTTATAGTACTAAAGCAGTATCTTTGGAGGGATGGGGCTTCAGGCTACATCAAGTAACCCTGTACTGATTGATATGCACATGAATCTAAGCACAAAGTAAGACATGAATCTTTTATGACCATGTAGGTCCTTTAATAGCTCACACTATAGTTTCTTGAGGGGTGGAAGCTTTATTTGTGGATATGCCTTAAGTTTGTGTAAGGCCGTAAAACTATGAAACAAAGCACCGAAGCGACGACCAAACTGCTATAAAAGCAAGACTTTGGGTTGAGGTATGTGTTACAAAAGTTAGTATGAAGGCTGGAGAGTTAGCTCAGTGGTTAAGAATTTGGTACTCTTGCAGAGAATTCAGGTTCAAGTTCCAGGGGACCTGATGGACCTTCTTGGGCACCAGGCATACATGAGATGCACAGAATCAGGCAAAACACTTCTACACAAAATAGGTGAGTCTAAAGCTGGGCAGATCTCTGTGAGTTCCAGGACAGCCAGGGCTAGATAGTGAGGCCCTGAGGGTAGGGGGAATGTGACTCATTGCTGTAACCAAATACCTGACAAGACATTTAAGGTAAGAGTTTATTTTTGAAAGATCACAGTTGGAAGACACAATCTTTGTAGGAAGGTATGGCAGTAGGGACCTGTGGCTTCAGAAGTATGAGACTGATGCCCTTATCAGGATAAACTATGAAGAAAAGGAAGGAATTCTAGGATTCAGCTAGCTTTCTTCCTTCTGTTTGTATTCAGAGTACAACTGAATCCTACTGGAAGTGTCACCCACATTCAAGGTGAGCTTTCCCTCTTCAGTTAAACCTCTTTGGAAATATCCTTTCCAAATAATTTTTTTTTTTTTACTTGACACTAGCTAAAAGCAAGTGGGAAACGGTACCCTCAGTTGAAAAAATTATTCTACCAGAGTGGCCTGTGAGCAAGCCTAAGGGACTTTTTTGTTGTTGTTTTGTTTAACAATTGATGTGGGAGGGCCCAGCCTATTGGGAACAATGCCTGGACAGGTAATTTTGTATAGTGTTAAGAAAGCAGACTGAGCAAGCTTTAAGCAAGCCAGTAAACAGGGCTCCTCCATGGACTATGCTTTAGTTCCTGCCTTCAGGTTCCTGCCCAGAGTTTCTGCCCTGACTTTCCTGATGATGGATTCCTGTGACCTAGAAGTGTACAATGAAATAAACACTTCCTCCCCCAAGTTGCTTTTGGTTTTTTTATTATTATTATTACAGCAATAGAAAACATAAGAAAAGCACATCATCATAGACATGCCACAAGGTGTGTCTTGTGGGTAACTCCAGATACATTGGAAATGACAACAAAGTGACCCATGGCAAGTGTGAAGAGAACTATTTTGTTACTAAGGTATCCACATCTATGACCTACATCATAGGTAGGACACCTTTTTAGAGATGACTTGTCTTCCCACAGGACAAATCCTTTTCTACTTTACCAGAAGGATGGGAATTCAAACGATATACAAGTTGGGGCTTTCATGGGCCTCAATGACTTTCTGGTTCTGCTGCTATCATATGGGGCCAGAGAGAGTGAAATGGAGGCGGGGTTGGGTACTTAGAGGAAGAAGGATTTTCAATATGTCAGTGAAACACACCTAGACAGAGCCTGGCCTCCTGGCCAGTAGATAGCCCAGTAGGGATCACCGTAGGGCCACAGGTCAGCCCTTTCCCACCAAAACTTGCACCTGGGGGTTAAAAGCCGTAACTGGATTTCAGGGGTGAGGCTGCCACTGCTGGTTACTTCAGTGTTCTCCTCCAGGTAGGCTTTCATCTTAGGGTCCAAACAGCTCCCCACTGCCCTCCAGGAAAAGACAGGAAACCCACAGTTCACAGCCTGCAGGAAACTCCATTGGCACCTGGGAGCTTTCCAACACAGGCTGAAAGCCATTAGTACATCTCCAAACCTCCAGTCTGTCTGTGTTGCTATTAACAAGGACTGCTTGCCAAGCAGATAGAAGGAGGGTCCATCTTCCACTTGATTGACACTGGAATTTCTGGATCTCTACAACAAAGAAACAATACGGAAAATTCTTAGTCTGGCCAACATGTCCATGTACTTCCACATAGCAAGAAAATAAGCTAGCCACATGATAAGAAAATATGCACTAACAACCCACAAGTGCAAATTCATGTTGGAAGACAGCTTTGGTTTACCAGTTTGGGCAAAAAAAAAAAATCTAGTTTTTTTTTTTTTTTTTTAAACTGTGAAATCCTCAGTAATTCATAATGACAAATACACCGCCATTTTATAACAGTGTTCACAAAAATGAAATAAGGTGTATCTTTTTGTTTGTTTTGGTTTTAAGACAGTCTTGCACATTAAAGAAATGGTTCAGCAGTTAAAGAGCATCTGATGCACTTGCAGAGGATTCAGGTTCAGTTCCTAGCACCCACATGGCAGCTCACAATCATAATTTCAGTTCCAGGAGATTCAGTGCCCTCTTCTGGCTTTTATCAGGCACCAGACACCACACACACACACACACACACACACACACACACACCACGACACACACAGTACATTTATATACATGCAGGCAAAGCATAACCATCAAATAAAATATAGATTTGTGCTATATTGTACAATAGCCCAGAATACACTAGAATTCACTATGTAGACCAAAAAGACATCATATGTAGTGAACCTCCTCCCTCCAGGTTTATTGTTGCTTGGGTCAGACCCAGATTTACAGCAGAATATGAGATTACTGTGTATCTGAATACCATGTCTTCCCAACACTGACAGTTTGGTTTTGAAGAAGTAAACTAACCCAAGTAGGTACTCAAATTACATTATAGGAAAAACCTCAGGCTGGGCACAATGGTGAACACCTTGCCCTTAATCTCAGCACTTGGGAGGCAGAGGCAGGCAGATCTCCATGGAAGAAAGAAGCAGTGATAAGAGGGGCAGAATTCAAGCCAGCCCTGTCCCTGGACTGGGTAATGCCTGACTGAGCTGTCATTACTGTCTAAGGACTCTTGATTGTCTCAGTTTTCTCTGCTAGTTAGAGTTAGAAACAGGACAACTTCCAAGCTCAACGGGTGGCAGTGGAGAAATCTTAAAACCCGGAAACAGAAGCAAACCGAATCAGATGTTGAAGAAAAGCTTTTATTGTGGCACAGAAACACACACATGCAGCAAACACTGAGAAAAAGACTCTCCTCCACAAAGCAGAAGGGAGCTGAGAATCCAGTCTCTTCTTGAGGATGGGGGTAGGGAGCAGTGTTTTAAAGTCTCTGAAGGGTTTTTCTCCCATAATTTATTACTGGTCACTTTAAAGAAAGAGACAGTGGCTGAAAAACTGTCCTGTTCTGGCCTTGAACTTGTTGAGCCATCAGCATGGAAAGGAGAAAATGCTCACAAGGCTTTTTAAATGCCAGGCGTTTGTCTCAGGTCAGGAGAGTGAGGAAAAGCCAGCCATCTCGAAAGTTTTCCACCTTTATTACCGATTCTTGGTACCTCTTCCTTTCTGCCTGCCTGCTTGCCTGCCAGGGAATCTGTCTGACTCTTAGTCCCTCAGTAGGGCTGCCTCCCTGTACTACTATCTTACAAAAAGACAGACAGACTGAATAAACGAATGAACCAACCAACCAACCACCTAGAAAGAAGTCTCGGGGGCTGGAGAGATGGCTCAGCTGTTAAGAGTACAGACTGCTCTTCCAGAGGTCCTGAGTTCAATTCCCAGCAACCACATGGTGGCTCACAGCCATCTGTAATGGGATCTGATGCCCTCTTCTGGTGTGTCTGAGGACAGCGACAGTGTACTCACATACATAAAATAAATGGATCTTTAATACAAAACAAAACAAAACAAAAGTCTCGAGCATTAAGAGAGACGCTTTTCTTCTAGTTCCAGTGTCGTAGCTTCTGGGTACACATTCTTGCTTCCACTGGCACATGTGCACACACAGATTATGTACGTAAACAAGCAAACAATGCGGGGCACAGTAGCCCATTTCTATAATCTCATCACTTGGGAGGCTAAGTAGTCTGGGCTACATTGCAGGCCAGAGACAACAACGTGAGACTTTGTCCCAAGCAAACAAACGAAAGGGTTATATTCCAAGCAATACTGTGGCCACGTTACTTTCCTCCAAAACAAAGGATAGGAGTCTACTTAAAAGGGTAGTGCGGTCCTTGTGACCTTACCTGACTTTGTTCAATCAAAACGTGGAGCTTGCCCTTCAAGCGCAAGGGGAAAAGAAAAATAACACGGTAGGTCTTCCTTGGAATCCGCGGCTGGAAATACACAGGGCAGGGGGAAACTTGGAACCAAAGAAACGCGGAACGCGCGCGGACCCGGACCGGAGGGCTGCGCACCGCACCGGCTCCGCCCTTCTTCCGATCTGTGTTTTGTTTTGTTTTGTTTTAGACCGCCCTCTGTTCCCAAGGCAACTGGGAACGCCGAAGCCCTCTGAAACCCTGAGACTCCTCAGGTCATTCTCTATAGACCTGAAGCACAATTGCGCAGCTTATGTGAGCCATGTCTGTTAATTCTGATTTCTAAAACCTCTGGCCGGACTTATGCTGCTAGCACTGTATGCCAAGCATACAGAGTATGAATCTGGAGTGGCGAGTAAAGTTTTATGACATTCAGTTGCGGTGTGTCATAATCATAAAGTCACACTGAAGGCTATTTTCAGCCTTTAAGTTTTGGATCTCTTATATCCACCTTTCTAATGACTAAATTTTCCACTGGCCCCTTAACTCAAGGCTTAAAAATTAACCCATCTAACCTTCATTACCGAAAATCTATGATGTACAAGAAAGAAAAAATATCCCAAACTAAGAAAATGGCAAACCACGTTGCTGTATCTAAATTTACAAATTAAAAAATATCTTCCAGATGCCTGGTGAAAATCTGAATTGGGGCCTGGGGATGTAGCTCAGTTGTTATGAATGTTTATATAGTCTGAAACCCTGAGATCCATATTTAATCCTAGCACTTAGGAGTGGATAGAAGAGGTTCAAGGTCATACTCAGCAAGTGAGAAGAAGTCAGCCTAAGATAGACCCATTCAAAGAAAGAAAAGAAAAGAAAAGAAAAGAAAAGAAAAGAAAAGGAAAAAGGGAAGGAAGGGAGGGAAGGGGAGAGGGAAGGTGGGAAACAAAAGCTAGACTCTAAGTGGTTCAGTGGCTCACAACCCTCTGTAATGGAACCCAACACCTTCTCCTGGTATGTCATAAGAAAATGACAGTGTACTCACAAAAAAACAAATAAATCTTTAATACAAACAAACAACCCATGTCACTTCAATTCCTTGAGAACTCAACCATCCACGTAAGTCCTGGTATTTCCTTAGCCTCCCCTTCTTTAACCTCCCCTGATTATATCTGTCATTTGGCACAGCCATTGTATTTTTCCCTCACCAATGCTCAGGAAGGCAGACCTCTCCTACCTTTTGACACAATTTAGATGTGCTATAAATTCTATTACATGAAAGTAAGAGCAGACTTATGATAGGTTAACCAACATAACCAAACTAATTAATTTCCTATTGCTAAGACAAAATACTGTAACCTAAAACAACTTATAGAAGTTGTGAGTGTTGTTGTTGTTGTTGTTGTTGTTGTGTTTTTCTGGCTTACAGTTCCTGAAGGAGAATACAGAATGGCAGGGGAGGCATGGACCAGAGCAGGAAGCTGAATGATCACATCTTCAACAGGAAAGAGAAATCAGAGAGAGCTAGCTTTAAGTAAGACTAGGATATAAATTTCTCATTCAAACCACAATTACCTTACCAATGTTTCCCTTAAAGATGGTTTTATAGGGGCTGGAGAGATGGTTCAGTGGTTAAGAGCACTGACTGCTCTTCCAGAGTGCCTGAGCTCATTCCCAGCAACCACATGGTGGCTCACAACCATCTGTAATGGGATCTGATGTCCTCTTCTGGTGTGTCTGAAGACAACTGCAGGGTACTCATGTAAGTAAAAATAAATAAATCTTTTTTTAAAGATGGTTTTGCATAGCCCAGGCTGGCCTTGAACTTGCTATGTAGTCAAGGATCATCTTATGCTTCTGATATTCTTGCCCCTACTTCTAGAATATTGGTATTACATATGTGTATCACTACACCCAGTTTTATAGAGTGCTGGGAAATGAGTTTTTATGCATGCTAGGCAACCATTCTACTAATGAGCTACAGTCCTAGTCCTAGTTTTTAGATTCTTATAAAAATGAAAATTATCTATTATGAACTTTTTTAAAATATTATTTTTATTGTACATGCATGTTGCTTATACATCTGTACACAGCATACATGTGTATTCTTGGAGGCCAAAAGAGCACAATGTTGATAAGTAGCTATGTGGGTACTGGGAATTGAACCCACGTCCTCTAAAATAACATCCCATGCTCTTAACCACTAAGTCCTCTGTCCAGTCCCAAAGCTCTTTTTTTTTCTTGCCATTTCTTTTATTCATCATGATTATCACACATATATGCTATTTAATGAAACAAAAGTCTGCTGCTTATTGATAAGTAGTATATCACCTTTGTGTGTTTATCTTGTTTTCATTTTCTGTAATTTTGGAGATACTGTTATGGTGTCTACTTGGATCCAATGCAGATGACAAAAAAAATTTAATGTAATCAAGCAACTACTGATTGATTAGGGCTACAGAACAGACTCCATCCTGAACTATGGCCCTGAGTCAGAATGTTTTCTTTAAAGGTCTGAAATCACAAATATCTGTTGCAAGTTACAGATACATTTTTCCACTGATCAGGATTTAGGGATAGAAACTTTCCTTATATGGTTGATCTATGTCAACAAATAGAAAATGTAAGTTTAACAGTCCAACCAATCGAATCCATTTGTTCTTCTGTGGTTGGGAACAGTTGTTATGTTTAGGGGAACAAAAGTTGAATAATAGAAGCTGTTCAGCTATTGGGAAAATTCCAGTTCCCTTAAGGCCTGGGAACTTGAACTTAGTTTCACTTATGATTAAAATGGACTCTGAAAACAAAATGGCAATACTTAAGACAAGTTTCTTTTGCTTATTCCCAAGTTACTGTTGGCATGACCTACCCCCACACATATTGTATCGAGGGACCATGAAGGTATCCAAGCCAGCTCAGTCAGTCAACAGGGTCTCAAGGGAGTGAGGATTGAAAAGAAAAAGACAATTAGACAACATTATAACATGACCCCAGCCAGTGCTGAGGCTGAAGCAGGTTTATTTTTTCCCAGTCAAATTTTTTTATATACCATTCTAGGTACATCCAAAGAATAATGTCAGTTCTTAGATCAAAGACAAAGTAATCAAACAAGGCAATAAACAAAAAGATCAAACAAGCAATAAACAAAAACGACCAAACAAGGCAATAAACTAACCCTAACCCAGGTCACTTTTTCTAGGAGCTTATCAGGATGACCAAGATAAAAGGAGTGCCATGCTTTGCTAGGTTGAGTTTACCTTGAGCTTTGTCTTAGCCCAAATGTGAATATTCTTATATGAGCCTACTTCAGTGACATATGCTTGCCAAATTTCTACAAGGGCACCTAGAGCTCTCCACACCCTGTGTTCTCAATTGTTAATTTCTGTGCCAGCAGCACCAGGCTTGTACAATATGCAACTGTTTGTCACTTCCTCATCTGCCCCCACCCCCCCAAAAGTAAGCTTGTTGAAGGACATTTTATCTCACTGCAAACCCCAAGACTGTTATTTACTGAAGGAAAAAAAAAAAAATGTTTCTAGTTGTGTAGCTCTGCTTTGGCACACACCTTTAAAGCCTCTGGCTAGAATACAGGCACCCCTTAGTAAACAACTTTAATCCCAAAGAAAGTAAAGTTAGTTGGTTGAAAAAAGCACTTGTTGTAAGACCCTTGGGAGTCTTAGCTCAGGAGCACGACCCACAGAACACAATTAGACAATAGACCACTGCAATAACAAGAGGTTTTTATTCCATGTACATGTTGTTGCTCATGCTCGCAGGGAGAGTCAACCCTGGACTCAAAAAACACACATCTTTTATACTTTTTTGTGATGGGGGTGAACTATTATTCTACCTTTAATTAGCAGTATAATTTTCAGAAAGAGGACAGGAAGGGGGAGGAAAGGGGGGAGAAACTTTGGCAGTAATGTTGTTGACAATTTGCATTCTCCTTGGAATTCAGTACAGGGAGGGGTAGGGGATCTGTTCCTAAAGCAGTCATTTTGTTTTGTCTTAACTCAGCTTAGTCGGCATAGCCTGACCTGTCTATTAAAACTTTGTTTTTACATTTTCAGAAACTTGTTTATATATTTCAAAACTTTGAGGGGTTTTGTCCTTGTTTTGTTTTTCAGAATTGGGTGATTAGAGCATGAGTTAATTATGACATGCATCAGGACCCTATCTAGGGCTTTCTAGAAGACCAGGTAGCTATCAGTCAGTATATTCTGTGTTTTTTTTCTGAGAATTATTCTGGGCCATTGTTTTTATTTGTCAGGCACAGGCGGGATCTCATAGTCTTGGGATGACTGGAAAGTCTCTGAGTCTGATTTTAAGCATTTCTGTGTCTTTAGGGTCTCACATTCTAAGAATGGGGTGTTTTGGAAAAGTTTCAGAGTCCCTATAAACTTTGTTTTTTACATCACACCCATGTTTGAAAACAATGTCTAATGGAGTGGCAGACAAAGTGATGAATCAGAGCAAGGTTTAACCAACACTCATGAGAAGAGAGAGGAAAGGAACCTACTTAACAGAACAGTGCAGAGGGAGAAAAGAGGGGGCAGTTTTACCAGGACACTTGTACAGAGACAGGTGAAGTGACCCGTCCGACAGGTCAGGTTATTCAGGGTCCCGAAGAGGCCTTCATCCTGAAAGTCATGGGGGTGAGAGAGAAAGGAAGCCAAGCACGTAAAGAATGACACAGAGTCAGTCTGGATGGTGTCAAGGTTTCATTGAGGATAGAATGCTTACAGCTTATATAGGCTTAAGCAGGGGGAAGGCAGAATGCAGTGGAATTTTACAAAATCTTCAGAACAGGGAAGAGGGTGGTGCTGCAGTCTAGCACCAACGGTCTCCTGCTTTTTCTGGAACATCCTGTTTTGTCACCTGGCAATTATTCTTGTCAGGGCCCATTGTGGTGCTTCCCAGAAGGCTCGGGCGAAAGGTCAGGTTCCCACAGGCAGGGG
Source organism: Micromys minutus (assembly GCF_963924665.1). Classification (NCBI taxonomy): domain Eukaryota; kingdom Metazoa; phylum Chordata; class Mammalia; order Rodentia; family Muridae; genus Micromys; species Micromys minutus. The sequence goes on from NC_137972.1 coordinate 452,767, forward strand.
TGCAGCTGCTCACAGGCTGCTGTGTCAAGATGGCTGTAGTTTGGCTATTTTCTTAGCCATGGCTCCCCACAGTGAAGAATGAACCAAAGAGTGAGAAGGGCCCACAAGTTTAGAACAGTTTGCCAAAGTTAGTATGAGGCCAAGCAGAACAGTTCTGGAGAAGCTAAAAGAGAGAGAGAGAACCCAGATTGAATCAGACCAATGGAGAGGAGTTCTGAATCAGAACAGCTGAGTTGACCAGCCAGCCAGACACTAGAAAGAACTAGGAAAAGGTGAGTTTATTCAGCAGCAAGTCTCAGATTATGTTGGTTTGAATATGCTTGGCTCAGGGAGCAGCACTATTAGGAGGCAGTGTTGTTGGAGGAAGTGTGTCACTGGGGCCTGGGCTTTGAGACCTTCCTTCTAGCTGCCTGAAAAATAGTCCTTTGGCTTCAAATCAAAAGTGACAACTCTCAGCTCTCCCTTCAGCACATGACTGCCTGCCTGCTGCCATGCTTCATGCCATAATGATAATTGACTGAACTATAATCCAGCCCCAATTAAATGTGCTTTATAAGAGTTGTCTTAGTCATGGTATCTCTTTATAGCCATGGAAATCTTAAGACAGAGACTGAAAACATTCTAGGCCTAGATAAGATTTCAGGATAGAAGCTTCCAGGACTAGGCCTAGGTTAGCAGACAGTCAATAAGCCTCAGAGATGACAGTTACACTAGGAGAATAAAAATTACACAAGTCCCACTTACAATTACACAAGCTGTTGTGGGGGAGATCATATAACCCGTAGTCTGATCAAAACAGAAGACTACAGAGGAACATAGTCCAGCTGCTGATTGGTTTATAATGAGTAGCTGTCAGTCTATCAAATGTGGCATTTGAGGAATGAAGAGCTGGCAGCTGGAGCTGGGACAGAAGGGGAGAGGCAGAGCAGAAGCAGGGCAGGGAGCTAGAGCAGAGCAGAGAACCACATGGAAGTGATGCCGGGAAGTTGGGCTGAGTCTTGTGGACTAGCTGGGGGACTGCCCCAGCAAACAGGGCAACTTCCTTATACTGTACAGATGTCTTTATGTCTTTATTATGAAACCCCAAGTAGGACCCCCAAAAGCCCCACAATAAGTTTCTTTTTGCTTCATTCCAACAATATAGCTTAGGGCTTCATGCATGTTTAGCATGTGTGCTGGTGAGCTGCTGTTGGAGTACACTGTGTGAAATTTTCTCTGTCCTTCCTCACCTAACTAGGCCATTCTTTGATTGGTTTAATTTAAAAGTCGGATGGCCAATTAGCTGGACAGGACATGGAAGGTGTGAATTCTGAGAACTTTCACCAGGAGACATGGGAGGAGATAGAAATGACTATAGGCCTGGAAAGTAGAGCTAGCCACATGGCTGGATGTGGTCAGGTTAACTTAGATAAGCTAGTTGAGAGTTTGCCCAGTTAAAACCTAAGACTTTGAAATATTAAAAGTTATATATGTGGTTATTTGGGGAAATCTGGATAATTGCTGCCATATTAATTTCCAGCATTAATTAATTGATTAATGTATACAGAAAATAAGTTTAATTTACAAGCTGCAGTCTCAGCTATCACCATTTTTATAATTAGAATTTCTTGGCACTGGTAAAATGGCTCAGTAGCTAAAGGTGCTTGTTGACAAGCCTGAGGGCTCGACTTGAGTTCAATTCCCAAAACTCACATAATGAAAGCAAAAAGCTTACTTCTTCAAGTTATCCATTAACCTTTATAACACTGTTACTCTGTCCCTTCCCCTACCACTGAAACTGAAAGACCCCCAGAGCAGGGAGACCCTCACTCAAGTCTTGGGATAACACGACCCCCCCAAGAACTAATGAGAGACTGTCCTTGCTGTAATTACAGGAGGTTTATTAACAGAAATCAGTGCACTGGGGTCAAGACTCATATCCTATGCAGGGGTAGAGGAGTTCAACCCCTGAGTAGCTGGGAGAAGGGGTATTTAAAGGAAAAAAAGCCACAACCCAAAGGGGGTAGGAAGGGCATCATTAGAAAATGTCAAAAATACCAGCGAAGAATCACAAGGGAAATTCCTGGTTTCTCAAGATTACTGAACCAGCTATAACTTCTATGGTCAATTAGTTCCTGAAACAAAGTCAGTGAACTGGCTATTCTACATTTTTGGCTCTTACCTGTTAGGGGGTCAGGACTTATCCTGGTCTGTCAAAATAAAATTACAGAGACTATGTAAGGAGAGAGAGAGAGAGAGAGAGAGAGAGAGAGAGAGAGAGAGAGAGAGAGAGAGAGAGAGAGAAATGTACTGGATATTTAAGAGCACTGACTGCTCTTCCAGAGGTTCTGAGTTCAGTTCCTAGCAAGCCACATGGTGGCTCATAACCATCTGTAATGGAATCTGATGATGCCCTCTTCTGGTGTGTCTGAAAACAACTACAGTGTACTTGTATAAGTCAAATAAATAAATAATACTTTAAAAAAAGAATTATATGAGATGATGGAAATGTTTTTGGGGAAAAAAAGGTTGGTTTGTTTGTTTGTTTTGAGGCAGAAATGCAGGGGCTTTATTATAATCAACATATTCTCAACATGAAAGATTAAGCAATTCATTCAGGCAAACATGTCACCTTCAGTGACCCAGAGTCCAGACACATACCAGAGCTAGCTCAGAGTACACGGAACACAGGGCAGCCCCTCAGGTTGCTGAACTAAAGGGGATTGTGGGTGCTTCAGGATATATGCAGGTATGCACAGGGGACCTGGTGTTGCTGGCTCTAAGGTCCCTTCTTAAATTTGGTTCCATAGGACGGAGCAAGGATGTGGGCTGCAGCCAAGCCTGGATCTTCAAAGCTACCCTTGGTTCACACCATTTTAGTAATTACAAAGGAAGAGACTGACAACAGTCTCCGGGACTGTGTTCTGTTCCCTGCTAAGTCTACCACCGGAGTACTAAACTGCTCATAAAACTCGAGGAGCCCATCTCTCCTTTAGCCACATGGTGCAGCCCTGATTAAATAGTCCCAGAAAGGCTGGTGGCATACTTGGTGCTCACAGAGCAACCGTGAACTAAAGCTGGATCTACTGTAGGCCACTGGGACAGCCCGGAGCACCTTCCCAGAACAGCACCCCAAAAGGCTCTACATCTAGCTAAAGGAGTTCTTTGACTTTTCTGAAAAGCGGGGATCTGCAGCCATGGACTGAGAGCAGGAAGTGAGCCTGGCTGTTCCAGAGCACACCATAGTGCTTTCATCCAATCTCTCCAAAGTGGCCTCTTCCTCTTAGGGACCACGGGTAAAAATTTAAAGCGACTGCTATAGTGTGAAAAACTTCCTTTTACTCAGGACTCACCACAGTGTTAACGGCACTTCTGGGGGTTCAATGACCCTTTAGTGACACCCGACTAGGACTCTTAGAAACAAAGTTTGGTGTTTGAGCCTCTTCTAGTTTTGAACATGGGGATCTAACACAACCGAGGCCCACTTTGCTTTGTCTTAGATTTCTAAATTTAGTAAACTCTGTGGAAAGTGTGGGAGTTGTTTTTGTCAGGGAAGCATCCTGGAGGCAGCGTGGGTGCCGCTGCTTCTGCTGCTGCTGTGCTGGGGTCTGGGTGTCGGCTCTGAGCGCCAGTCACTTGCGAGGCTGTTGGACATGCTGCGTTTTTGGTGAAGCATGTTTGTCCATGGAGGCATGTGGCTTCTGTACAGCAGCTGGGAGGGGGAATGGTCTTTGTCACCCCGGCCAATAACACTAGAGAGGAACACTGTTGATTTAGGCGGGCTAGTGCTTTCCCAGTTTTGGTCGTCTTTGTCTTTCTCTTCCTTCCCATCTCTTGTGTGTGGGCGTTTCTGCACAATCCGCATCCCACCGGCTTTCACAGGGGGAAGGTTTAGTCTTTAGCTTTCCTTCTGGAGGATAGGACATGGCACTGCTGGTTTTCTGAGGGGCAATAGCAGCCGCGGGTGGGTGGCAGTGCTCCTGAGGCCTCGGGAGGAAAGGCGTGAGGCACGCGCCGCTAGGGAAAGCACACTGCCCTAAAATGTATTTATTTCTTTGCCTTTGATATGCAAAATATCGCTGACATTCTAAATAGAATAAGATCTTATTTATTCTGAACTAGATGTAGAGGACCATGGGATGCTCCTTGTGACACATTCCACCATGAACATTCACAGTCACAGAGCAGGACAATCCTAAAGCAAAGTATTTTCCACATACGTTGGTGTTGGTATCGGGCAGACAGGGCTTTAGCAGAGTGGAAAGTCTGTTCTGTAGGTGTCAGTTGTGTAGCCCTGGCTGTCTCAGAACTTGCTCTGTAGACCAAGCCGGACTTAAATTCACAGAGATCCACCTGCCTCTGCCTTCCAAGTGCTGGGATTAAAGGCCCTGAGTTTGGCTAGCATCCAAGTTGAACGGCTCACTCCTGCCTACAAGACATTTGGTCTTATCTTGTGTTCCATGAGCCAGCAGGAATATTTGTGCAATGGTATATCCCAAGAAATGAAGACAAGGCATTTTATAACAAGGGCTGAGGAGCTTGCCAATTTATAACAGGTTGAATATGCCTGAAGTAAGAATGCTGGGAAGTTGACTGTAACTCAAGAAAGGTCTTCAGGGATAAGGAGAAAGTTTATCTTCACCTCTCATATTCAGTGCTTGTCAATCAGGCTTCAGGGCCAACAGAACTGTGCCTTTTTAATCCCTGTTTTTCCCACCTAAGATCTCTGCTCTAGGAGAGAGCATAGCTTAATTCATTTTAAAAGGACAGACTCATGGGCTCACAGTAGAAGTCACTGCACATCTCTGCCTGTTAGACCACCAAGGTACTCTAGAAATAGGAACTTTGGAGATGAATGGTTCAATAAACTGATTATGAAGGTAACTGGCCTGAGTAACTCCAGCTTGTCCTTCTAGTTCTCTCTTGCTAACCCTTTCCTCCAGAGTCACCTAGACTCCATGAACAGGACTGATTGATAAACATCTTTATAAGCTGGGACTCAAACTATCCCCAAGCAACATGAGCCTGCAGGGTCTGCTATATCCAAGCGGGGACAATTATCCATGATTGTGAGGCTTTACCCTACAGCAGAAGTAATCATCTCAGGAGAGCCAGATTGTTCCCTCAAGAGATAACTTCCCCAAGGCCAAACCTGAGATAGTGATCAGCCAGAACACACCTTCATCATCAATGCTTAATTGCGCATGCTTCCTGCCCCCTGACTCAATTATTTCTCTACCAAATGGTGCCTCCTACTGGTATCTAACTTGGGGGTATATGGAGTTACATCTTGTTCCTCAAGTCAGGTCCAGTTACCTGTCCTCAATAAGTCAATTTAAAAGGGCAAATTAAAAGTGAAAAACAGTGTGGCTACATTAAGAAGAGAGACAAAGAGATCTAGCAAGCCCCTTCAGAGTCCTGAAGTAAGATCAAAGTTTAAGAGGGTCCGCAACATGTACGTCTAAACAGCCCCAGCCAAAGAGGGCTACCATTTGAACATCATTATCTGGGTTTTAGTCCCATCCTGGAAAGTGCTCTGGGAAGTTGCTAGAACTGTGTGAAATCTCTTTCCAAGGGATAAGTTCCCTCTCTGGATGGGAACTTTCCTTCTCCCAGCATGCAAACACTTAGAAATTCTCATGTCTTTTGGGTCTATTGTTACAATAGTCTGATAATGGAGAGAGACACTCACTGTACTCACTGTTACTGGGATTCTGTAAACCCCACCCCTCAGTTACCTAGCAACAGCCAGGTATACCTCACCCCTCAATTACTCAGAAGTGGCCAGGTATGCTCCCAGTGACCTGACACTATAAAAGGAGCTGCTTGACCCCTCCTCTCTCTCTTGCTCTTGTGCTCTTGCAGCCTTGCTCTCCCACCCCTACCCCTCCTCTTCCCTTCCCTTCCCTTCCCCCCTCTCCCTCCAGGTGCTCATGTGCTCGTGGCCGGCCTCTACTCCTCTACTCTCTCTCTCTCTCTCTCTCTCTCTCTCTCTCTCTCTCTCTCTCTCTCTCTCTCTGCCTCTCTTAACTCTCCCATGACCCGAATAAACTCTATTCTGTACTATACCATTGTGTGGCTGGTCCCTCAGGGGGAAGAGATTCCCAACATGGGCCCCTCAGAGGCATCCCTCTTACCCCCAGGCCTTGCCACACCTCCATGGGCCATATGCCCCCTACTCTCTTCATCCTTCCCCTAACATTGGTGCCGTGACTCGGGATGTCATCTTTTCACAACATTGGTGCCCCGAGACTTTTCCTTTCAGTGACTTTTCCTTTCATTGGTGCCCCATCATCTTTTCCTTACAACTGTCTCTCTAAAATATCTTCTTTCAGGCAAGTAAATGGCTACTGAATAAAAAACAGAAAAATACAAAGGAAGGATCAGTAGCTTGATTCAGAACTCATTTATTCCACATCCAGCACCATTAATGGCTAGTAAATAAATAGTAAATAACTAAGTAAATGCATATATACATACATATACATACATAAAAGGGAAGGACATGACTGCCCCAGGTATTGTGGAGGAGAAAGTTTGTTGTAGATAAAGGGGAGAGCAGAGCCAGAGGTAGAAACATCTGGGAGAGTCCAAAGTGAACATTATTGTAAATATTAAAAAGTGACATAACCTTTTATCCTGCGATTTGACAGCTCTCGAGGGGCGATCTGGCACTGCAGGAATCTCTACCTTCCAGCTCAAGGCTGCCTCCAAGAACTCAGGCGTGATTCACTCCACCTGCCCCTGCTTCTGTCCCAGGTGGCATACAACCTCCCTAGTGTGTCACATTTACACACTGTACTCCACTGACCGGTACAAACATGACTCACATCTATTAACTTATCAAACAGGTTTATATGTTAAATTTTCAATCCACAAACCCTCTACACAATAAGCTTACAACCAGCAGTCAAAGATACAAACTGCCCATCCAGAAAAGATAAATTAGACCCATAGAAACCCTTAGAAATAATCATAACAACCTCTTCAAGCTATAGATGTGCCAAGAGAAACACACATGTCAGCTTCCACGTTGCCCTTGGAATCCCCACCTCTGCCTCCTCTTCTATTCCTCTAGCCTCTTTCCCCGCCTACCTCTGCACTGTCCGATCATGTAATGCCTTAACATAAACCTACAGAATATGACCAGACTGAGCTAAGCCAAGTGAGGAGAGAAGGGATGGGGGAGAGCCAGGAGAGTAAAGGAAAGGGCAGCTGGGGGAAGGGCAGCTCAGTTCCTGGTCAGTGTGTGAAAGACCCCCGCTTAGCAACAGTAAATGCCATGTCTGTAAGGCTGTGCACACACGGGGCAGGCTAGGTCAGGGTCCCAGGTGGCCAAGCAAGATACCGGTGGGTGGCCAGCTTACAATAGACAAAGAAAGGAAGACACTCAGATAAGCCCAGCTTTCAGATAAGCCACAGCCCGACTGGTACCAGGAGTTGTGTCCTTGGAGCCATATTTCTGCCACAGTTCTCACACTTAGATAAGCCCAAAGCAACTATTCTCAGAAGCTGCAACCCCAGCTGGTACCAGGAGCCGTGTCCTTAGAGCCATATTTTTGGGCTCACTCCCTGGCCACATTTAAACTAGCCAATTAAAAACCTGTTACTATGCTTCTGCTTCTGTACCTCGCTTCTGCCCCCCAAACCCTATAAAAAAGAAACTGTCCCTTGGTCCGGCGCGCCAGTCTTCTGAATAGGCTGTCACCCACAGATGTCTGTGACCAATAAAACCTCTTGCGACTTGCATCCAGTGGTCTCGGCTGATTCTTGGGTCCTGGGGTCTCCTCAGATAAAGTCCTCTTGACAAGTGTACCAGCCATACCCTGTAACAGGCAGGACTGAGGTATGCTGGGAAAACCTATTACATGTCTGTTTTGATATGTAAAATAGGCATCTCAGCCATTTGTCCCAGATTTGAGACCTAATGATTATCCGTTACTAAAGTGGCAGATTAATTAATCATCACAACAAGAAGTTGCTCACAGCACTCAGAGATAAAAGAAAAAAAAACTTTATTGAGCTCAAGGAGGCTTGGCTGGAACAGAAATCTTCCATAGCCTATGCTGGTTTGTCTGCCTGTGGGTTCTCACCTCCAAGTTACAGTCTGAGCAACTAAACACACCAGAAAAGACCGAATACTTAGACTCAATTCAGATTTACATGAAATGAATTTATTCTTACTGCTAGCAGAAGGACAACAGCCTTATTGCTGAGCAGCATGCCATGCAGAAGGTGGGTTAAGGGTGGACATCAGAAAGGTGGGTGTAGCAACAGCCCATGAATTCACAGCTGGGCAGGAAAATTGTTTTACTGCCCTCAGTTATTTCTTACTTTCCCACTATAGAGTAATAAAAAGCCCATTTCATCCCTTTCCCACAGCAATTAAGCAGGTTTTATAGAAACGTAGGCAGTGGTTAATATCTCAGATCCCTTATCCTATCTCCCCTGCAGGTCACTAGGACCTCCCAGGCATTCCAGAGAAAAAGGTCAGTGGCCCTTAAGGGATGGCTGTCTGGCTCCATATTAAGTTCCTTTAGTCATTCCGGGGACCTGTGTAAATTATTACTGAGATCTGGGCACTCTAATGACTGGGAAAGAGAGACTGGGCAGGCAGAAACACAGTGCCATCAGGTTAGGGTTGGCTCTCATGTCTCCCAAGATATTTTACAGAGACAAAACCTGAAAATTTTGGTCCCTTGGACAAATAAATGGGTAATCGTCATAGCTATCTTGAGAGAGTCCAGGCCAGAACTAAACTTTGGAGCAGCTGTTAACCTGGGTCATCCTGCCTCTCTGGGAGAATTATGCTTTTCTTGATAAGAGGCTGTTAGCTAGGTCATCTCTGAACTGCCAAGCAGAAACATGCTCCTTTTGAAATGGAAATAGGCCTAACGAATAAGCAGTGAAGATCAGCAAAGCTTAACAGAAACATCCTTGGAAACTCTGCTGTTTATTGGGGCAGCAAGGGAACACAATCTTTCTGAGAGATGACACTTAAGTAAATTTAGAGGGACCGAGAGAGTTTCATACATATAATGTTGCCGCTGTTTTTGTGGTTTTACTGGATGCAGGGTGAGTTAGCTTTGCAGAAAGGTCAGGCTGGGGTTAGGCAATTCTTCACCAGAGGTTATTACTGAACAATGCTTCTGTAGCTAAATGCTATGTTGTGTTACTTAATATTCTTTCAGCAAACTTATTTGCTGCAGGAGAAACTTGAAGTAATAAAATTGATGTCGTAAAGGATTTATTAATAAACTTTCTTAGGAAATATTAAGTTAACAAAGCAGAATTTAGCTGAAGGAACTTTGCCTCCAAGTTTGTTAAAAACTATAAGAAAGAAAACTGCAAAGCATAATTGAAGTTTAGGGTTGCTGAGAAAACATTCCTGCTAATGTTTGTTCGCCAAGATTGACCTCCACTTATGCTCTATTCCTGAAGAGTAAAAGGTTGTCAAAGGACACTGATTCCTTGCCCTAGGGATTTCCTCTGCCGCTCCCAGGAAATCCCACCCAGGAAATCCCACTTTCTTGAGATTTGAGTTCCCAAAATACCACAGAAGGTCCAGATGACCTCTGTGGAATGTTCCAACGCCCTAGGTGTGCCTGGGGGTGTACTGATAAAAAATGTATGATTCTTCCCTTATGAATTTCCTCATTCCCCCTGTCCTCCCCCTCCTTTGTGATTTTTGCCTTTATAAGCCTGTTACAAGTTCAGGCCGGGGTCGAACTCCTCTACCCCTGCGTGGTGTATGAGTCTCGACCCCAGCATGCTGGCCTGAGATCTCACTCTTTCACTTTCAATAAACTTCCTCATGTGATTGCAGCAAGTCTGGTCTTGGTGCCTCGCTGGGTGCGCGCCTCTCCTGAGATTTGAGTGAGGGTCTCCCTTCGGAGGTCTTTCATTCCCATTTAAAAAAAAAAAAAAAAGACATCCCTAATTTACAACTGGCCATTAGGCTCATTCCTATATCAAAGAATGTGCCTATAATGGGGCTGGGGTGGGGCTGGGGCAGGGGTCACAGGCATCATTAAGTCCTAGTCTGTGCTCTGACTAGGAAAAGCATAATTCTGTGAGGTAGGCAAGATGAACCTGGGTAACAGCTATTTGAAAAGAATAAAACTGAGGCACTTAAATAGTTTTGGCAGTATCTTTGCTGTGCAAATATCTCTTCTGCTCAAGTAGCCAGACTTGTAATCTAAGGTATACGTTTAAATTGTCCAAAGTGTAACATAGGGCTGGTCCTGGAAAGAGATTTAAGGATGACAGCATATGTAGAATGTATAAACCGATAACAGCTTCTATTTAAGACTGGTCTCTTGTTGTGCATTAGTTAGAATCAGTCATGTGCTATTATTAAAGTCTTTTCCTTATTAATCTCTAGGTGTGTGGAATAATTTCTCACGGAGAAGGCGCATTAATTCTATAACATAAACTATGACACTAGCTTATTGTTTTAATTTTTTCTCCATTCCCAATGTAGCCATATTGAAAACTCTCTGCTTTCCACCATAAATTGTTTTCTTCACTTGCTATATCTGGATGAGATGCGGAGCCTTCCTGCTGAGATTGTGAGAACTGGGGCTTTTGCCCTGTCCCCACCTTGGTAATATTACTTATAAATCAACCATGTGGTAAATGCTATAATTGCACAAGGAATATCTCTGTAACTGTATTTCTAATAAGTAACTCAGTTTGGTTTTACAAATCAGAGTTCAGATGTAAGCAATGGACAAATTAAGCTGTATCCAAGGAACTGTGATTGCATGTGCAATCCAAGAATAAACCCCACCCTGACTCCTGTGGGAAGTTTTGATTTCCTAGAGATTCATTCTTCCAACTTCTCTCTCCAACAAATTGCCTTAATGACAAATCTCTAACACCAGCTTTGAGGGCATCTGTGAATTTTCTGTAGTTGATTCCGGGTCTGTTTTGCATTAGAATTGCAGAGGCTCAAACCTGAAAACTATTGCTGCAGAAAAAACTAAGCTCAGCCCGGTCTTTAGCTAACTGGTGTTGTGGTACCACCTAGTGGTGATTTAATTTAATGATCACTAATTCCTACCTAACTGAAAACAAAACCTGAACATAATAAAACAGAAACAACAAAACTGTTTTGTGTAAAGAACAAAGATCCTCGACGATGATATTACTACATGTTTACATGGTTCTTTAGCTGTAGATATAGCAAAAAATACTTTATACTGATAAATAGATAAGCCCAAAAGTTTAAGAACAATTTGGTATCCAAAACACTTGTTCTCTCCCCCCCCACCCCCTCACCCATAAGCACCATTTCACCTGAATTATTGCAATTGTCCCCTAACCTTTCAATTTCCACCCTTCCCACTTTGGTCTACCATCCTCATAAAAAAACACAATGACACCCCCTAAAAGAAAAGTAGACCCTAGCAATGGAAAGGTTGAAGCTCCAGAATGGAGACATGAAGGTTAGTCCTGGCAACATAGCAAAAATCCCATCTCAAAATAAAAAATTTTAATTTATCTCAAGATAAAAGTCTTGATTGTTAGGTCACAAAACAGGCCCCCCAAATGGCAGTGCTGCTGACAATGTCCTAAGATGGCAACTTGAATCTGACCCAGACTGGATTCTTATTGTTGGACCTGTGTGGCCCAACAACCTGGGTGTCTACTCCCACCGAAACACAGATAGACTGAGATGATCAATGCAATAGGCAAGAGGTTTAATTGATAAGTAATTGATAAATCCAGTATACTAGGGTTGCTCTGCAAGCGGGACAGACAACCCCGAAGTTTCAAAGTTTACATTTTTTTATACAGTTCTGAGAACAGATTTCAGCAATAGCATAGGGTGGTGATGTCACACTGGTGGGCTACAGTGACCTTTGGATTTATTGGCTAAGCATATAGTATTTTGGCAATTTGAGCATGAGCTAACCATGACAAATGTCAAGCCTTATCAGGGACTTTGACTATCTTCTTGTTTTGTTTCTTGGAACTTGGATTTGACCATGAGCTAATTATGACATGCATCAGGACCCTGTCTAGGGCTTCTTAGAGGGCCAGGTGGCTATCAGTCAGTATATTCTGTGGTTTTTCTGAGAATTACTCTGAGCCATTGTTTTTATTTGTCAGGCACAGGCGGGATCTTACAGCCTTGGGATGACTGGAAAGTCCCTGAGTCTGATTTCAGCCATTTCTGCGTGTTTAGGGTTGTGTCTTTAGGGTCCCACATTATCAAATAAATAGAAGCCTACATTCAACATTCCTCAGAATAATGATACTCCATACTCAAATATTATGTAAAAAGCAAAGTGTTTTATTTTGCAGAACTATAGCATGCTGGGGTCTCCCATTCCAAGTTGGAAACCCCAACATGAGCTCAAAGGCCTGACTTAAAAAGCACATTAGGGGAATTCCAGGGAGGGGTAGGTGACCTCTACCTTGGCTTTATTTCTAGGGATGTTCCAGAACCATTCCTGGGGAAGTATAGAAACTGTTGTGAGGAACTGTGGAAGCTGCTGCTCACACATTGTTCTTGCCTCAGGCCAGGTATCAGGACAGCTTCTGAGGCCTGGACTTGCCTGAACTTGCCCAGTTCTTGAAAACAGAGATTTAGGCCTAGTCTCTCAAACTGCCAACTTGAAAACTGTCATGGAGTCAACCTAGTCTTCTCAGGTGCCTTCCACCTATTTTCACACTATAGTTGGTTTGTTTCACTACAGAATGACAAAACTTATTGTCTTAGCAAACCTGCAGATTCATTTCTTCTTTCTGAGTGTGTACAGATGACCCTACTGTTCTGCTCTCAGGGACTTAGCATCTGCCCACATCATCATCTGTTCCTGCCAGGTACCCCAGGCATGTGCTCCAGTCACCCCGGATCTTTCTCTGTCTCTGTCTCGCTCTGCTTGTCTGCCTGCCTCTATCCCTCCCTCATTTCCCTTCCCCCAACAAACCTCTTATAGTAGATCTGATGTTTAGTGTCATTTCTCAAGGGTACACCTTGGCATGGCTAGGCAAAGGTACCCCACCCCTAGCTCTCATTCTTATCCTGTCACTGAGACTAGAAGGTGGCTAGAAATTCCTGGTGTGGGGCTTGAATGGATAACTGCTTGTTGGAGAAGCTTGGCAACCTAATTTTGGTTCCCAAAACCAATGCAAAACCAGGAAGAACCGAATCCACAGTATTGTTTTCTTAACATGCTAGTAAATAAAACTAGTTAACATTGAGATGTTACAAGGATAAAACATGTATTTTTATGGCCAGGCCAAACTACAGTCTCCTCAGAGTAGAAGGAAGCCACACAGACTAAAGGCAGGGAGCCTCTTTTTTTTTTTTTTTTTTTTTTTTTTTTTAACAAGCAAGTCACTACAAAAGTGGGAATTTGCATGGAAAAAGTACAAGTTGTGGGGTTTGTTGGGATTCTGTAAACCACACCCCACAGTTACCTGGCAACAACCAGGTATGTTCCATCCCACAGTTACCTGGCATTATAAAAGTTGCTGCTTACTCCCTCCTCTCTTTCTTGCTTCTCTCTTGCTCTCCCTCCATTCCCTACCCCCCACCCCTTTCTTTTTCTCCTCTCTTGACCTCAATTTCTGTCTATTAAACCTCTCCACGTGGAACTGTGTTGGTTTGGTGTGGTTTGTCCGGACGCAAGCTGAGAAATCTATCCCAACAGGCTTATGATCAGATGGTTCCCCTAACATACCAGGAAACAAATGGAAACAATTTATGGTATGTGAATCACAAGATTACAGAGAAAGAATGTTTAAAAAAAAAAATCAAAAAACAAAAATAAACTCAAGTTGATCTTTAGCTGAGTATGTTTTAGGGCCTTTTAGGGGTTCCACTTTGGGTTAAATGGAAATAGTTGTGCAGTATAAGCCTGTTAGCCATCTAGACTCAACCCAAGTCCTCTACCTTCTTATCTCCACAAAGTTGGCTCTCCCTGCTCTGCCCCTCCCCCATTTCCAGCCTCCAGCTCTTCATCAAAAACCACTCCTCCTTTCTGATACAAAAAGTCTTATTAGTATTATGAGAGAGGTTTCACAGTTTACCCGCTCTGAGCCAATCAGCAGTAGGATTATCCCCACCTTCTCCCATCCCCACCCCACCCCCATCTATCCCTTAGTGTTGCCTTTTGGCCAGATTAAGGGTTAAATCACTTTCTCAAGGGAAGATTGCTTTTTAACATGATAATCTCAGAGAATTATTGATCAATCTATTTACACCTTTTGGGGCTGGTAAGGATGAGACAAACATTTACATATAAAAGTAGGTCTTATGGGCTATAGAAATGACAATACCACATACCCAGCCAGCACCTGGCACAGCCAGCCCAGCAATTAACAATTGAAAATACAAAGAGCTACCTTCGTAGCCAATTGTTAAAATAAGTGTGAGAGTAGGTTTCCGCTAAAATCTCCTCCTTTTAGTCCAAGAAATGGCTTTATCTCTAACATCAGGAACCAATATACGATACGAAATAAGCCAGTGTTCTTAACAACTGAGCCATCACTCCAGGCCCCCAAATTTGTTTTTAAACTGCATATAGATAGGCAAGTCTTGGGTGACTGCATGATTTAGAGTCTTTTTCTTCCCGTTTTTAAACCAAGATTCATTTATATCAATGTTTTTGTGTAAAGACTTCTCTAAGCCAGGCTTGGTAGTGCAGGTCTGTGATCCTAGCAGAATCCATGAAAGTTCCAGGACAGTCAAGGCTGGCTACAAGGATAACAATAAAACACACGAAAAAAGATGCCCTCCAAATTTGATATAGCATGGACTTTCTTGATATAGTAGAATATATTCTAGTGCATTAGACTCATGAAGAAATGTAATATTTATGTGTAATTTAAATAATGATAATTAGTAGGGGGTATTGTGTTCCATGCTCTCCTCACCAAAGCCCTGCAGAGCAGGGACCCCATCTCATTTATAGACCAGGATATGGCCCATGGAAGCCAAGTAAGTAAAAGTTCATGGAGGTCTTAAACGTGGAATTCCTGTTCCCTCCGCAGTATGGTCTCCTCTGTAGTCCAGACAGCGTGGCTTGAACCCACACTGTAGTAGGCCAGGCTCTTATTGAGCTGACCCTTTGTGTCAGTCTCCCAACTATTTGCCACTGTGCCCAGCCCTACATTTTCTTGTTTGAGCTAGGATCTCACTACATAGTCCTAGTTGGCCTAGAACTTGCTGTGTGGCCTATACTAATAGAAATCAGCTTGTTTCTTCCTCCAAAGTAGCAGGGTTAAAGGCATGTGCCACCACTCCCAGTCCAGCTCTGTTGACTTAACAGACCTCTGAAGAACATGCTTTAGTAAATGGGAAAATATCAGAGCCATGAATGTGACTTAATGAAAAAAGTTAAGAGATGTCACTTGCCTGGTGGAACCTTATTAGCCTAAAGAGTGGAGAGGGAAAAGAGCTAAGAAGCCTGTAAACACCTGGTCAAAGTATTTTATTTATTCTGGTCCCACTGAGGAGGTCAGCAGCTCTACAGATCTGTCACTACAAATATGGGACCATACTGTACATGTTGCCAGTTCCCCTTGGAGACAGGATTCCCCAGGGAAATCAAACCAATAGGGAGGGAGAGGTAAAGGGAGGGAGGAAGACAGGCTAGGTATATGACAAAAGAGTCCCGGATTAGTCAGGGCTATATAGTAAGAAACATTATCTCAAAATGAAAAGTAAATGGGCTGAAGAAATATCTCAGTGGTTAAGAGCCTGGGCTGCTTTTCCAGAGGACCTTGGTTCAATCCGCAGAACTCACATGGCTGCTACCATCTAAAATTCCAATTCCAGGGCATCTGCTGCCCTCTTCTGGCTTCTGTATGCAATGCACACAGGTGGTACAGACATATGCAGCCAAAACACTCATATCCCTAAAATAAAGTTAAATAAAATATTTTGGGTTTTGTTTTATTTTATTTCCAAATGTGTCACTTTATTTTTACCCATGAGACAGCCACACACACTAACTTCTGAGCATGAACATCACATGATTTCTTCAGTAAGCTCAGAGGCCGACCCAGGTCTCAGGGAGCTTGCAGCCCTGAGGTTTCAAACGTTAAAGCTTTTGCCACAGCCACAGGTCCCTTGTTGGGGTTGTTGAACACAAACCCACTGGACAGTTTGTCTTCTACATGGTCCATCTCTGTTCCTAACAGGGTTAGCTGAGCTTCTCAGTGAACACTCTGACTCCGCCTCGAATAACTTCTTCATCAGCATCTCCTTTTGTCTTTGTATATACTCCATGCTGTGAGAGGCCATTACAGGCCCTTCTTTGCATGCCAACTTTCAGACCCACATACTCAGGTTGGTCTTTAAGCAGTTGTTTTATCTTGTTCACAGCAGAGGGGATCAGAGTTAGCGCTGCTCGCATGGGTTGCAGTTTCCTCTTGCTCACGGCCCTCACGGCGGCGCGCGGACCAACGACGTCAACATGTCAACATCGCAACCTCGGGCTAGAGTGTGGGGCCTCAGCTTCTCTCCATGGACATGGCGGGCACTTTGACGCCAATATTTTGTTTTTCAAGGCAAGGTTTCTCTGTGTAGCCCTGGCTGTCTTGGAACTGGCTTTGTAGACCAGGCTGTTCTGGAATTCACATTGATTCACCTACCACCTGAGTGCTGGGATTAAATCTGTGCATCACCATTCACAGCAAATAAACTCTTTTCAGAAAGGAGGGAAAGCTGGACAGTGGAGGCACACACCACTAATCCCAGCAATGGGGAAGCAGAGGCAGGTAGATTTCAGTTAAAGGTTTACAGAGTGAGTTCCAGGACAGCCAGGGTTACACAGAAAAACCCAGTCTCAAAAACACAAAACAAACAGGCTGGAGAGATAGATGACTCAGAGGTTAAGATCACTGACTGCTCTTCCAGAGGTCCTGAGTTCAATTCCGAACAACCACATGGTGGCTCACAGCCATCTGTAATGGGATCTGATGCCCTCTTCTGGTGTATCTGGAAACAGCTACAGTGTACTCACATTTAATTAATTAATTAAAAGGAAAAACAAACAAAATCCCCAAACAAACAGAAGCAGAGAAAAGGAGGTAGGGTTAGCTCCACAGTAAGAGTACATACTGCTTCTGCAAGGACTAGAGCTCTGCTCTCAGCACCTATGTTGGGTGTCTTTTTTTTTTATAGTACAAAATAAAGTTTATTTAGATCATGGGGGAATTAAGAGGGTAGTAGAGGCAGGGAGGGGCAGAGGGGAATAGAGGAGTAAAGAAGTAGAGGAAGGAGTAGAGGCCGGCCATAAGTATGTGGAGGGAGAGGCAGGAAAGTAAGGGGAAGAGGAGAGGTAAGGGGGGAGGAGAGCAAGAGTGCAAGAGAATAAGAAAAGCTGTTGGGTGTCTTACAATCTACTCAAACTCCTGACACAAGCACATACCCTCTACATATACACACACACACACACACACACACACACACACACACACACACATCTAAAAATAAATATAAGAAAGTTGTCCCCTTTCTCAGAAGCCAACATGACTTAAAAAGAAGAAGTCAGAGATTCTTGAGGTATAATAGGGAAAATTAGTGTTTGGTCAGCCAGATGTCACTGACATTGCATTGATCACTAACTCCCTCCACCTCCCTCCCTCTGTCTCCCTTTTTTTTCCTCCTCAGCTCTAACTCTAGTTCTCTCCTTTCGTGACAAGACCTCAAGTCTTTAAATGCAATACCACCTTTCTGCCTGCTAAGATGACAGATCACACGTATGTGCCACTGTGCCCAACTTATGCAGTGCTAGAGATTAAACCCAAGACCTGTAAGCATCAGACAAGGACTCTATCAACTAAGCTACGTCCCTAGCACCTACTACCTTCCTCCTCCCAACATTCCCTCTTTCTCTTCCTTGCTTTTTTTTGAAACAAGTCCTCTCTCCCTCTGTCTGTCTGTCTTACTCTTCTATTGATGTAAGAAGATACCATGACCAAGGCAAGTTATAAAGAGAAACATTTAATTGGGAGCTTGTTTACAGTTTTAGAGAATTAATTAGTCCATAGTCATCATGGTGGGAAGCAACAGGCATGTCATTAAGGCAAAACCTAAGAGCTTTATGTCCTGGCCCACAGGCAGCAGGCAGAAAGACACACATCAGGCCTGGCATGGGCTTTTGACACACCTCCTTCAACAAGGCCACACCTCCTAATCTTCCTTAACTTCAAATGGTTCCACTAACTGAGGACAAAGCATTCAAACATAGGGGCCTATGATGACTATTCTCATTCAAAATACCATAGTCTCAAAATTCATAGCAGTCCTGCCTCAGTCCCCTACATGTTAGAATTATAGGTCTATGGCACTACTTAACCTTAAAGTTTCTTTTCCATTCTAAAGAAAGCAGAGAAATGCATTCCATTCTTCTCTTCTGCTTCCTCTTCTGAATGAGTTCTTATACCGATCAAAGTAGGAATGGGATATAAAGGACAATGCATACATTTTCAGGTGACTCCAAGTATGAGCATCTTCACTTTTTTTTTTAAGGTTTATTTATTCTCATATAAGTGAGTACACTGTAGCTGTCTTCAGACACACCAAAAGAGAGCATCGGATCTTATTACAGATGGTTGTGAGCCACCATGTGGTTGCTAGGAATTGAACTCAGGACCTCTGGAAGAACAGTCAGTGCTCTTAACCACTGAGCCATCTCTCTAGCTTGGCATCTTCACTATTTTGCAATCTAACCCTAAGCTTATTCAACAATCCTCTCATGCTACACAAGTACAAACACAACTTTGTCTAAAATGCTACAAAGTTATAAAACTCAAAACAAATTTTAAAAGTACTGACTGTACAATAAAAGCAAAAAGAGGCAACGCGCACATTGCCAAGGTTAACCTGCAACATCACTATGAATGGCAGGTGACAATGGGGGTTTCACGAGGACCCTGGAGAACTGGCTCACAAATTTTAAAGTAACTGAGACACAGAACAGAAAAGACAACCATTTATGGAGGAATCCTTCAAAAGTTTTAACCCTAGAAGTTGAAGGGTACTCAGCAGGGGGCGTGGTCAGGCCTAACCAAACAGCAGATTGGTCCTTTCCACAGGCGTGGCACAGCGACAGCGAGGGCTTGACCAGGTTGTCTGACTGGTCCTAGGTCACCTGTGGAAAATGGCTGCCATGTTCCAGTTGGCTCAGCTACCAAACAGACATCAAGAAACTGAAGGGGTAAACTTTCTAGCCAAAAAACTACAGGGTACCTCTCTGGGCACCATCCTGAATCAACAGTATCTCTACAAGCCAGAACCGTCCTGCAGAGGATCTCTCAACTGCTGTCTCCAAAGCCTACCCTGGGGTACGGGAACCTTCCTCACAGATCCTCATTTGGCTAGAGAAAAGGACAAAACTGAGTCTGGGGAACATAAGTTATGAAGAGTAAAAAGTTGTCAAAGGACACTGATTCCTTGCCCTAGGGCCCTCGCCTCTGCAGGTAATTGCTCCCGGAAGTTTCTTGAGATTTGAGTTCCCAAAATAACCACAGAAGGTCCGGATGACCTCTGTGGAATGTTTCAACACCCTAGGTGTGCCCCGGGTGTACGGCTAAAAAATGTATGATTCTTCCCTTTTGAATTTCCTCATTGTCCCCTTTTGAATTTCCTCATTCTCCCCCTGTCCTCCCCCTCTTTTGTGGTTTTTGCCTTTATAAGCCCGTTACAAGTTCAGGCCAGGGTCGAGCTCCTCTACCCCTGCGTGGTGTATGAGTCTCGACCCCAGCATGCCGGCCTGAGATCTTACTCTGTTTCACTTTCAATAAACTTCCTCGTGCGATTGCAGCAAGTCTGGTCTCGGTGCCTCGCTGGGTGCGCGCCTCTCCTGAGATTTGAGTGAGGGTCTCCCTTCGGGGGTCTTTCAGTTACAGAGGTACGAATCGATGTTTAACCGGAGGAGTTGGAGCTGGATCAGCTCCTACGGTGGCAGTGGCCAGGAGATCGAGACCTCCCATGCACACGGGACCTTCGTCTTGGGGATCTAGACCTTCTCCTCATTCGTAGGGGTGACCTACACCACATGGGAGGTGGTGGAAGCATTCTCCTGGGCGGGTTGAATTGCCGAGGTGGTGGCCGAGGCCAGGGTGCCAACACAGCAGTCGTGATCTCTTGGCCATCAATTTGTCCTCCATCCATGTGTTTCAGTGCCTTTTCTGCTTCATCTGGATTCTCAGATTCCACATATGCACAGCCTTTGGAGAGATGAGGATGCATCCTTTCTACAGGCATGTCAATCATTTTAATTTTCCCGTAAGTAGAAAGTATTTCCATAATATGATCCTTTGTCACATTCCGAGTGAGCCTCCCAATGTGAACTTTGGTGGGTTTAGGTGAAGGGCTCTGCCTTTTCCTCTCTTTTTCATCTCTTTTAGGTGGTTTGGATTTGGAGCGGGAACACCGGCT
Source organism: Micromys minutus (assembly GCF_963924665.1). NCBI lineage: Eukaryota > Metazoa > Chordata > Mammalia > Rodentia > Muridae > Micromys > Micromys minutus. The sequence continues at coordinate 473,153 of NC_137972.1, forward strand.
GTTGTCATGCCTGCGCCGAGAAGGGCTTGGGGACCCGGAAGAGCTACTAGAACTGGAACTTCGGGATGTGCTGGAGCTTCCTGAGCTGCTGGAGCTTCCTGAGCTGCTGGATGCAGAAGACGAGCTAGAGCCACTGCTTGAGCCTGTGCTGGTGCTGGAGCCCCAGCTGGAGGTTGAGCTGGACCTAGATCTGGTGCTGCTGCTTCCGCTTGAAGCACTGTGTTTCTTCCGAGTCTTATCTTTGCCACGACCCTTCTCACTTGACTCTTTAGTGGCCCCTTTATCTTTAGATCGATCCTTGGAATTCTCATCAGAGCGGTCCTTGTGCTTGGTAGGAGAAGGAGCCATCTTCTCAAGGCCGCCACTTTCTCCCGCTCTTCTCAGACCCTGCATCTTCACTCTTAACTGGTACAAATTATAGCCTCTGACCTCTACCCGTGAACATGGCTGGGTTACCTTTCCATTTTTTCCACAGGCATCACTGTGGCATAGAATAGCTTGAGCTTGCTGACAAGAAAGCTCTCCTTTCACCCTCACAACACTCCATGTTCTGTAGACTGAATGATTAGAGGCCATTAGATGCTGACAGTTACTGAACTGCTATCTTTACTTATCTCTACTGGTTGCACACCTATCATGACTCTTAATTAAAATTCCTAACAGAATCCAAGAATCTAAGCCCAGCAATGGAGACCCTGAGTCTGTTGGCCTCACTGAATCGGTTTCATTCCAATCCCCCATGACTTGGCCCCGAGAAAGCTCCACTCCAGCCATCCGGAGCTCCCTATTCACAATGAACCTATGAATTCTTGCCTTGGACTTTGTGCTGGAGCTTTCTCTTTCTCACTGCTGAGTTTAAATCGAATAATGGGAACATGGCATGGTGTTATCCAACACGTCCTTAATTTCCTGGACCCATGCAACCATCCATGCTGAAGTCTCTATAGTCACTAAAACTTCAGGCATGTCCTATCATTAGCTTACTTAATCTCAAACTCAGGTTGTCAGGCTTGGCAGCAAGTGCCTTTAACCTCTGATTCCAGCCAATAGTTTGTTTATCTTGAAACTTGGCACTTGAAAAACACAGGGTGGCCTTGGAATGGATTATAATGAATTCATCCAGGTAAGATGACATATCTGGGGTCCTCTATGTAGTGTTTACAACCTTCCTAATGCTGTGATCCTGCATTCAGTTCCTCATGTTGTGGTGACTGTTAGGAAAAGATGACGATCCGAGTCACGGCACCAATGTTAGGGGAAGGATGAAGAGAGTGGGGGGCATATGGCCCATGGAGGTGCGGCGAGGCCTGAGGGCAAGGGAGATGCCTCTGGGGGGTCCATGTTGGGAATCCCTTCCCTGAGGGACCAGCCACACAACAGTATAGTACAGAATAGAGTTTATTCAGGTCATGGGAGGGTTAAGAGGGTGGTAGAGGCAGAGAGAGAGAGAGAGAGAGAGAGAGAGAGAGAGAGAGAGAGAGAAGTAGAGGAGTAGAGGCCGGCCATGAGCACGTGGGACAGAGGGGGGAAGGGAAAGGGGAGAGCAAGGCTGCAAGAGCACAAGAGCAAGAGAGGCCAAGAGAGGGAGGAGGGGGCAAGCAGCTCCTTTTATAGTGTCAGGTCACTGGGGCGGAGCATACCTGGCCACTGCTGGGTAATTGAGAGGTGGGGTATACCTGGCTGTTACTAGGTAACTGAGAGGTGGGGTTTACAGAATCCCAACAGTGACCCCAACCATAAATTTACTTTCATGGCTACTTCATAAGTGTAATTTTGCAACTGCTATAAATCATAATATGAATATTTTTGGAGGCAGGCAGAGGTCTGTCAAAGGGTTTGTGGCCCATAGCTTGAAAACCACTGCTTTAGGGTTTTTGTTGTTTTATCTTGATGTGGTTTTGTATAGTCCTATTTTATTCAATATCTTGTTTAACTTTTTTTTTGTCCTCCAGCCATTATTAGAAATGGTTTTCCAGATCTCATTACATGGTTGTGAGCCATCATGTGGTTGCTGGGATTTGAACTCAGGACCTCTAGAAGAGCAGTCAGTGCTCTTAACCACTGAGCCAACTCTCCAGCTCCAATGGTGGTAATTTTCAAACATACAAAAGCCAGCCCCACAAATAAATCTTAGAAAAGAAGAGAGAGAGAGAGAGAGAGAGAGAGAAAGAGAAAGAGCGAGAGAGAGAGAGAGAGAGATGGTTTTGCATCTGTGCATGAAATAGAGAAGAGGCTGGAGAGATGGCTCAGTGGCTAAGAGTACTGACTGCTTCTTTTGGGAGGACCCTGGTTCAATTTCTAGCACCTGTATGGCAGCTCACAACTGTCTGTAACTCCAAGATCTGATACCCTCACACATACATACATACAGGAAAAACACCAATGCGTATAAATAAAAATAAATTATTTTTAAAAAGGGGGTGATGGAGAGATAGCTCAGGGGTTAAAAGCACTGGCTGATCTTCCAGAGTTCAATTCCCACAATCACATGATGGTTCACAGCATTCTGATGCCCTCTTCTGGCATGCAAGTGTACAACATGCAGATATAGTTCTCGTACATAAATAAATCTGAGAGAGAGAGAGAAACAGAAGAATGAGGACACACTTTATTTAAATAAGGCTGGGGGATGCAAGTCCTATTTATAGCGTATAAATATATAAATAAGTATATAGTATAACACTTGCTTAGCTATACCCAATCCCCAGCGTATCTGTGGCAGTCTGAATGCTCCCCCTAGGCTCAGATGTTTGAAGAGTTGATTTTTAGTTGGAAATGCTCTTCGCATAGATTGAGGAAGTGTGGCCTTGCTGGAGGAAGTGTGCCACTCAGTGTGGGCTTCATTCCCAGGTGGCTCTCTCTGCCTGGTGCTTGCCATTCCAGATTTGAGCCCCCAGCTTCCTGATCCTGCCAACCATGTCTTCATTCTGCTGTCATGGACTCTAACCGTTGGGAACCATAAACTGAAAATAAACTCTTCTGTTAAGATGTTTTGGTCATAGTGTTTTATCTGTGACAGAAAAGTGATTAATACAATAGCAAAATAAGTTTTTAATGTATATACATGTAAGGGAAACAACCATCAAGATTGGAATTAATGAAGATTTATGGCATAAGGATTAGTGGGACATGGTGGCACAGCATAATTCCAGCTATTAGGAAGACTGAAGTACAAGGACTTCCTGGAGTTCATGTCCAACCTACATTACAGAGTAAATGCCAGGCCTGCTGGGACTACAGAGTGAGCCAGAGTCTTACTCTGCCACCTAAGTATGTATGTATGTGTATATGTATGTATGTATGTATGTGTGTATGTATGTATATATATGTGTGTGTACACATGTTTGTATGCATGTGTATATGTATGCACGTATGTGTGTATGTATGTATATATGTGTGTATGTATGCACACATGTTTGTATGCATGTGTGTATATGTATGCATGTATGTATGTGTGTGTGTACATATGTATATGTATGTATATACATACATATGTATGTGTATGTCTGTCCGAGGCCAGCTCGGACAATCAACAGGTTCTCCAGAGTCAGAAGGAGTGAAAGAAAAAAGATGCAGTTAAGTTAGTTAAAGGTTACAAAGTGACTTCGGCCAGCTTTGAGGTTGAAACCTCCAGGCCTTGTTTATTTTTCTTGTTTTAAACCACTTTAATTACATGTAGAAAGATTATATCAGTTCTAAGACAGGGAACAAGCAAGTTAACAATCAAAGATCCTGTAAACATCTTCTGGAGGACAGGTGTGAAGATCAGGGATAAAAAGGAGATCTCAAAAGACAAAGAGACTAGCAGAGTTTACATCCACTGAATCTGCCCTGTCTGGAGCTTCATTCCTAAGGGTACTGCCTTGAGCTTCAAATGCAAATGTACTTCCCTGGGTTTCAGTCCTAAGAGTTTTCCCCTGAACTTCAGATGCAAATGTGCTTAATTCTAGCCCTTACAGGGCTCAGCACAGAAGCCAGCTTCAAGGTGTCCTGGAAAATTAACATTACTCCACCACCAACTGACCAGAGGTGCCAAAAATGCTCTCCACATCTCCCCCTTATTAATTATATAAACAAGACTGCATCTGTCTTAGGTCGTCTGACAGAAACACTTCCATTACCCATTTTTTAATCGTATGATTTCTTATTAATATTCCCTACTAATATTCTGAATTAACATGGAATATAATATTAATGCAATTCTGACTTGGGTTGGTAAGGTACTGTTCAGAAGTTGCCCGTCCTTGACTCACGGGCTGTTAATAATTCCGAGTGGGGGTCTGTTCTCAGCATCAAGCCACGCACCCTGGCAGCCATCAGGTTGATAGGGCTAAAGGCAAGCCTTATCACAACAGGCAGGAGTAAAAGTATTCCCAGGACTAGAAAAGCTAGCACAATCAAGCCATATATGCCAACATCTGCAGCATCGAAGCTCAGCGGGGCAGCATTCTTTAGATTAATAATCTCAGTGTGTAAGGCTAAAACATCTAGAGAGGTGTTAGAACTATGCCAAATACCCTGCAATAGTCTCTGAATCTTCTCCCAATTATAATGACCATCATCGTAAAGCTTAGAAGTAACACAAATTCATTGGTACTTAGGATGGCACTCAAGGTGGCTTCTTACTTTTAAACTTTGAACTTCCCAATAATTTGAACAGTATTATAAAGAGCATCAATAGGTTGTTCTAAATGCCTGTCTAAATCCTCTTGAATATTCAGGACATTAGTAACATTCTTGGCTAAATGATTAACAAAAGTGGTAGTCTTAACTTCTTGAGACAAAGCAACTGCAGAAGCAGTGGTACTGGCAATTAGTGTGATTAAGGTGGTTATACCACCAATAATCAAGCCCACCACCCTTTTGCTTCTACTTAAAGCTTGACTCACTTCCTCCAGAATTTGCAGACCTTTTTTAGAGTACCAGGGCCCTGTAATGCTCACAGGCAATAGAACAAGAGCTGGTTGATAAACGACAATTACAGACATGCTGGGTTCCAATACACTGACACAATTGGAAAGAGTACAGCACAACTCACACTGAACATCACAGAAGAGACAAACGTAATTTTAACATGACCAATCAATAAGAGATTAGGGGGCTTAACACAAGCACTAACTCTATATCAAGATCTAGATGCTGTCCCAGTTTTGTCTATACCCAACGTAACTTCATAAAGAACTACAGACAACTTCCAGATATGGCGTTGGAAATGGCCTGATTCTGATTGTCAAAGGTCTACAGACATCTCTTTTTGCCCAATGTCCAATTGATTCCCTGACCAAATAATGATTTGCATTTTACTGGAAACATTAAACCACATTGGAAGTTGATTATAACATTTCTTCCATCTAATAACCTTGTTAAATACTAGTTCCCCATTCTCTGTGGGTTCTGATCCACAAGGTCTTATCTCATGAAGATCAGGGGCAAACCCCTTATAATGCTTAGGCATGCCCATCTCTATGCTTTGGGTTACAGTTTCTGAAATCTTTTTCTTCCAAATTTGAGGAACCACTGAAATACAGCCATCACTTGTGCTATGCTTCACAAAGCAAACAGGAGTCCCATCACGTCACCCAATGCATTAAAAGTTATGGTCATATTATAAATTGATTCCCTAGTCCAGAGGATCCTAGAAGTCGAGTATTATTACTGGTCACAAGGATCTCTGGTCTGGACCGCACTGCTGAATGTATGGGGGGGGGGGGGCGGTTAGGAACATAGGCCCAGTAGTCTTCACAGCTTGCAGGAGTCACTTTCATGGTCATAAGAAAGAGGATCAGCACGAGGGCGGGGTTGTTTTGTCTGCACCAGCCTTTCTAGCGGCTATAGCACTCCATTTTCTTCCTGTGAAAAAACACAAACGGGACGGGACCTCATGACCTCGTCCCCATTTGAGTACAGGGTCGGGTTCATGCCATCTGCCTATTAAAGGATCCTTCCATTTTATGGAAGCATAAGTGGTGGAAGTGTGAGGATGCCAAAAGCGCTCAGCAGCAGGATGGCCATGACCATCCAAATTTAAGAAATTTAAAATAAAAGAGTATGATTTAAATAATTTTGTGGTGTATGGGGATATAATTTTCCCACTTTTATTTTAAGAAGGTAATGCTTCAGAGTTCCATGAGCTTGTTCCACAATACCTTGTTCTTGAGATTATAAGGGATGCCAGTAATATGGGTAATTTTAAATTGTTGCCAAAAGGTTTCAAATGCTCAACTGCAATAGCCAGATCCATTGTCTGTTTTAATCTGTTTAGGAACACCAAGTATAGAAAAATAGCATAGGCAATGACTAATTACATGCTTAGTTGCTTCTGCTGTTAAAGCAGTTGCAACTAGAAAGCCTAAAAAGGTGTCAACAGTCACATGTACATATCTTAATTTTCCAAAATCAGATATATGAGTGACATCCATCTGCCATAATTGATTAGGTATTAGTCCTCGAGGATTGACCCCAATATGTGGTACAGGTAGAAACTGAGGACACTCAGAACAAGTCTTTACAATTTGGTGAGCACATTCTCTAGAAATACCAAATTGTTGTCTCAAGCTGTTACTATTTTGGTGATGGAAAGAATGAGATTGCTTAGCTAACTGTTCCTGTGTAAAACGTACGATCTGCCTGGTATGCAAATCAGTTGTGGCATTGCCCTCACTAAGGGGTCCGGACAACTGGGTCTGAGCTCTCAAATGTCCAATAAAATATGGGGCAGTATGCTCTCTCAATTTAGTTGTATTTGTATAAACAGCTTCAAAATTAGGGAATTAGCAGTGTCTAGAAAAGGAACAGTCTCAAGCAATTGTAAACCATTAGCTATGTACTGGCTATCAGTATACAGGTTAAAAGCTTTAGGTTTATAGGAAAAACAAAAGCATGCATAGAGGCAAATTGCAACAACTTGTCCTTAGGATAGTGATTATCAATTTTACCTGAGAAGTTTGCACATGCAATAGGCCAAATGTCAGTATTCTGAAATAGCCAATCTAATTGTTGTTTGGAATAAGGAATGTTTCATCAGGTTCTTTCCCAAAATATTTTCGTGATTCTATCCTACAGTTCTGTAGCAGTATAGCGACAGCTTCATAGTAGGGGGTTAAGACTTTCTTCGGAGATGAGGAAAGATAAATCCACATCAAGGGTCTTTTCTGCCAAAGGATAGCTGTGGGTACATGAGTCATAGCAAGGATGCAGACAGCCAACAGCAGATACAGAATATAGATTATAGTCAGTTGTTGGTTGATAGCTTCCTTTACCTTCTGCAAAGCTATGCGTCCCTGGTCAGTTACTCTAGGGGAATTAGGATTTGCATCCCCTTTGAGGATATCAAACAAGGGCTTAAGCTCTTCTGTGGTAAGTTTAAGGTGAGGTCTCAGCCAGTTAACATCTCCCAACAACCTTTGAAAGTCAGTCAGAGTAAGTAAGTTGTCTTTTCTTATCTGAATTTTCTGTGCCACAATCTGCTTAGGATACAACTGGTGGCATATTGAATAGGGTATTGCTTTTGAATTTTTCAGGGGCAATAATTAACCCCCAAAATTTTAAAGCCTGTTGCATAAGAGCAAAGACTTGTAGTAAAACTCCTTCAGAGAGATCAGCCAACAAGATATCATCCATAAAATGAACTGTGTAAACAAAAGGATTTAATGTCCTAACCTCTTGTATTGAGGTGGCAACAAATTTTTGGCACAATGTGGAGCTATTAGCCATTCCTTGAGGCAAAACCTTCCAATGATATTGCTTCATTGGTTCCTTAAAATTACAGACAGGCACACTAAGTGCATATCTTTTGCGGTCATTAGGATGCAAAGGAATAGTATAAAAGCAATCCTTCAAAATTATGATAATCTTGTATGTATCCTTCGGAATGGCTGCTGGAGTGGGTAGGCCAGGTTGTAAGGCCCCATAAGTTTCATAGTCTCATTAACCTTCCGCAAATCTTGCAATAACCTCCACTTGCCCGATTTCTTCTTAATTACAAATATAGGAGAATTCCAAGGAGAATTAGAAGGCTCAATATGGCCAGCTTGCAATTGCTCCTGCACTAGCTGTTGAGTGGCCAACATTTTCTCTGAAGTAACATACCACTGATAAACCCATACAGGGACATTGCTTTTTCAAGTAATCTTATCTGTATGTGTGCAGGCTTGTCAATGGTAGGCAAATAACCACAATCAAACATTTGTTGTGTAACTTTATTATTTGGGCTATATAGAAGGACTTTCATGTATGTATTTATGTATATGTGTGTGTGTGTATATATGTACATATGTATGTATATGTATATGTGTGTATATATGTATATATGTATGTATGTATGTGTGTATATGTATGTGTGTGTGTGTGTGTGTGTGTGTGTGTGTGTGTGTGTGTGTGATGAATTAGATGAGAGTATACATGAACCTAGGTTACATAAGGCCCTAGGATATGTCCCTAACACTGAAAAAAAATAAATAACAGGCATAGGATAGTCTCCAGAAGGAACTATGACATATCCTAGGCAGTTCCAGACTCTCTACTTCTAGTCTTTGCCACTATCAAATCTGCACAACGAACCTTGGAACCTAGCAAGTGATAGGCTTGAATGTGAACATTTTTGCTAGTCTCAACAGTATTGTTTGAAGACCTGTATAATGCTGTTTCTCCAAGTAAGTTAACATTTCATTTTCCTTTATTTTAATTGAAAAAATGAGAAGGTTTAGGTTTGTGGTTCAGTGGTGGTCCACCTATTTAGCAAGCTCCAGGTCCTGATTTCAAGCCCAGCACTGGAAATTAAGTAACTAAACAGAGCTTGTGAAAGATGAGAAACAAATTTACAAGTAAAAGCAGCATGTAAACCAATCCTGGTGTTGCCTTTATTTTGCCTATTCAGTTTCTGAAGCAGAAGACAAGTTCAAGGCCAGCCTGGGCTACAGAGTAAGTTCAAGGCCAGTCAGTACAACTGGGTGTGACTCGGTTCAAAATCATCAGTAAAAGAGCCAGAGAGGTGGCTCAACAAGTCACAGTGCCTGTTGTACAAACCTAATGGCTGGAGTTCTATCTCCAGAACTTATGGCAGGAAGAGAAACCAAGTCCTGAAAGTTGTTCCTCTGTTCTCTACATGTGTGCCCCGGGACACACATACACACTTATCATGAACAATAACAATAAACAAAATAAAATCTATTTTTTTAATAAAAAAGGGACAAGGCTATAGCTCATTGGCAAAACATTTATCTCACATGCTTGAGATCTGAGTTCAGTCCAAAGCACTGCCCACAAAAGGACACCTTTTTGTATACAGAATACAAAAGGTTCACAGCACTGTCCTCCACACAAAAGGATACATTCTGTATACAGAATACAAAAGGTCCTTGAAGCAATACATCTAGATCTTGGCTGGATGTTCTCTAAAAAACAGTTAGGTGGGTGGGTGTGGTGTCAGAAGCAGAGGGTCACTGCAAGTTCCAGGCCAGTCAGAGAAACTAGTAATACTAGTTTTGTTTTGTTTTAATAAAAGAAAAAAGAGAGAAGTCTTGGTTGATTACTGGGAGGCCACTGCTGATATCTGCCTGCCAAGTGACATGTATACAGGGAGAACCACATTAAGCAGCTGACAACCACCTATAACTTCCACTTCAGGGGATTTGACATGTTCTTCTGGCTTCTAAGGGCATCTGTACTCATGTGCCCTTTCTTACACACAGATACACACATGATTTAAAAACCTTTACAATAAATAACAGCTGGTTGGCATGGTACACGCCTTTGATCCTAGCACTCCGGAGGTAAAGGTAGGCTAATCTCTTATGAACTCAAGGCCAGCCTGGTATACATGTACACTTCCCCAAGAAGGGCTGCCTAGTCATATGACTCCAACTGAATCTTCCCATTTTAATTAGTAAAATAAAAGAAAGCCAGTGACGGGGGTGGGGGGACACTGAGGGAGGTAGAGAGGGCTGAGAGGTCTGAGGAGGTCAGAGGATGGAGGGGGGGAAGGTTGTGGCAACAAGGAGCTTCCCAAAGTCCAGCTAGACCCAGGTGGGATTGATTGGTTTTAAAAAGCTATGAGCATTAAGTATTTTACAGGTCTAATATCTCATATAGAAAGGCAGTTTGTATCTTTGTCTATTTGATGCAGTCTTGTTGTGTAGAAGGTTTGTGGATTGAGAGCTGAATATATAAACCCAAGTGAAAAGCAATTGGGCTGTAGAGTTGTATTTATGTGGGATTTTGGGGCACAGAAACACTTGGGACAGAGGTGGAGAACAGGTGGTAGAAAACTGCCAGGGAAGGGGGTTTCTAGGACAAGTTGGGCCATGGTGGCAGCTCAGACTGGACGCCAGAGGTGCACGTGGCTCCAAACTAAAATCGGGCCTGAGGAATGAGACCTCAGGGCCGATAAAGAAATAAACCTTTATATATATTTTTAATATTTACTGCAACAGACAGACACAACACACACATACACACACACACACACACACACACACACACACAGAGAGAGAGAGAGAGAGAGAGAGAGAGAGAGAGAGAGAGAGAAAACTGTAAAGGATCACACTTTGGGTTTTATGTCAGCCTAAAACACAAAGTATAAGCAGAGTCACAAGAGAGAAGAGAAAGAAGGAAGAGGAGGAAAAGAAGACAGCCTGCTACTTAATGTATTTATATGTTCTATGCGAATTACTATGTAATCTTTGGACTATTAGAGATTCAGAATATAATCTGATTTTTGCTACTTCCCTAACATAACTTTTCAAGTTCTTTCAAATGTAGTCTTGGGATTAATTGACTAATTTCATTTTTTTCAAGAGCCTATAGATTTATTCCTGTCAATGACACTCCGGAAGCTATTATCTGCTGGAGTAGATGATACACCCGTTTGAAATCTGGAATACAAAATCTAGAAACCTGACCTTAGGGGTGTTTTGCATTCTTCATTCGTTCCTTCCTCCCTCCCTCCCTCCCTTTCTTTCTCATCATATATTTGGCATATATAGTACTGAGATTCAGGGCATTAAAAAAAAAAACCACATGTACTTATTTTGTGTGTGTACAACTTAGAATCAAACTCAGGTTTTACAAAGCAACCACTACCCCCAGTGAGTTATCTCACCTGGGCCACTTTCTTAGATTGTGTAAAATTTTGCTTGCAAGGAGAAATAAAATGTTTTTAATCTCCTTGTGAAATAATCAAAAACATTTTAACCTATATAAGCATTTTAATCTATATAAAATTTCCTGGCAGTGGTAGATATAGCTTAGTGGTAGAATGTTTGCCTAGCATGCACATGTACACAGACCCTGGGTTTGATTCCTAACAGCACACACACATGCTAACATCCTTGCACACAGATTTACTAGAATCAGATCAGTCTATCCTACATAGTAAGTTTTAGCTCAAGCAAAGCTACATAGTGAGAACCTGTCTAAAGAAACAAGTGGGGAAGGAAGCTGAGCTTCTTGGAATATTCCTTAATTTTAAAGAATGTTTTAAAAGATTTATTTATTTACTGTATGTATGTGAGTATACTGTAGCTGTCTTCAGACAGAAAAGGGCATCAGATCTCACCACAAATGGTTGTGAGCCACCATGTGGTTGCCAGGAATTGAACTCAGGACCTCTGGAAGAGCAGTCAGTGCTCTTAACCGCTGAGCCATCAGATATTAGTACTTTATTGTTATTTTTGTTGAGAGGGGATTTCACTGTGTAGCCCACACTCTGAGTTGAGTGTTCATCAATCTTTCCTCCTCAGCTTCTTAGATATCCTGTCAGTCTTTATGATTCAGATTAAGAAATCAGAGTTTCCCCAAATTCTCAGCCATTCAAGAACCCATAAACTTATTTTGAAATACTTCAAAAATCCTTCCTATTCTTTATTTATTATTATTAGTACCTGGAGTAAATTTATTATGAAGTTAAGACTTGTAATCTCAGTGGAAGCTGAGGCCAGAAGATAATGAATACAAGGCTAGCTGGGGTATTCATATAATAATATCCAGTTAAAAGAGAAGGAGGTTTGGTGGTAAGCACATTTTCCTACTGGGCTTCCAACTTGCTATGTAGCCAAGAGTGATCTCGAACTTCTAATCCTCTTGTCTCAGCCTCCTGGTATTGGTATTACAGGCCATCACCACATTGGCCCTAAGATGCTGGGACTCTAAAATGCCTACCTAGTCTGGCAGGAAACATTAATAAAGCCGTTGCAATGCTCACAGTAGCCAGGAGAGGGGGGTGTTTATTCATTTCTGTAATTCACACACTGTTTTTGTGACTCCGGGCAGGACTTTTAGAAAGTGTTTATTTTCACCACAGACCAGTGGCAGAGTGACCTCCCCCTCTGCATCTACAACAGTTCCATGAGATAGGCTGTGTTCAGCAGGTGAACATGTGCCCCTCCTGTTGTCACCAACCTAGATCCCAGCAAAACGGTAGTGTTTTAATGGGCTTCTTGCCCATAGCCACACCACTATCAAGTGAATACCTAACAAAGTGCCACAGTACAAAATGAAGGGTCTTGATGTGGAATAGGTATGAGTCAGGACGATTAACTTTGTAGTTTGGCTACTGTCACAAAAAACTTTGATGCCAAGAGGAGAGGCTCGGTCAGTCTTCACTGTGGTTATCTGCACTGGCAGGATCTATGCAGAGGTAGTGAAGATGTTTTCCAACATCGAACCAATCGTGACCTCAGATTGATCCAGATTTGCATCTAACTTTACAACTCATGGGTTGTCTGAGAATGTTTCAGACTCTTCCAGGCTTCTGTTTCCTCACCTGTAAAACAGCCAAAAGATAGTACTTACCTTTTTATAGAAGTTAGAGGAATTAAATCAGTGGTATATAAGACAATGCAAACAGTCTTTCCATTGTCTTGACTATCTGCTTTTTAACATAATTTGTGAGAATCTTTTTCTTTTTTTCTCAGCAAGCCAGAGGTCTCATTAGAAGTCTACCCACAGGTCTGAAGTATATTAATAACTTGTTCACTAGATAAAGCTCAAGGGAGGAGCTGAGAGATTGTCTTGTACTTCTGGGTCTTTAAACTTAAAAATCCAGACTTATTAAAGAGAGACTTTGATCTAAAGGTAACATTTAGAGAGGGTCAGGGAGCCCCTGCAGAAGAAGAGGGGTGCTGTTTCAACAAGAGAATATAGAAAGAGTGTATGCTGATCTGTGAATGACCCCGAGGCCAGCTGTCCTCTAGGGGACACTTGTTGACTCAGACTGAGTGTGGGTCAAGGTTCAGGGGCCTGGGAAGAAAAAGGGTTGACCAAAGTTTGGCTAACAAGCACTTTGCTCCTGCTGATCAGTGGAACAAACAACTCAGGTTATCATTTATCATTTACCAAGCAAAGAATTGTGAAGCCTTGTGTCTGTCCTTGTCCTAAGCAAACAAAGAGGATCACCTGAAAGAGGTACTAAAGTCCTACAGGAAGGGTGGGTCTTTGAAGTAAGCTGTTTTCCAGAGTAACAGGGATTAAGTAAAATTGAACATTGACAGTACCAAATTTTATATTTCCTGTTTCTCTTCTTGTATTTCTGATAAAGGATGTAATGCTTATGTTCAATGGACCTAGAGACTCCTGGATCTTTACACAGAGGGACAAGACTGTGAAGGGTCAGTTTGTGTTTCCTTGGCAAACCTGTCTTGTTTGGAACAAACTTGCTTGGCAGCATGGTTCTTAGTTTTCCTTTTCGATGCCAAATTAGGTCAGTTGTGAATAAAACTTGTGTTGTGTTGGTGGTGGTGGGTTTTTACTTGTTTTCTTTTTATTTTGTTCATTTTTTTTTAAGACAGGGTCTTATCTATGTCCTGCTGTCCTCAAACTTAATATACCAAGGATGGCCTTGAATTTATAATCCTGCCTCCATTCTCTCCAGAGCTAACTACAGCAGTCCACTACCACACTTGGTTTACACAGTGCTGGAAATAAACCAAAGGTTTTGTGTTTGTTAGGAAAGCACTCAACCAGCTGGGCTATAACACCTGCCCAGCCCCAAACAACTTACAAGGAGCAACAGCAGCACAAATGCTGACACCTCAGTTTAGTTGAAATAAACTTGAGTCCTCTGGAAGAGCAGCTAGTCCTCTGACCACTGAGTCATCCTCCAACCTTCAAAATTAATTTTTTAAAAGGCCAATGAACCTAAACAAGGTCCTTGATTTTATTTTATATTTTGTATAATGTTGGGAATTGAATCCCAGGATCCTTGATTTATTAGGCAGGTGCCATGAGGTGTCATGTTTAGTATTCTATTGCTGTGAAGAAATACCATGACCACAAAAACTCTTACCAAAACAAAACAAAACAAAACAAAACAAAACAAACAACAACAACAAAAAAACATTTAATTAGGGCTGGCTTACAGTTTCAGAGGTTTATCTTCGTAACGGAGGCAAGCAGACATGGTTCTGGAGAAGTAGCTGAGAGTTCTACATCCAGATCTGTAGGCAGCAGGAAAAGGTATGTGGTGGGGGTGGGGGAGGAGGCTGGCTTGGCCTTTGGAAGCCTTAAAGCCCACCCCCAGTGATATATCTCTTCCAACAAAGCCACACCTCCTAATTTCTTCCAAATAGTGCCACACCCTGATCACCGTGCCACCAAATAAATTATCCTATGGGAGCCATTCTCATTTAAACCACCACAGCAAGAGATCTGTCACTGAGATATAGCATTGGTCTCTGGCCACTGAGTTCAAATAAGCTAAAGTGGAGGGTTAGACATAAAATAGATCAGCCAAAGATGTGTCCATACATCACAACAGGCACTGGAGGGCTAGTCAGTCTATTTTGTGTGTGTCTGGAAATTTCTATTACAAAAAGCAATAAAGTGTTCCATGTTTTGTCAGGGTCTAGGGTATGGTGCTCAAAACAGACACACAAGATAAAAGATTGCAATCTGTTTCTTGTTTCAGTTTCTTTGGAGTAGCTTTACTTGGAAAAAAATTCAAATTGTACATTTAAAGATGAATATAAAAAGTCATATGTATGGAACCTTAACCTCATTTATCTAGAATTGTAAAGCTCCCAACCATAGCAAGGAGAGTAAATAATTCCCCCTAATTTGGTCTCTACACAAGTGCTGTCACTTTAATTGCTACTCTGTAGCAACTGCCAGCTCATAGCCAATGATTAGGTTGTAAGACATTACAAGACTGTCTTAGTCAGGGTTTCTGTTCCTGATCCACAAACATCATGACCAAGAAGTAAGTTGGGGAGGAAAGGTTTATTCAGCTTACATTTCCACATTGCTGTTCATCACCAAAGGAAATCAGGACTGGAACTCAAGCAGGTCAGGAAGCAGGAGCTGATGCAGAGGCCATGGAGGGATGTTGCTTACTGGCTTGCTTCCCCTGGCTTGCTCAGCCTGCTTTCTTATAGAACCCAGGTCTACCAGCCCAGGGATGGCACTACCCACAACGGGCTGGGCCCTCACCCCTTGATCACTAGTTGAGAAAATACCTTACAGCTGGATCTCATGGAGGCATTTCATCAACTGAGGCTCCTTTCTCTGTGATAACTCCAGCTGTGTCAAGTTAACACAAAACTAGCCAGGACAAAGACAATATTTTAATGTCTTAAATTCACGTATATTTCCATATTTTAGTGACATTTTTAGTCAAAATGCTTAATATTGGCTTGGTTCTTTAATTCAGTCAAGCCATATGTTGCTTTAGAGGAGTGTCCAAAGTCACTTTGACCCAGTTGTATTGATAAGGTGGTTGCACCTATTTCTAAATTTCTAGCTATAAATTATATAGTGTGTATGCCTAAGATAATACTGATTATTTCTACTGGTACTAATTATAGCTACAAAGTGAATTCACTTTATAAATAGCTCCAGTGGACCAGCATGATGGCTCAGAAGATAGATGCAGTTGCTTCCAAGACTGATGATCTGAGTTTGAGCCCATATTCTCACATGGTAGGAAGAGAAAACTCCCATGGTTGTTCTCTGACTTCCAAATATACATTGTTCTACATGCTCACCCAAACATATAGACACACACTAAATAATAAATATCAAGCTGGAGAGATGGTTCAGTGGTTAAGAATGCTTACTGCTAGGGCTGGAGAGATAGCTCAGCGGTTAAGAGCACTGACTGCTCTTCCAGAAGTCCTGAGTTCAATTCCCAACAACCACATGGTGGCTCACAACCATCTGTAATGGGATCTGATGCTTTCTCTTCTGGTGACAGTGCCTGAAAACAAGAGATAGTGTACACACTTACATAAAATAAATAATTTTATTTTAAAAGAATGCTTATTGCTCTTTCAGAGTGGTTTCCAGTCCCCACATTGGGTAGTTCACAATCACCTATAACTCTAAGTCCAGGGGATTCAATGCTCTCCTCTGGTCTCCTACGATGCTTTTATACAAAAGCATCTGGTGTGTCTGAAGACAGCTACAGTGTACTTATATATACTAAATAAATAAATCTTTTAAAAAGTTTATAAAATAAAAAAGTAAATAGTTCTAAGCATGAATTATGTGCTTTTTAAAAAATTAGATTTATTCATCTTGTGAGTCATGAGTGTTCACCTGAATGTATGTATGTGATGACCCGCGTGTGCTTGGTACCAGGAAGATCAGAAGAAGGTGTTGGATTCACTGGAACTGGAGTTACTGATGGTTCTAAGCCACCACATGGCTGTTGGGAACTGAACCTAGGTTCTCTACAAGAGCAACAAGTGCTCTTAACCATGAAGCCATCTTTCCAGCCCTTATGCTCTTAATAAGTTAAGAAAAATAATGTATGTTTGAGTTTTTTTAATATTTATTTATTTTATGTATGAATGTTCTATTTTCATGTACACCTGCATACCAGAAGAGGGTATCAGACCCCATTACAGATGGTTCTGAGCCACCGTGTGGTTGCTGGGAATTGAATTCAGGACCTCGAGAAGAGCAGTCAGGGTTCTTAACCACTGAGCCATCTCTCCAGCCCTTGTTTTATGACAGAGGGTTTCTTTGTGTACCTCTGGCTGTCCCGGAACTAGCTCTGTAGACCCAACTGGTCTTGAACACCTGCCTCTGCCTCTTGAATGCTGGGATTAATGGTAAATACAATAATACCTGGGACCTTTGCTTATTTTGTTGCTGATTTTTTTAAAATAAAAACATGAGTCTTTTGCCATGTGCATATGCATCCAGCTCTCATAGTTTGGAAGAGGCTCTCAGGTTCCCTGGAACTGGAGTTACAGACTGTTGTGAACCATCTCATGGGTGCTGGGAATCAAACCAAGGGCCTCCTTAAAAGCAGCAAATGTTCTTAAGCATTGAGCCATTTCCTTAACCCTTACTTTATTTATTTTATGTTATTTTATTTTTTTTAGACTGTATCATAACATTTCATTCTAGCTGGTCTAAAATTCCTTATGTAGATCAGGTTAGCCTTAAACTCATAGAGATCCACCTGCCTCTGCCTCCTGAGTGTTGGGATTAAAGGCATGCACCACCATGGCTACTTGTTTTATTTTTACTTTTAATTTTGTGTTTGATACTTGAAGCAGCCTCATGTAGCCCTCTATCCTTAGACTAGCTGCACATCCCAGGCTGGCCTTGAACTCCTGATCCTCCTGCTTCTTTGCTAGTGTTGGGATTATAAGAAGGCGAAACACTTGGGCTTAAAGCATTTTTTTTTCAGTGTGGTACTACAGATTGAACCCAGGGCCTTCTGCTAAACAATCAAAGAACTGCTGAGCAAAATCCAGACATTTAATGATTTTATTTTTTTTAAAAGCTAAGAAGATGGGGGCTGGAGAGATGGCTTAGTGGTTAAGAGTACTGACTGTTCTTCCTGAGGTCCTGAGTTCAATTCCCAGCAACCACATGGTGGCTCACAACCATCTGTAATGTAATCTGATGCCTTCTTCTGGTGTGTCTGAAGACAGCTATAGTATACTCACATAGAACAAATAAATAAAAAAAAAATCTTTAAAAAAATAAAAATAAAAAATAAAAGCTAAGAAGATCAGGCAAACATGTGTAAAGAAAAGTTTAATTTTTTTCTCAGTTCTTAGGTGTTGAAGTTAGGCCCCATTTTTCCTCCCAGTGCCAGGCTCCCAGAAATAAGATTCAGATTCTTATTTATAAATACCTTTGTTATATAGCTAGGCTCTATGGACTAGATTTTATTCTGACTAGAATCATAACTTAATATGCTAACCTACATTCTGCCACCTGTGCTCAGGTTCCTAGTATGTCTCCTCGTACTTTCCTGGACCCATTCCCTATACCTGGCTCTATCCCAGAGTCCTTTCTCCTCCCAGGTGTCCCACCTCTATTTCTTGCCTAAGCCATAGGTCATAGGCTTTTTAAATGGACAGGTGATGTGTCCATAAAACACACAAGAAATTCTTTCTACACTTAGGAAATGCTTGTAATCGCAGTACTCAGTAGGTAGAGGCAGGGAGATTGGAAAATCAAGGTCATTCTCAGGTATAAATCAATTTTGAGTTCATTTTGGGCTATATCCAACTCCACCTCAAAAGAACAAATTAAATAAGTAGGATTTCATGATGGTTGTGGTGGTCTGTAACCCCAGCACTCTGGAGGTAGAGTAATCTATGACAAAAGGCTAGCCTGGTCTACTTACCAAGTTCTAGTCAAGCTTGGGCTACATAGCAAGATTCTATTTCAAAAAAACCAAACAATACAATTTCATTTTTTAAAAAAGTTAACAGCACCAGTTTCAAGGCTCAGCATACCAATTTTAACTGAAATGACACTTCTGGGGACTCTCTCAAGAGAGTGCTCTCAGGTATTTGTATACTAAGTTAAAGTTTGCTTGCAGCCAGGTGTTTTGATTTAGGCCTATAATGTCAATACTAGTGAGCAAATTAGGGTCAGTCTCAAAAACAGCAAAGCCAGGTGTGGTAACATCTTTAATCTTTAATCCCAGAACTTTGGAGGTAGAGGCAGGTGGATCTCTGAGTTTGAGGCTAATCTGGTTCCCAGAATGAGTTCCAGGAATAGACCTAGACAGGGCTACACTGAGAAATCCTGTCCCCCCCCCAAAAAAAAAACCTAAAAAACAAGTTTGCTTATAATTGAAAGATAAGGAAGCTAATTACAGGAAGGTGAACCTTGAAGAAATAGGAGTGTGTATCTCAAATAGTTGATTCATGCTCATGAACTTACCAACTAGATGCTGTTCTTTCCCACCCTTAATAACATGGGCCTTCAAAATTAAACCTTTTACATTGCCTTAAATTCTATTGCTTTAAATAGCTACCCACCAGATTATAATTTTCACTTGTCTGAAGACTGACAGAGTCTAATATTAATTTTTTTCCTTAACAAAATTACAATGAGTAAGCTAGAAGTAAGGAAGAGCTATCAAGGATAGTACAGTAAGTTGGCTTTTCTCCCAGCATCTTTCTGCCTGCTTTTTTTTTTTTTCCCCTCTTCTTAAGAAAGAAAGGGTTTATTTTCCAAAGAGATAGTGTTCATCTTTGGTGGCTTTAGAAGGCATGGCATAGCGACTGGAGCAAGAAACTAGCTAAACACACATTTTTATCCATGTATAAAGAGCAGAGAGCTCTTTCTGGCTGTGTTTAATTACTGTTTGAGGCAGACGTTTAAGGGAATAATCAGGGAGATACTTTTTACTGTTTTAAAAGGGGAATTTTTTTCTCTTTTTCAAATGTGTATGTGCAGATACCCTTGGAAGCCAAAAGAAGGCATTAGATCTCCTGAGGCCCTGAACCAGGAGTGATTATGAGACACTTGGTGTGAGTGCTAGAGACCATACTCTGGTCCTTTGTAAGGACACCAAGGATTCTTCCTTGCTGAACTACCTCTGTTGATCCAGTTTTGGTTTTGTGTTTTGTTAGCTGGGCAGAGAGGCACATCTTTATTTATTGTATTTGAGTACACTGTCACTGTCTTTAGACACACCAGAAGAGGGCATCAGATCCCATTACAGATGGTTGTGAGCCACCATGTGGATGATGGGAATTGAACTCAGGACCTCTGGAAGAGCAGTCAGTGCTCTTGACGGCTGAGCCATCTCTCCAGCCAAGGCACATCTTTAATTCCAAGATTTAGAAGGGAGAGGCAGGCAAATCTCTGTGAGTTCAGGACAACGTGGTCTACATAGTGAGTTACAGGACAGCCAACACTACATAGTGAGATCTAGTCTCAAAAAAGAAAGGAAGGAAGGAAGAAAGAAAGAGAGAAAGAATGAAGAAAAATTTAATTAATAATTATGCGTGATTTTACTCCAGGTGTTGTTGGAAGCCGTTTGTGCTGCACTCAAAAATGGCGCCGGCTTCCTGCCGATGATTCAGCAAACAGAGCTGTTGTCCAGCCTGAGGGACGTAGCGCATGTACCACGCATGTCACAGCCCGCTCTCGGGGCATGCTAATGAGATACTGGAGGGCGCACCAATCAGGAAGCGGCACGAGTCTCCTGGGCATATATAAGCAGTGCACTTTTCTTCCTGAAAATTCCTCTGCTCAAGAGTACTGGACAATAAAGGTTGTTCGCAGAAGAATCCTGTTGCCGAGTGTCGTTCTTGCTGGCGAGACGTTAGGCGCTCGACAAGGTGTGTCTGTATGTCATACTGTGCAGTGTCCACTGTCGTTTTTAACAAAATCTCAAATGTTCGATTTTACCAATAAACACGCAGGAAGCAGATGCTGGGGTGAAAGCCTGCTGGCTCAGAGAGGCAGAGAAAACACTCAGCTGACCTTCCTTCTCAGTGACATCCCCAAAAGAAAGCAGACTTCACATCCTTTAAATACCCTTCAGACTGAATGTCCCTCCCTTCTACTTCCTGTGCATCTCTTTATCAGTCTTCCCGATTTCCTCTTGCTCTATGTTTTTTACCTATGTTTGCTCCCTATCAACTGGTTGTTTGCTCCACCTCTTGACCTATGGTTGACTTTATTTAATCCTGTTTATAATAAACAGAAAGCTCTTAGATTAAAGGTGTGTATTAGGACCAAGCTTCACCACAACCAGAAACAGGTTTTTCCAGTAAATAAAACAATCTTTTGGTTCACGGTGTGATCAAATGCCCCATAACCATCCACAATGGCCAGAAGAGGGAATGGGATTCCTTGGGACAATTACAGAAGATTGAGAACTACTGTACAGGTACTGGGAACTGAATTTGAGTCCTTGGAAATGCAACCCGCGCTCTTGATCATTGAGCCATCTCTCTGACACTTCTATACACACATCCCTTTTAAAACAAAAACCAGAAGACAATCTCCTGTTGTGGTCCAGAATGGTTTGGATCTCACTGCAATCTTCCGGTCTTGGCCTCCCCAGCAACACTACACATGTAAGCCACAGTGCTTGACTAAGAGAGACATAGAGACAATGACAGTTTATAGTTTTCCTATACAAACAAAAAACAAAAAATGGAGACACACCCAAACACCCACCCTGGGCCCTGTCTAGGGCACACTACAATGAGATAGAGAGTTGGGACAGATAGAGAGGGGAGAAAAAGCAGAACCAAGCAGTTTGTGTGCTAGGGAGAGAGGTAGAACTAGAGACACTACAGTGGGTGGATCAGAGGAGCCTGCATCTGTGGTCACGTTGATGTCTGGGTCCATGGCTCTCCAGCAGTCTGTGCTGATGCCTGTAGTGTGTGCTGGCACCAAAGACCATCCATATGTTAGTGGTCTGGACTGCTACCTGAGACCATGTTGCTGTCCTGAGACACTGGGGGCACAACGGGGGGGGGGGGGGAGGGACAGGGGCAAACTGATCTGAGTGGCCCATGCTGCCACCTGAAACAATGGTGACATCCTAGCCCAGGCTGCCACTGAGGGCCATGTCTGGGTTATGGTTCTGCTGCAGTTGGGTATGTGTCAATGACTGTGGGCCAAGTTACCATCAAAGACCATGGGGATGTCCCTGGTCTGGGCTGGCGCCTAAGGGCTGAGTAGATATTCCAGCATTGTACTGAGCTACCTCCACCCCTTGCCTAGGCAGCATGGAAGAGCTGGCTCTGCTGATGTTGGTGCTGGAGAAATGGCCCCAATGTATTGAGTGAGGAAGAACTGGCCCTGCCCTCTCACTGGCTGTGGCACTCTGGAGAGTGGGCCCCCTGGGCAGCAAAGTAGAGCCAGGGGCTCCAAGAGCATGAGAACAGGAGAGCTGGCCCCACCCCTCTCACCTAGGCAAAGCAGAAGAGCTGGCTCTGGTGGTACAGGCACAGGAGAATTGGCAGACTGGCCAACTCAGCTACTACCCAGGCCCAGATCCAGGGCTTTGAACTGGCCCATCCCAATATCTACCTCAACCATGAACTTCTGAAGTGTGTGAGAGGGCTGGTCCTACAGGTACAAAGCTGCAGGATTCTGTGACACAGGGCCCCAGTGAGGATCCAGTATTGATGCTATAGCAGAAGCCAGAGGACTCAGACAGACCAATGACTCATTGCAAAGAACGTTTGCAAGTAAAGTTGTTTTGGCGAAAGAATGTACTGTGTGACTCATCATAACACACAGCAGTTTCCACAGTGAGGTGGTATTTGTTTGTTTGTTTTCTTTGGGGGCAGAGGGCAGATATGAAGGATATGAAGGGACAGGGAGATGAGTGGGATTGGGGTATATGATGTAAAATTAACAAAGAATCAAGAAAATGTTGTTTTTTTTGTTGTTGTTTGTTTTTTATGAGACCTTTTCTAAAACATTTTCTCTGAATTTGCATTAAACTAAAATCACTCCCTAGAAATGGAGCCAGAGGATGGGGGCTATTAACATGGAGGTTAAAGACTGCTTAGAAGTAAGATGAGGCAAATAAGCACCCTGGGAGTTCTACGATTTCATGCCTAATTCAATAAAGGAACTGTAGCTGCATTTGCTAAGCCTAGGCTATTTACCTCATGAATGGTAGTCATATTGAATTGATTATAACTGAAAAGCATGAGGTTTGTGTTTTATATTTAGTCTAGATATATGCTCTTCACTGAGGAAGCTAAGGAATGAATTTCATGAATCGATTGAAAGAATAATTGTGGGATGTGGATACTAGGAAAGAACAGTTCTAAGCCTCTGAAAACTCTCGGCTAAGTTGGGAAGAAAAACTGTGCTGTGTTTTCGTGGAAGGGTCTTATGTGTTCCAGACTGGAACTTTTTTCTGTGGCAGTGTCTTATGTGTTCAGGCTGGAACTTGCTGTGTACTGAGGATGATTTTGAAGTCTTCTGATTGCTTGGTTTTGTTTTGTTTGAGACATGATCTCACTATGTAGTACTGTCCTACCAACATATAGGTCAGGCTGGCCTTGAACTTGTGTTCATTGTCTCTGCTTTCCAAACTTGGGGATTATTGGTAGGGCACATACCATCCCCAATTTATGTAGCGCTGGCAATCAAACTTAGGACTCTGTGCATGCTAGACAAACACTCTACCAACTGAGCTATATCCCACCTCTTGGGAGGAGAACTTAAATGTTATGTCTGAATGATTTATGGCCTCTTTAAATTCTTATGTTGAAACTTACCCCTTAAGGTGATGATACTGAAAAGGAGAAGCTGTTGGGAAGTAATTAGGTCACGAGAGTGGACTCTTTCTCTTTTTGGAGGGAGGATGTGTAGCCCAGGCTGTTCTCAAGACTTGCTGTGTAGCCAAAGATGATCTTAAACACCTGGCTCTCCTCCTCCCACTTCCCACATATTATAATTACAGAAGCAAGACACCATGCCCTACCAAGGTAGACTCCTTCTAAGTGGAATGAGGGCTCTTACAACAGAGAACAGCTCTCTCTTACCCCATGTGAGAACACACTAAAATCACATGGCATAGGAACAGGAAACAGCCCTTACCAGACAGAATCTCCTGGTGCCTACATCTTTGACTACCTACCTTGAGGTTGTGAGAAATAAATTCATTATTTATAAGCCATATGGCTTATAGTACTTTGTTAAGAGTAGCTGAGTCAGATTGACACAGTTAATATACCTGAAATATATAATACTGTAACAGAGTGTCTAATTACAGATGCCTCTAAATTCAGAGTGGGAGACAATAGACAGTAAACTTTCTGTGATTTTAAAGAATCGTTAAAAGCTAGATGTTAGCAAGGCATAGCATAGCGGCTCATACCTGTAATCCTAGCTTTGGAAAGGCTGAAGCAAGAAGATTGCTTCCCAGACTATACAGTGAGACACCGTTGTTTCAACAACAGGTGATGTGCAAACAGCATGATAATGCAAACCTGTTATCCCACATGAGGCTGGAAGGGAGATGGTTTTAGCACAGGCTAGCTTCCTGGGCAACACAGTGAAATACATTTCAAAATGTCAGTGTCAAGAGGGTTGCAAGGCTGTTACCTGTTGTAGGTTTAGAAGACCTGCCTCAAGCCAGGCCTACTGTCCTCTCTCTGTTGTCTGTAGATCTAGATACAGAACTCTCAGCTACCTCTCCATCATGTGTCTGCCTGCCTACTCCCATGCTTCCTGGCCATGACAGTAATGAACCAAACCTCTGAACTGTAAGCCAGTACCAACTAAATGTTTTCCTTTCTAAGACTTGCCAGAGAACTTTGACTAAAACAGAACTTGGTACCAGGAGTGAAGGCATTGCTGTGATAGGCCTGAGCATGCTTTTCTTTAGAGGAATGTAGACTTTGAAACTTTGTATTAGGAAAGAAGTTGAATATTTTAAGTAGGGCTTAATGGGACATGTTATTAGAACATAAAAGTCAGTGGTGCTGAGAGTGATTTGACCTGGGGGTGGTGTGGAGGGGGCCAGCTTAAGAAGTTTCAGAGGAGAATATTAGTAAGTAAGTGGTCTAGAGAGTATTCTTGTGATATTTTGGTGAAGCGTGTGGCTATTTTCTGCCCTTGTCCAAAAAACTGCCTAAGGCTAAACTGACAAGTTTTAGATTAACAGCACTAGGAGAGGAGATTTCACAACAGCCTAGTGTTGACTATACTGCTTGGTTATTAGGGGTCATGCTTATGTAGATCAATAATGAAAAGGAGCAAGATGAGCAAGGAAAGATACAAAGTGTACAGTTTGAGGAGAAAGGAGGCAACAGGAGCTTAGTCTCCTGCTCAAAAAGATAAAGAAAAGCCTGATGCTAAACAGAATAAAGGAAGTGGTGACCTCAGGATAAGACCTCACCTGGTTAAGCTTCTAACTTATAAAAAGGAATTAAAGAAAAAATTAGGGTCTGGTTTGGTGGTGCTTGACTTTAATCCCAGAAGTCAGAAGACAAGAGGCAAGCAGATCTCTGAGTTCAAGGCCGGCCTGGTCTACAGATCAAGTTTCAGGTAAAGCCACACTTAGGCAGTGAATGAAAACATCAGGAAAAGAAAGTTAGTAAAAAAAATTAATGTATTTGAACAAGGCAGCCATGTTTCAGCCCCAGCAAGCAACAGGACTTGGCAGCTTCAGCCATGTGTTCTAACTTTAGAGTCAAAGATACAAGAAAGAGGTTGTAGATTCTCCCTCCCGGGCTAAGAAAAGATGCTGAGACCAGAAATGTGTCAGGGATGTCCCTGCATGAAGGCCCAGTGAGGTCATTGAGTGAAGCTGTGAAGGTGAAGCCTGGGTTGTCTTGGAGCCCCCAAGATGTTGGAGATGCCAGAGCTGTGGGATACCTGCCAAGGAGAGCTGCAAACAGAGAGTGGAACCAGCCCACAAGAGAGAGAAATGTGTTACAGTCATCAAAGCTGAAAGGAGATAAAGATCTGAAGTTCTTCATTTGACTTGGAGCTGCAGAGTATGGGGTTTTCCCAGCTGTTTTATTTGTTTTTGTCTTGCTTTGGTCCAGTTATTTCCTCACTACGATTGGAATCTTAATGTATATTCTGTCTTTTGGAAGTATGTGATCTCTTTTTTATTTTGATTTTACAGGGGTCACAGTTGAGAGATTTCCAATGACTCTCAGAAAAGACTTTTGACTTTTAAATAATGTTGAGATTATGAGGACTTCTGAAGTTGGACTAAATGCTTTTCAGTAGCATGATAAGGCTAAGTGGAATGCTGTGGTTTGCATAAAAATGGCTCCCTTAGGTTCATAGATTTGAATGCTTGGTCACCAGGGAGTGGCACTGTTAAGAGGTGAGGCCTTTGATTGAGGAAATGTATCACTGGGGATGGGCTTGGAGGTTTCAAATCCTCAAGCCAGGCTCATCTTTCTCTTTCTGCTGTCTGCCAATCCAAATGCAGAACTTTCAGTTATCTTTCCAGCAGCCATGTCTGCTGGGCTTCTCACCATGATGATAATGGACTAGACCTCTGAAACTGTAAACAAGCCCCAATTAAATGCTTTAAGAGCTGCTATGGGCATGTTGATTCTTCACAGCAATAGAACATTTACTGAGACAGTCACCAAATGTCCAGTGATGTTGGTTGAAACCAGAAGCCAGGATGGAAGCACTAAATGGAGCCTTTTTCCAAACCTCCATCGGGTAGCAACCTTGCTAGGCACATCTCTGTGCTCAAGGCCAGCCTCGTATACACAGAAGTTGCAGGGCAGCCAGGATTACATAGAGAGACCCTCCTATCTCAAAAGAAATATTGTATTGTAGGGCTAGAGAGATAGCTCTGTTTATATGCACATGTTGCTCTTGTAGAGGACCTGGCTTGATTCTTAGCATCCACATCTGGCAGTTCACAACTGCCTGTACCTCCAGTCCAAGGGAACTGATGCTTTCTTCTGGGTACTGCATGTACATGGAATACAAACAGACCAACAGCACACATATATACATATGAACAAATAAAAACACAAATTTAATTGTATCGGTTGGCAGGCGAGATAGCTGAGTGGATAGAAGCACTTGTCAAACTTGAAGACTCGAGTTTAATGCCCAGAGCCCACATAGTAACAGACTCTTGAAAATTAGCTGCTATTCTAACCAAACTTTTATTGACATGAACTGACCCCTTTTCTAAAATTATATGGAGTTAAGCAACATGATTCATCAGGTGAAGACACCTGCTGCCAAGTCTGACAAGTTCAGTTTACTTACCAGGACAATGATAATGGAAGGAGAGAACTGGTTCCCTATAAATTGTCCTCTGACCTCCACAAGCATACCTACACACACACACACACACACTCACACACACACACACACACACTCAATCACACATCTCATAAAACAAATAAAATGCAATAAAATATAAAAAGCTAAATAATGAGGGATACAGTTTTCCAAATAGCCTTTGTTATGATAAGATTTTCCTAGAAAGCCAATATCTTGGCATAAGAAAATGTCACTCCAGATTTCCTCATAGAAACTGGAATTGTGACAGCTTGGCATGTTTTATGCTAATTAGAGATTAAAGCTAAGATTATTGACTCCACTGAAGGGTTTCCATTCAGGCAGCAACTGTGTTAGGGACCACCAACAGAATAGAAGGCTATATTCTAACATAGCCCTGGCTGTCCTGGCCTCGAAGTCAGGAAATTCACCTGTCTTTGTCTTCTGAGTGTTGGGATTAAAGATGTTCAACTTTTAACACACACAAACACACACCTGGCCCTTAAGGGAGAAATTTTCTTTAGTGATGTAATTAGTAACAAAGTGCCCATTTTCTATAATAACAGCTCACCCATTCTCCTTAATCAACTCTAATGAAATTCATAGATCAAAAAAAAAAAAAAAAAAAAAAAAAAAAAAGATGCCTCAGTAGATAAGGAGATACTTCCCACTAAGACTGACTAACAAGTTCAATCTCCAGGACCCACATTATGGAAGGAGAGAGCTGACACTTGAAACTCATCCCCTGACCTGTACATAAGCACAGAAACACACACACAGTCATTTCTAAAAGAAAGTCTTATTTATTATATATAAGTACACTGTAGCTGTCTTCAGACACACCAGAAGAGGGCACCAGATCTCATTACAGATGGTTGTGAGCCACCATGTGGTTGCTGGGAATTGAACTCAGGACCTTCTCTGGAAGGGCAGTCAGAGTTCTTAACCCCTGTTCCATCTCTCCAGCCCTACAAAATTTCATTTTTAAAAGTCTTTAAGGGTTGGAGAGATGGCTCAGCAGTTAAGAGCACTGACTGCTCTTCCAGAGGTCCTGAGTTCAATTCCCAGCAACGATATGGTGGCTCACAACCATCTGTAATGGAATCTGAAGCCTTCTTCTGGTGTGTTTGAAGACGATGACAGTGTACATATGTACTTACATAAAATAAATAAATCTTTTTAAAAAGTCTTTACAATTCAAATAAGTTTGGTGTACTTATTAGATCACCAAAAATGTTAAAGACACAAAAGCAGAAGACCTTGGTGTGAAAAGGAAGGAGATCAGAGGGAATGGGGCAAGGGATACAAGAGAGGGTAATAAAAGAATATGATCAAAATATGTACATGAAGCTGGGGTTGTGGTGGCACACACCTTTAATCCCAGCACTCGTAAGGCAGAGGCAGGAGGATCTCTGTGAGTTTGAGGCCAGCCTGGTCTGCAAATTGAGTTCCAGGAAAGCCAGAGCTGTTATACAAAGAAACCCTGTCTCAAAAAAACAAACCAATAACTAAACCAAAACAAGAAAGTACACGTATGGAAATGTCATAATTAAGTTCAGTATTCTGTATATGTTAATAAAATAAAACCTAAATCATTAATGCTTATAATTTTATAAATCAGTTACTGTTCAAATGAACAGAAAGTATGTTTCTTGATTAGTACAATTAGCTTTCTGCTGTATTTGTTTGGCTAGCTTAGAATCTAACATTCTGCAAGAAGCCACCAACAAAATTAGAAATACTCAGTAAAATATTTTTCGTGTGTACCCTGTATAATAGGAGCAATAATTGCATAACATTAAATATCCATAAACATTACAGATGCCAAAGTTCGTCATTTTCCCAGCAGCACCAATCTGATACTACCTAGATCATCATCATTCTTTCGTTCACTAAAATATAAATGGCAGGCCAAGGGGGACCCAGGGTTCCATAGGAATGCACAACGACCCTCCAACCCAGCTAAGAAAGTAAGAGAAGTCATTTCAAGGGTTCTGGAAGATTATTGGAGGGTACGATAGAAGCTAAGAGTCAATTACCCAGGTTGTTATTTACCGTGTGTGTGTGTGTGTGTGTGTGTGTGTGTGTGTGTGTGTGTGCGCGCGCGCGCGCGCGCGCGATTGCTCTCCAACTCCGGATCCTCCTGCCTCAGTCACAAGAGTGCTGGAATCATAGATGTGAGTCACCACGTCCTGCTGGGGACTAGGGTCTTAAAATGGTTTAAGCATCTGTATGACAGTTTAAAAATATGGTACAGACGTTGTGGGAAATGACCTCAGCGTGCTGTCTCCCTTCTCCAAAGCTACGTTATTGTTTAGGTTGGGTTGGGCGACATCCTCTCTGGAAGATAGGATCCTGCTCTGCAGCTCGCGCTCTAACCGGCTGGTGGGGGTGCACCGCGCAAGAGAGGTCGCCTCACCAGTACGGCGGGCGGGCACGCACCCTGACGCGCCCCCGATCCCTCCGAATTCTCTGGTGCGCGCCCGGGACCGCGCGCCTCCGAGCTCTACGGGCGCTCCCGTCGCGCAGCACCGTTCAGTTGACCCGCGGGCGCTAGACGCTGCGCTCCGGCGGGCGCAGCCGCGGCGGCGCGGGCCTCCCTCGCTCGCTGACACTCCCCCTGCGCGCCCCTCCCCCGCCGCGGCGGAATCCCGCCCGCCCGCCCGCTCGCGCGCGAGCCCGAGGCCGCTTTCCCGGTACCAGCGTCTAGAAGGATCCCGGCTGCGGCGATTGCGCGGCCATGGGCGCGCCAGGGTCGTCCTAGGGTCGCGGCGGAGAGCGCAGTCCGAGCGGCGCGGTGGCCTCCTCGGCGAGGGAAGCCTGCGACGCTTCCCAGCGAGGCTTCTCAGCGGTTCAAGCCGGAGAGCCTCCTCGGCGAACCCCAGCGACGGCCGCACAGGCAGCGCGGCGGGATGAGCGGCAGCGGCGCGGCGCCGGGCCCGGGCTCGGGGTCCTCCCCGGCCGCCTGTCGCTTCGCCCACTACTTCGTGCTGTGCGGGATCGATGCGGACAGCGGGCTGGAGCCCGACGAGCTGGCGGGTAAGGCCCGGCTGGCTGCGGAGGCGCTAGGGAGGCGAGGTGCGGGCTCCAGACAAAAAGTCGGCTGCAGTAGCCGCGCTCGGGCTAGACCGGCACTCGTGGGCGACATAATGACATTGTTGTTAATTCCGCGCTCTGGCTAAGCCCCTGGGTGCTGGGTCCGCGTAACGGGCGCGGGCCCCCAGAGGGCCGGACCCCTCCGCTGCCCGCGGGTGGCTCATGGCGCGCGGGACCGGGCTGTGCAGTGGTTCGCGAAGTTTGGCCCTGGCGGCCGACGCGGTGGTCGGCAGCTCCAAGAAGGAGTCGGGACCGCAGGGCGACGGCGGAGGCCCAGCAGGATCGACCCCTGCCGCTCTGGGTCGGCGCCACCCCTCCCCCCTGGTTGTGCGCTGACGAGCGAGTCACCCTTTGGAATCCTGTGGATTTGGCGGTGTCAGTGCCGCGAGCTAGCGAGGACCTTTGGACGCTTGGGCTGCGGCCTGATGCTTTGTTGATACCCCTGCCCAGTTCCTGAGTTGATGTAGTTGGACAATCCTCTCCCCAAGAGGGGCGCCCCGTGAGTCACCGCCGAGCTGTCACTGGAGGAGCGTGGCCCCTATTTGACGGGTTTGGTGACGCAGTGCGGGACTGAGCTGGGGAACGTACCCTGGGATCCCGAGCAGTTAAAGGATGGTAGGGGCAGGGGATGCGAAAGATAGAGAGCAGGCCGGGAGAAATGACTGACTGAATTTTTCACTCTGCTCTTCTCCGTGGGATCTGAATGTGTGTGTGTGTGTGTGTGTGTGTGTGTGTGTGTGTGTGTGTGTGTGTGTTTTAAGGGTGAGACACATGACACCTACCACCTGAACTTTATTTGTGTCAGTGCTAAACACTTAGGTCATAGCATTTCAGAGCAGCTTCTTTGGAACATAGCATCCCTCGCTGATTGCACCAGTAGATTTTTCTCTCTTCCTTTGAGGAGAGGACCGGGAAGAATGTACTAAATAATAAATGATAGTAAACAAAAACGGCTCAGTCTTTATTAATACAGTCTCACGTCTTAACTGAGCATAGTGTTAAGTCAGCTTCACAGCAAAATGTTTTCAACAAAAGCTAAGTATAGTTTTAGAGGAATAATGAAATACCAAGTTTCTCCTGTATGTATAATTATGTAATCATACTGTTTCTTCGGCTAAGTTTTCATGTACATGTTAAGAATGGCACTGTTAAGGGACATGAAGTTGGGGGGGTATGTCTGCGGAATAATTTTGGAGAAAGATTTTTCTTGGGCTGGTAAGAGAATTATTTTCCTAGAACTCCTCTAAACAACTAGGATTTCTTGGGCTTTCTATGGCAGAAGAATGATGAAAGAAAAAATCCTGTATTTGTCCTCTCTTTGTCTACCACCACCAGAGCACCACCTTTTAAAAAGTGTGTTCTGGGACTCTCCAGAAATCATCCTTTATTTTCACCTCAGTCTTCATGAAGCAGTGTCTCCTGGTATTCTTTAGATTGTCCTTAGTGTATTACTACTTAGAAGAGAAAGATTCTTGGGCCAGAGGGTGGATCAGTGAAAACATGCACTACTCTTGCTGAGGACCCAAGTTCGATTCTCAGCACCCACATTAGGTGGTTTATAAGCACTTACAGCTCCAGTTCTAAGGGAGCTGACATGCCTCTGAGGGCACCTTCTCCAACACACACATACACACATACACACACACACACACACACTTAAAAATAATAAAAATCTGGAAAAAGATATTCTGTGCTACAACAGTGAAGAAATTATTTTTAACTTTTCTCAGATTTATCTTATGTGTATGAATGTTTATGTGCACTACGTGCATGTCTGGTGTCTTCAGAGTTTAGAAGAGGGTGTAGGGGGTTGGATTGTCTGGAACTAGAGCTAGGGGTGGTTGTGACCCCTGAGTACTAGGAATTTACAGATTTAAGGCTTAGGAACCACAGCTATTTGGCAAGTATTTTATTTTCTAAGCTAATTTCTCTTCAGTTTAATTTAACCTTTAAGGAAATTTAAGCGGCTGGGATAACAAGATAAGATTTTTAAAAAAAAGTTTCCTATCTCGTGTCTTAAGTGTATCCTTTTTCTGAATAAACAAACTTTCCTAGGTGCTTTCATACTTGGCTTAACTTTTTTGTGCAATTGTTCAAAAAGAAAAAAACAATGTGATCTCACAGTTTTTTTTTTTTTTTTTTTAAACATAGACACTGGTAACCCTGAGGTGATTATGTCAACATTATTTTGTTTGAGTCTTTCCATTTCTGTCAGTACTTCTTCATTGGTTCATTGACAACCATCTCCAACCTTGAAGGTTTGTGTGCCAGAATGGAAAATCTTTTTAGTGAAAGCATCAACAGGTCTTACTTATTGTGAATCATTTGTCAACTGTCTTGTTCCTGGTGGAAGGGATAAATGGGAGACAGTGAAAGAGGGGCATATGGATAGAAATTGGTAGAAATTGGTAGGAAACAAACCATAATACCCACTTGCCACTTCAGGGATCTTTTGCTAATATTGACAACTTTTCTCTCTTTAGCTTGGAACACATTTGCAGTTAGAGGAAGACAAATAGTGCAGAAGTACCTAGACAGGTTCTCTAGACCTAGGATTTCTCAAGATCCCTTTGTTTGTTTGTTTACTAAGATAAATTTCCTCCCCCTCTTTCTCTCTTTGTGTGTGTGTGTGTGTGTGTGTGTGTGTGTGTGTGTGCTCGTGTGTGCTCATGCTCCAGTGGGTGCACACAAAGACCTGAAGGTATTGGGTTCCCTGGAGCTAGAATACAGGTAGTTATGAGATGCCCAGTGTGAGTGCTAGAAACCAAACTAGGGTCTTCCAGAAGAGCAACAAGTGTTCCCAACTGCTAAGCCACCTCTCTAATCATGATGACTTTTAGCCAGATTAATTCTTACACAACTCTGAGAATATAGGTATATAAACCAAACATTTACTGAAAAATCATAAGAAAATTTATTTTAAAAATAGTTCTTTGACATACATGCAGTTTTACCATCTACCAAGAATGAAAATACATTTGCGTCCTAATGAGCCAAATATATGGCCTCATTTTTTTTTTTTTTTTTTTTTTTTTTTTTGTAAAGAACTAAATTTTGGCAGAATATTTGATTCTGCAGGAGTTGGCATCAATGTTTTTCTGAAATGATATTTTGATTTTGTAATTGTCAGTGCTGAGAATACTACTTTGCATGGTAAAAGTATATTAAGATTGATTTCAGAAATGATACGTTTTGTCTTAATTTTAATCAAAAATTCCTTTCATATGTTTAAGTCAGAGTCTTATGATATAGACCAGGCTGGCTTGGAACTTGCAGAAGCCTCTGATTCCTGAGTACTGGGATTAAAGATTTGAGCCAGAACTGGATGTTCTGGTTTATGCTTTAATCTCATCACTCAGGAAGTATATTATAGCAGGTGGCTGAATCTCTTGAGTTCTACCCAGAACTACATTGTGAAACTGTCTCAAAATAAAATAAAATAACGATTCTTGGCCCACCTGGCCATTTCATGATTTTCTAAAATGAAACTTAAATAGCAATTTTTAAAAAGTTATGTATATGAATCTGCATGTATGGATATGTACCACGTGCACATCTAATGCCTGTGGAGCCCAGAAGAGGGTTTCAGATCCCTTGGAGCTAGACTTAGGATGGCTGTGAACCCCCATGTGAGTACTGGACATTGAACCTGGGTTCGATAAAAGACAGCAAGTGCACTTAATCACTGACCCATCTCTCTAGCTCCAAGACAACAATTTTAAAAATTAAAATTAAGTACATTTACACAATATAATAAAAAATACATTAATCTGATAATTTTACACTGAGGAATGATACTAGGAAGATATTAAAATCTTCCTTTTCTTTCTTTTTTTCTTTCTTTTCTTTCTCTCTTTCTTTCTTTTCTTTCTCTCTTTCTTTCTTTCTTTCTCTCTTTCTTTCTTTCTCTCTTTCTCTCTTTCTTTCTTTCTTTTTTTTTTTTGATGCAGGGTCTCAGCCCAGAGTGGCCTCAAACTTGATTTCTAGGACCTTGAGCTTCAGGTCCTCCGGTCTCTACATACTAAGTATTAAGATTGCAGGTCTATATTGCCAAACACGTTTTAATCCTCTCTCTCCTTTCAGTCCTGAGAATTGAACCCATAGTCTCCTGCATACTAGATACTGAGCTACAATCTCCCCAGCCCTTTTTTACTTTAAAGTGTTTTAAATTTAATTTAGTTTTATGTGTATGAATGTTTTACCTGCAAATATGTTTATGCACTACATATGAGCCTGGTGCCTGAGGAGGTCAGAAGATGGCATTTGATCCCCAGAAACTGAAGTCCCTTGTGGGTGCTGAGAATCAAATCTGAGTCCTCAGTGCTGTTAACTGTTGAGCCATCTCTCAGTGCCCCTCCCCAACCCGTCCCACTTACACACCAACTTTTTGAGATACTGTGTAGCCTGACTATCCTGAAACTCACTTTGAAGATCAGGCTGGCCTCAAACTCAGGTCTCGGTGCCTCTGCTAGGATCAAGGGTGTTCAACACCATGACAGGCCTCAGCTCCTTTTTGTACTTTCAGTTTTGAGACAGGGTCTCATAAATTGACCAGGCTGGGCTGGAACTCACTTGATAACCTAGTTAGGTCTTGAATATGTGATCCTCATGCCTCAGCCTCCTGAGTAGCTGAATTATAGTCATGTACCACCAGGCCCAGAAAACTTCAAATGCATAGTAAAAACCATTATATATAAAATATTATATATATATGTATATATATGTATTATTAGTTGTGACTATGATACAAGTTGTTTGAAACAGCATTCATTAGTGTCTAGTGGTAAGACATTGCAAAAATGTTATGTTCAGAACCAAGACTACAATGATATTGTATAGTAGAGTCAGAAACACTTTAATTCTTTATGCATTTGACTTTTAATTAATTTTTAGTTGTTGCATGCTCATAATCCTTTTAGTGTTTACTCCATTTTTGTGACCCTCATCCCCACATTTTATGTGACTTTTGATAGGGTTATGACTTAAAATTTAAGTAGCAGAGCTCCCTAGAGTAACCGTAGATGTAATTGCTTGTCATGTCAAAGGAGGCTCAGAGTCAATTGTAGAGTGTCCTGCAGAATTGTGAAGCCAGTTTATTGAAAGTGTAACAAAATCATGTTTGCTTTTGAAATTCAAGCAGGAGTAAAAGTTTAGTGTTTTTTAATGTGGACATAAGACTACTAAGTAGACATATGTTGTTGAATCATTGGAGGATAGATACCTTGAAACTCAATGTCTGCTGACATGCATATGCATATTGAGTATTTATTTTTGTACCGTATGGAACTCATTAGAAAAGATCAGGTGACAACTTTTTCCTGAAAGTCTTTGAAGGGACACCTGAAGCACTAGTGTATGTTTGAGAGATTATTCAAGTACAGGTGAAAAGTAATTTTAGTTTTCTTGCTCTTTTTAAAATTTTTAATTTATTTATGTTTTAATTAGGTACTCTGTATTTACATTTGAGATGTTATCCTTTTACCCCACCCAGATCCCATTCCCTCCTCTTCCCCTCCATTTACTTTCACAAAGGTGCACTCCCTTCTGATTCCCCTCTGCATCCCATTGCCTTGTCAGTCCCCTACATTGAGAAAACATGCTTTCTCTGGAACAAAAGTCTCTTCTCACATTAATGCCAGACACTGCTATCTTCAGCTACGTACACAACTGGATCAATAGGTCTCTCAAAGTGCACACAAAGGTTGGTGTTTTACTCCATGGGAGTTTTAGAGGGTTTGGTTGGTTGATTATGTTGTTATCTTCTCATGAGGTTGCAACCCCTTTCAGCTCCTTAGGTCCTTTCTTTAGTAATCTCATTGGAGTAATTTTTTTTTCTTCATAATAAAGTCTTAATATTAAAAGTTTGCATAAGTGATTTATTGCTTTTGTAAATCCAACTGACTAGCTAGCCTTTAACACCTCTAAAACAATGAGACAGTCTACTTTTTAGTGAGAAAACTACTTTGCACTCCATTCCCCTGTTCCCTGACCTTTGACCTTTAACCCTGCTGCTTTGTAATGAGATTATGGGCCTTTGAGTTTTCTCCAGTCTGCTCAGGTTTCCTTGCAGAAAGTAAAGCTTTAGGCTTCCTTAAAAAGCTGTTTTTAGAAATGAAGAAAGAACTTAGATTTAAGTGTGGATATGAGTTTTATAAACAATTGTTTTTCCCCTTAATGTCCAAAATATGTATTTAATTATATTTTTAATAGTAACTTTAATTTCTTTTATTTGTGTATGACTTAATATGCCCTTCCCCTTTGTGAATAAAATGTTATTGGAAGCTTTCTTAGAATAAAATTGCTTGTTTAGGGAAAGGCTAAAAATCAGAGCCTTTTTGGATAAGGAGCTCAGGAGAGACTCTGCACTGCTGACTTTCATAGTTGTCCCTTTAGACATGGAAACTTGGCATCTGGATTGAAAAAGTAGAATACATGACCAGTAAATTGTTCATGGTCAAAGAACATCACTGCTTCAATCTTTCTATAACAATCGAGGTGGACTTTATCTAAATTCTCAAAAATAGGATAAGGAAAAAAGGAATTGAAAAAGATGAACTTGTTAGTAATAGTATATTAGTTGTCATTTGTTAGTTGTTATTAATAAGTTGCTTTTCGGAAAAAGGGCAAAATTAGTGATGGATGTAAGAGCTTGGCTGATGCCTGATAACTTGAGTTCCATACCCTAGAGATGAAAGGTGAGAACCAACTACACACAGTGTGCTCTGGCCGTCACGGGTGGGTCATGTCATCCTCCTCCTCTCCCTCCTCCTCCTCCTCCTCACCATCACCATCACCATCATCACACACACACACACACACACACACACACACACACACACACACACACACGGTTATAATAGTTATCAAAGAGCTTCAGCAGGAAAGGTACCTTCTTCCAAGCCTGATGACCTGATACCCCCATTATAGAAGGAGAGAACAGAATCAAATCTGGAAAGCTGTCCTCTGACCTCCACAATTGCCATGGCATATTCTTCAAGTCAATATATGTAGTAAATAGAAACTTAAAAAATAGCAAGAGTTTGAAGGCTCTCTGTGTTTTGTTATTTTGCATTCTATCTAAGGTTCATCTAGAAAACTGAGCATCCGTTTGTTTCAGTTATTGATTAATTGATTGATTGATTGATTGATTGGGTCTCATGTATCTGATGCTGGCCTCAAACCTCATTGAATAACTAAGGGGATGACTGAAGTCCTGATCTCTTGCCTCTCAAGTACCAGGACTACAAGAGTATGCCACCATACCCAGATTATCTCAGTAATTTAATGGAAATTTCTGAGGATTGTTTTTAAATAGTACCTGAAAGATTTATAAAATGAAGATTTTAGACTTTAGTTTTCATGGTCCTCTCTTTATTTTACCAAGAGTAAAGATAAATACAGTAATTGATTTAAAATAACAAAGGGCAGTAAGTGCTTTGTTATTTTTTAAAAACTGTGTGTGGATTTTCTATTTGCACAGTAGTACATACTCAGATCTAAAACCGGAGTGTATACAAAAATGCTTTAAGGAAATAACCACCACCTGTTATTCCACAGAGACAGAATGTAAAATAAAAATAGAACTTCTCATTTCCGGTTTTTAACTAGAAGCCAGAGTGGCCACGTGATTGTTGCTGAATGAGCTGAGCATTAATTTAAAGGAAAAAAATCTAAGCAATATTTTAAAATTTATTTTTAAAGATTCTATCCCTGTGCATAATATATATGAAGTTTAGTCCTGCTGGAATCCTTCCACTCTCTGAATTTTTTTGTCCTGACCCTCATTATTAGTCACCTTTGTTCCTCAGTTAACCTCTATGTTCTTTCTTTTGTTTTGTTTGTTTGTTGAGATACTGTCTTTCTATGTAGCCTTGGCTGTTCTGGAACTTCCTATATAGACCTGGGACTCACGGATCCACCTACTGTGCTCTCTGGTGTGCAGGGGCTAAAGCCATGTATCTGTGTGAAAATCTAGGAATGGCAAATGAGAGAAAGCACATGACATTTGCCTTTCTGAAATTGGCATAGCTTATTTAATTATAATAATTTCTAGTTGCATCAGCACCATATTTTATCCACATTGTTAGCATTTAATTTGGCATGTTATATTTGTAAAGACCTCAACATATAGCCATTGACTCAAAGAATAAATGGATAAGTAAAATTCTCTTCCAGTTGTTTCCTGTCAGAGAAATCCAAACCCTGGTACTTGTAATGTATCTTTCCTTTCAGAATCCCTCCACACCATCATTTAATTAAAATACAATGGAGTAAAAAAAAGAATAGCTTTGAATATTGGGGGCTTAGCACTAAAATAATCTACCTTTTAGGTTTGTTTTTTTTTTTTTTTTCCTATAATGGAAAGGAGAAAGGAAAACACTAACACAAATGGGAAGCCAGCGACAGAAGAGACCACTCAGTGACAAGATAAACTCTGGGTCTCTGTCCTGCTGGAGTGTGGAGTCTATGTAATCATACAGCAAAATCATGATGTGTTCAGAGGTTACAAGAAACTCGTGAGGAAAATGTGGCTGCCTTCTTCCTTACAGGTTGCTTTAGACAGTGTTTGAGGAGGCTGGACTGCCCAGCCACAGCAGCAGTTCCCTTCTTAAGTCTCAAGATGAGGTTATATAAACATCCCGTGATCGGTGCAGGGCACTGACTCTAGAATGTCTTCAGTTTCCTTTTACATGGAACAGAGACAATGTTTTGATTGTTTTGCTTTATTATTATTATTATTATTATTTTTGGTTGTTGGTGCTTTCAGAATTATCAGGTCATATTGCTATAAGGAAGTTCTGATTTCTGTTCCCTTCTGAGAACCGCTATCTTCCTAAAACACAATGAGTTTCAAATGAAACACCCCCACCAGAAGACAAACCTCAACAACTTTATATGCTAGCCTAGAAATTTAACTTAAAGATGCTCAATAGTAACTGAAAAATTTTAAAGGTTCATCTGTCATAATTAACTTAGGCAAAGACAAATGTTTATAATTTTCAATTAACCTTCCAGCTTACTGAAAATTAATAGAATTTAAAAAAAATATTTTATCTATTTAATGTGCATAAGTTTGTTGGTTTACTTATTTATTTTGAATAAATGAAACAAAACTCCTAGAAGAAAAAAATACATTAACAAAGAGAACTGGACATGAATAGTTTCAGTCCTTGTAGGGCTTGAGGTAGGAGGCTCAAGAGATCAAGACCAGCCTCTCCTTCAGAGTGATTTTGAAGCCATATTGTAAATGTGAGACAACTGTTTCAAAAGAAGCAAACTAGAGAGGGTCTCGGGAGGCAAAGAGAAAAATGAACACAGAGTGGTTAGCTTCTATTTAAGGAGGTTGTATTTGCATTTTTTTTTTTTTTTTTTTTTTTTTTTTGAGATTAACTCCATTCGACAGGTTTTGGCTTTGGGCACTGTAGGCAGACACAGTGGTAAGTATCAGGGAGGAAGTCTGAGATGGGGCAGAGGCAGATTGAGGTCCTTTTTGTTTTGTGATAATACTAGAACACAGACATTCTTTTTTTCCTCTTTTTATATTTTTTCTTCCTTTATATCAGGGAGAATTAGAACAATTTTTCTCCACATTTGTCTTGATAGTATTAGTTATCTGTGTTCATGTACATATATATGAAAGCAAATGATAGGCCTAGAATTTGACTGTAGAAATTAAACCCTGGTTCTTCCTCCTAGCTCCATGTTCCCAGAAATAAGACTCAGACTCAAAATACATCTACAAATACCTTGCCCATATAGTGAGGCTCTTCTCTGATGAAATACAACTTAAAATATCCCATCATTCTAGCCGTGGCTGGTTGCCTGTGCTCAGGTACTGTGCATCTGCCCTGTCACGTCTTTTTGGCAACTCTCCTGCCTTCTGTCTCCCAGAATTCTTTCTCCTCTCAGATGTTCCACCTCTATTTCCTGCCTAAGCCATAGGCCATGGGCTTTTATATTGAGAGGTGATGTATCTATACAGTACACAAGATAGTCTCCCTACATTTGCTTTTTTAAAGGTTTATTTTATGTGTACATGTGTTTGGCCTGCATGCGTACATGTGTACCATGTGTGTTGTGTCTAGTGCCCAAGGAGGGTAGAAGGTGGTGTTGGAGCCTCTAGAACTAGGGTTACAGATGGTTGTAAGCTGTTACACGGGTGTTGGGAATGGAGGAACATGGGTCTTCTATAAGGACATTCAGGGACACTTACCTCTCCAGACCCCAGAATTTTATTCTAATTAAAAACTTTTATTATTTTGTTTGGTTTTGAGACTGAATCTCACTGTGTAGCTCTGGCTGGCCTGAAACTTGCTGATCTTGAATCCACAGAAATCTCCTTGTCTCTGCTTTCAGAGTGTTAAGATTAAAGGTAAGTACTAGTAGGCCTGGTGAGAATTTGATTTTAAAGGTCAGACCCAAATGATTTCTGTTTTCTCCTCTATTGTCATATCTAACTTTATAAATACAAGTTGGGGTTGGAGAGATGGCTCAGTGGTTAAGAGCACTGACTGCTCTTCCAGAAGTTCTGAGTTCAATTCCCAGTATCC
The DNA here is from genome assembly GCF_963924665.1 of Micromys minutus. Classification (NCBI taxonomy): domain Eukaryota; kingdom Metazoa; phylum Chordata; class Mammalia; order Rodentia; family Muridae; genus Micromys; species Micromys minutus. The sequence continues at coordinate 513,751 of NC_137972.1, forward strand.
ACATGGTGGCTCACAACCATCTGTAATGGAATCCGATGCCCTTTTCTGGTGTGTCTGAAGACAGCTACAGTGCACTCATATAAATAAAACAAATCTTTAAGAAATGTTATAAATACAAATTGTACATTTAAAATTTTCTTTTCTCCTCCCCTCTTCTTCTTTGTTAAGGAAACAAAGAATATTTACATACTCATTTAAGTATGCTTTGAAAATGAGTATAATGATACCATAATTAGAATTATTGAATCTACTTAGTGCAAGCTGAGGCTTAATTTTGAATTAAAAGTGTGTTAATTATTAATTAGTAAATAATTTGTTTTCTTTTGCAAAGCTTCAATTTGTGGTTAAAGTGCACAGCTGTTTTATGGCAGAGCTTATAATAGTTTGTTTGAAATATATCCGAGTTCTGTATCAGGGAACCCTGTGTTCTTTAATGTTGAGTTTATATAACATGCCTGTCTATAACCAGTTCAAATGGTGTCAGATGCTTGCACTGACAGGTCTAATTCTTTTATGATCTGGAACTACTCTAGAATGCCTGCCAGTTATCTGTGTGGAAGACATTGATTAATTAATTGCTGATGCTTGATAATGCAGGTATAGTGCATGGAGTTCATTAGGATACAATTGCTCCAAAATAGTTAATAGTTAGCAGGGACAGCAAAAATAATCCCATTGTTGTAGTTGATGAGTAAAGAAAGTACTTTAGGTACTTCCATGGGATTTAAAGTGTTCGTAGAACTCGTGTGTAGACATCCAAAAGTAGTTCCTAAGGTTGAAACAGTTTACTGACAGGTGTGTGTGTGTGTGTGTGTGTGTGTGTGTGCGCGCGCGCGCGCACGCACGCGCTTATTGAGGTCAGAGGATACTTTCTGGACTCAATTCTTTCCTTCCACCATATGTTCCTAAGGAACTGAATTCAGACTGTTGCATTTGGCAGCCCAGGCTTGATGGTATGTGACTGTGATCTCAACACTCTGAAGACTAAAGCAGGGAGATTTGGGGTTCCTGGCTGGCCTGGGCTGCACAGTAACATCAAAGCCAGCATGTGCTACATTCATAGCAGGGGCTTTGTCTCAATCAAACAAAGTGGAACAAATTTTATACCTGTCTCTAGCCACTTAGTTGTTTTCTTCATCAGTAGCTATCAGATTCTTGTTTATTGTTTCTACTGCCATTACTGTTTCTGTATACTGTTACATGCTAACTTTAAATGTATCCCCCTGGCTTTAGATTTTTTTTCAGAAAGACCGTTTTTTATATTTCTAAAGTCTGTCTTAAACTTTTAGCAGGTGACAGTAGCCACCCTGACACTTTCACCAGGTAGCCAGCAAAGAGCCTAGCCGTTAGCAGACTAACCAGAGAGGTACTGGGGTGCCTCTGCCTTGCAGTTGGTGCTGATAACTGCAGGTCATCTACAGTGATCTTGTTCTCCATATCCCAGATGTGATGACACTGTAGCCTGTCATCCTTGCCTCCAGAAGCACAGGACTCATCTGAAGAGACTGGTTGGACCCCCCTTTTTTTTTTTCTTAAACTGAGTTTTATATAACCCAGGCTGGCCTTGAACTCTGTATAGTTAAGGATCCTTAGTTTTATGTAGCTCTGGTGAGTGGACCAAAGGCTTTGTGCATGCTAGGCAAGTGCTTTATCTCAGTGGTGAGCTAGTCACAGCCCTGTGTTTAATGTTTTCAACGTTAAGTTAACATACAGATTTTAAGAAATCATCTAATTACTGAAAGTGAATTATTCCATTTTTTAAAATTTAGAAATCCTAGGCTGTTCTTTTTTTAATATCCGTGTTATGAATGAACTTGTCACCTGGATATGGATGTGTATACCTATATTCTCAGTACTCTGAGGATGATAGATTGATTTTAGTTCAAGGCCAGCCTGGGCTAAAGTGATATAGTCTTTTTTTTTTTAATCAAACAAACCTTAAACAAATAAACAAACGTGTCATTATGGCTGCTTTATTTTATTAATTTACTATTACCTTGAATCACATTACTCCAGAGGTTAGCACTCTCAATTATAGTTCAGTAGTAGAGCATGTGCCTAGCATGAGTGAAGTGTGGGGTTCAGTTCTGAGCATCATACCAAACAAAAACCCCCAAATAACAAGCATGTAGCTCAGGCCAGGCACCAAGGAATAATGGCTGGGTGGTTCTAACTCAGTCTCTTATAAGATTGCAGTCAGACATTTGCAAGGGTCTTCATTATCTCCAGACCTGTCTCTGACTGTAGTATTTGCTTCCAGCCTCTAGGTTAGGGCAGATTAAGATTCTTAAGGCTTTTATTTATTTATTTTAATTGGATATTTTATTTATTTATTTACATTTTAAATGTTATCCCCTCTCCCAGTTTCCCCTCTGGAAACCCCCTATCCCACCCTCCTGTTTCTATGAGGATGTTCCCCCACCTACCACACTCCCACTTCTTTGCCCTGACATTTCCCTACACTGGGGCGTCAACCCTTCCCAGGATCCAGGGCCTTTCCTCCCATTGATGTCCAACAAGGCTATCCTCCTCCATATATGCGGCTGGAACCATAGGTCCCTCCATGTGTACTCTTTGGTTGGTGGTTTAGTCCCTGGGAGCTCTGAATGCCTCAAAAAAGGACAGAGCATACACTAGCAGCTTGACAGCACATCTGAAAACTCTAGAACAAAAAGAAGCAAACACACCCAAGAGGAACAGATGTCAGGAAATAAACCAAGTAGAAACAAAAAGAACTATACAAAGAATCAACAAAACCAGGAGCTGGTTCTTTGAGAAAATCAGCAAGATAGATAAACCCTTTGCCAGACCCACCAGAGGGCACAGAGCAGTATCCAAATTAACAAAATCAGAAATGGAAAGGGAGACATAACAACAGAAACTGAAGAAATCCAAAAAAACAAAATATCATCAGATCCTACTACAAAAGCCTGTACTCAACAAAACTGGAAAATATGGATGAAATGGACAAATTTCTAGACAAATACCAGGTACCAAAGTTAAATCAGAATCGGATAAACCATCTAAATAGTCCCATAAGCCCCAAAGAAACAGAAGTAGTTATTAAAAGTCTCCCAACTAAAAGCCCAGGATCAGATGGTTTTAGTGTAGAATTCTATCAGACTTTCAAAGAAGACCTAATACCAATGCTCTTCAAACTATTCCACAAAATAGAAACAGAAGGAACATCATCCAATTTGTTCTATGAAGCCACAATTGCACTCATACCTAAACCACAAAAAGACCCAACAAAGAAACAGAACTTTAGACTAATTTGATGTAGGACATTTTGTAGGCTCCCTATACATAGTAATGGCATAGCTGCTAGCTTCTGCTAGAGTAAGTGGTGAGAGAGTCTCCCATGGTATAAATCAAAATAGTTTATAACTCAAGTCTTGAAAGGACATTCAATCATTTTTGTTGTTGTTTGTTTTGTTTTGTTTTGTTTTTTTATGGTATTGGTCACTTAGACAAGCTGTGGTTAATGTGAGATGGCACCTATCAATGCATGGAGTACCAGAACTGGTACTCTGTGATTTAAGATTTTTAAGCTTCAGTAATTGTTTGCAGTAGGTAAAACCAAAGCTATACTTGATCCTTGTATGTAGGATAGTGAAGCAATGTATTTTTCAAATAAATGATAAAAAGTTACTATCTTTAAAATGCAGCATGGCAGGGTTTAAGAATATAGGTTCTATTGTCAGATTGCTTTAGGAATGTTACTTAAAATTCTTTTTATCTAATGTAAATAGTACTCTGTTCTGGGGAAGAGGAGCTTTTGCTTCTGGTTGCTAAGCAGAATTGATGTGTATTTATACAACTGCTGTCCTTGGCAATTAATGTTTATTTTAAACTACTTTGTAGTAGTTGGGCTTTCTCTTATTATTTATTTATTTAGATTTTTTGAGACAGGGTTTCTCTTTGTAGCCCTTGGAACTCACTCAGGCTGGTTTCAAACTCAGAGATTCATCTGCCTCTGCCTCCTGAGTACTGGGATTAAAGGCATGTGCCACTACCACCAATTAAGCTTGCTTGCTTGCTTCCTTCCCTCCCTCCCTCCCTCCCTCCCTCCCTCCCTCCCTCCCTCCCTCCCTCCCTCTCTCCCTCTCTCCCTCTCTCTTTTTCTCTCTTAGTTCTTGCAGATCCACCACTCCTCCATTTCTCCTCAAAATAAGAACGGCTTCCCAGGGAAATCAACTGAACATGGCATAACAAGTTACAGTAAGACTAGGCACAAATGCTCATATCAAGGCTGAAGAGGCAACCCAGTGGGAAGGAAAGGGTCCCAAGAACAGGCAAAAACAGAGACACCCCTCTCCCACTGTTAGAGTGAGGGAGTTCCTAGTGATTCTTATGTCTGTTTTTGCTTTTGTAAAAACACTTGGATTCTCAGGTTTTGAAAAGCAATTGGGTGTGTATGGTTTGTTTTATTTAGTTTTTAGTTCATAATGATCTTACTTGAAATAAAAGTGATGCTAGTATTTGTCTTTAAAAATGAAAAGGAGAAAGGAAAAGAATAGGTTATTAAAGGGGAAAACTGGAAAGTGCTTGATGAATTATGTAAGGAAAACTTTTGGCTTTGGTCAGAAATTTAGTTTCTTGTCAGTGGCAGGTAAACCTATCTGGCATACTTCTTCATTATTCTGAAATATTCATGGGCTTCCACAGTCCCTGCCTTGTTTCCATTAGATTCTTACATACTCTCATGTTCCAAGGCTGCTGAGGATTCACGGTGGTTGTCCTTGCTTTGTTTTCATGCTGCTTCCAATACAATCGATAAAAAGCAGACACTCAAGGAAAAGTTTGGCTGTCTAGTTTCTCTTGGCAAACTAAGCTGTGGAACAAACTAAATAATATAATAATTTTTGAGAATGGGAAACGATAACCTATAGTTTATTATGCTTTAAGGTACATAGAATACTTAGACATCTCTGAATGAATCTCTTCTGATTGTTAAATAACATCCCTCTTCACTTTGCCTATTATATACAAGATGATCCCATCACTACAAGAAAAGAAATAAATAATGATACATACGGTCCTCAAGGAGTACATCTGTGATTTAAATATATATACTTTTTAATCTGTGGACAATTACCCATTTATATTTGTCACGTAGACTTCTGGGGACTAAGAAAGTCGGGCTATCCAGGTGTATTTGTTTATTTCCAATTACTTTTTAAATGCTTTTATTTATGTGTCCCTATGTGGGTATATGTACATTAGTGCAAGTGTCCATGGAGAACTGAAGTGGGTGTCAGATCCCTGGAGCTGACGTCATAGGTAGTTGTAACCCGAACTCAAATTAGAAGATTTTAGGACCTTAACCACTGAGCCCTCTCTCTAGCCCTCTGTCTTTTCACCTTCTAACCCTGAGGCCATTAAAAATAAACAGTTTAACCTAGTGATTGTAAATGTGGATCCTGAGATGGAATATCTGAGATCAAATTCTAGTTCTGCTGTTTGCAAATTTTGTATTCTAAAATGTTGAATTAATTAACGAACTATTCATGTGTGTGGGTATTTTGCCTGTAAGGATACATGTGCATCATTTATTACCTGATGTCTGCAGAAACCAGAACTGAACACAAAACCCCTGTAACAGGTTACAGATGCTTGTGAGCTGTCATGTGGTGCTGAGAATTGTACTTGGGTCATCTGGAAGAGTAGCCAGTGCTTTTATCTGCTGAGCCATGTCTCAAGTAAACACACACACAGACACACACACACACACACACACAGAGAGAGAGAGAGAGAGAGAGAAAGAGAGAGAGAGAGAGAGAGAGAGAGAGAGAGAGAGAGAGAGAGAGAGAGAGAATGAAAACAAAGTCTGAGAATGGTAGTACTTGGTACAAGCTCAGCCTGATGTTTACGGATTGAACACGGTAGGGCATGGAGATTACTGTGGAAGATTAGCCTACCTCTGGACTGAAGATAACCTGATTTTTCCTTATTAACTAACAATGGAGGGAAATGATAAAGACAAGGCAGGGTGCAAGAGAGAGCACATCAACTTGGGCTACGGTACGAATTTGATGTTAGTGAGCCTCTGTCTAGGGCACTCTGGTGGTGCTGAGCTATGGGGGCTACCTGTCTCACTTCTAGATGGCTACAAGACAGAAAACTTCTAACCTCACCTTAATATGAGCTTCTGAGCAAAATTCAGTGTCTCCATCTACTCAGAGAGGAGCAAGAGGTTGGATAACATTGTTAGTCTCCATCGGAAAGCAGGAAACAGTAACACCTCAAAATAGCAGCCAAGTCTCAGATCATCCCTGATGCTTGCTTTTTGGCCATAGTGAACAACCCTAGCCTGATTAGTTTAGGATATACTTAGAACCTAAAGCTAAGCATCAAACTGATACTGTCAACTACTAGATTGCAAGGTTGTCAGTGCCAGTGTCTACAAGCTTCGTATAAAACTGGAATGTCAAACATAAGTAAATACTATATAATCATTTATTTAAATTATTTGTGAATATAGCTTCCTTCAGAATTTTTAAAAGATTAATATTTTTATTATAAAGTGTAGGGAGAGCACATTTGTACATGTCACTTGGGACAGAGGACAACTTTTGAGTCACTCTCTTCCACTTTTTGTAGGTTCTGGGTATGGAACCCAGGTTATCAGAGTGTAAGGCAAGTGTCCTTTCACTTTTATAAGTTGACCAAGGCAACTTATAAAAGAAAATGTTTAATTGGGTTTGTGGTTTCAGAGTGTTATAATCCATGATCATTAAGATGGGAGCTGGCATCAGATAGGAAGGCATGGTACTTGAGAGCTAGCATCTGATTCACAAGTACACGGCAGAAATAGAGATTTCAGAACTTAATATATTGCTTAATATTGTATGTCTGGGACGTGAGAGTTGCCAACTGTCATACAGGATGTTATTGTGCACCCTGTAATCGCTACCCTTGAGGGTGGCAGAAGGTCATCTCCAGCCGCATAGGAATTTTAAGGCCAACTTGGGCTCTATGAAACCTTGTATCAAGCAAACAAGAAAAAGGATATTTTTGAGTATTGTGTTAGGACTCCAGAGTTGAGCTGGAGAGACAGCTCAGTGGTTAAGAGCACTGACTGCTCTTCCAGAGGTCCTGAGTTCAATTCCCAGCAACCACATGGTGGCTCACAACCATCTGTAATGGGATCTAATGCCCTCTTCTGGTGTGTCTGAAGACATTGACAGTGTATTCGTATACATGAAATAAATAAATAAATCTTTAAAAAAGAAAAAAAAGAGAACTCCAGAGTTAACATGATTCAGCTTTGGGGCTGGGGAGATAGCCCAGCAGTTAAGAACACTTGGTTGCCTTTACAGAAGACCCTGGTTAAACTCCCAGCACCTAGATTAAACTACTGAGAACTTCGGTGGTTCACAACCATTATACCTGTGCTTGCAGATGATTAGATGCCCTCTTCTGACGTCCTTGGGCACCATGTGACACACTTGCCTGTGATACATACTTATGCAGGCAAAGTGCCCACACATTAAAATGAATAAATTAAATAAAAAAGATTTAAGTCAGGTGTGGTGGCACACGCTTTTAATCCCAGCACTTGGGAGGCAGAAGCAGGCAGATCTCTTTGAGTTCGAGGCCAGCTTGGTTTACATAGCACATCCAGGACAGCCAGGACTGCTATACAGAGAAACCCTGTCTTGGGGATGGGGAGAGAAAGGTTAACCTTTAAAGTATTAATGTTTCAGAAAAACAGAAGAAACTCAGTTTTAGAAACTACCCTCTCAATTGAAGGAAACTTGGCTCTGGTCTAGGTGCCAGTTTTGGGGTTTTGGATTTTAAAATCTAGGGATAGCTGCAGGTGGGACTATTAATTGGCACTTTGCAAATCTATTTAAACAGATAAAATTATGACTTCCTTGGCATTGAACCTTAGTTTCTTCTTCTTCTTCTTCTTCTTCTTCTTCTTTTTCTTCTTCTTCTGATATATTTTATTTACATTTCAAATGTTATCCCTTTTCCCCCTCCATAAACCCCCTATCCTATCCACCCTCACCATGCTTCTATGAGGGTACCCCCTCCCACTTCCCTGCCCTGGCATTCCCCTACACTGGGGCATCAAGCCTTGGCAGAATCAAGGGCTTCTCTCACCATTGATGCCTAACAAGGCCATCCTCTGCTACATATGCAGCTGGAGCCATGGGTCTGTCCATTTGTACTTTTTGAATGGTGGTTTAGTCCCTGGGAGCTCTGGTTGGTGGGTATTGTTGTTCTTATGGGGTTGTAAACTCCTTCAGCTCCTTTACTACTTTCTCTAACTCCTCCATTGGGAACCTTGTTCTCAGTTCAGTGGTTGGCTGTGAGCATCCGCCTCTGGATTTGTCATGATCTGGCAGAGCCTCTCAGCAGACAGCTATATCAGGCTCCTGTCAGCATGTACTTCTTGGCATCAGCAATATTGTCTGGATTTGGTGGCTGTATATGGGCTGGGTCTACAGGTGGGACAGTCTCTGGACGGCCTTTGCTTCAGTCTCTGCTTCAAACATTATCTCCTTATTTCCTCCTGTGAATATTTTTGTTCCCCCTTCTAAGGACAGAAGCATCTACAGTTGGAATTTCCTTCTTCTTGAGCTTCATGTGGTCTGTGAATTTATCTTGGGTAATCCGAGCTTTTGGGCTAATAGCCACTTATCAGTGAGTGCATACTGAGTGTGTGTGTGTGTGTGTGTGTGTGTGTGTGTGTGTGTGTGTGTGTGTGTAGTTGGGTTGAACCTTAGTTTCTTAACTCCAATTGCTAAAGAACCTGTGGCTTGATGACATAGACAGATCCATCTGAAAAGGGCATTTTAGAATAACTCTTCATGCACTGGTCCTTCTCTAGCCGCTTTCCCTGTTTACCCTAGAAGTAGCCCACAGGGTGTGGTAGTTACCTCTTGTGTTATTGTATTACTTTGGAGTAGACAGGATGGATGTGATAAAGCCAGTAATTCAGGACTTAATTCCTCCTCTTGTTGATGTGGGTTTGTTGTTTTCTCATTGCACCAGAGTATGATGTAGCTTTCTGGAGCCCCAGCTATGAGCTGGGTGAGGTTCTGTGATTGTAATTCCTGCAGACAACACTAGGATGAAATTGGACTTCTGTTGTGTTCTCACTGCTGTTTATTTGTTTAGTACTTTAATGAGTATATTTTAGAGTTTCCATTTTGTATGGAATTATATTTTCTCTTTCAAATTCTGTAATTGACATCACTTAAAAGTTGAATAAAATATTGAAACTCAAAGTGAAACGTAGAGATCAATAGCAGGAAGAAACTTGAGGTTGCATCTGGTCTTTACACACATACATATGTGCATCGACACATACACACGGCCACACAAATTATTTCTATAATAAGTTCCCAAGTTAGTATATGAATAAGATTGGACAGAAAAAAATGTTCATTTGAAAAACTTAAACTTTTTAATTTATTTCCTCATCTGTACACTTTATTTAGTATGGTGAGGGCTCCAAGCCATGGTGGGTCAGTGGAAATCAGAGGACTGCTTGTGCAAATTTTTTCTCTTCTACCATGTGGTTCCTAGGGATAGTATCTAGGGCATCAGGTTTGGAGCAAGAGATTTGAACCATCTCACTGTCCTTCCCCCCAAAGTATTTTGAGTCTTTTTTACATATTGTTTAAACAAAAATTTTCCATATTCTATCTGAAAAAAAACAAAACAAGAATCAGGTAGGAAAAGCATTTAGCAAATGGGGATATTTGTGTGGATGTAATGTTTCTTTGGGGGGGTGATAAAATGTTTTTAAAATTAAGTTGGTGGTGTAGCTCAGTGAAAAAACTATCATTGGATCATATTTTTAAAGGATAAATATTAAAGTATGTGAGGTGTGTCTCAATAAAGCTAACTTTTCCAGTCATTTAATGAGAAATTAGGTAAGCAAACATACACAAGTCAACAGAGAGCTCCTAGATCTGGTTGAACTTTAGGGGATCTTAATGGCCTAAAAGTTGCTAAATGATATACATTAAGTTAATAACACTGAGAGATTGACTAAGTATTTTATTCTCATTTAAGATATATCACAAAGTTATTGTGAACTTAGCAGGTAAGGGGGAAAACACACAAAAGATTTGACTTTTGAGGAATTTTGTCTTTAACAGAGGGTTAGAGGATTTGTTTTTTGAGATAGGGTCTTACTATGGATTCCAGGCTGACCTCAGATTCATCACTGTCTGCCTTAGCCTCCTAGGTACCAAGATTTTAAGAGTGTAGTAATACCATACGTAGGTTTTTAAAACATACTTTGTAGACACAGCTGCCTATGTTTATCTACTCTGGATCTTGTTAAGCATGTCCTCTGTTTCTGGTACTTCAGAGTCATCCTACAGAAAATGTCTGCTATTTGAACTTAAAGGATAACCAGGGAAAGCCATGCAGTTTTTTTAACTTCATACAGTAGCTCAGTAGCTATGCATATAGATTATTAATAACATTCCCATTTGCTACCTTCTGAAGTTAGTGACCCATTCTGGCAGGTCCCCTGTATTCAGAAAGAAGTTCAATGTATCTGTTTTCTCCTAATACCTCCTTTCAAGTTATTTTCATACAAGTGTCATAAGCAAAAGCTTTTCACATAGATTTTTATACAACTTTGTCTTAATCTATTTCCTGAACAGCCCCCGTTACTGAGCCTTGCTCTAAGATTTCTGGCACAGATTTGATACTGATTAGTCCCTAAATGATGCTAGGGCAATAAAGAATAAGCAAAACTGGTTTTTACACAGTCCAGCTACACTTGTTGAAGCTATGTCACATGAAAGATCACATATTATTTACCAAGATGAGGTTAAATTAGCATAGCATGAGCAAGAGAAAAGAAAGAGGAAAGTGAGGAACAGATTGTCCTAGTCAATTATGATGCAGTAGAGTTATTAAATAATGTATCTGAATCTAATGGGATCAAAGGGTTGAGTGAATACTTTCCTCAGGTGATCTTATGTCTCTTTGTCCTGAAGGCATAACTAACAGTCACATGAAAGATGTTTGTTAATAATCTTAGTGAAAATAACATGCAGAGATGATAGTTTAGATATTCTTCTTGACCTGTTATGTTTTGAGTATGGCCTGACATAACACTGTAAGAGGGACATTTAATGAAAAGAACTCTGTCTTTGGGTTTCTGGAGACTTCAATCCACACTTGAAGACCTAGTGTAGAATCTCTTATATGTCGTATGGAAGCATTACCTGTTAATAAAAAAGACTGGTTAATAGCTGAAGTAGGATTAAAAGTTAGGACATCTGGTAGGGAGGGAGAGAGGAATTCTGGGAAAGAGTCGGGTGGGAGAGGTTCATCCTGGAACTCTTGAGACAGTCACATGAAACTGAAGGAGACTAATTATGTGAAGACACAGAATAGTTTAAATGGTTTATATAAATAATGGGCTAGTTGGGGAATAAGCTGAAACTTATTAATCAATGGCCACTTTACATTCCAATATCATTTCCCCTTCCCTCCTCCCTCCTCCCCTTCTCCTCTGAGAAGGGGGAGGCTCCCCTGGATATCACCCCACCCTAGCACATCAAGCCCCTGAAGGACTAGATACCTCCTCTCCCACGGAGGCAAGACAAGGCACCCCAGTTGGGGGAACAGGATCCAAAGGCAGATAACACAGTCAGGGACAGCCTCCACTCCAGTTGTTGGGGAACCCACATGAAGACCAAGCTGCATGTCTGCTACATATATCTGGTGGGGGAGGAGAACGATGTCTAGTCTATGCTCTCTCTTTGGCTGGTGGTTCAGTTTTGGGTGTACGCAGACTTCTAACTCCTACAATACAAGGTGGAGTTGAGGGATGGAAGCCCTATTTGAGTTTTCTTAGTTTTTGACTAGTGTTCTTTTTCTCTTAGAGGATCATTGTGTTATTTTGCATTTAGTTGTCACATCTTCTGAAGCTCTTCTTGGCTGTAACAGTTTCTCAGGCTTTGTTGTTTCTGGTTTCTTTGATAGTTTTGGTGAGTACTTACCAGGTATAAACTATTCCTCTTGAAATGTGACGTTTTACTCCTAAGACTAGATTTATGGAGTTGTATGTCCAGAGCATTATTTGATCTTATAAGGAAGTATCAAACTGTCTCTCACACTGGCAGTGACTGAGAGCTCTTGTCATTCTGGGAGCCACGCCCATTGCAGTAGGTAGTAGTACTCACAATACAACTTATACAGGTCATTTAGTTTTATCATCATGCTTTGTTATCTTTCTCTTGATATTTCTCTGAAACTACTCTTAAAATGTGTGTGCTTTTCTTCCATATAGATGATTGTTACAGATAACTAGTGTTTGTGTTAAAATACTCATGTTCTTTGCTTGTAAGCTACATATCACTGATGTTAAGCTATGTCCTTGACCTGAATGTCTCAAATTTAATTGCTTTTGTTTATTTTTTATTCTCATTTTCCATTCTTCATTATTATTTTTGTTTGTTTTTGCTTTGTTCATAAAGATTTTTGTTTCTATTACATTGTGTAGTTTTGTACCAATGGCTAGAAGCAGATCGTCATGGCAAGAGCCAAGATACTGCAAATACAACTTCAGGTAAAAATAGTTTAAAAATGATTTGGGGTATTAGAAACCATAATTTAAATTCACCCCACATCCCAATATGTTTCTTAAATTTGCTTAGATAAAATTATAGCTGATACTTGTATTTTGTTCTCTCATCTGCATCTTAATTTTCATAAAGACTTCATTTGCTTCAAGCCTCAAAAAATTGTATTTACCAGTCTAAGGTGTCTTGGCATGTATTTTATATTTTCTTGGAGGAGAATTTTGATTACAGCTTAAATTTAGTTTCAAACTATTTAGTTTCAAACTATTGTCTGAAATTAGGGCTGTATATAGTTATAGCAAAGATATTAACATTGTAACTATCTTTTGGCAGTGGTAAAAATTTAACATAGGGCCTTACAAGTATATAAATACTTGAAGAAACTTATAGTCCTTATTTGTTTCAGGACTATATTTAAAAAGTGAATTTTAAAATAAGGGTGTTTATATACAATTTCTATTTCGTATGAGTCCAAAATCTCAAACCTAGTCATTTTTCCTGCCTAGTGCTAGCAATAAATTCTAAGTTAATGACATATAAAAATATGCATTCAAAATGAAAAGAGTAGGTTGTTCACTTCTAGGTCCCTAAGGTAATTCTGGAACCTTTCTTCCCTCTCCCACGGATGTTAGTAAGAATAGAATAGCTACATTCACTCATTTCTAAATTCTTACCAGTGGTATCAGATTCTTCCCAAATTTATTTCGAAATAATATTTGCCAAGACATCTGCACATCCAGCAGTGATCTTTCTTGTTGCAGGGAACTGGTGATGGTTGCTAGAGGCTGAGTGGTGATAGGGTTAGAGTGGGGATGGTGCTAATGAGCTAGTGGTGGTAGAAGCATCAACAGTGACATAAGTAATAATGGTGGTGGTGGAGGTGGCGGTGGCGGCGGTGGTGGTGGTGGTGGTGGTGGAGGCAGTGGTGGTGATAGAGAATACATGTTGCTGTTTATATGTTTTGTGTTTTTGTGAAATTGTGTATGGAGGTAAATTGGTGGTACCTTGAGAAGGTTGGTGTTCCACAGGCAACAGAACAATTATATTAAAAATGGTATTGTAATGACTTTTCTGATTTATCTTCTATCCCATTTATAACTTGATATCTGAATGGAGATGTTGGTATTTTAACCATGCACAGGCAGGAATTCACTAAAAGGTAAGTATCACAAATAGCTTTATCCTGGGTTATACGATGTTTTTCTGTTCCTGTGGTTTTTTGCATTTTACTGATTAGAAATAAAAGTAGTCATTTCTGGGTCTCAGATTGTAGGCCTATGAGAGGGTTTCTTTGAGTTTTGCTATGACAATAGAATAGCTAAATCAGTAGCATAGGGCTTTTTGTTTGTTTTTTGAGACAAAGTTTCTCTATTTAGTCCTGAGTGTCCTGAAACTTACCATGTAGACCAGGCTGGCCTCAAATTCAGAGGTCCTCTTGCCTCTACTCACCAAGTGCTGGAATTAAAGGTGTGCGCTACCATGCCCAGCCTAGTAGCATAGTTTTTTTTTTTTTTTTTTTTTTAGAACCACAGGAACTTTTTTTGTGTATTTATTCATTTATTTATGGATATAAAGTAAAGTGAAGTCTAATCCCTTTTTAAAGCAAGAAATATAAATTATCTTAGTGTACACATGAACATCAAGTATCAGCTTCAGAGCATCGTTTATCCAGAAGTGAACAGTTTGAATCCTGAATCCTGGGACCCCCGTTGCACTGACTCGGGGACAGTGTAATATTTATCTACATGACTTCTGGTCTTTAGGTAATCTAGTAGCAAGGTATAAACATTGATAAATTTGTTACAGGAGAATTCGTTATCTGTTCATTTATTAAGAAAGGACTCAACTCTGTAGCCCAGGCTGGCCTGAGTGACCCCCATGTCTCTGCTTCTCAACTGCTTAGATAACAGACACGAGGGACCACACCTAGTTTTAGGATGTCTTTAACAGTTACTTTCCTGGAATTGAAAGCTCTCAACTCTTAGAATATGGAGCTACAGACTAGGAAGATACAGAGCTATGGTACTTGGCTAAGTAAATCAGGAGACTCCAAAGGAAAATGTTCATTTGTCAAGGACACCAATTAGAAGCCATAGTTTAGTTGCTTTCAGAAAATATATTTAAATTAAGTCCCTATATATCTAATATTGTAGCTTCCAACAAGATTTTAGTGTGTAACATTTCCCTTCTGTGATTTTTTTAAAAACCTTTTACACAACTCAAAGCTGTTAATATATGTCTTTTCACACTTTTACCCCAAGTGGAAATTGAGTCATGTCTAGTAAAATGGCAGTGTCACTTCTAGGTCTGATTGCTTTGTGATACTTTTAATTGTGCAAATACTGTTAAATTACATTGATATCTTTTATAACTTTTATAACCTTTTAGGTAGTTTGTACTTAAGTAGAACTTAAAAAGTGAGTTCCAGAACAGCCAGAGCTGTATAATAGTCTCAAAAAAGAAAAACAAAAAATGATGGAATTTCTTTGAGGTCTTCTAACCCCTTAATACCAACTTTTTAAATACTGGGTGCTTTAAAACAGATTCATCAGCATCAAGCTATTTTATAAAACTAAGGTATTTGGGAGTAACAAGTCTTATAAAAATTATTTTTTTCAAGGAAATGAAAAACAAATTTGACTACTCTCACAGAATTTTATTGCGGGTGGTGGTTTTGAGACAGGGTTTCTCTGTGTATCCCTGGCCTTCCTGGAACTTACTCTGTAGACCAGGCTGGCTTAGAAATCAGAGATTCACCAGGTACTGGGATTGAAGGTGTGTGATACCACCACCCAGCATGAATTTTACATATCCATAAATACAGGTATGTATGTATATACATATGTATGATATAGACTGTCTTTCTAGAGATTTGACAGGTGGTAACTTGGGCATAGAATTACTCATTTCTTTAAAAAGTAAATGTGTTCAGTGGATTTTACCATTAGACAGCCCAGCAATGATGTTTCTGATATTGCTGATTCAATCATTGAAAACTGTATATGGATGCCAGTTTTGTGGCAATGTTAACAAAATTTCCTCCTGAGCATTGGGTTGTGTGTAAAACTTCAATGTCATAACCTTTAGTTTTTAACTACTTCAGTGTAATGTTTTTATATAAATTTTTAATCATTATGTGTTGGTGTGGATGTGATAATTACATGACACCAATGATATAAGTGGGTTTTTTATTTTTAAAGTTTCTAAGTGCAGGTTTTTTCTTTGTCTTTTATTTTTTACTTTTTATTAAGTTTTTGTTTGTTTGGGTTTTTTTTTTTTTTTTTTTTTGAGACAAGGTCTTATTGAATAACCTTGACTAGATTGAGATGGGACTCACTTTACAGAATTGGCAGAGATCTGCCTGTCTGCCTCCTGTGTACAGAGTTTTATTGATAGTTCTCCGTTGACAAATATTTTTCAACTAAGGTTATTAGATATAATCAGTAAACATATATATATATATATATATATATATGCTAGGCATGATAGTACATACCTTTAATCCCAGCACTCAAGAGTCAGAGGCAGATGGACTTCTGAGTTTTAGGCCAGCTTAGTTTATACAAGTTCCAGAATAGCCAGGTCTACACAGAGAAACCCTGTCTTTAATGATGATGATGATAATTTTCAAATTATGTCATTTTTAGTTATTAATTGAATATTATTTGTTGTAGGTGAAAATTTTGACCAGAGTCCTTTGAGAAGAACATTCAAATCCAAAGTTCTAGCCCACTATCCTCAGAACATAGAGTGGAACCCTTTTGATCAAGATGCAGTGAACATGGTATATATTTTTCTTTTTCTATTTTTTAGCATTGTTTTTAGTTTATTATAATATAAATAATAAAAGTGTATTATCTAATTCAATTAATTCTTTAAGTTATATGAGAAAGTATTTTTAAGAATTTTTGTTTTAGTGTATGAACGTGTATCTGTTTTTTTTGTATGCTATGTATGTATAAATGCCCACAGAGACCAGAAGAGGGTATCAGATCCCCTGGAGCTGGAGCTAGAGGGGCTGGAGAGCCACTTAATATGGGTGTTGGGAACAAAATTCAGGTCCCTTGGAAGAACATCAAGTGCTCTTAAACACAAAGCCATCTCTCCACTGAATCCTAGAAATATAATATTGTTTCTCTTAAAGATGGGACAGTTCAGTTGCTGAGAAGACACTCAGATTTCCCATAGCTTTTATCACGGTATCTTACTTGTTAGTAATATACAACAGAACCCCAAGTCCATTTTATTTCCTACTATTGATCTGTGTTTGGGTTTGATGCTTTAAATGATGATGATATGATAGCCACTTAGACTGAAGGAAGAACAATAGTTTCTGTATATCAAGGAATAACATATACTGGGTTTATGTTTTATCGTTTTCACAGATAACATGAAGATGGAAAGGAACTTTAAGTTTGTTTGTTAGTTTGTTTATATGTATCTGGACTCAGTTATGTAGAGATTCTAAGAGTTGATTTTTTTTCTACCATGTAGCAGAAGATGAAACTCAGTCTCTCAGGGATTATGATCACCATACCTGGGGTGGGAAGGAGAGGGGCCTAATTGCATCATATAAATATTGCTAGAAATTTTTTTATTAAAGCATTTGAATCATTGTATATGTTACCTAGTAGTGATTAAAATTTCTCTGGACAGCAAGCAGGTAGGTAACTGCTGGCCTGAGTTTGATTCCCAAATCCAACTGAAGAAGAAAACCAATTCCTGAAAGTTGTCCTCTGACTTCAAAACACATAACATCTACTTAACCAATACTCTATACACCATATGTGTATGCACACAAACAGTAACAATAAATATAATGCTTAAATAAATGTCTCCTTTGAGATTTATGGGAAGAAGGCAAGTAATAGTTTTGTTTGGTTTGTTGGTTGGTTAGTTGGTTTGATTTTTTTTTTCAGTGTTCTATGAAATAAGTATTCTGCTTGGTAGTATTTTAGACCTTCATCACCTCTATAACAAACATAACCTAAGAAACCCAACATGAGCAAGTAAGAGATTAGACAAGATGAACACAGAAACTACAAATGGCAGGTTGAGATCTGTTATAGATGTAGTTCTTGAGAATTTCAAAGACAGAACCAAAAAAAAAAAAAAAAACATAAAAGATTCCATTATGGCCTAATTGTAAGGAAAGGAAGTTGTTTGGTAGATGCCTGCTAGATACTTCAGGTATGTTGTTTTCAGGTATGCAGTCTTAGGCTGTTCCTGCTGTGAAGAGATACCAGGACCATGGCAACTCTTAGGAAGGAAAACATTTAATTGGAGCTGGCTTACATTTCAGAGGTTCAGTACATTATTGTCATGGTGTGAAGCATGGCAGTATCCAGGCCAGCATGGTGCTGGAGATGTAGCTGAGAGTTCTACATCTTGATTCTCAGGCAGCAAGAAGAGACGGTGTTCTACACTGGGTGTAGCTTGAGTATAGCCTCAAAGCTTGCTCCTACAGTGACACACTTCCTCCAACAAGGCCACATCTCCTAATAGTGCCACTTCCTATGGTTTAAACATTCAAACACATGAGTGTTTGCACGTAATGCATTTGACTCTCTTTCCTATAGTATATTATTATTATTATTATTACTTACAAAAGATTTATTATATGTCCAGTGAGATAACTCAGCAGATGAAAGCACTTGCCACCAAACAATTCATACCAAACTGTCCCTGGAACTTGAATTATAGAAGGATAGAATCAGTTCTCCAAAATTATCCTCTGACCTATGCACATACAGTGGTGTGTGTACCCCTACATACATACATGTACATACACACATGTTTTAAAAGTATTTATTGTGTGTATCTGTGTGGGTATGTGGGCCAGTGCCTGTGGCATCCAGAGAAGTAGGATCCCCTGGTTACAAGCAGTTGTGAGCTTCTTGACATGGGTACTGGGAACCAAACTCTGATCCTCTGCAAGGACACTATTAATGACTTAATGACTAAGCCATTTCTCCAGCAGAGGGTTTGAGTTCAATTTCCAGCACCCACATGGCAACAGCTTACATCTGTCTGTAAGTCTACTTCTCGAAGACATGACAAAACATCAATGCACATAAAATAAAAATAAATTAAGATAATATATAATTAAAAAATAAATTATTCTTATTGATTCTTAAGATTTCATTTTAAGTTGGATGTCCTTGGAGGTGTCCCTTTAAACCACATTCTTAACAGGTTTCTTTCTGTGCTATGCCTTTTTAATAATACCTGTTTCAGTTGCAGTTAAATGATTACATAGTTAGGATTTAAATCTGTATCTCTTGTTATAATGTAGACATCACAAGGGACAAAAATAGTTTCTCTTAGAGGCCTACCCACCACCACATGGCACAACCCCCAATCCCACCATAATGAGCAAGTATGTGGGAGAGAAATGGGAGAGGAAGAAAAGTGGAACAGCTTGTGCTCTGTGAAGAGAGTCAGAACTGGAAAAGTGAGAGTGGTGAGGACCAGCCTGATAGGTGTGATGTCCCTGCCTATGCTGCCTCCAAGGGTCATGTCTGGGTCTATGGCCCTGCAGCAGCAAGAGCTGCTCTGGCCATGGGGAAATCCCTGGTCTGGGCTGCAGCCTGGGGCCAAGTTGATGTCTAAATTCTGCAGAGCTGGCCTCTTCCCTCTCTGGCTGCAGCATTCCAGTGAACTGGCCCCACCCCTCACTGGGATCTTGCTGGAGAGCTGGCTCTGGTGGCAAGCCGACCAGCTCAGATACTAGCCAGGCCCAGATCCAGGGCTTTGAGTTGGCCCACCACAATATCTACCTCATCCACCAACGTCTGGGGTATGTGAAAAGGCTGATCCTACAGAACCAAAGCTGCAGGATTTCCATGACACAGGGCAACAACAGGATATCCAAGAGGAGTCCCAGTGAGAATCCAGTATTAATTCAGAGGCCTGGAACCAGACCAATGATTGATTGCAACAAACATTTGCAAATAAAGTTGTTTGAGCAAAAGGATGTACTCTGTGACACACCACAGCTTCCACAGCAAGTTTTTTTTCTTTTAATTATTGATTTTACTTTATTTTTTGTCTTCTTTTGTGAGGGAGATTATAAGGGCAGAGGATAGATATGGAGAGACAAAGAGATGAGTGGGATTCAGGTGCATGATGTAAATTCACAAAGAATCAATAAAATTTTTTTAAAGTGTCTTATTCCTCACTAGAAACCTAGCTTAACACACGGTAGTAGATACTCAAACACTGACTGAGTGAGGTGATCCTGTTTGCTCATAATGCTTCTCTTCTGTCATTGTCTTTAGGTGCTACCTAGTACAAGACCATATCTAAAGCTCCGTAGTTGAATGATACCCCTTAGCAGCTTCACAGCTATCTTTCCTACTAGAGTATGAAGTCTCTTAAGCAAAGAATTAATCTCATATTTCTCTTCTAAGTCTAATGCAATTCACAGAATAAAATAATAGTCTACTAAAGAAAGGAAGGAGGGAAGAAGGTAGAAGAGCAGAGTGAGCTATCCCATTGGGTTTTCTGAATAATTTTCCTCTCACTGGCTAATGAGAAAAAGGATATGGAATATTAGAATTAAAGAGTATGAAAAAGGGACTTGCTAAAACTCAGCCAAAATAATAATCCCAATACTTGAGAAATGCAGGCAGTAGGGTTCGTTACGATCCTCGTCAACTGGCCCGGACTACATGAAACTCTCAAGAAACTAGCCAAATAAGTAAATAAGTAAATTTGATAAAATTGTAGCCAAAGTGTCTGGAAGGGGAGATAATTAAGGGCACTTGGTTATTAGTAACAATATTGTGGCTTAACAAGAGACTTGAGCCATGGTAAGCAAATTACCATTTATGTCTCAGGTTTCCTGGTAATTTATATAATTCTGACTTTGAAAAAGTCTCATCTTATTTTCTCATTCTCAATTCCCAGAGTATAAATACACATCTTGTCCTTGTAATTTATAGAAATGCATGTAAGAAAAATTCTTACATCTGATATCTGTGGCATAGGAAGTTTTTCTTCACTTAAATATAACTTCTGGCAAGATTTTCCTGTAAATGTTTGAATGTATTCTCAAGAAAGCTACAAACCCTTAAGTGAATATTTGGCCACTTTTCAGAAACAGTGAGCTTTGATTTTCTGGGTTAGATATTAGGAAAGCATGTCAATAAAATTAAGTCTTCAGCCTACAAGGTGACATAATCTTAGCACTTGGAACAGAGGCAGGAGGATCAGGAGTTCAGGTTCATCCTTGCCTGGCTATGCAGAGTTTATAGCCAGACAGGAATACATGAGAGCCTATCAACAAAACCAAAACCTATTAACAACAACAGAAACCATGAAAATAAAAAGTTAATTTAAGTAACACTTAACTTTTTAACAATAATGCCTTTGTATGTTACTCCATTCCCATATTGCCTACTTGATATAAAAAAGAGATGATTTGGGGAGCTGAAGAGATGTTTCAGCAGTTAAGAGCACTTATTGTTCTCATAAAAGATCCAAGCTCAGTTCCCAGCGCTCACATGGTAGCTGGCAACTGTAACCCCTGTTTTAGGATTACGGCCCTCTAGACTCTCTTGGGCACCAGGCAGGTACATGGTATACATACATACATACATACATACATACATACATACATACATACATACATACATACATACATATACACACATACATACATGCATACATACATACATATACACACATACATACATGCATACATACATACATACAAACAGGCAAACATTCATGCACATCAAATAAAATAAATTCTTGTATTTAAAAAAAAGCCAGGCATAGTAGCTTAATTCCAGCACTTGGGGAGGCATAAACAGGAAGATTAGTAAATTAAGACCATCTTTGGACACATACAAGCCTGGCTACATATGACTATGTTTTAAAAATAGTAAGCAAGCGAGACAAGTTAGCATGAGAATCTGTGATTTGGGCAGGTCTGGCATGTTCTACTCTATGAGCATTAGAGTGGTTCACAGACTGGTGCTCACAAGTCTGTCTCCTAGGCGAGGTGTATGGCTAGGACTGCTAACACTGCTGTCTCTTCTCTCTGGTCTTCCATGACAGCTTCAAGTCAGCTAGGTTTTTTTTTTTTTTTTATCTATGAAAAACATTTATTCAATTTCAGATTAAAATTATAAAGACCTATCCATTTGGCGTATTGTTTTAGAAAATGGAAGACATATGCCTACGTTTTCTAAAGGAATCAAATATTTTCCCTCATGCTTGCTTCAGCAGCACATATACTAAAATTGGAACGGTACAGAGAAGATTAGCATGGCCCCTGCACAAGGATGATATGCAGATTCATGAAGCATTCCATATTTTTTTAATCCAGCTGCATTTTTCAGCTCTTCTTTTTGATTGCTACATGCCTAATAAACTTACTCATTCCAAGGCAAAATAAAAAGAAAATTTTTCCTTTCAAATATTTACAGAAATACTTACAATCTTCTCAGTTTTTAACCCAGGTTTCAAGAACATTTACAAACAACTGTTTTGGTGATACCATCTCAACAAAAAGCCTCTCCATTTATAGTGTCAATCAACTTTTGCAAAAAGTTATATACACTGTATTTTTATTAGTGAGCAGACTGCTAACATATCTTGGGAGGGATCAAATGGTGCTGGGGATGGGGAAAAGGAGTTTGCTTTCCATTCATTCCTGTGTGCATACAGCAAACAGTAAAACATGTTACCCCTGCTTGTAGTCAGCTGTGCTTTTGGCCAGCAGAAGATCTGTTTAATGGATTTTGAAGCTTTGATGAGCATTTGAGCTTAGTGAAGGATTTGAGTTTCTCAAATGAGAACTCCCATTTGTTGGGCTCCTGTCACCTTCCAGAATACCAGTACACTTCTAATCAGCCATGTAATTAGCTTTCCACAACCTTACACAGCTGTCATCTCCTGAAGATGCTAGCATTGTTTCTGTTAAGTTCCAACTCACCTGTCAGACCCAATAACTGTGATTATCAAATTGAGCCACAATATGAATTTCAAATTTTGTTGGACCTCTAGAAAAAGCAAGTCCTTTCCTTACAATTTTAATCTGAAATTTTTTACATGTTTGGTTGCTGTTGCCAGATTTGGAACAAGTGTACTATCATGAACACGATCAAAACCTGCCGTAAGAGTTTCAGCTTCGTACATTTCATGGTGCTTTTATTATCACAAAGACTCTGAACCTTGGCTGTTAGATTTGGACTACTGATATCAATTCCCATAGCTATCATGGAATTGGAAATGTTCCAAGAAATACAGCTACAGCTCAACTTACAGATCTCATTCTACAGAGACCACTGGCTGAGATTCATGGCATCTGGTGCCTCACATTTTCTTACTTTATATACCATCTGCTGAACAGATGCTTGGGAGCAAATGCCATGATAGCAATGCATGTCCTGATGTTTCCTAGAGTTGTCCTCTTCACCCAATGATTCTGTCCTCCTAATTTATCATCTGATTCTCCTGCTGTTTCTTTTCATGTAGCAGCCAAAACAACAGGAAGCCTAAACCTGTCCAAATTCAGAATGAGCCCATGTCAGACACTATACAGATCGTGTGTTTTCCAACTAGGAGTACAGTGCCAGTCAGACCTTCCCGAGGCAGAGGGGAACCACCTCCCTGAGGGTACTGGGCATTTGTTAAGCATTGTTAAACCTTGATATCCTGGTTGGTTGCTAGAGCAGGTGGCCATGTGGCCCCTGTGGGAATTAGAAGACCTATGATAAATGATGTCGTTATTGTCCACTGTGATGCTGTGTGCACTACCAGTTTTTTTATTTGTTGCTTCAAGACTTCAGGATGTGTGACCAGTGAGAGAGATGGAGCTGCCTTTTTTAGCCTCATCAGCTCTGTCATTTGTCACTGCTGTTGAATTTTATTACAGGGATGATCAAATATTGTCTCCTCCACAAATGAATATAGCTCTTTATTCTTAGGCTTATCTGTGTTTCACACTGTGTGGTGGAGTTGAGTCAGTGGGACATACTTGGTGACACAGAGATTCAAATAGTTATCTGACTCTAGGAGGTTTGCTACACTATAAATATGCATTCTCAGCAGCCAGTCTGGATTCAAGGAGAGGGATAGACTTAATCTCTTATTGTGGGAGCATGACAAGATTCTTAGAGTATATGTAACGAGAAGTATTATTGGATCCATTATAAAAATATAATCTGCCATAAAGTGAACCTTATTTTAAAAGACCTATGGCATAATTTAAAATACCTTGTTCTAAACTTCTATTTTAGTAAATAAAAAGGTTCTCATTTTCAAAGTTTATTTTTCTAGGATAAAGCAGAATATTTGTTAAAAATGGCAGTAATGATGTCAGCATCTGCAGGACGTATCAAACCAAAGTACAACTTTTTTAAAAATTGGATATAATTTATTTACAGTTTAGGTGTTATCCCGAAGTACAACTTTTAATAAGAGATTTTACCTTATCATTGAATCATTGACTTTGTCCTTAAAAAAGAGTTTTATGATTGGCTTGTATGAAGTTGGAACATACTAAGAAAAATTTAACATAGAAATGCTTTCAGGGAAAGAGTAAAATAAACCCAAGTATATCCATGGACTTTTCAGGGGAGAATTATACTAAGTATCTTTTAAATAGATACACTTTTCTGGGTGTGGTGGTGCACACCTTTAATTCAAGCACTCAGAAGCAGAGCCAGGCAGATCTCTGAGTTTAAGGCTAGTGTGGTCTACATAGCAAGTTCTAGGACAATCAGAGCTACATGTATCTGTGCACCACATTCATGCCTGGTACTAGTGGATCACCTGGAACCAGTGATGGTTGTGAGCTACCATGTGGGTAATGGAAATCTAACCTGGTACTCTAGAAGAGCAACCCATTGCTTCTAAATGCTGAGCCATCTCTCCAGCCCCATATGCTAGAATTCTTGATTTTCACAGGTCAGAGACTCCAACCAGACTCAGGAGTGTGAGACCTTTTTTCTCTTCTTATTTCTTCTTAATGCTCTGCCTTTCTGGCCCGTATAGGATAACTGTTGTTTTTATTTCCGTTAACTTCGTTTTTACTGATCAAAAGAACCCTCACCTGTTTTTCCTGAAAAACTATCATAGTTACTATAAAAATAGTACTTACGGTTGGTGTGGTGGCACACACTTTTTAAATCTTTTTATTAATTCTTTGTGAGTTTCACATTATGCACCCCAGTTTGAATCATCTCCCTCATATCTATCTTTCACTTTTGCAGGCTCCCTCTCCCCCAAATAACACAAACACACACACACACAAAGCCTAGAAAACACCTCACTGTGGAAGCTGTAGTATGTCGCAGTGTGGCCCACATGTATCCCTCTGTCCACACACACTTGCAAATATTCGTTGCAATGAGTCATTGGCCTAATTTAAAGTCTGACTTCTGGATTAATGGAATCCACCATTAATTTTTTAAAAAAGATTTGTTTATTGTATTTATATGAGTACACTATAGCTGTCTTCAGACACACCAGAAGAGGGAGGGCACTGGATCCCAATATATCTGTGGTTGCCAGGAATTGAACTCAGAATCCCAAGCCATCATGTGGTTGCTGGGAATTGAACTCAGAATCTCTGGAAGAGCAGTCAGTGCTTTGAACCACTGAACCATCTCCCCAGCCCAGAATCCACCATTAATACTGGATTCTCCCTGGAACTCCTCCCGAGATCCTGCAACTTTGGGTCAGCAGGCCTGGCCCTTCATGCATCCTGACCTGTTCACAGATTATATAGATTTTAGGGTGGGCCTGGATGGTGGCTGAGATAGCCAGCGTGCCAGCTCTCCCTTATCTGAACCACCAGGATAGCCCTCCAGCACTGCTCTGCTAGGCCTGCAGCTGCGAGGGACAGGGTCACCTCTCCCAACTGCTGCAGGTGGTGAAGGGAGGGCATTGCCTCCATACCCACACCATCTCAAGGCAGAAGACATGTGGTGAGGCCACCTCTCCTGAACTCTTTCCTCAGGCTGGTTTACCTACATCCACCCCCCAGGGACAGTTCTGCTGGTGGCACACATCATTAATCCCAGTACTCCAGAGGCAAAGGTAGGTGGAACTCTATGAGTTCCAGTCACGCCTGTTCTACATAGGGAGTTAACACCAGCCAGGGATTTATAGACTCTGTTTCAAATATTTGTAAAGTGTCTCAGCATATTCTGTCTTTATGCATTTTTAAGGTCAGAGCTTTTTTTATAGAGTTACTTACCGTACTGGCTGGTTTTGTGTCAACTTGACACAAGCTGGAGTTATCACAGAGAAAGGAGCCTCAGTTGAGAAAATGCCTCCATGAATGAAATCCAGCTGTAAGGCATTTTCTCAACTAGTGATCAAGGAGGGGATGGCCCAGCCCATTGTGGGTGGTGCCATCCTTGGGCTGGCAGACCTGGGTTCTATAAGAAAGCAGGCTGAGCAAGCCAGGGAAGCAAGCCAGTAAGCAACATCCCTCCATGGCCTCTGCATCAGCTTCTGCTTCCTGACCTGCTTGAGTTCCAGTCCTGACTTCCTTTGGTGATGAACAGCAATGTGGAAGTGTAAGCTGAATAAACCCTTTCCTCCCCAACTTGTTTCTTGGTCATGATGTTTTGTGCGGGAATAGAAACCCTGGCTAAGACAGTTACTAAGTCCAAATCAATGATCTCATTCTTTGGGCTGAAGAGATGGCTCAGTGGTTAAGAGTTCAAATCCCAGCAACTACATGGTGGCTCACAACCATCTGTAATGAGATCTGATGCTCTCTTCTGGTGTGTCTGAAGATCTCATTCTTTTAAAAAATACTTCACGTGTATTCAGTGTGGAGTTTTGAGAGTGTGTGTCTGTCAGTCGTGTGCATCTCACTGTGTGTGGAAGTCAGAAAATAACCTGCAGTAGTTTCCTCTCTACACCATGTGGAATCTGTTGATAGAACTCGGGTTTGACAGCAACTGAGTTTACCTGATGAGCTATCTCTCTGGCTCTTTGTCTTCTGTATATAACCCTCTGTATAATACCCATGAAGTGAGTATTTTTCCATTTATGTGTATACATCTAGTTTTAAATTTTTATTATATTTATTGTTTGTGTATGTGCATGGGTGTGGAAGTAAGAGCCTCTTCTTACTATGTGAGTCCAAGAATTTGAACAAAGGTTGTGAGGCTTACAGTTGGAGGCAAGCACCTCAACCTGCTGAGCCAAATTGGCCCACATCTATTTGTTTTGAGAACATTTCATCTGCATGTAAGTGAAGAGCTTATTTTCTAATTTAAGGATATTGCTAAAGTTAAATCTGAATAAAATTTGTATTTGTCCTTTGAATCCTCTTAAAATCGTTCTTTCCTCACCCCTCCTTTTCTTTCTTTCTTTCTTTCTTTTTTTTTTTTTTTTTTTTTTTTTTTTTTTGTGGTTTGAAGTTTTGTGTGTTCTGCATTCTGATGCTTTCCCCGTTTCTCCACAGCTGTGCATGCCCAAAGGGCTGTCTTTCAGGACACAAGCTGACAATAAAGAGCCTCAGTTCCACTCCTTCATAATTACCCGGGAAGATGGTTCTCGAACCTATGGTTTTGTGCTCACCTTTTACGAAGAAGTGACAAGTAAGCAGATCTGCACAGCCATGCAGACACTGTACCAGATGCACAACGCTGAGCAGTACAGCAGCGTGTATGCCTCCTCCTCGTGTAGTATGGACTCCCTGGCAAGCAGCATCGATGAGGGAGACGCAACCTCTCTTTTGAAACTCCAGCGATACAACTCTTATGACATCAACAGAGACACCTTGTATGTTTCAAAAAGTATATGCTTGATCACACCTCTGCCTTTCATGCAAGCCTGCAAGAAATTCCTCCTCCAACTTCACAAGGCTGTCACCTCACAGCAGCCACCACCCTTGCCCCTAGAGAGCTACATCCATAATATTCTCTACGAGGTACCCCTTCCACCTCCTGGGAGGTCACTGAAATTTTATGGTGTTTATGAACCTGTCATCTGCCAGAGGCCTGGGCCCAATGAACTCCCTCTTTCTGACTACCCTCTTCGAGAGGCCTGTGAGCTCCTGGGATTAGAGAACCTAGTGCAAGTGTTTACCTGTGTTCTTTTGGAGATGCAGATCCTTCTCTACTCACAAGGTAGGTATCCTTTGCACTTCCTTTTGTGAAGACAAGTACTTTTGCCCGGAGCTACTTTGTTTCCTTATAGAATCAAATAATGATATGCAGTTTCTTCTGTTTTGCATAAAGAGCAGGCTTGAATGAGAAGTGAAGTTGTAGTTTGTTTTTCTGGCTGCAGAGATAAACAGAAAAGGATCAAAAGTGTTATGTTGACCAGTCTGGGCATATTTATTTTTTAGTGAAAACAACCCTTTTCTGTTACATATAATCATCAGATACTTTGAGACTTGTTACTGTAAATGACTAATAAACTTTCTGTTCTTTACAAGTTGATAAAGTGTCACATGAAAATTCAAGTGGCATTTGAAAGGAATAAATTAAATGTTTACTCTGGAAAGGCAGACAACTTTGGACCTCTGCTCGTGAGGAGATTTCGTGGGTAGAAAGAGGAGACACACAGGTAGAGAACAGATAGGACTGCCCCAGACCTAGAAGCAGACCTGCTAATATTGTGGGGAGTTGTGTTTCTAACCTCCAGTCACAGAAGGTGCTATCTTTATAATTTATTCCCAATGCTGATTTATTTAAGATACTAACAAGTTAAATTTTGCTTCAGTAATGTGTCTTTGATATTGAGCCTGTTTCCATCTGCAGATGAGCTTATGTAAGAAATAGAGATGCCATGTCATAACAGGTACTGAATTGTAGGCCATGCTCGTTGTTGAAGCTTTGGAAAATGCTATGGCATCTGGATTAGCGTTTGCTAGCTTGTATTTATTTAGACTGGCAGCCTCTACTGCTGCTGTCAGCTTTTTTTTTTTTCTCACTTTTCTTTTTATTTTTCTATTTTAAATTATAAGTGAAACTGAGCCAAGCAGGCTTTATTTATGGTTCCCCATCTTGTGTGTGTGTTGACAGCCCTTTGTGAGGTTTCTCAGTTTATCCTACATAATGGTTTTTGATACTGTGTTCCAATGTTGTTTTTTTATATGGGGGAGTTCTCTAATGGCTTACCTAAGTTCTTTATTTTGCTTTTGCTTTCATTTTCACCTGCATATTGCCTGCTTGTAGCTGAACAACTTAGTAATCCTGTCCTGCTTTTTTATTCTTTTCCCTCCAGAAGTGGTGGTACTGGAGAAGTGTATGATGTCAGTTCTCAGTGTCAGATTTTAGGATTATAAATGTTTAAACTGGATGGAGAAATGTATCCATGGTTAAGAGCACTTGTTCTTCCTCTTCTTGAAGAGGACCTGGGTCTGGTTGTCAGCACACATATTGAAGGGCATGACTGCCCATAACTCTAGTTCTAGGAGACATGGGACCCTCTTTTGATCTCCAAGATCACCTGGCACACACATGGAGCACAGATGTACATGCAATCAAAACCTCATACACATAAAAGGAAATAAATTCTCTTTTTTCCCAATTAGCCCCAAGAAAGGGGAATGGAGGGATGAGGTGGGGGTGGGTGGGTGGGTGGGAGAGGCAGGAGTTGGGGAGAAGCACCCTCAGAGTCAAAGGGGAGGAGGGTTAAGAACTTTTGGATGGTGGACTGGGAAGAGGGCAACATTTGGAATGTAAATAAATAAAATAATTAAAATAAATATTTTAAAAGAAAATAATCTTTTAAAAATGTTTAACCAATATTGATTTTCGAAGTCATAAAAGCCTTAGTTTCAAATTTTTCCTCTGTCCCTTTTTAACTATAACTGCTGTAGGTGAGAGACTTAATTTTCAGGAGTGCTACCCCTCGTCTCTCTAGGGATGTCTTTGCCACCCACTGTTGCGGTAAATAAAAAAATGTGCCAAACTTTTATCCCAAGCTAGTACCAGCATGGATGAGCCATGTGGCACTTCGGGGTGTTATCTCAGTGGTTCCACGCTGCCCCCAATGTGGACTCGCAGATCCCAACTTCCTCTGACCCAGGCAGTCTGCTCTACCTACCCTGGCTGCTTCTGACCCGGGTGGTTCTGTCTATTCCAGCGTGCTGTTTGCACTCACTTTCCCTTGGGGAGTTGTTACCTCACGTGGCACACATATACCAATTCCACAGTGGGTTCTATGCATCCCACCACTACACTTTCTTTTCATCCAATTAAGTTGTCACATTAAAGAACACACCAGAATACTACTAACAACCTGTATTTATGTTCATCCGCCACCATATTGGCTTCCAGCTCCTTCCCCTTCTACCTCTTCCTCCGGCTCTCCTGATTCTCCTCCTGCCTCCTTCCCAGACTTTTCCCTGCCTACCTCTGTTTGTGATGAAAGTGTTCATTAATCTGACTTGTAATTCTTGTCCACAATTTATTTAGGCGGATTCAGTCTATTATCTAGAGAATGATTACATCACAGTCTTCAGTGGTAATGAGCTATAAATTTTTAAGTAGAGAATGCATCAAGGAAGTCAAGACTCTTCCTAGTACCTTAAGTCAAAAGAAGGATGTTCAAATGCTGCATGAAGCCAGACAGTGTAAGCTGGAAGTATGGTCCTCTTTTCAAAATAGTGGAAATATAAAAGATCAGGAATGTAAACACCACTGTCTAACTTTGGTTCCAATATTTAAGGCTTCCAGAACTCTTTGGGGCCTTGCTTGCTTACCTCCTTTGGCTCTTTCCATAGGAGGGAAGCAGTTACCGCCACCTATGTCAGCTCGTGTTCCTGCTCTATGTGCTGCTGCAGGGTTCCTCTGCCAGGCCTTCCGCACTCTTCTTTACCAGCTGTTTGAATGCAAACACTACTTGGAGTCTTCTTGAAAATATTGGAACACTTATGATTACATATTGCTAGCCATAATGAAAGTAGATACAGTCTGTTGGTCATAGTTTGTTAATCACAAAAACGAACCTAATACTTTGATAATAACAACTATACTCTCATGACCTTGATGTCCAAAAAGCAGTAGAATTTAACCAGTATTGACTATTGTTTTACTATTAGATTTTGGCAGGGGTTGGAGGTTGCCTTGAAGATGCTAGGCAAGTGTTCTACCAGTAAGTACATCTACTATTAGACTTATTTTATGATAAACATAACATATTGTTAAATTTTTTCTTTTTTTTTGAGATAGGGTCTCATGTAGTCCTGGCTGGCCTTGAGTTCACTATGTATCTGAGGAGAATCTTGAACTCCTTTTATTCTTTTTTTTTTTTTTTTGTCTTCAAAACAAGATTTATTTTTTTTTAACATGAAAATACATGGAAAATACATTGGTCTCTTATCTGTTACAAATAAGACTCAAATTATTAATCATAACAAGAAGTGTTTCTTGAGATATTTCCATCTACACAAAAGACTAACAGCTTATTATTTTTTTTAAAGATTTTAAACATTTTTTGCTTAAAATTATACATTTTTGTCAGTACTGTTTTTTCAGACATTAAAATAAATTTTACATAAAACCATGTGAATATGTTTTTTAGTCAGTACTTGATTTTTTTCAAGGGCTTGACAGTATGCATTGAAAACCTACTAGTTGCAATAAGCATAAAGTACATGCAAAACAAAACGCAACATGTTGTTTCTCTATTTCCCAAGGGATATAGAAACTGGGATTGCATATGTTAACCCCATCTACCTCGATTTTTAGTATTTTTTTAATTCAGTAAAGCAGACTTTTATGTGAGCCAATTGTGATAGTTTATATGGGACTCGCCTATGCAAGCATGCCTTTATTAGTCTAATTTTATACTGCCCAATCTATCTGACCATATGACCAAGTCATGAGTTAGTTGAGATTCAGATGTAAGAATGTTTACCATTGTGTCTGCTCTTTTATCACTACTAGAGAAACACCATGTGATTTTGGTCAGGCAGCTGAGCTGGTTTGTTTTTAGCTTCCTCTGTTGTCATAGTGACCTTCTAACCAGGATATGTTCATTTGCTTTGAAGCTGCTATCCATAGATGAAGCAATCCTTTTTTGGCCCATTGAGAGGTATCATGTTCAAGTAATAATAGAAGCTGACAGATTCACACACAGTTTTAGCCAGTTTTAAAGAAAAAAAATGCTCTGCAGTATATGAACTTCTTTGCATTCCAGCACTGATGAGATCCAGTATAAACGATTTCCATTTCATTGTGCAACTTTTCTTTCAGAGGCGTTCTTACAAGATACCTGAGTATTTCAGGTTTCAAGTTGATTTGATGTACTTTAACCATGGTAACTGTTATGGTAACTGGCTTAATATCCAATTACAAGCGCATAGTTGTTCCTCAAAGGAAATTCTGTAGTTCAGTGGCCCTGTAGTAGTTACCAGAAGGTACAGATATTTAACATAGTCTTCAAAGCTGTTGCACAGAGAATTTGTCTCTATTAGCACACCAGCTTCTGGGTCATGTTGTTTGATTATGAAGTCTGATTCATTCATTCCCATCTAGCCTGTCTAATTAGTATGGCTTGAAAAGTGAATTTACATAACTTCTGTCCTGTAATAATACATACTACATAGAGAAACTATTCCCATAAAACATACATGTAAACCCTGCTTAAATATTCTGATTCACTTTAGACTTTACTGTAATTCCTTCAACCCTAAGTTTGTTTTTCAAGACAGGGTTTCTCTGTGTAGCCCTGGCTGTCCTGGAACTAGCTGTGAGGTCAGGCTGGCCTTGAACTCAAAGATTCACCTGCCTCTGTCTCTAGATTAAAGACATGTATCATCACTATCCGGTGTAACTCTAACATTTAAGTATCCTGTCATTCTAAGCATAGCCTTTGTTAACCGATTTTGGTATTTTAGTATAAAAGACAGCTCTGTAAAGTTCTAAAAACCTCCTTCTCTACCTGGACCCTGCTGCATGCACCTTTGAATTAGGAGTTAGACCTCTTCTAAGGGGTGGTGCTGAGTAACACTAGTCCATTGTCTATCCATAATCTTGATTATGGCTGAAGCAGGGTGTAGTTTGTTTTTTATTTAATTTTTATTTTTTTATTTTATGTGTATGTTTTATTCTGCATGTATATATGTGGACATGTGTGCAGTACTCACAGAAGCCGGAATAGGGTGTCAGATCCTTTGGAACTGGAGTTATATGTAAGCTGCCTTGTGGGTGCTGTAGAGCAGCCAGTGCTTAACCACTGAACTCTCTTCAGCTCCATAGTTCATGTTTATCATTGACAGTTTTGACTTATAGCACTTTAAATTTCTCCAAAATGAGACAAAAAACAAAAACAAAAACAAAAAGACAGAAGACACAAATTAAAAAAAAAAAAAAAAAAACTTGATTGGCCCCCTTATGGTGGGAAGATATCAAGTGGTTTTCATTTTAACTAAATTATTTTAACTAAAATCATATTAACTTATATAAATTATATTAACTAAATTATCTTTAGTTAATCTGCCTTTCAGACTGCCATATGTAAAACTCTTGTTGAAATAGCAACATCTTTTATTTTTTATTATGACTTTTATTTTTTCTTTTATAATTTCATACATGTATACAATATATCTTGGGTTTTTTTTTTTAATGATTTGTTTATTTTAGTTTATGTATTATGACTGTTTTGCCTACATATATGTCTGTGTACCACCAGTGCTCATGGAGGCCAGAAGAGGGCATCAGATCCTCTGGAACTGGAGTTACAGACAGTTGTAAGCTGCCATTTGAGTGTTGGAATTGAACTCAAGTCCTCTGGAAGAGCAGCCAGAACTGTCCAGAACTATAGCTCAGTTGTAGAGCACTTGCCTAATATATGTGAGATCTTAGTTTCGATTTCTATTGTAAAAAACTTTTTTTCTTACTTATTAGCCTTGAGCTATGTTATCAAGGATTCTGATTTTGAATTTCTGATTTTTCTGCCTCCACATTGAAAGTGCTAGGGTTACTGATGTGTATCCTGTGCCTAGTTTATATGGTGTTAAGGATTGAACCTGTGCCTTTATGCATGCTAAGCAGGTAGGTATTCTGCCAACTCAACTGAACTATGTTCCCAGTGCTAGAAAGGTTAGTGCCACCTCCTTCAGTTTTTTGTTTGTTTGCTTTGTTTTTAATTTTTCCAAATATAAAACTCAGGTCATTAAGTTTGCATGTCATTCATGTTTAGCCACTGGGACATCTCACCTGCTCAAGTTGTGTTCAGGATTTTTGAGGAGAGATTTGGGGGTGAGGAGGGTATGAATTTGTGTGAATGTTCTTTTGTGTGGGTGCAGGCACATGTGTGCCATGGTATGCGTGTGGAGGTCAGAAGACAGCTTTGAGGTGTTAGCTCTTATCTTTCCACTTCGTTTGAGACAGGATCTTTGCACTGCTAGGCATGCTAAGCTCTGCTGGTCCTCAGATGTCCACTGTTCTCTGTCTTAGTCTCCTGTCTCCCAGGAGGGAGCACTAGAATGACAGATGCTCTGTCAGTTTTAACTTTTTTCTCTGATGACTTTGTTCATGTACATAATACACTCTTTTGAAGATGTAAAGGTGTTTTGTTTATTGTTGGAGGAAATGCATTTGGCACAGTGTTAGGTATAGCAGTAAGAAGACAATTTTTGGGAGTCAGCTCTCTCTTTTCACTGGTCCTAGGAATCCAACTCAGGTCATCAGGCATGTGCAGCAAGTACTTGACATCACTGAGCTCATTGACTTTATAATACATTCTTATATCCTCTTATCTCCCTTCCTACCCCTAACAAGCCCTTCCTCTCTACAAGTCCATCCCTGTCCCATGGGCTTTGTAGTGGTGAGTATTTTGCTACACTGCTTTGGCTCCCAGCGGGTTGCACATGCGCACCCACCTAGGAGCTATTTTTGGATCTGTGAATGAAAGACACACACATTATCTTATTTTTAACATGCCTTACTAGCTCAGTGTCTGGGTACTTATAAGCCTCTCAAGGCTAGCATGCCCTTCCCTCAGGTACTCCTGGTTCAACACCCTTTAAATCTACTTTTAACTTTGCTGCCCTGTTACCTTCTGTGAAGCCCATTGGTCTTTGCTGCCCAAGACACTTCTGGGCAGCCCTTCCGGGGGGCCATCTCCTCTCTGCAGCTCTAAATCTGTTCGGTCTGTCTCTCCCGGGTCAAGGCAGTTCTTCCTTTCCTCCCCCTGCTAGTTAGCCCACACAGCTTTTAGAGTCCCGCCCCTTCTCCCTTTGCCCAGTGACAATTCTTTATTACCAGTTAAATCCAGCTGGGGTCAGGCTTCCTTTAGCCTTTGTGCAGGACATTGCAAACAGGTTTTTTTGGGTAACACAATTAGCAAGAGAACATCAGCTGCTACACATGTTCATGTATTTTTGTTTTGTTGTGACTTGCCAAGTTTAAGGAGGGCCATCCATTGGAGCCTGGTGGATATTCTAGGCAAAATTTTAACAGTATATTTTAATTTGTAACAGAACCAAGCATATTGTATTTCATTTTTCATGCCTCAGATGCTAATATATTTAACCTCTTAATACATTTATTGGCTAATTACTATGTAATAAACCCTGTATCCCATGCTGAAAATTCTGAGATTAGAAATAGAGTTGTCAATTTTGTGTGGTAGTGTGAGCATTTAATTCCAGCATTGGCAGGCTGTTAGAAGCAGGCAGATCTTTGTGAGTTTGAGGCTAGCCCGGTCTATATAGTGAATTCAGGCCAAGGCTATCTCAAAAGAAAAAAAGAAAGAAAGAAAAGGATCAATAAAGGTCTCTAGTGGTAGTATTAGAGATCTTCTAAAGGTAAAAGCTTTGCCACATACAAGGAAGGACGTTTCTGTGAAGAGGATGATATACAGAACTGTGAAGATGCCTTAGTCACAGAATGACCTGCAGCAGGAGTCTGGCTGCCTGTAGGGCAGTGGTGAGAAATAAAGCAAACAAGAGCTAAATCATGTGGCATCCTGAGGATGTCTTAAAATGACTGCAGTCACCTCTTTGAATCAGTGGAGACAAACAAATAAAATAAATTTTTTTTTTTTAAATGGTGAATGGAGGCCAAGCATGGTGGTATGTGCCTTTAATTCCAGCACTCAAGAGCAGAAGCAGGTGGATCTTGAGTTTGGGGACAGCCTGTTCTATAAAACATAAATGAATTATAGGGTCACACAGAGAAACCCTGGCTTGAAAAACCAAACAAATGATAGACAAACAGACAGATGGACAGACAGACAGACAGACAGATGGACGGATGGATGTGCTCGCAGTGGTTTGAATAAGAGTGGCTCCCATCAGTTCATAGACTTAAATGCTTGGCAAGTGGCACTATTTGAAAGGGTTAGGAGGTGTGGCCTTGTTGGAGTAGATGTGGCTTTTTTGGAGGTAGAGTGTAGAACTCTTAGCTCCTTCTCCAGCATCCTGTCTGCCTGGATGCTGCCATGCTTCCCACCATGCTGATAATGGACTAAAACCTCTTAACTGTAAACCAGCCTCAGTTAAATGCTTCTCTATAAGAGTTGCTGTGGTCATTTTGTTTCTTCAGCAATAGAACACTAAGATAATGCTGAATGGGAAAATGGCTCAGCCAGTAACGTGCTTGCCAGGTAAGCATGAGTGCCTGAGTTGAAATCCCTGTCACTTACATAAAAGCCAGTTGCAATGTTCACACCTGCAACTTTAGCTCTGAGGAAGGAAGTAGTCCAAACAGGTCTCTGGAGGTCAGAGGTCAGCCAGTGTAGCCAAAGTGGTTTCCAAGGAGAGACCCTATGCCTTAAATAAGGGGGAAAGTAGCTGAGGAAGACGATTGATATCAACCTCTGGCATGCACATGTATTAACACATCCACATTCACGAAATGCTTAAAGAGAAACTTTCTTTTCATTTCTTCTGTGTTAGTGATTGAATGCAGAGGCCTTGTGCATACTACACCAGCATTGCTGTGACTATATCACCAGCCCCTGCTTCTCATTTCTTGATCCAGTTAAAAGAAATGGTCTTTTAGCCAATTTTCATTACTAGAAAGTATGATATATCAACCAATCTCACAGAGAATTCAAAATTGAAAAGATTGGCTGTAGAGCATTTACAAATGGGAAATAGGACTGGGGAGGGGGAGAATAAGCCCTGTTTTTGAAAGTCCAAGAGAGGGAGAAAAATGTGTAATTTATTTTTACTTCCCATGGTGTTTCTATAAATAAAGCAAGAAAATATCCCACATTACAAACCACCATTACCCAAAGAAAATGTGTTTTCCAGGAGACTATATAACCACAAATAAACTAGCCAACTTGATAGGAATTTAGTTTGACTGTTCAAATCCCTTTACTTTCAGTTGAGGTACAACTAGGTAACAGAAACCATAAAGTAATTTAGCCAGAGGATTGTAATATGAATTATTACTAAGCTGTATTAGAAAATAGGCTGTAAAGAAATAAACTCTTTAGGATACTCAGTGACGCACAAAGTTTTTTTTTAAAGAATTATTTATTTTATATATATGAATACACTGTAGCTGTCCTCAGACACACCAGAAGAGGGCATCAGATCCCATTACAGATGGTTGTGAGTCACCATGTAGTTGTTGGGAATTGAACTCAGGACTTCTGGAAGAGCAGTCAATGCTCTTAACCACTGAGCCATCTCTCTAGCCCCCAAAGGACAAACATTTAAGTGAGAGCCCCATACCCCAGAACTGTAGTAGGTACCTCATTGAAGAAATTCTGTTCATAAAAAATAGGTTACTTGTCAGTATGTTTCCTGGAGAGCTGATCCTTAGTCACCAGTCTAACAAAAGACAAAGTCCAAGGCCCTGTTGTCTGTAGCTGATGAACAGACCCACAGATTTGTTGGATATCACTGGTCTGAGTTATGAATGAATATACAGTGTATTAGAAGACCGTAAGAGGTATTCATTGACTGCTCATTCTTGGCATGTGGCATAGCAGTGTGCCACCAGATGCTTCCAAATACTCATACAGCAATAGCACAATAGTACACTCTGCCACCAGGAAAAAAAACCTGAAAAACTTTCCCCCTGTGATGAGTCTCCATTGCCCTCTGCTGGCAAAGGTTAGTACTACTTTCATTGTCAAAATGGTTAGAGGCAAGGCAAGGACAGTTGTAATAACTGAATGGATTTGGAGCAGAAAGGCATTTAGTGGATAATTGGCACATACTTAAAACTCCAAGCTAGCCTTTCACATTATCTGGCATATGATGGAGAATATAAAATCAGATACTGATGTCTTAGAATTGATCTCTCACAGGTAGCCCTTGATGTTTCTACAGACTGATCTGGTACATCTAAGCCATGCTTTTCTGTAGGACTTAACTACCAAAGAATAACAAGCACAGCCATTGTGTAATGTACAAGAACACACACAGAGAGACAGACAGAATGACAGACAGACAGAATGACAGACAGACAGAATGACAGAGACATAGAACTAGCGTGTCGTGCATACTAGAAAATGCTCTACTAATTACATTATTACAGTATTGTAGATTATTAGTTAGAGGTAGTCTCTTTAAAATGATTGTTTAGTAAAGATAGGATGAAAAGTTCCTTCATTACAGTTTGAGTTGCAAAGGAGTATGCAGAATTGTGGTGTCAGAATTCGTCCAGTTCGGGCAGTAGAGCATGAATCTCTGGTATATTTGGAAAATATAATATCTACTAAAAGTCTTTGCCTCAAGTAGAGAGTGGGGGAAAATGGGCTGGTGAGATAACTCAGCAGGTAAAGGTGTTTATCTGAATTTAGTCATGAGGACCCACACATAGGGGTAGAAGAGAACCAGCTCTGTGAAGTTGTCTTCTAACTCCTTCCCAGTTACATAAATTACGTAAATAAATGTAATTTAAAATTTTCTTAATTTCACATTTATTTTATGTGAATGAATGGTTTGCCTGCATTACGTATCTGTGTACCACATTCATGCCTGGAGCCCTTGGATGTAAGAAGAGGTCATCAAAGGA
This sequence comes from Micromys minutus, assembly GCF_963924665.1. NCBI lineage: Eukaryota > Metazoa > Chordata > Mammalia > Rodentia > Muridae > Micromys > Micromys minutus. Next base: position 552,236 of record NC_137972.1, read on the forward strand.
AACAATTGTGATAGGGATACTCCTGAAGTGCAGCTCTTCACATTGTTGGCTGCTGGTGAGAGTAGGGGTGAGGGAGGACTCAGTTTTCTACCTTTCAAACTTATAAAAATCTAATTATAAAACATATCTATCTGCCTCCAAGGGCTTAAGTAGGGACTGTGAACATGTGTAAATACAAAACATCTAGAGTAGACTGCTTAAGAGGGCAACACTGTATTGTGGACAATGGCTAGTTTGATACATAAATTAGTCCATCTAAAGAAGACACAGCCAGAGCTGGGTGTGGAAGCTCATTCCTTTAATCACAACACTCGGGAGGCAGAAGCAGGTGGATCTCTGTGAGTTGGTCTACAAACTGAGTTTAGGACATCCAGGGCTGTTAGACTGATAAACCTGGTCTCAAGCCCAAACAAAACTCCAGTTTTTAATTACATGAAAATTCTTTTTATCCTTAGAGTGATATTCTGTAGTTAGGAGTTAAAAATAAGTAATGAGACCATGACTGCTTACATCTGTTGATTCTTTTATACCTACAAAATGAGTGCTAAAATAAATATAATCATCTTATTAAAGCTGTAACCCTGATCACTTATAGAAGAAAAGAATAATCATCCTCTGAATTGGAGATTATATGTGTGTGTGTGTTATATGCACATACCTATGTATGCATATATATGTATATATGCAAGTTATTCATAGCAACAATCTTGTACTTTTTCAGTAGGCTAGATACCAAGAACAATTTCATTAGTTTTTGATTTTTCCACATTTTAAGAGAATGCAGGGCATATGACTTTGATCTTGAACTGGGGAGGCAGAGCAGAGACAATCTGATCTCTGTGAGTTCACAGCTTTTCAGGGGAAATCATTCAACTCTTTAATTATATGGACTAGAACTAACCTACTTTCTTCACAAAGAAATATTTGTCAGTTTTTTAAAGATTTACTTATTTATGTGTATGACTATGCATACATATAAGTGCATACATATATGCATGTTATCTACAGGCTGCATTATATGTGTGCCCCATGTGTCTGGTACCCTCAGAGGTCAGAAGAAAGGGTCAGATCTTCTGGAATTGGAGTTGCTGACGTTTATGAGCCATCACATGGGTACTAGGCATCAAACCCAGCTCCTCTGCTAGAGCAGTAAGTGTTCTAAATCATCGAGCCATCTCTCCAGTCCAAAAACACCTACTTTAACACTGATTTTTTTTTTCTAAAATTTCTAGGTTCACTGCAGCAGCTATTTTCACTTGGATTCTTCCTTTTATTTCTCTTGTTCTGTACAGATTACCAGCGCCTGATGACTGTGGCAGAAGGCATTACCACACTCTTGTTCCCCTTTCAATGGCAGCATGTTTATGTACCCATCCTCCCTGCTTCTCTGCTACATTTTCTTGATGCCCCTGTCCCTTATCTGATGGGTCTTCAGTCAAAAGAAGGAACTGACCGGTCTAAATTAGAACTTCCTCAAGAGGTAAAACTCATCATTAGTGATGAAGCATGCTATTTGTTGACTTAGGTCATGGCTTCTTTTATTAAGTAGCGTTGTCTTTGTGCAGAAGTTATATCTGAATCTCCCAGGTGCTTTGGGGTTAGGGCCTGAGCCTTAGCCTACAGACTGTTTCTTCTGATACTTGCTATAACACAACTACAGTTAAATACACTTCAGAGGAAGACAGTAACAAATTTTCACAACTATGCATTTCTGTAGGTGGTTCAATAATAGTATATTACCATTTTATTATAATAAAACCATCTAACTTTCTTTCCAGCATCATGCTATAAATTTTGTTTTTTTTTTAAGCAGTGTATTAGTCAGGGTACTGTAGAGGAACAGAACTTACAGAATGAATATATAGAAAATGGGGATTGGTATGATTTATAAGCTGTGGTTCAGCTGGTCCAGCAATGGCTGTCCAGTAACATGAAGTCCAGGAACCCACTAGTTGCTCAGTCCGTGAGTCTGGATGTCTCAGCTGGTCTTCAGGGGATGTTGGAATCCTGAAGAAGTAGTCTCTAATGCCATGAAGGAATGGACGTGCTAGCAAGGTGAGAGCAACGAGGCAGAGAAACTTCCTTCTTTATGTCCTCACGGAGTAGACTTCTAGCAGACGTGGACCAGATGAGAAGTGGTCTTACCACCTCAAAATATCTGGATTAAAGGTGTATCTTCCCACCTCGAAGATCTACATTATAAGTGGATCTTCCCACTTTAAATTAAGCAAAAACACCTCACAGGTGTACACCTCAATTTTGGAGGTTTTAGTTAATTTAGTTGTCAGGTTGACAAGTAAGTACAGTCATGTACTTTAATGTTCCTTTAGAATTGTTCTCACCAAGTTAAATTTGACTGTTGACCTCCACTAAAAGGAAAGTAGTATCTCTCAGCAATGTTTTACCCCTCCCCATCTTTAGATGTAAGCCAGTTGTTAGCCTATTTTAAATGTCCCACAGACGATGCCAAGTTAACAAACATTTAATCCCTGGCTTCTTGGTACTTTAATGTTTCTGTGCTTCCTCTGCATGTGTTTTAAAATATTTAGGAAGAAAATAAGAGTTCTTGAAAGCATTTTAAATTTAATTTTTAGCTCTCGCTAATGCTATTCAAAATTGGAATGGAAAGCTTTAAAATAAAATATTGAGAGTGGTCTAGCCTATTTAAAACATGAAATAACTAATAATGTAATTAGATTATTAGCATTTAGTTAGCACCTTTACCTTGTTATTTCTCATAGAGATTCTCATTTTAAGAAGTGAATCTAAAACACTAAGCCACAGCCATTACATTGAGTAGCAAATCCTGTAATCACTCAATCATGTTGCCTTTAGCTAAATTAACGTTGTCATTTAAGGGGAAACAGCTTGGTTGAGACCAAATGAAACAGGTGCTTATTGTCCTGTCCTTTGTCAGGGGAATGAAGGATACTCTCTGCTCTCTCTTCCTTTACTATCATTTTTGTCTAGTTCCTAAATTTTCTTGTTTTTTCCTTAATTATATTAATGTAGTATCTTGTTGGCTTAAAGTTTAAATTCTTTGCATTTTCAAAGGAAAAGAAATGGACACACCAAATTGATTTTTGTTTAGAAAATGTTTTTAGTTTCTTATATGTGTGTGTATCATTGTTTATCAAATATAAGAAATTTTATTTAAATTTATATGAATTCTTTCCAGTTTATATGAATACCTGTTGAAATATTTTAATGCCACTTAATATACATACAGTTGGAAGACCTTTCTTTGTATCATCTTATTCTAAAGATAAGCCGATTAAATTTTCCAAAAGCCCTCGGAATGTCTGTGATTTCCTAGGGATTTTTTGTTTGTTTGTTTGTTTTTGTTTTTTTGTTTTTTCCAATCTTGAGTTCAGTAAACAAACTTATCTATTCATATAATGGGATAATATGAAGTAACATGAACCAACTATAAAAACAGTGTTTCTGTGTAGAAACAATACATTAAGAGCCTTATTGTTTTAGAAGAAAAGGCTAACTATGTCTCTTTACTCTGGAAATATTTTATAGTGAAATGAAATAATCAGCCTCACATAATTTTAGGGAGGAAATAGACATAAAAAAAATCAGTCTTCTTAAACTGAGTGTAGTGTTGCATACCTTTAATCCTAGCACCTGGGAGGCAGAGGCAAGTGGATTTCAGTGAGTTTGAAGACAGCCTGGCCTACATAGAGAGTTCTAGGACAGCCAGTGCTACACACACAGTGAGAGCCTGTCTCAGAAAAACAAAAATAGCTGCTCACTTCAGCAGCACATATAATAAAATTGGAACAATACAGAGAAGATTAGCATGGCCCCTATGCAAAGATGACACACAAATTTGTAACGCATTCCAAATTTTTATATATGTCTTCTACAAAGAGACTTAAATGTGAACTCCAGTGATGATTCTCTCCCCTTTCCCCTGAAAACTCTAAAATACAATAATGACTAAATCTAGCAAGAAAGTTTCTAAAAATAGCTGTAAAAATGGCAAGCTTACAAAATGATTATTTTAGGAAGGTATGATTTTAGTTGTTGGGTGTCTAATGTAACTGCCTAGACTTATAATTAACCACCTACTCCCTTTTCTCATGACTCCAAAATGACGGATGTTAGTAGCCATTTGTTATATTGTCTTTTAGGGAGTAGCATGGGGAGGGGAGGGTAGAAGAATACAGCTCTGGGCGTTGATTACGGAGTCTGGAACCTCACCTTCAACCATTTCTGCTCATCTTTACTGTGTTAGGAAGAAACGGTGGCCGGAGAGATGACTCAGCAGAGGACTCTGGTTCAGTCCAGTCAAGCACCTGACTGGCAATCAGGTGCTTCTTTATTTATACAGGATCACAGAACAAAGACAGACTGATGATTACAGATTGTGCTTGGTTTTTTACTATATGTCCAAGGTTACAAGTTCAGTCCCAATTAACAAATACAAAAAGAACAGATTTTATTTTTATAATGAACCCTATAACTCAAACTTAAAGAATCTAAAGAATGTCTCCTTTAAAGCAAACACTCTAGACAAATAGAAAATGTCTGAACCAGTCTTTTAATGAGAAGCAAATACTAACCCCTAACCCTTTTTACTGTATGCTTCATCATCTGTGCTATGAAGTAGGAAACGTTTATTTTAGTCTATCTATCTTATTTACTGAGTTGTATTCCCTCAGGAATGTACTTTGTATGACCCTCCCTATCTGTAAACTACATTTTTCAGAGAGCACGGAGCTATAATAAAAAGAGACCTTGAATCTGTAACCTGTTCTCCTGGCTGGTCAGAGTTTAGCAATTCTCTGTTTACCCTGCACCAATTATACTGTTTGAGTTTGCTCAGGGCCAATGCCCCAAGAAGATTCCTTAAGCAGTGGCCTCATCTAGCTATGTGCTTTCTGTGCTTAGTGATTTCCAGGGCATAAAGGCTTCCAAATAGTGGCCAGATAAAGCTAATTTTAGGATCTTACTAAAAAGACTCAGACATAATTTTTCTTAGGAGAAGGGATAAAATGAATCATCATGCAGAAAGTCTTGATAATGCAACATGCAGAGACCAAAACCCAAAAGTTAGATAATGAAGGACAGCGATTGCAACAGTCAGCTCGACTTTACTGAAAAGGTGCTAAGCAGCTGTGCCGGCTTCATGACTCTGGCTGTTTCCTGTGGGTATGATTGTGCAATATATACATACATCTTTTTAAAAGGAAAAAGTTAAGAGAAACACATTTTTTAATGAGACTTACCTTGAGATTCTGAGGAAATAATTATTTTATTTCATTTTTGCTTTAGAGACAGGGTCTCACTAAGTAACTTTGGCTGGCCCAAACTCAATACATAGACCTGGTTGATCTCAAACTCACAGAGATCTGCTTGCCTTGAATATTAGGAGTAAAGGTCTATGACACCAGGCCTGGCGTATGCATTGCTTTTAATTAGAGGCATTATCATGAAAGTTTTCAGGCACTTTACTCAGAAATGTGGAAATTAGAAATACAGAAACAAGTTTAAGCACATTTGCTTTAACGTGTACAGTACAAGTACCTCATGGGCTCTTGTGGAAGAATTGTTTTTAAAACTATAATTGCTTCAAAAAAGAGATAACAATTTACCAGAATTTCTTTTGTGTGAAGTTCTTGTGGTTTTTTTTTCTTTAAGATTTATTTGTCTATATATTTTATGTATGTGAACACACTGTAGCTATCTTCAGACACACCAGAAGAGGGCATCAGATCTCATTACAAATGGTTGTATGCCACCATGTGGTTGCTGAGATTTGAACTCAGGACCTCTGGAAGAGCAGTCAGTGCTCTTAACTACTGAGCCATCTCTCCAGGCTTTTTTTTTTTTTTTTTTTTTTTTTTTTTAAGAGGATTATCGGGGGCTTGTATTCATTTCTGCTTTGTTGATAGTAAGGCCCTTTGGGCCCTTTGTGAACAGCCATGGGAGGCTATGGGAGGCTTGTATGTGAATGTGAAGAGGCAGTAACTGAGGTGCCAGAGTCTCAGCTGGCAACAATCTGCAAAACAGCAGTAATTTCATGAATTTAAGCATCATGTGCCTCTTCTCTTTTTGTGAGAAAGGAGAGGGATGAAAACAGAAAGAAAGCAGGGAAGTATCAATGCAGAAGAAGTTTGAAATGGAAATGCCGAGAGGTTTCTGGCAAACAGATCACAGTAAAGATGAGCTGGGAGTAGTCAGGTGGCCTGGGCCTTTGATCTTATCCCTTGGGAGGCTGAGGACCTTGTGAGTTCAAGACAGCCAACAATACCTAGAGAGACCTTGTCTCACAAAAATGATGAAGTGAGTAAATATTAAAGGAAAAAAGAGCTCTTTGAGTTACAGCCTACCTTCTCCCTGCTGTGCTCTCCCTGCATCCTGTTTTCTAGAGGCAAAAGAAGTTGTAGTAGCACTACTTAGCAAGATGTGAGGTTTCAGTTTTTTACTGAGAGAAAACTACTGATGTTGGAAAGAAGGAAAAATGAAGGAAAAGAAATGGTCTGCAAAACCTGCCAGAGTCACGGGTGTGTGCAGATACACAGTAGAGCAGGCTCCAGGAAACCACATAACTTGTTGGGCCTTCATTAAAGGTCTAGACTTAAATATTACATCAGATTCTAGGAATGATTGTTGATTACCTGTTTTTGACAAGGGGAAATCCTGGAAATTTTTTTTATTGAGTTTAACTTGAGATTTGACTTGACCTCCGGCAAATTGAAGGTATAAATAAACTTAGAAAATACCTTGATTTCTGTCATACCTTTTTATCAAACCAACATCTTCTGATGCCAGGAATATAGCCCAAGTTAGAACATGTACAAATCCCTGTGTTCTATTCCCAGCATGGTGGGATGTGGAAGAGTAAATTTGGGATAGGAGAGAAGAAGAGAAAAAAGAGAGTCTTAGTCATTGCTGTGAAGAGACACCACAACCAAGGCAACTTATAAAGAAAAATTTAATTGGGACTGGCTTACAGTTTCAGAGGTTTAGTCCATTATCATCATGGTGGGAAGCATGGTAGTGTGTAGGAAGACATGAGAAGCCAGGAGTTCTATATCTGGATCAGGAAGCGCCAGGAGACTGTAGGCCACACTGACCACAGCCTGAGCATATAAGAGACTTCAAAGTCTACCTCTACAGTGACACACTGTCCAAAAGGCTATACCTCCAAACAGTGCCACTCCCTATGGGCTAAGACTTCACACACCTGAGTCTATGAGAGTCATTCCTATTCAAATTCCCCACAAAGAAGGAGAGAGAAAGAAAGAGAAAAAAATATTTTCTGAAGATGGTGTATCTATAGTCCCATTACCTGGGAAGCAGAAGCAATGCACCTGCCTTAGCTACATAGCAAGGTAGGGCCAGTCTGGTCTATATGACCTTGTCTCAAAAAATAAAATAGAAAAAAAAAAAAAGGGAAATAACAAATACTAGTGGGAATGTGAAGAAAGAAGAGTCATCACACACTGCTGGTGGGAATTTAAGTTGATAAAGCCAGTATGAAAGTCATATGGAAGTCCCCAAGAAAATGAAAAATAGAACTACCTTATCTGTAACATTCCTGGGCTTACACCCAAAGGAATCTAAGTCAGAATACCACAGAGATCCCTGAACTTCCATGTTTTTTCATAATAGCCAAGATAGGTGTGTATCCACAGATAGAATAAGAAGAAAAGTGTGGCTTGCTTACACAATGGAATTTTATTCAGACACAAGAGGAAATTATTTCATTTGGTAGGAAACAAATGAACTAGAGATCACGTTAAATGGAAAAAAAAAAACTCCTGTTCACAAAAACAAATATTGTCTATTTTTCTTTTATATGGAATCTAGATTTTTAAAATACACACACACATGCGATAAACAAATACATATACATGAGATGAAGGTAGAAGGGAGGCGGTGTAGGGAGAGGAAGAACCTAATGGGAAAATGGAGATACAGAGGGAAAACAAAGTCTCATATAGAATCTAGATTCAAGAATGTGTGTACATATACATTTATGACACAAACATAAACCAGGCATGGTGGCACACATCTGTAAGAGCACTTGGAAAGAGGTGGTAGGAAGACCCAAAGTTCAAAGTTACCTCAGTTGCCTAGGTAGTTTGAGGCCAGCCTGGGCTACCTGAGAACCTGTCTCATTAAAAAATAAAAATTAAAAATATATGATTAGCAGGGAATAGTGAGTCCCTGTTATTAATTCTTAGTCTCATAAATCAAATAAGACAACTCAGAAAGAAACTTAAAGGCAGTTAGAGTTTGAGAGAAAAACAGTAGCATGGTAAAAATCTCACAGTCTGGACTAGAGAGATGGCTCAGTGGTTAAGAGCACTGACTGTTCTTCCAGAGGTCCTGAGTTCAAATCCTACAACCACATGGTGGCTCACAACCATCTGTAATGAGATCTGATGCCCTCTTCTGATGTGTCTGAAGACAGCTACAGTATACTTAATAAATAAACAAATCTTTTTAAAAAAAAAATCTCATAGTCTGGGAAAGCTCCATGAAGATTTTTTTTAAAGTTGCATTTTGAGTTACAAAACAGTGGCAGATTCAGCAATAAAATTCTCCTACCACCTCCATGGGAGACGGGGCCTTCAGAAGGACAGTAAAGATACTCAAAGGTAACTGAGTAAGAATTTTGGCCAGCATCTGAAAAGGTAAATACAAAAGAGAAGAAAGGACAAATTACACTTTCCTAGAAAGCACAAAGGTTTCTCTTTGAGGATGTGTAAGCACCCACATTCTGGGAGGGTTTTGGGGCATGAAAGTGCCTATCTCATTAAAGGGAGAGTTACCTCTCCCATCTTCTTGACAGGTCTTTCAGTATAGAGACAGCTTTCCTGAGGGGCAGTTTGCTATCTACAAGATTGTATTAATCAGAGTTCTCCAGAGGAACAGAACTTGTAGAATGGAGGGGAGAATTATAATTATGCACATACACAGACACACACACACACACACACACACACACACACACACACAGAGAGAGAGAGAGAGAGAGAGAGAGAGAGAGAGAGAGAGAGAGAGAGAGAGTGTGATTTATTAGAATGCCTTACAGGCTCTGAGCCTCCTCTAAAATGAGTGTCTACCAACAGAAGTCCAAGAATCCAGTAGTTGCTTACTTAGTCTATGAGACTGATGTCCCTGCTGGTCTTCAGTAGACACTGGAATCCTGAAGTAGTCTCTAATGCCAGTAACAGAACAGACTTGCTAGCAAGAGTGAGATCAAGCAGGCAGAGAGGGGGAGCAGGCTTCCTTTCTTCATGTCCTTTGTATACACTACCAGCCAGCCAGATTAATCAAGTGTGGTCCAGATTAAAGCTATGTCTTCCCACCTCAAAGACCCAGATTAGAAGTGGGTCTTCCCACTTTAAATGATTTAAATACGAATAAAGCCCTCATGGGTGTGCCCAGACATTTTGGGTGTGTTGTCAGTTCTAGATGTAGTCAAATTGACAACTGAGACCAGCCATCACAGTGGTTCTCAGGCCATGTTTGAAGCAGGGACAAGAGTATATCTATCGTTGAGTAATTTAGAATACGATGTCTCTGCCTTGAGCCAGAAGTATATAATTCAGAAGGTATTCTTGTGACTAGAAATCATATAACAAGTAAATTAAAGAATAATAAATTATTTCTATAAAATAGCCACGTTTTACCAGAAAAGCCCTGTTACCTCCACCTTCCCTTTCTCCCTTCATATATTTTAAAATTTTTTTAGATTTATGTATTTTTTAATGTGTCTGAGTGTTTTGCCTACATGTGTGTATATGCACTGTGTATTGTTTGCCTGAATATATGCATGTTCACCATGTGTGTGCCTAGTGCCTATGAAAGTAAGAAGGCATTGGATCTCCTGGGACAGGAGTTACAGACAATTGTGAGCTGCCAAGTGGGTGCTGGGAACTGAACCTAAGTCCTCTCTGGAAGGACAGTACTCTTAACTGCTGAGCCATCTCTTCATCCCCTACATTTTAGATCTTTTGTGGTTTTGTTTGTTTGTTTTTCAAGACTGGGTTTCATTATGTGGCCCTGGCTATCCTAAAAATTGTTCTGTAGACCAGGCTGGCCTCAAACTCAGAGGTCTAGCTGTCTCTACCTCCCAAGTGCTGGGATTAATTGTGCTGCTACTTCCTCCTTCCACATGATATTTTAATTCTTTTCTTTAACATTTAAAAACTTCTTTTCTTTTTTTTGCTTCATGGTCACTATGTAGTCCTGGTTGTCCTGGAACTCACTGTTGACCAGACTTTGAGACCCGCCTTCCACTGTCTCTGGATTGCTGGGATTAAAGATCTGTGTTACCATACCTGACTTAAATTTTTGTTTTGAACTGCAGCTAGAAAGGTAAGCAGGTTACAGTAAAGAAGGGAAATCTCTGCTGTAGGCCTCAAATACTATTTGATAACATTCTTAGTCGTTAGGTTGGTAGAGGCTAAAGTATCTCTTTGGTACTTAGAAAGATATAAGGCCAAACACAGGTGGGCAGTAATTATGCTATTTAGGAGGCAAAAAATAGCACAAGATAATTTGGCTCTGGATCTACAACATTGGAGTACTTGAAATCACTGAATTTTTAGTCAGCATTGTACAAGTTCAAAAATTATTTTGTTTTTGTTTTTTTTCCATTTCAGGCTAATTTGTGCTTCGTGGATATTGACAACCATTTTATTGAGTTGCCTGAAGAATTCCCACAGTTCCCCAATAAAGTGGATTTTATTCAAGAGCTGTCTGAAGTTCTCCTCCAATTCGGGATTCCTCCTGAGGGCAGCATACATTGTAGTGAGAGTGTCACCAAACTGAAGAGTATGGTTCTGAGAGATTTGGCTAATGACAAAAAGAATGGAAATGTCCCCACCAACAATGTCAGCGTGTATGAATTGCTGAAGGGAAGGGAGACCATAGCCCGCCTCCAGGCTCTTGCCAAAAGGACTGGAGTGACTATGGAAAAAATTGACCTCCCAGCTTCTCTCAGTGAAAAAGAAAAGGATTTAAAATTGCAGTGTGAAGAGGCAGACCTGAGGGACTACCAACTCAATGTACAGCTGCGAGAGGTCTTTGCCAACCGCTTTACACAGATGTTTGCAGACTATGAGGCGTTTGTGATTCAGACTGCCCAGGACATGGAGTCCTGGCTGACCAACCGGGAACAGATGCAGAACTTTGACAAAGTAAAAAGAGCCATCGTTTTTCTCTTTATGGTCATTAATGGCCTAATTTACTAATCTTTTTAACGTTTTAAGCACAGGTTTTTCCTTTTTTTCCCTCCTATTCCATTAAGTACTTATGCTAGGTAAAACAGTTTCACAAGAGAACAAATCCTTGGGAGGTAGAAAGAGGAGGAATGCAAGGCTGTCCTCTGCTGTGTATTAAGTTTGAGACTAGTCTGGGAAACCTGAGACCTATCTCAAAAACTAAAAAGCAAATTGACTGCTCATTAGACGGGCCTTTAAATTGTGTATTAAATTGCTATATCTTAGTTTTCTGTACTTGAGCAATGCTTAAATTATAGGAACTTGATTTTCACAAGTTTTATTTACTCTTGTTTTATGACTAAGTCTAAAAATATTATCCTTTTTAAAGAAATTCTCACTGATAGTTTAGTTTTCACCCTGCCATGGTAAATATTAAAATAATGACTCAGTTCTGTCAGCCCCTCGCGGTCTCACTCCTCGGGAGCTGCTCCAGGAGCCACTTCAGTGCGGAGCCAGAGCACAATCTCCTAAGCGGTTAGTTCCCAAGCCTGGTACCCACACATCTCCTTCCATGGTCTGTGCGCCCTCACCTCGAGCAGGCAACAGAGCTGGAACTGCACATTCCAGCTGTCTCTTAGCCATCGCTTTCACACACTATCCTCCATTACCCTGTAAAAACATGACTCAACAGTCAATAACTTATCAAACAAATTTATATGTTAAATTTTCAATCTACAATACATCTAAACAATAAATTCACTGCCAATTAGTAAAGATATAAACTGCCCACCTAAACAAGATAAAACCGATCTGATTCACCTCGATCTGAACCATCTTCCTCTGCCACCTCCATTGTGAAATCTCTGGACTCTCTCCTGTTCTGCTTTACCAACTTTGTCCCCATCCCACTCTCTACTGTCCAATCATGTATCACCTTGACGTAACCTATGTCAGTTTGTTCATGCAAAGGTAACAGTTCAATTTCATTAGCCTAGTTTTTATATCTTTAGTATCTCTAAAGAGAACAAATGAATTGGGTTTTGTGACCATTATTCTAGAATTATGTTCCAGAGTCTTTAGAAAAGGAGACTAGAAAATGTGGAAGCTTTTACTGTCCTGCGGAAATGTCTATAAAGGTCTGCTGCATTCTGTCCAGTGTTGTTCATATGCCCCAGGGTTTTCCAACAGACACAGCACAAGAGATGCACAGGAAGTCTTTTAGGCCACAGGGATGCAGTTTAGCCCCCTGCCTCTGTTAAGAACAAACATAACTCTGCTGTTAGAATGTGATATAGAAGAACTCCCACAGGAGCCACTACATTCCAAGATGCTAAATGTTTAGTTTTGAAGCATCTGACAAATAGGTTTTTACTAAATGTTTGTAGTATCAAAGATTATTTTCTGACTTCACCAGATCATTTTTCTTATGGAGAATAATATACTATGTGCATCAGGATTTACTGGTGTACTTAATGATTGATTAATTTTTTTAATATTAAGAAACCATTTTTCAAATATATTTCTGCTCTACAACTTGTCTTCATTTTTTGCTTAATTTTATTATAATTTTTCTCCAGCTTAAGACGTAAACTTATACATTCATGATCTATCTTAGGAGCAATCAAATTCTGACTTAAGTTTATGTCCTAGTACCTTGTTCTTTTTTGCTCTCTATGCAGTTTCATACTAGAAGTGGAAATCTTTCTGTATAACCCTTAAGAAAATGAAAAAAGTACATGTTGGGTTCCAGAGGGCTATGGTCATCTCCTTTTCACAAAGGAAATAATCAAAGCATAGTAGTCTTGCAAGCCAACTTCTAGTTGATTTTCAATTTTATAGAATACAAGAATCTAAACTCAAAGGCCAGATGGGGGGGAGGCTATATCTATCCTATAAAAAGTAACTTTAATGTTTATCAGTGAAATCGCACTTAAGGAGGTGAACTGATTTCTAGAGGTTACTGTGAGTCTGTCTGGGTATTTGGACTTACATAAGTGCATTTAAACTCTGGAAGCACCTAAATTGAAAAGTAGATTCCAGAAAGAGTGTTTTATTAAAAGTCTCCTAAAGTATTGAAATGGAAAAATTAAATATGCCAGGAACTTGCTTGTGAGTACTCAGCAAAGCATCTTATGTTGGAACTGCCCCCCTCTGTCTGAGCCGCCCCTCATTCATCTGTGTCAGAACTGCCTCCATGTGTGTCTGAACTGCCCCCATCTGTGTCTGAACTGCCCCCATCTGTGTCAGAACAACCCCATTTCTCTTCTTTTCTCTCTGATACACTGAGTCCACTCTGAAAAGAGAAAGAACGAAAAGGAAACCAACACAGTGACTAAAACAGGAAAGCACCAAAAATGTGAGCACTTCAGATTAAAATCCAATTATAAATTATATTACCTCAGACATGCTAATCGGAGAAAAGAACAGCCTGTATGTTTTTGAAGGTTCATTTCTATGATTTTTTTTTTTTTAGACAATGTTCCCTGCCTCTTTAAGTCTCAGACAATTGTGTCAACACATGTGTGGAAGGAGTTTGATCTTGAGTTAACAAGAACAAGCCTAGAAAAACATCTGCTTGACCAGAAGAACTTTACTAACAGGCACAAATTCTACATTGTCATTTTTAGGTTCTTGCATAAACATGCAAATTATTGTGACACATACATATATATCTCAGTTACACATCTAGCAGCCTTTTGGTAAAGGTTTATTTCCTAAGCTAGGATCAGAGAACAGGGGGAGAAGAATCAAAATGTAATGGTATGTGGGTGGTTGACAATCCAATGTATGGCAATGTATCCACCATTGTTCACTAATTTCCTCTATTCTCCATAATGGTCATCAAGACACTAATATAAAGCCATTTCGAAAGGTAAGATAATAAAAGCCTTGGGTGACCCAAAGTCCATAATTTAGAGAAAAAGAAAAATAGATTTGCAAGAATTTTTAATGCCAAGTATCAGTTTTATGCGTAATAAGTTTGAAAAGCAATGACCTTAACAACAAACTTCAGTTCCATCTTTTATAATATCAAGATAAATGTAATAACTTGCTAATTATCTCATTACAGGCTTCTTTCCTCTCGGACCAGCCTGAGCCTTACCTGCCATTTCTTTCACGCTTCATTGAAACACAGATGTTTGCCACCTTTATTGATAATAAAATCATGTCTCAATGGGAAGAGAAAGACCCCCTGCTTCGGGTCTTTGATTCTCGGATTGAGAAGATCAGGTTGTATAATGTAAGGGCACCTACCCTGAGGACATCTATATATCAGAAATGCAGCAGTTTAAAAGAAGCAGGTATATTTGCCACACTTTTTATTAAAGAACACAATCATTTCTTTTTATAAACTGTTAATTTTATTTTGGGACATCATGAACAATCTTGGTGTTAGAAGGAAGTGTTTTTGTACTTTTTTTTCACATTTCTGTGAATTCCTATTCCTATGGACATTCCTTTTCCTTTACCCCAAACAAGAGAAATTAATAATAAATTAAATTGTTTGACAAGAAGATATATATTTTTTGTTATTTTCTTGTGTTGGAAAAATGTTAACTTCTTTCTTGCTACTGATAACTGCCTTTTTACCCAACGTCTTTTGCCTCTGGCTATTAAGATAGTAAACCTGAAATTGAGCATAGTAGTACATGCCTAAATCCTAGCATTCCCAAGCAAGAAGCACCAGGAGTTTAAGACCAGCCTTGGCAATGTTGCAAGAGTCTGTCTAAAGTAAAAGAAAAACAAGAAGGAAATCTGAGACACTGTATAGTTTACATGGCTAAAACTGTCCTTATTTGCTTTGTAGTAGTTAGTTACATAGTTTCATTTCTTGAAATTAAACCCTCTGGACATTTGCATTCAAATTAAAAGAGTCTCTCTCTTTGAGCTTCCCTCAAAGAATTATATATATATGATATGTATTATATATATGATATATATGATATGTATTATATAGAGAGCCATAAGTTGGGATCCAAATCTGACTGATTTCTAATACCTAAAGCCTTAATCTTTTTAGTGGTTTTATTCATTAACAAATATGTAAAATGTATCAATTCGTGTAGTCTTATACATTTTTGCTTAGTTCCCAACCCATTCTTTGCTGACTAGGGATGCCTATCACACAAGTGCCTTTCCTTTCGTTATTCTCATTCAATAAAAAGTGAAACTTTTAATTTTGGAACACATTTTTCTACTGGATGAAAGGCTACCACAGATAAGAAGCTCTTCTTGCTCTGTGTCTATTGCTTGTTCACCTTTTCATCTTTATTTACATAGTGCAGTCATGAAAGAAATATTAAATGATAACTTGTATGCAGTGATTGTAGTCTTCAACATTACTCTGTATTCCCATGTGAAAGGGCAACTCCCTGGAGCCCTTCAGGAAGTGGCAAGTGGTGTCTCTGTTTCTAGAACCTGAGGCGATAGAACAAGTGAAGTTACTTGCTCAGAGAATTATGACTTCCGATGCTTTCAATAGTTATAGGAATACCTCACTGGGAAAATTTCATTCCTCTCTTCCTGGCAGAATTTTTAAAATGGAATTAAGTACCAATTCCTTAGCTTAATGTGCCTCCAAAAAATCTTACCAATTAGAATGGGTTTTCTTTTTTCCTTTTGGAGCTTGATAATCCCACTCTAATCACAGAAATTGTGTAAACTTCCCGAAAATATACCACTAGAGACTTAGCATGTCTGAAAATAAGATTAGGTTAAAACCATAGTTCCCTAGAAATTTACAGACTTTTGAAAAAGTAAAAGGAGACTGTCCATGGTGCCCCCATCCCTCTCTCTGTCTTTCTCTGTCTTTCTCTGTCTGTCTGTCTGTCTCTCTCTCTCTCTCTCACTCTGTGTGTGTGTGTGTTTGTGTGTGTGTGTGTGTGTGTGTGTGTGTGTGTGTGTGTGTGTATTCAGTGCTTGCTTTGAGCATGACAGAGATGCTTGCTACTGCTGTTTATTCATATTTTGAGACAGTCTCAATAAATTGCACAGGACAGCCTTGTCCCACAATTGTCCTTCCTCGGCTTCTTGACTAGCTGGGGTTTCAGGCCTATCTTACCAGGCCTGGCTTAGTTATTTCATTCATCAGGTAAAATTTCATCCCCTTAGCCCCCCAAAAAAGAAAAGAACACAGAGTTGGGTATTCTTTCCGGCACTGGATTCTTGCTGGCTTTGGTGCTTATGTGTTTGTGCGCTTCTGCTGCTGTTATACCTCTAACCAAAAAGAATGTTGGTTTGTAGGTAAAGTTACAAAGCACAGAGTGTCTGCTGTCAACATTGTGGTTCCATAGCCTTATGTGATTTCTATGTAGAAAAACAAAACCTGGATAGAAATATTTTTTCCTTACCAATCACCACAAACCAATGTTGACTCATAGCCTGAAATTCTCTAACAGTAGACCCCTGACTTCACAAAGCAAGCATTTGATAACTTCTAGATATTTATATAAATACCAAAGTATTCTCTGGTAATATAATTACTAAAAAGTTACATTGCTGTGTGCTCCTTGCGGCATTTTATATATAAAGTCTAGAATAACTCATTGTGAATTATGATTCTAATTTGAAAACAAAACAAAGCAAAAAAAAAAAAAAAAAACTTTCCAAGTAAATGAAAGTATCAGATTTCTCTGTCATTGAAAATCAAGTGGAAAAAACTGAAATTCCTTTTCCTTTTGTGAGGACAAAAGTTGTCATTGGCAGAAAGGGGATTTTGTTGTCCTTCATGCAACATAAAATTGAGAAAGACTTTTTTAATCTCAAGATGTAAATCTAGACATGTTAGGCTAAAGCTGACAATTATGTTTATAAATATTAGGAAGCATATGTATAGGTTTTCCTGTAATATCCATTGTGCAGACATTCCCCTCACAGTATTTACTGATTAAACATTATGAAACATGGGGGAACTATGACCAGCATTGTACAGGCTGAGGGTACATCACTGAAGATTAAGTGATATTTCATATTAAAACACAGACCATACCCCTTTGGGTCTCTATGCCTACAATAGAACATTTTAAAGTATATTTTCAGAGAAATCACAAGCTACACATTAAAAGTCCAATAAAAATCTGGGACTTTAATCCCAGTACTTGGGAGGCCAAAGCAAGGTGGATCTCTGAATTTGTGGCCAGTCTGGTCTATATTGATTTCTAAGCCAACAAGAGCTACATAGTGAGGCCCTGTCTCAGAAAACAGCAGTGAACCACAGTAAGAGAAGGTTGGGATAAATTCATATTGTCTCTAAGAGAACTACATCTCAACATCCTTAAGTTTTAGGTCATGGCAAGCAGCATTCATCTCCACAGAGTGCCTGGGTGGAACTCTTCTGTGATCTGGTGTCAACACTTTGGTTTTCTTTACCACATAAGCCACTCTTTCGCCTTCTCTGTGTTCTGGTGTCAGGCAGTATGAAGCATTGTTCTGACCAGAAAAGGTCTTGGGCAGAATCTTCCAGTAGAGCTTAGCATATGTGTGGAGAATGATCAGGGCTCAGTCTGCTGGCAGTGAGTAGTATAAAGTCACCTTTGTCTCATAAGCAACAGTCAGAATTCCTGCAGCCATCTGTTTACCACATAACTCTGATTCCTGTTTGCCATTCCTTTTTAATAATCCTCAAGCAAAAGACTGAAAGGTTAGTCTTTCATCTCAAATAATACATTTTCTCTGGTAGATAAAAACACTTTAAAATCAGGGTGGTTTTGTTTTACCAGAAAAGTAGATCACTTTCTTTGAAAGAACCACCAACCCCACTAAACGTTAGGTATTTTAGAATAGACTTGTTGAGAAATCCTCCTTCAACTTTGACCTGTTTTATTCTTGAAAAGTCCAGGGGTCTTTTTTTAAATGGGACATTCTGTAAATGCCTGCTTCTTATTTACCCCTTCCCTGACTTCCCTAAATAAGATCATAGACTTCACAGAGTTCTGTGTTTCTATAGACGATGTGCCATGAATGTTTAATAGCTGTCTGCACACAGGAGTAGAGGGCAGATGGATTTGCTTCTTTTCCTCTCCCTTATACTTACCTCAAGTGTCTTGTTTGCTACCTTATTCTTTAGTACTGTGCTTAGGACTGTATTTTGATTAAAGATACTGAATTTCCCACTTTAAAACAATTGTTTATCCTTTAATCCCAACACTCAGGAGGCAGAGGCAAGTGAATCTCTGTAAGTTCCAGGCCAGCCTGGTCAGCGTAGTGAGTTCCAGGTCAGAGTCTTACACAGTGAGACCTTGTCTCAAATTTAAAAGGAAAAGGAAAAAAAAAAAAAACTGTTTCAGAGTGTCTAGATCACTTGAGTTTTCTGTTGGTGCATGAGTGTATGATACAGTATGTTTTTAGGATTAAAATGTTTCTAATTTAATATAAATTTAATTTATAGCCCAGTCAATTGAACAAAGACTGATGAAAATGGATCACACTGCAATCCACCCACATCTACTTGATATGAAAATCGGTCAAGGCAAATATGAGCAGGGGTTCTTTCCAAAGTTACAGTCTGATGTCTTGGCGACAGGACCAGCCAATAACAAGTAAGTGTGCATTTTACTTGTGATTAGTGGAATGAAAGAAAGTTCTACAGTTTTAACTAGGCAGTGTGTGAGTGTTAAACGTAAGACCATATTAATCTAAATTGAATTGTTTTTTAATCCTGTTAGGTAAAAGACTCCAGATTTTTTTTTTTTTAGAACTAAGTTGACACATCTGGTTTTTTGGGGTTTTTTTAATTTGTGTTTTGTTATTGTTGTTGCAGCTGATCTGGAATTTAGTATATAATCTAAACCTTGCCACAAACATGACTTCCTCAGCACCCTCTCTTTTTCTTACTTCTTTTCATCTAGTCTTTTTTTTTTTTAACCACACCCTGGAACTGCTGGAGATCAAACCCAAGTCCACATTTTAGTGACTATATTAAAACACTGTCTTAACACTAATTAGGTGTACTGACTTTCCAGTAACCCTGACACTTGTAAGCTGCCCAGTATATGTGCTGGAAACACATACACTGGTCCAGGAAGAGCAGCCAGGGTTTTTAATTGCTGACCTATATCTCTCCAGTCCTTAATCTCAATTTTTAAAAAGCATTAGTTGTGGTGATGGTTGTGAATATACCAAAAGCCCATTAGATGGGTGTTTTGAATGGGTAACTTAAATTGAATCTGAAATTACAGCTTTAAACATATTTTGAAAACAATTGATAGAAAGAGCTGGGCATCTATTTATAATAGCCAGAAGCTGGAAAGAACCCAGATGTCCTTCAGTAGATGAATGGATACAAAAATTGTGGTACATTTACACAATGGAGTATCTACTCAGTACTACTCAGCTGTCAGAAACAATGACTTAACCAAATTCTTAAGAAAATGGCTGCATCTAGAGAATATCATCCTGAGTGAGATAACCCAGTCACAAAAGAACAGACATAATATGCAGTCACTGATAGTGGGATGCTAACCCCAGAGGCTCGGACTGTCCCAGAAACAGCTCACAGACTGTGTGAAGTTCAAGAAAAAAAGAAAACAAAACAAAACTAACAAAAAAAATAACATTATGTGCAATCCTTACACACCAAGAAAATGTTGACTAATTCCGGGTTACATCCTGTTTAACATGTACTTTTTGCTCATTGTAACTAGTAAGATCTTAATGCAGAGTATCAAACCTTAAAAAAAAAAAAAAAAAAAAAGCCAAGCACTGACAAAAATGTATTTGTATACATTTATGCAAAAATATTATTTAAATTTTTTGTTCTTTTTTTTTAATCTTTGTTTTTTAAAATAAAGTTTTTTTTTAAAAAAAGAACATGTAAAAACACACACCAAAAAAAAAAAAAAGAAAGAAAGAAAGAAAGAAAGAGCTGGGCAGAATCTTGATTTCAAGGCCAGGCTGGATTACACAGCAAGGCTGTCCAAGAAGATAGAAGGAACAGAGAAGAACAAAACAGCTGTTGCCAGCTTCTGTGCAGAATGGGTCATTCCTTCTGTTTTTAAGAAAATAAAATTCATGTCTTTTTATTTGGCTGTTTTTTAAATCTACATTGTCTTGGGTATATTTACTTTCTAGTCGCTGGGTGAGTCGAAGTGCCACAGCACAGCGCAGGAAAGAGCGCCTTCGCCAGAACTCTGAACACATTGGGCTGGACAGTGACCTCCGGGAGGTATGTGGTCCGGCTGCCTGGGACACCATGATGCAGTGGTGATAGAGTTCACCAGGAGGCGTCATTGTGCATAATCTGTCAAGCTCTTATAAATGCAGTTCATCTATACTTTAAAATATTATTTTTGTACTGAAGCATAGCAGAAAATACTTTTTCAGTTTTATCCTTTTGTTCATCTAAAACAGGGCTTTGTATCTTTGTATTAAATCATATAAAAGTTTTATTTAGGACAAATTTTTGGTCAGTAAGTCTCCTGAAGGGAGAAATATTGAGATACACCTATATCTAAGCTTCAAATATAATTTAGGCTGGGTAAGTAAAGTTTTATTAACATATTCTTTGTCCTTGGTTTGCCGGCCCCATTTTTAAATATGCTAGAGCTGTTCTTAGATTACATATGCTCTACTTGTATTCATTGAAAATAAAATTCAAATTATTTTTTACTAATTTTTTAAGATTTATTTATTTATTTATTTTATGTATATATGAATACATTATAGTTGTCTTCAGACACACCAGAAGAAGGCATCAGATCCCATTACAGATGGTTGTGAGACACCATGTGGCTGCTGGGATTTGAACTCAGGACCTTTGGAAAAGCAGTCAGTGCTCTTAACCACTGAGCCATCTCTCCAGCCCTCAAATTATGTTCAAATAATGATATTTTATTTCTTGTAATGAAAAGAAAATGCAATGAGAAAATCTATTTTATGAGCTCAAATGTATAGAAATACAACAGAAAGCATCATTTCAAATCTTACTTTCTGAAACTGTGTTCATACATGTGTGGTTTTGAGCATTTAAGCATTTTCTTAAGAGCTGAATCCTTTCCTGTTCATTGGCTCTCTTTTGCTGCCCCGCCCCCGTTGCCATGACGGTATCATGTGCATGCAGTTTTGCTTTTCTTTCTATCTTTGCTTTCTTTCTTTTTTTTCTTTTTCTTTTTCTTTTTTTTTTTTTTTTTTTTTTTTTTGTTTCTGTCATTGAAACATCACCATCATTTTAGCCTTCCGGGGAACTTTTGGTCTGTCAGAACTCCATGGCATTCTGGGAGTGGGATCAGGGCCCAACTCCTCCTGCACGGCTTCCTAAAAAGTCCTTCTCTGAATGCTGCCTGGTATGTCCATTGCCTTGAAAGTGCCTCACAAGATGTTCCTCCTTGAGTGGCCCACACAGAAGAGTGCATGTGGCATGTTTTGATCTCTGCTTCATCTAGCCTGTCTGTGCCTGTTAGTACTGGAATGTGCTCACACAAGCAATCTATAATGTTAACAGTAAAACTGACATTCAAATCCTGAGACTTTGGGGATATGTATGTATGTATGTATGTATGTATGTATGTATGTATGTGTATATTTATGTCTATATATATCCTCAGTAACAAATTGCTTTTCTTAAGTTGGGGGGGAATGTATTATAATTCTTTCTTTTTTTTTTTCTTTTTTTTTTTTTTAGCATTTTTTCCACACGTGCAGAAGTGACTGAATATCAGTTTTTCTTGTGCTAGATGTTTGTCTGTATACCATTTTAATTTAGTCTACATTTTGTGTTTCAGAAAACTCAGTCATTGTCATAGAGTATTGCTAAGAGGAACCTTTGAGATCTTCTTGTTTAACCTGACATAATTTAGCTGACAAGCAAGAAATTTGCCCGAAGTTAAATGAACATACAAAGGCACAGAACTCCCCAGGGCTCTTCCCACTAATCATGCATAGTGGTCTGCTCTGACCACTACTCACCTGAGGATATAAATACTCTAAGACTCTGCCTTACAGCTTTTTCCTCATTATGTTATTCCTTTACGTTTATAATAGTCTGTTCTTTAAAGAGCACTTAGTTCAGTGTTTATTGAACATGATCGCAATTTCATATATATTTCCTAGTGGCTTATTGCTTCATCTTTGGTTGGTTGTTTTTTCTGGGTGGTTGTTGTCATTGTTTTGAGACAGGACATCAACCATATTACTGACTGGTCTCAAACTCACAGGGTCTGCACGCCTCTGCTTCCCATGATCTGGGATTGAAGAACCACTTCACCCAGCTGTTTTGTTTTGGGTATTTTTGCTTTGTGAGTGTGTGTGTGTGTGTGTGTGTGTGTGTGTCTGTCTGTCTGTCTGTCTGTCTGTCTGTCTGTCTGTCTGTTTGGCATGTGTATGGCACATGAATACAGTGCCTTCAGAGGCCAGAAGAGAGCTCGGAATCTCTTGTAGCTGTAGTTATAGGCATTGTGAACTGTCCTAAGTAGGTACTGGGACCCATACTCAAGTCCCCTGCAAAATCAGTATAAACTCAGCGCTACTGAACCATCCCATCAGCCCTGCCACACCCAGTTTTTATATGGTGCCTGGGATCAAATCAGGGTTTTGTACATTAACCATGCACTCTACAGTTGAGCTACACTACCAGTGGGAAAGCTCTTTAAACATTAAAATTTTATTTTTGCCAATCTCTATATTTAGTTTTTGATCCTGTCCCTAAATGAAAATGTAATTCTCATACAGGGATACTGCCTTGTCGCTCAGATTGATTTTTCAGAAACTGATTTATTTCCTATATTTACTTACTTGAAAATTAACTTTCAGTATGTTTCTAGGCCCATTGCTACATTTAAATGTCCCACTGATACTAGTTTTCTCAATCTCAATTCTTCCCCTTTTTTTTCCTTTGAGTAATAGTTAAAACATACAAGTCCATGTGGGTGCTGAAGAAACTGCTACTTGGAGAATCCATTTGCTTTTTTAGTAATACTTTAAATTATTAGTCTGGGAAAAGGTTATATTATTTTTTAATATTGCCTTTTGTCATGAACATTGAGAGAAACTGAGCGCTTAATCAGTAAGATTTTCAGCAGCTTTAACGGGTTAATTTTCCTCTAAAGGGGAAACAAATCCTCATACATTTAAAGAAGTGAAAGATTTTACACATCATCTTTTACAGTATCAGATTCTCCCCTTCAGATAATAAGGATGGATTTACATCTCTGCCTGCAGGTGTATCAGTTCACTAGCTTGCAATCTCTCTCCTGCAACAAAATATTAGTTTCACTATATAAATGGTTTAGAACAGTTCTTCAAAAATGTAGTCTTAAGACACTTGGATCTTTGGAGATCTTGAGCAAAGATCTGAGATCTTGGGCAAAAGTCTACATGAGAGACCCTAGTTGTCCACTAACAAGGTGTGTATTTCTCCACTAACAAGTGTTCTGTTTGCTTGCTTGCATGTTTACTATTGTGGTTTTGAGATGTGGTCTTGAGTATCCCAGCCTGGATTCAAACTTGCCATGTAAACAAAGATGACCTTGAACTGCTGATCCTTCTACATTTCCCTTCCAAGTGCCCAGAACATGGGTATGCACCACCAAACATGGTTTACATGGTGCATAAGAAAGACCTGTGCATAAGAAAGCTCTTTACCAGCTGAACTATAACCTTCCCCTGTTTGGGGCTTTTATGGAATTTCACTAAACAAATTTTAAGAACGTGTATGTGCCCGTGTGTGTGTGTGTGTGTGTGTGTGTGTGTGTGTGTGTGTGTGTGTCCACAAAGTCAGCAGAGGACTCTGGGCATAATAGCAGAGATTATAGAACAAAGCAAGGGACGGTTTTATGCAAACATCTATAGTCCTCCCATTCACCTCAGCCTGTATTAGAAACATTATGCTTTTTAGTCATTTCTGTGAGCTGGATAGCAGGTACCATAGAATGAGATGAATCATCCTTAGACATTAGCTGATATGATTGAGGTCATAAAAATTAACTACAGCACAATTCTGGTACTATGGAAACGTAATTAGAGCTAAGGGTTTGGCTGGAGAGTTATGCTCTTGATGACTAAAGGATTAAAGTCTCTGCAAAGAGAAGTGGATCAGAGAAAGTGCCCTGAGAACTACTCCGTTTCTGTGGAACCTCAGATGAGACTAAACACCTAAATTTTTTACTCTTACCTTGATCCTAACTAATCATAATTCTGATGGTCCCATTAAAAAGACTAAACTCAGCGAAACTCCTGGTTTAAGTGCATTTCAACTTAATAAAATTTCTGTCACCCTCCTTTCGCATGAGCCAACTGGTTTCAGGAGGACCACACATGTCCTCTGCCTTCTATCAAGAGCACTATATATAATCTTAGTTGCTGTTAAACACTTACACTTACGGCTTTTTTTACATCTTGCTTGTTGTATTTTTACGTGTAAGTTATGAGTAAAAAAGAACATATGATATTAATATGATAAAATATTTCTGGTTTTTAGAAATATATGCAAGAGGCACGAAGTTTAGGAAAAAACATGAGGCAACCAAAGCTGTCAGATCTCTCACCTGCTGTGATTGCACAAACCAACTGGAAATTTGTGGAAGGCTTATTGAAAGAGTGCAGGATGAAGGTAAGTACAGTGCTACCAGACAGTGTGCATTCATGTTTACACTGTGTGTGGATAAGCTGGGATGCATGTGTACTACATGTGGGCAGCCCATAAAAGCCAAAAGAGGGCACCAAATCCTCTAGGAGTGAAGTTACAGTTGCTTGTGAGCTACCATGTGGTACTGGGATCAAACCAGGTCCTCTGAGAAGACAGCCAGTGCTCTTAACCACTGAGCCACCTCTCCAACCCCCCCCCCCCAAAAAAAAAAAAAAAAAAAAAAACATTTTTTGTGGCATAGACTTAATATCCTCTTCACTGAAGTCATAAACATTCATGAAGTCTCCATGGCACTGCGCATTAGTGACATGATAGCCTCGGGGTGTGTGTGTGTGTGTGTGTGTGTGTGTGTGTGTGTGTGTGTGTGTGTGTGTGTGTGTGTGTATGTGTGTGTGTACACACGTGGAAATCAGAGGACAACAGAATCAGTTCATACCATTCACCTTATTTTGAGGCAGCCTCTTTCTTGTTTCTTGCCACTACTTTGGCTATTTCAAAACAGCAGGCCATGAGCTTCATCCCAAATCTTACATATCAGCACTGAGATTCCAGATGTGTACCAGCTTTTACGTATGTTCCCAGGGTCTGAATGCAGATGGTCAGGTATGTGTACATGTGTACCAGCTTTTACATGGGTTCACAGGGTCAGAACACAGTTGGCCAAGTATGTGTAGCAAGCACTTTTGCTCACAAGCCATCTCTCCAGCCCTTAGCTATTGTCTTCCTCTTCAGCATGATGTTAAGCTACTCATAAATTATACAAAGAATGTTACTGTCTTATGTGAAAAGAAACACGATTTTGTGCCTATGTATATACCCATATAAAGCCTGGCTTGTGCTCATACATGTGGTACATGCTTAAGGGAAAAAATCTTAACTATGTTATAGGTCAGTGAATATTACATATACTTCTTTCACAAAAATGCATTTATTTGGGGTAGCTTGTGATCATAGTCAACAAAAGCACTATTTTCAATACCACTGTACACTAGTAGACAAGGTCCCACCTAGAGAAACTGACTGAATGCTTTCTCGCTTTATGTGTGTGAGACCAGCTTAGGTTGAAAACCATCTACCTGAAACTGGTTTTCCTGTGTTAGTACATCTTTGTAAAAATATGAGAAAAAGAGAAATGGAGAGGCAGTGGTCTTGGTTCACATACAAACTAGGAAGTTCTCAAAAAGCAAAGCAAGAAAGACAAGAAGGAAGGAAAAGAAAGCACGGAGCTGCTTGCTTCTGTTGCAGTTTTGGCTTAAGTAGCTATAGCTTTAGTTCCTTAAATGCGAGAGTCAGCAAAGGGCAGCTATGGTGACAGAATAAGGTTCTGCTGTCAGGTAGTGCATTTTCTAGATTCAAGGCAGTTTCAAAGTTCAAGACACTTATACTATTACAGAAGTTAATAATCTAAATTATGTGTTTTTTTCAACATGAAAATGCATTACAAATATTATTTTATTGTTTTGTTAATGCCCTTCCATTTCTCTGACATAATAATAAAATATAGAATAGTGAAATATAAAATTATTCCAGCCAGCTGACCACCAGATGAAGACGTTGTGACTGGAAAATGGAACTAGATCTTGAACTGACTCCTTGGTTTGAGTTTCAGTGCTGTGGCAATTTATAAGCACATCATGTTTTTAGACAAAACGCATGCTGGTGGAGAAGATGGGACATGAAGCAGTGGAACTAGGCCATGGAGAAGCCAACATCACTGGCTTGGAGGAGAACACCTTGATCGCCAGCTTGTGTGACCTACTGGAGAGGATATGGAGCCACGGCTTACTGATCAAGCAGGTAACTGACTTGAGGTGCTGTCAGCATTGCCACTTAAGGGACTTATGTATGCCAAGGGGCTGTTCGAGAAAGTTAATCCCAGCACTGAGGAAGCAGAATCAGGTAGATCTCTGTGAGTTTGAGGCTAACCTGGTCTACATAGTGAGACCCTGTCCTAAGAAAGGAAAGAAGCCCAAGCAGTGGTGGTGCACGTCTTTAATCTGGGAGGCATCAGCAGGTGGGTCTCTGAGTTTAAGGTTAGCCTGGTCTACCAGGACAGCTAGGGTTACACAGAAACTTTGTCTCAATTCAAAAAAAAAAAAAAAGGAAGAAGGAAGGAAAGAAGGAGACTGACAAGGATGAGACTGGCAAGACTGCTCAGCAAGTGCTTGCCACCTGAAAGCTTTACTCTAAAATCCACATGAGTGGGAAACAGGACAAGAAACAAGAAGATCCCACAAGATGATTAGATACATAACATAGGCCATTCAGTTCCAGCAAAAGAAATATAATTTAGGCCAAACACAGTGATATGCACCTTTAATCTCAGCACTTAAAAGACAAAGACAGTTAGGGGTAGGCTGTTCTACAAAGTAAATTCCAGGACACCTAAACCTACACAGTGAGTCTCTGTTTCAAAATAGAAAAGAAGGGAGGGAGAGAGGGAGGAAAAGGGAAGGGAAGGAAGGGGAAAAAAAGGAAAATCTGTGCTCAGAGACATCTTTCCTAACAAACAGAAAAGTATAAAATTATACACATGTTATGCAGTCCTCTGTCTTGAGCCTACATGACCATAGGTCATGTCCTCTACATGTAGAGAGGCTTGGGGCATTGCCTTTATGTGACTAATGGCCACAAATATATGGGGGCTGGGGACTGTGGCTAGTAACAGGGGCTTGATGCCCGGGAGCAGGCAAAACTCCTAGCATCCCTTCAGGGTGTCTAGGACTTCAAGCCTTAGCTCAACCAGGGACCACGCTACCTTTCATGGTACCACAGTGGTACATGTCTTTAGTCCACTGTTGGGTATTCAGATAAGACTGCTTAGACATGGTTTCAGCCAATAGAAAGTCTATTAGCCAGCTGGTGACTACAGTGAGTGATCATAATCAGTGAACTTTTTTCTGGGGAGGGGGTGCAGAGGGAGGTGAGACAGGATTTCTCTATATAGCCCTGGAACTCACTCTGTAGACCAGGCTGACTTTGAACTCAGATCCGCCTGCCTCTATCTCAAGAGTGATGGGGAGTAAAGGGATTCAGCACCAATGCTTGGCTTCAGGGGGCCTTTAAGCACAAAGACCATATCCTGGGTTGACATTACTTCAGTTAACAAGAGGGTAGACAAAAACAGAACTACAGAAACCAAAAAGCAACATTATTTTATAACTATGGGCTTTGACTGACTGGTGGTGCTGACTCTGTGCTGAGTTTTGTATCCTGAGTGGCACTTCCATCATGGAGTTAGTTGTGCTAAGGTCTGGGGCTTACTGAGGTCTGGGCCCTGTTACATTACATGCCCCCTGGTCTTAGTGAATCAGTCAAATCTGGCCTCATTCTGTTGAGCACCCACTCAAGATGTTAATCCATTCAGAATGAGAACTGAAGGCCCAGCCAGTTCTGATAGCCGAGTAGTTAGCCAGGAGGACCAAGAGAACAGAGACTGGTACCAGTTATTTTCCTAACCATTGAAAGACTTTCTCCGATAGTCCTGATAAATTAGCATAGAAACAACACATTTCTTCCACAGCTGTCCATAGTTTTCTTTATCTCAAGAGAAGTCTAAGCCCCTCCAATTGTGTAGCACCATTTCTACAAAGGACTCTAACTCTTGTTTTAATTCAGAAACTTAGTACCTCTACATCCTGATTATCCTGTGTACTTAGGTGGAAGGCATAAGAAGAGGGGCATTTGCCAGGCAGAGGTGGTGCCTACCTTTAACTTGGGAGATGAGGCAGGTAGATCTATTTGAGTCCAAAGCCAGCAGGTCTACAGAGTAAGTTCCAGACAGCCAAAACTACATGGAGAAAACACACACACACACACACACACACACACACACACACACACACACACACACACACAGATGCCGATTTAGTCAAACCATTAGTACATGCCCCGCCCCAGTAATATTATTGTTATCCATATGAATTAGCTCATAAGGCAGAATAGCAAGAATCCGAACAAGGAAAAATGAATAGGTTAATTTAAAAGGTTTGGATATTAGACAAGTTTTAGTCCCCCATAAATCCATTAATTTGGGCTGCCCCCAGTCATCGTAAGTTTTGTCAGTCAGTGACTGACAGTCTGGTTAGTTCCTATCCCTCTGTAGGGTAGGGGCTGGGTGTCTAAGCATAACCAGCAATCCTGGCTGATACACTGTCCCCAGAGTCCTTTCCTGTGGAGTAGAGTCTGTTTCCTCAGGTTTTTCCTGTTTTCCAAAGAGCAGAATCTTTTAAAAGGAATTTTTCAGGAAGCCTCAGTTTTATAACTCCAATCTTTGCAATGGAAACTCCCTTGTTCCAGGCAGTTAGGGCGCCTGGCTGTAGGACATACATAGAATTGTAAACTCTGTGTTTTTATCTCAAAAGATCACTTTCCTTACCTTTTTATTTCTCTATACAACCAGACACTTAAAGTAAGTAAGTAAGGTCAAGATGGAATATGGGTTACTGGTCTGTAGTCACACCAGCTAACACCTTCCTTGTATCTGTCTTCCCTGGTTTCCAGTCCAGACCTGAGGGCAATGATGGCTGGACCATGACCCTCTGTTCATATCCCTAGTGTAAAACACAAGACTCAGGAGGAAGCAGAGGGCCAGGGAGCAGAAGGGCCGGGGACTCAATGAAACCTTAATTTCAATGGACCCATAGTCCAGAGAGTATTCATTTGGCAGCATCCATGATCCATGGCTTCCATTTTCTTGACCTGGATCTGGTGGATCCATGGGGTAATACCGGCTATCTTCACTGCCATAGTAGTGGAGAAAACCACCATGTAGAGTCCTTTCCACGTTGTTTTCGGCGTCCCTTTGGCTCTCTGCCTAACCCAGAAATATCACTGGGGAAAACTAGCAGTGGATTCAGAGGGCAGCTGTGTCTCTTGGATAGTCCAGGTATTTACCATTTGCCATAACCTTCCTGCTCTTTTTGTTCTTTTTCTTTCTTTCTTTCTTTCTTTCTTTCTTTCTTTCTTTCTTTTTTTGTGGTTGCTGTTTAGGTCACTCATATACATTGTTTTGGGTAAAATAACCATTCCAGCTCCCATGTACCTGTTTTCTTCTTTCATCTTACAGTCATGGATGATCACTTGTGGTATCAGGCTATAAATGTATGTTAAGTCAATATATGATTGGACAGTGGAAAGGTATGCAGAGAAAAAGTAGGAAAACAGAAGAGGAACAGAGATTGAGGGGGAGATCAAGATGGAGCTGGAGAAAGCAGACCTGGATCCAGGTGGCCGTAATTGGTGTTAGGTAGAATTGAATATTTCTAAGTGATTTTATAGGTCTTTTATCTCTTATAGAAGGGCAGTTTGTACCTTTGGCTATTGAATGTAATCTTATGGTATAGAGAGGATTTGTGGATTGAGAATGTAATATATAAACCTGCATGAAAAGCTATTGGGCCTTAGAGTCTTGTCTGTGCTGGGCAGTGGGTAAAGAACTCTCCGGGGCAGAAGCAGCAGGGCAGGCAGAGTGAACTGCCCGGGAAAGGAATCTCATGGAGAGTGTGGCTCATAAACCGAGTGACAGAGTCCGTGTGTTCGGCTCTGTACTAGAGCTGCATCCACAGAGTGAGACCACGGGGGCCAATAAAGAGATGAGCCATCCATTTAATACTGCAACATCAGGCAAGGGGGTAGATGACTTGACAGCTGTGGGTTTCTCAAATGAGAATCAATGGTGGGCCAGGAGTGGGACCTGGTACTGGGTCACAGTCATTAGACAGCCAGCATTCTGGTGCTTCTCACAGGAGAGCCACAGCCATGTTGTGAGCTGCTATGAGTATAAGATCTTGTTGACCCTGAGTTAACTTGTTTGCCTCTTTGTTTGTTTGTTTGTTTTAAATTAAACTAGCAGTAGCCACCACAGCTCTTAGACAGGTGTCTAAGCCCTCATCCTGTGGCTACAGGGTCCAGTTGTTTAGACAAGTATTTCATAGGGCATTTCCATGTTCCCAAAGTTTGGGTTGAAATCCCTTTTGTCTTTTCTTTCCTGGACAAACAGATGAAAAGATTTTGGAGCATCTGGAAAAATCAAGGGCTGGAGCAGAAATCAGAACTATTTTAAAAGCTTCAAATGCATTTTGCTTAGTCTTAGGCTAGATTAGGGGCTTAGTGCCCCCCTCCCCTTGTTCTAGGGTATAGAGAACTTACTATTTCCACAAACTCTTGTATCCAGAGGCAGCAACATCCAGCTGTGCCTGAGAACTCTTGAATCTGTCTCTTAGTCTTTAGAGTTGGTATTTGAAGAATGGCAGGAATTCTACTCTGAAACAGACTCTGTCTTAGCTAGGGTTTCTTTTGGTGTAACAAAACGCCATGACCAAAAAGCAAGTTGAGGAGGAAGGGGTTTATTTGACTTACATTTCTACATTGCTACTCACCACCAAAGGAAATCAGGACAGAACTCAAGTGGGGCAGAAGCCTATAGGCAGGAGCTGATGCACAAGCCATGGAGGGGTGCTGCTTACTGGCTTGCTTCCTATGGCAAGCTCAGCCTGCTTCCTTACATGCTCCTTTTACCTCCCTTCAGCTGGTAGCCAAGATAAGTAGCCTTCTGCAAGTTGGGCCTTCTTAGCCGACATTCTGTAGCCCAAGGTCTGTAACTCTTGCAGCAGTCCTCCAGTGGTTCTTTATAATCTATTTTCCCAGGAAACCTTTGATAGAGGGGCCAAAAGTTTGAATTCAGTGTCTTTAAGTCTTGGGACAACCTAGTATGTTACCCTCTGTAACCTCCTACTGGGTCTGCCCATGTAAATGCAAAGATGGGTTAATTCACTTCTTCTAAGGGAGGCTGAAGAATGCATCTTTCAAGTCTAAGACACTAATTACCTGTTTCTCTGGGGGAATCAGACTCATGAGAATCAGAGGTCCCAGGTTTCTTTACAGGCAGGCAAGGCATACTCCGTAGTGACCGACAGGGCACCAGGTGGTAGCACTGCAGTTTTCCTTTCTGTTTCCTATGTCATTGGGTAGTGTTTAATGGTTAGTTGAACAATTATAACACTTGGTGTTAGGCCAGTCCTAGGGGCATGGATTCTTATTGCAAAGGGTAAGACACCAAAATTTTGCTTGGTATCTATAAGTCTGTGTCTTGTCAGAGAAGGTGACAACAGTTTTCAGTTTATGCAAAAGATCTATTATTTGGAGCCAGCTGTGACAAAGGAAATCCTTTTAGTAGCTGTCATTAATACTTTTCCTAGCAAAAGTTGGTTTAAGGTCTTTTTTGTCAGTTTTGGACAAAAGGGAAAATCTATTCTGTCCAGACTACATTGTATGGCTGCAATTACCTTGCCCAGCTAGGGACAGTTGTGGGGGAGGTGTTGTTTTATTGTTTTTGGTTTTGTTTTTGTTTTTTACTTTCTTCAGAGAATGGTAAATTTTACAGATCACTGCTTTGAAAGGAGACATAAATCATGAGAAAGAAAGGAGTGAAACTTTCTCTTTTCCTTCAGGTTCAGCTCAGGAGAACTGTTTTTTTTCTTCCCTCTTGGGCTGCTTAGAGCAGGCATGGAGCCGAGTAGAGGGAATGCTCACCTGGGGAACTGTGTCCCCTCCCTGTGCCTCTCAGATGGCAAGGGGCCCTGGACAAGAGGCCCCCACCCCAGAGTGGGACAGGTAGAATATTTGGGGCTTATCTGGGTGACCTGGCAGAGACAGAAGAATTTGGATTTCCAATAAGAGAGGCACAGGTCTTAAACCAGATAGCAGGAGAATCTTACACCAGGGAAAGTCAATGGTTAATACAGGGGAACCAAACTGACAGAAACACACAGAAAAATACCCGGGGAAGGAGGGCATCATGTATTCATACACCTGGACAGACAGAAGGATCCAGTGACAGTTCACATGGATCCTGGACTGTATGAGCAGCTGTGTATGACCTCTCCTGTATGTCCAAACAGGAGCATCTTAACCAAACTTCTCTCTAGAGGTGACAGAAGAGACTTTCTAATGTGTTTCCCTTTGAGATGAAGGTGTCAGACTCTCCCTGAAGCATTAGGCAGAAATTAACCAAAGGGATATCTAGGGACCTGGAAAAATCTCAAGTTGCTGATCCCTTAGGAGTCCCCTGACCACCACACTCTTCACTCCAAAGGGGCTCTAAGACTCCTAGTGACTCGAGGTTGACTTGCTCTGGGATCTCGCTGGAGCCTCCAGAAATGTGGGGTATCCACCAGAGAAGACTGCTTAGACATGGCTTTAAACCTAGAGGAAATCTTTATTAGCTGGCTGGCTACAATTCTTGGTTTTGGGGATCCCAGTACAGTCCTTAGGCCTTTCTCAGGATGAGCTTTTAAGCATAATAACTATATTTTGGGTTGACACACTTCAGTTAACAAGAACAGCTAGCCAAAAGCAGAACTGCAGAATCCAAAAATCAAGGTTAATATATTCAAAGACTTTGCCATAACTGTGGGAAAGTTTGGTGGATTAGGCCTTTGTTTTTGTTTTGTCAGGTGGTGCTGTCTCTGTGCTGAGTTACAGTCTGAATAGCACTTCCATTCTGGAGTCAGTTGTGAGAAGGTCTGGGGGCCTGTTACACCACTACTCAGGTAGCAGAGGCAGATGGATCTCTGAGAGAGAGAGACTTTGTCTTAGGGGGGATAAAAAGGCTAACCAAAATTAATAGTTCTTTATTAGTTTAAGTTATTTAGTAACTCAGGGTAGAAAAATTCAAATGAACTCTTTGCTTTTTATTTCAGGTAACTCTTTCTAAAAGGCTCCCCCTTTCTTTTTTTCCTAATTTTCTTTCTTCATTCCTAATTCACACATCTAAAAATATTATATGTCAATATATACAAATGCAGCTAATCTTTAAATTAAATTAAATGAAAAGGTTATTACTGTGTTCTAATCATATACAACAGATGAGCCGAATTAAGAACTCTTCAAGACTGCACTGGGCTTCCTAGCTACTTCCCTTTGGTTCTTGCCTGGATTCTCAGAAAAGTAAAGGAAGACTCTTACAACACCTGAAATGAGATGCTTAAAATGATACACAGGATTGAAGATGTGGCTCAGCATTGCAGTAAACTGTAAAATAGTTTCCTGTTTTCAATCTCCAGCATTACCAAAGGTGTAGGGTGGGGATGGGGGTGAGGCAGACAGCTAAGAATAGATGAGCCTGAGTTGCCAGACTTTTTTTTTAAGATGTATATATTTTATGTACATGAGTACACTGTAGCTGTCTTCAGACATACCAGTAGAGGGCATTAGATCTCATTATAGATGGTTATGAGCCACAATGTGGTTGCTGGGAATTGAACTCAGAACCTCTGGAAGATCAGTCAGTGCTCTTAACCACTGAGTCATCTCTCCAGCCCGCCAAACTTTTCAATGACATATAAAATATCACTGGTCTTGATGAGAAATTATTTTTTGATGACTGATTCTTTTTTTAAGGTGGTAAGTATGCATTTATTTAGAATGAACAAATAAGTTTATCACATAATCCATACAGTGTCGAAATCTTCAGGATCCAGGAAAAAAAACAAAACAAAGAGATAAATATATGAGTGGGTTCAGCAGCTGGCGTGGAAGGGGTTTAGAGAGGGGCTATGAGTTCACACAAACTAGGGAGTCATGTTTAAATATGTGAAGAGGCAAGACAAAAGCCAGGGTGTCCTAAAGGTAACTAGCTCACCAGCATATAGTCAGACTTCTTGCAGGATTTTGACCACAGAGGGAAGACAGTGAGTGGATCAGGAGGTAGTCCACTTAGCAATGAAGACACAAAGCTGTCTTGGTTTAGTTTCTGGATAAAGTAAGACTATTTTAAGAATTTGTTATCAAAGAACCTGAAATCATGTAAGTTTGGAGTTCCAAACTATACTACCTCCACTGGAGAGCCTTTTAAAAAGTGAAATTTTTATGTGTCTTATACTTTCAGGGGAAGTCTGCCTTGTGGTCACATTTAATCCAGTTTCAGGACAGAGAAGAGAAACAAGAACACCTCATGGACTCACCAGGTAAGAAGGTGTTGGTATAAGGAGATTGCTCTCAAGTCTGATGCACTGCAGTGTTACTGTCTTCAACTAGAGCTCCACAGAAAATAATAGTAGGATCCCAAATGATCACATTGATATAAAAGTACAAAACAATTGTGAAAGACTTACAGGTATATTCTCCCAGTGTTAGAGTATGGTATGTACTGACTTTTTATTAAAGAAGTTTTGTGACTGTCATTGATTATCTTATTATCTCTTGTTACATTTTATTTAATTATTTTTATGCAGGTATTTATATGTGGAGGTCAGGTGACAACTTGGAGGAGTGGTTCTCTTCTTCCACCATGTGGGACCTGAGAATTGAGTTTGGGGACAGCAGGTGCCTTTGTCTGCTGCTCTATCTCAGTAACCCTTCTTTTTTTATATTGTCAGGATCAAATCCTGGACCTTGTATCAATAAATAAAATTCCAGGAAAAATTATGTGTTTATCTCTGAGACTCTTTAAGAGCCATATTCTTTTGTATAGCTTGTTTTCTTCTTTTTAAAAAGGGAGTCTTACTATGATGCTCAGACTGCCTCAAACGATGTAGTTCCACCAAGACTCTAAAAGTAGCTGGGACTATAGGTGTGTGTGTCATTACACTCAACTTAGGAATCAGATTCTTTGATTTGTAGATGGCATCTCATGGTATTGGTATCGTAATTCTTCTGCTAATCAGAATTATGTAGGATTCCTTAGGTCAAGTGATAGAACTACTGGGTTTATTTATTCATAAAGATTGTTTTTCTTGGCAGTGCTAATGACCAAACCCAAGGCCTCAGCCTTTGAGTCATACAGCCCAGAACTTGATTTTCTTTATGTAAGATAATCATTTATTTCGCAAAATGTAGAATCAACAGTAGGAAGTTAATAGAAATAAAAGATTTTGGCTGGGTTTGGTGACATGTGGCTATAATTCCAGTATTCCGGGTGAGGCAGGAGGATCAACAGTTCTGAGCTAGTCTGAGCTCAAAATGAGACCTTATCCCAGAAGACCTGAAAGAGGGTAGGGAAAGATTTTATAGTGAATAAACCATTTAAAAGCCATTTTTATTACAAATTCTTTCAAAAATCTAGAAATAAAAGGTTTTAAAAATATATTGTTTTGAGATAGGATCTCACTATGTAGCTCTGGCTGGCCTGGAACTCACTATGTAGACCAGGCTAGCCTTAAACTCGTGGAGATTCCCCCTGCCTCTGCCACTGCCTCTGGAATGCAGAAGTCAGAAACACCACCACACCCAGCCGTAAAAAAAAACAAAAAAACAAAAAAAAACTTTGAACTCAAAGTTAGAATTGGGAATGTGGCTTAGTGCTATAGCGAAAGGCTCCCCTGCCAATGTTGAAAACCGAGTTTGATCCACAGATTTCATATTCTAGGTGAGCATCAGTGCTCTTTTGACTTTCACCTAGCTAGAGACCATAGAGCCAGCAAAGAATGAAGAGGGAAAGAGGGAGGGAGGGAGAGAGGGAGGGAGGGAGGGAGGGAGGGAGGGAGGGAGGGAGGGAGGGAGGGAGGGAGGGAAAGAATATGTGTGTCATTTTTTTAAAAATTCACAAGCTAACCACCAACTTAAGAAATAAAATAGTACAAGTTGAGGATGTAACTCAGTGGAAGAATACTCACCTAGCAAATGTGAGAACCAGAGTTTAATCCCTAACACTGAAAGAGACAAAGAAACAAACAGAAAGAGAGGGAGAGAGAGAGGAAGTAAAAGTTACTCTCACATTCATCCTCAATTTCTGAGCTTTCACTGTCCCACCCGCAGTAGTTCTACCCTACAGCATTTACTTGTAAATAACCTCATTTTCAAATGTATTTTATAAGACAACTGGCAATGTGGAGCTGAACTGCACTGCCCTGGAGCTCCTCTCAGCAGTCTCTGAAGGCCTGGGCTATAACTGTATTTTATACAGATTTACATTCAGATCTTTAGTGACCATCTTGTCTTCCCTTTTTCCTATAAAGAAAGTGAAAGTAGCTGGGAGTGGTGCACACCTTTAGCCACTGCATTCAGGCAGCAGAGGCAGGTGGATCTCTGAGTTTGAAGTCAGCCTGGTCTACTAAAGGGAATTCCAGGACATCAAGGGCTGTTACAGGAGAAATCCTGTCTCAAAAAATCAAAGAAAGGAAGTAAAAGTACATTGGTCTATGTCATATATCTAATGTATGTAGCCATTCACAATATAAAACCATAAAACCAAAGTCACTTCTCTAAATTTCACATATAGGTAGAAGGCCTGCCCTAAATAGAAAAAAGTAGAAATTAATGGGAAAATAAAGAAAAAGTAGAGCCGAGCATAGTGGTGACCCCAGCTTTTAAAAGTGTGAGAGAAGGAGTGTCTGGAGTCCGAGGCCACCCCTGGGATGTGTATGTGTTAAGACTGAATAAATCACTAAGAAGTGGTTATTCATGGGAATATGTGGGAAAGCAGCCCGGTCCAGTTAAGATGAAACAGAAGCATTCAACTCTTATGCCCAAAGAAGCACATGAGAAGATTATCCAGCTGTTTGAATCAGCTGCTGCTGGGCAGCTCTTGCAGCTTTTGTGGTTCTGACTGCCCAAATGTTGAGGTTCAGTTGGGAATTAGTCATGGGTGTCTTTGGTGACCTCAGTTGATGGAAGAATTAGCAAATTCTAAAGTAATAAGTGAAAAACGCATCAAAGGCCCATATAGTTAGTTTCTGCTGCGCTACCAAACTGAAGGGCTAATGATGTTAGAACAAACAGTGTTGTAGTGACTCAGTAAGATTTATAAGAGCATGCAGCTTTTTTTTTTTTTTTTTTTTTAAAGACAGTCTCACTGTGTAACTCTGGCTGTCCTGGAACTCCTTATATAGATCTGGCTGCCCTCAACCTTACAGAGATCTAATAACCTCTGCCTCCCCAAGTGCCTGGATTAAAGGCAAGTGCTAGCACTTGCCCAGCATGTGTATGTATGTATGTATGTATGTATGCATGTGTGTGTGTATGTATGTATGTATTGTGTGTGTGTGTGCACATACCACACACACAATTTTTAAATGTGATTGTATGTGTATGTACGTGTGATTGTATATATGGTTGTATGTGTCTTTGGAGGCCAGAAGAGGGTATCAAAGCTCCTGAAGCTATAGCTATAGGTAGTTGTGGGCTGCCCAGCATGAGTGATGGGACCAAACTCAGAATCCTCTGTAAGAATGCTATATATGCATAAAGCTAAAGCCATCACTCCAGCCCTGAGCCATATAGCTTTCAAAGTCTGTAAAATTATCTTTTATTAACCTGGTGTAATTGTTATCTCTGAAGCTTATTGCCTCAATCTGCTTACCTAGGCCTAGTCCTGGAAGCTTCTTGACTCCATACAATCTTTTTTTTTTTTTTTAACATTTATTTATTTTATGTGCTTGAGTACACTGTTGCTATCTTCAGACACACTAGAATAGGGCATCAGATCCCATTACAGATGGTTGTGAGCCACCATGTGGCTTCTGGGAATTGAACTCAGGACCACTGGAAGAACAGTCAGTGCTCTCAACCACTGAGCCATCTCTCCAGCCTGACTCCATACAATCTTATCTAGATCTAGAATGTTTTCTGACTCTGAGACATACTGCTGAATTAGCTCATCTTTCCTAGTTCTTTCTGAACTCTGGCTGTTCCTAGATCAGACTCCTCTCCAAGCTTATTAATTCAAACTTGCTTCTCAGCTTCTGACTGAATTGCTCTGCTTAGCCTCAAACTAACTCTGGCAATCTGTTCTAATCTCCTGGCTCCTTCTCATTCTCTGGATTGCTCTGTCTTCGCCTGTGTATAGCTTGTTCTCTCTTTGCCACCTGTCCCGGCAAAACTGCTCTCTCTCTTCCTCTTTCCACGCTGTTGGGCAGATCCTGTTCTGTCAAATCTTTCTCTAATTCATCACTTTGTCTGCCTCTCAATTAGACATCACCTTCAAACATGTTTGCTTCCTTCTACAAGTAACTTTACCTTCATTGTTTGAGATTAATGATATGTACTAAGGGCCTTTCTCTATCCCAGGTGGAGTAACCTTCTTGCTGGATTAAAATCCTTCTACAGAAGTCTGTGCTTATTGTTTGAATCAAAGGGTAAAGTTTATAAACATTGCTCTAATAGTACTTTAGAGCAATTTTCTAATAGTGATTTAGCCTGTGAAGCCTTAAAAATACTTTGTGGACTGGAGCTGTGACTCGGTGGTTGGTAGAGAGCTTGCCTAGTGTGTCCCACAGTGGATTTAAACATCAGTGCCATGGCATAGTGGTACACACCTGGAATCGCAGCATTCTCGGCACTATGGCTATGGAAGCAGGAGTTCAAGTCCATCTGACTACATGGTCAGTTGGGGGCTAGCTTGGGCTCCATACAATTAAAAACGAGAGTTGGGTTGGTGAGATGGCTCAGCAGGTCAAGGTGCTTGCTGCCAGGTCTGATGAACTGAACTCAAGCTGGACACCTTCATGGTAAAAGAAAAAAAAACTGACTCCCACAAGTTAGTGTCTTTGACCTTTATATACATGTCATGGCACATGTATACAGACACACACACAAATAATAACGTATTTTATTTTAATTTATGGTATGGCTGGGGATGTAGCTCAGCAATAGAACACATGCTTACCATGTGAAAGGTCTAGTTTCATCCATAGCATGAACATGACACACATATATACACACTTCATCCTTTCTTTTTTGTTTTTCCAACCAAAGTGGTATTTAATTTTAATTTTTAATTTTTTTTACTTTATTTTAAAAAACAAAGAAATGTACAAATTTTCAGCATTTTTGAATAAAAGTATACAAATACATTTTTTAAGGTTGTAATTAAGTATTTGTGGGTACACATACATACACATATGTATATATGTAACAATAATATAGGAAAAGAGGCTATTAATTTGAGGAGATAGGAGAGAGACTAGGAGGGGCTGTAGGGAGGAAAGGGGGATGTGATACAGTTCTATTTTAATTAAAATATATTCTTTTTTGGTTGTTGTTATTAAACTTCACACAGTTTGTGAGTTGTTTCTGGGGTGTTCAGAGCTTTCTGGGTTTAGTATCCAATTATCCGTGACTGCATATTATGTCTGTTCTTTTGTGACTGGGTTACCTCACTCAGGATGATATTCTCTAGATGCATCCCTTTTCTTAAGAATTTTGTTAAGTCATTGTTTTTGATAGCTGAGTAGTACTCCATTGTGTAAATGTACCACAATTTTTGTATCCATTCATCTACTGAAGGACATCTGGGTTCTTTCCAGCTTCTGGCTATTATAAATAGAGCTGCAATGAACATTGTGGTGCATGTATCTTTGTTGTATGTTGGAGCATCTCTGGGGTGAATGCCCAGAAGTGGTATACTGGGTCTTCAGGTAGTACTATGTCCATTTTTCTGAGGAACCGCCGGACTGATTTTCCAAAGTGGTTGTATCAGTTTACAACCCCACCAGCAGTGGAGAAGTGTTCCTCTTTCTCCACATCCTCGCCAGCATCTGTTGTCATCTGAGTTTTGGATCTTGGCCAATCTGACTGGTGTGAGGTGGAATCTCAGGGTTGTTTTGATTTGCATTTCCTTGATGGCTAAGGATGTTGAGCACTTCCTTAGATGTTTCTCAGCCATTCGATATTCCTCGATTGAGAACTTTTTATTTAAGTCTGTAACCCATTTTTTAATAGGGTTGTTTAATTCTCTGGTGTCTAGCTTTTTGAGTTCTTTGTATACCTTGGATATTAGGCCTCTATCTGATGTGGGGTTGGTAAAGATCTTTTCCCACTCTGTTGGCTGTCGTTTTGTTTTCTTGACAATGTCTTTAGCCTTACAGAAACTTTGCAATCTCATTAAGTCCCATTTGTTAATCTTTGACCTTTAGAGCTTGAGCCATTGGTGTTCTGTTCAGGAAATTTTCTCCTGTGCCTATGAGTTCTAAGGTTTTCCCTACTTTCTTATCTAATAGTTTCAGTGTACCTGGTTTAATGTGGAGATCTTTGATCCACTTACACTTGAGCTTTGTACAAGGAGATAAGAAAGGGTCTATTTTCATTCTTCTGCATGCTGAGTGCCAGTTGGACCAGCACCATTTGTTGAATAGGCTGTCCTTTTTCCATTGAATGTTTACAGCTCCTTTGTCAAAAATAAGGTGACCATATACGTGAGGGCTCATTTCTGGATCTTCTATTCTATTCCATTGATCCACGTTCCTATTTCTGTACCAGTACCATGCAGTTTTCAGCACAATTGTCTTGTAATATAGCTTGAGGTCAGGGATAGTGATTCTCGCAGATGTTTTCTTATTGTTGAGGATGGATTTCGCTATTCTAGGTCTTTTGTTATTACAGATGAAATTGCACATTGCTCTTTCCAACTCAATAAAGAACTGGGTTGGAATTTTGATGGAGATTGCATTGAATCTGTAGATTGCATTTAGTAAGATGGCCATTTTTAAAATGTTGATCCTTCCAATCCATGAGCATGGGAGATCTTTCCATTTTCTGAGATCTTCCTCGATTTCCTTTTTTAGAGGTTTGAAGTTCTTCTCATACAGGTCCTTCACTTGCTTAGTTAGAGTC
This sequence comes from Micromys minutus, assembly GCF_963924665.1. Taxonomy (NCBI): domain Eukaryota; kingdom Metazoa; phylum Chordata; class Mammalia; order Rodentia; family Muridae; genus Micromys; species Micromys minutus. The sequence continues at coordinate 593,561 of NC_137972.1, forward strand.
ACACCAAGATATTTCATATTTTTTGTGACTATTGTGAAGGGTATCTTTTCCCTAATTTCTTTCTCCATATGTTTGTCTTTTGAATATAGGAAGGCTACTACTAATTTGTTTGAGTTAATTTTATATCTAGCCACTTTGCTGAACTTGTTTTTCAGCTGTAGGAGTTCTCTGGTGGAAGTTATGGGGTTGCTTAAGTACACTATCATGTCATCTGCAAATAGTGATGTTTTTACTTCTTCCTTTCCAATTTGTATCCCTTTGATTTCCTTTTGCTGTCTAATTGCTCCGGCCAGGACTTCCAGTACTATGTTGAATAGGTAGTGGGAGAGTGGGCAACCTTGTCAAGTCCCTGATTTTAGTGGGATTGCTTCAAGTTTCCCACCGTTAAGTTTGATCTTGGCTGTTGGTTTGCTGTATATTGCTTTTATTATGTCTAGGTATGGGCCTTGGATTCCTGTTCATTCCAAGACTTTTAACATGAAGTGGTGGTGGATTTTGTCAAATGCTTTCTCAGCATCTAGTGAGATAACCATGTGGTTCTTTTTTTTTTTTTTTTTTTTTTTTTTTTTGAGTTTGCTTATATGGTGGATTACATTGATGGATTTCCTTATATTAAACCATCCCTGCATCCCAGGGATGAAGCCTACTTGATCATGGTGAATGATTGTTTTGATGTGTTCTTGGATTCGGTTTGCAAGGATTTTGTTGAGTATTTTTGTATCAATGTTCATAAGTGAGATTGGTCTGAAGTTCTCTATCCTTGTAGGGTCTTTGTGTGGTTTAGGAACGAGGGTTATTATAGCCTCAAAAAATGAGTTAGGTAGTGTTCCATTGGATTCTATTTTGTGGAATAGTTTGGAGAGTATTGGTATTATGTCGTCAATAAATGTCTAATAAAACTCTGCACTGAACCCATCTGGACCTGGGCTTTTTTTGGTTGGGAGGCTTTTGATGACTGCTTCTATTTCTTTAGGTGTTACAGGATTATTTAGATGGTTTACCTGGTTCTGGTTTAACTTTGGTATCTTGTATCTGCCTAGGAATTCATCCATTTCCTCCAGATTTTCCAGCTTTGTTGAGTATAGGCTTTTGTAGTAGGATCTGATGATTTCTTGAATTTCCTCAGTTTCAGTCGTTATTTCTCCACTTTCCTTTCTGATTTTGTTAATTTGGATACTCTCTCTTTGCCCTCTAGTTAGTCTGGCTAAGGGTTTATCAATCTTGTTAATTTTCTCAAAAAACCAGCTCTAGGTTTTGTTGATTCTTTCAATGGTTCTTTTTGTTTCTATTTGGTCTATTTCTGCCCTAAGTTTGATTATTTCTTGCCATCTACTCCTCTTGGGTGTATCTGCTTCCTTTTGTTCTAGAACTTGCAACTGTGCTGTCAGGTTGCTAGTGTATGCTCTCTCCAGTTTCTTTTTGGAACCACTCAGAGCTATGAGTTTTCCTCTCAATACTGCTTTCATTGCATCCCATAGGTTTGGGTATGTCGTGTTTTCGTTTTCATTGAATTCTAGAAAATCCTTAATTTCTTTCTTTATTTCTTCTTTGACCCTGCTATCGTTTAATAGAGCATTGTTTAGTTTCCATGTGTATATGGGCTTTTTGTTGTCTTTGTTGTTATTAAAGACCAGCCTTAGACCATGGTGATCTGAAAGGATGCACGGGAGTATTTTGATCATCTTGTATTGATTGAGGCTCGATCTGTGTCCAATTATGTGGTCAATTTTCGAAAAGGTGCTGTGAAGTGCTGAGAAGAAGGTTTATTCTTTTGTTTTAGGATGATATGTTCTATAGATATCTATTAATTTCAGTTGGTTCATAGTCTGCTAGTTTTACAGTGTTCTGAGAGTGGAGTATTAAAGTCTCCCACTATTATTGTGTGGGATAAAATGTATTTTTTGAGCCTTAGTGGGGTTTCTTTTATGAATATGGGTGCTTTTGTATTTGGAGCATATATGTTAAGGATTGAGAGTTCCTCCCAACAGATTTCCCCTGTAATGAGTAAAAAGTGTCCTTCCTTATCTTTTTTGATAACTTTTGTTTGAAAATCTACTTTATTCGATATTAGAATGGTAACTCCAGCTTGCTTCTTGGGGCCATTTGCTTGGAAGGTTTTTTTTTCCCAACCTTTTATTCTGAGATAGTATCTGTCTTTGTCTCTGAGATGAGTTTCCTGTATGCAGAAAAATGCTGGGTTTTGTTTATGTATCCAGTCTGATAACCTATATCTTTTTATTGGGGAGTTGAGTCCATTTATGTTAATAGATATCAAGGAATAGTGGTTGCTGTTTCCTGCTGTTGTTGCTTTGGTAGGTTGAATTGTGCCTGTGTGTCTTTCTTCTTTTGGTTTTCTTAGAAGTTTTCTTGTTTTTACTATGAGGTGGTTCCCCTCCTTGTATTGGGTTTTCCACCTATAATTTGTTGTAGTGCTGGGTTTGTGGTCAGATATTGTGTAAATTTAGTTTTGTCTTGGAATATCTTGGTCTCTCCATCTATGGTGATTGATAGTTTTGCTGGGTATAGCAGCTTGGGCTGGCACTTGTGCTGTCTTAGGGTCTGCATGATGTCTGTCCAGACTCTTCTAGCTTTCATAGTCTCTGTTGAGAAATCGGGTGTGATTCTGATTGGTCTGCCTTTATATGTTACATGACCTTTTTCCCTTACTGCTTTTAGTATTCTTTCTTTGCTTTGGGCACTTGGTGTTTTGAATATTATGTGTCAGGAGGAATTTCTTTTCTGGTCCAACCTATTTGGAGTTCTGTAGGCTTCTTTTATGCTCGTGGTCATCTCATTTTTAAGGGTAGGGAAGTTTGCTTCCAGGATTTTGTTGAAGATATTTACTGTACCTCTTAGTTGGTATTCTTCGCCCTCTTCTATTCCTATTATCCTTAGGTTTGGTCTTCTCATTGTGTCCTGGATCTCCTGCACATTTTGGGTTAGGAGCCTTTTGGTTTTTGCATCTTCTCTGACTGTTTTGTCTATGTTTTCAATGTTGTCTTCAGCCCCCGAGATTCTCTCTTCCATCTCTTGTAGTCTGTTGGAAATGCTTGCATCTGTGACTCCTGATTTCTTTTTTAGGTTTTCTACCTCTAGGGTTGTCTCTTTTAGTGTTTTCTTTATTGTGTCCATTTCTGTTTTAAATTCCTTCTTCCATTCCTTCATCTCTTTGGTTCTGTTTTCTTCTAGTTCTTTGAGTTCTTTGAGTGTTTTTCTTGTTTCTTCTTTAAAAGCTTCTAATTCTTTATGCTTTCCTCCCGTTCTTGTTTAAGGATCTCTATCATCATCTTGAGGTAGGATTTCGTGTCTGAGTCTTCTTTTTCTGGAGTGTTTGGCATTCCACTGTTTGTTGTGATGGGAGAGCTGGGTTCTAGTGTTGCCAGGTTGTCTTGGTTTCCCTGGGGTACGTTCTTTCGCTTTCCTCTTGCCATCTTGTTGTCAGTGATTGGTTCTCGCCTTTCCCTTGTACTTGGCCTGTGTCCCTGGATCTCCGCTGTTTCTGGTGGTGGATGTTCCAAGTGCCTGTTATGCACCCTGGAAGCCACCGGCTGGGAACAGAGGGCCCAGTGCCGCTGGGTTCCTGGATCCCTGGATCAAGCCAGGATGGCGCACACTTTCTGAATATTCCTCTGAGATCTCTCTGCCCCCTGGCTAGTCGGAATTCGTTCTCACCCAGTTCTCGCCAGTATGGTGTGTCTGGGTCTCCGCTCTTCCTGGTGGCAGATGTTCAGAGCGCCTCCACTTCATCCTTTCATCATATGATTTACTTTGTGTGAGAGGACACACATGTAGCATATATGAGACCCTGGTTTCAATTTCCATCACCCCTTCCAAAAAACCGAAATTAAAGGAAGGTGATAATTGAAACATTTTATTTAACACTGTTTTTAAGTCCTGCTTACTCTCTGCTCTGACTGCCTATTACTTAGTTTGCCCAATAGCTAGCCATTGAACTAACCTCTAACAGGTCAGTTTATTTCTCTCACATTATTATAGTATCATTCCCTTCGTTAACTGAAAAAAAAGTAGAGACTTTTCTAAATCTCTCCCTAAAATAAAATTCTGAATTGACATTTAAGGTCTGAATATCTGGCCCTCCATTTTGTTGTCTGTCATTTGAAATGGAGTGTCACTCCCTGACCATTTGACTTTCTACCCCAAAGGAATATAGCACTTTAATAACATATTTAAGCTAGGGCAGTCTCAGAAATATAAATATACCATATTCCCTGCAAGTGCATAAGACAATTTCCTCAGTGCACACTACTTCCCTGAGTATCAAAAAGATCAGTGTTTTAAAGTACCAGTTTGAAAATTCCTCCCTAAGCCAGGTGTTATGACACATTCATTGAATTCCAACCTTTGGAAGGCAGAGTGTAAGCATAAAATTTTTTGCAACCTACTTTTAGTAAAGGCTCAGCTTCTCCTCTAGCCCACTACCCAGCAGAGGTAGTGAAAGAGAAAAGTTATTAGGATATGGGGGAGGAAGTGGACCTGTTCAGCAATATTTCTTTTCAGGTGAGCTTGATCTTCTTGGGCAACAGTTCATTCCCATAGCAAACACCAAACACAACTTAGCAGCTACAGTCTAGTCCTTTCAGCAAGCAGACACTAGGCATCTAGTTTAATCCTGAAGAAACCACCAGGCTCACCAACCAGCCTGAGGAGAGGCTGCTGAAGCGGCAAGCTGCCTCAGAAACCTCATGAGCAGTTCTTGGGCAAGTTTCTCTCAATGGTGGCATTATCACAAGTTGAGTTCAACAACACTATGAAAGGCGAACCAATATATCCATGTCTTTAGCAAAGAATAGCAAAGCGAAACAAACCAAGCCAAAGCTCATTGCTTGTCTTCCACTGTCTGTGGGATCATATTTGTACTCCTTCATCAAAAGTTCTTTCACTTGTCTGCTATATCCAAGCTTCTTTTCACCTGTGTCTGCTTCAGGAAAACAGTCTTTAGTGTGTTTGCTTTAGAAAGACATCCTTTCACCTGTGTGCCCCAGCAAAACATCGTTTGACATAACTAACTTTCCAAAGAACTAGAAGTTTCCACTTCAGCAGAGGCAGGTAGATCTCTGTGAGGTTGAGGCCAGCCAGTACTGTTACACAGAGAAGTAATGTCTTAAATGAAATAAAACAAAACCCAACAACAACAAAATTTTTTCAAAGTTTAAAATTTCATGTTTAACATTAAATGTTTTCTGGCCTAAGGATGTCCTGGGCTCAATCCCCCAGTATAACATAAACAGGGCATTGTATATGTGTATGTGTATATATATATATATATATATATATATATATATATATATATATATATATATATATATACCACATACATGTAATCCTAGCATGCAGAAGTTAGAGACCAGCCTTGGATACATGAGACTTTGTCTCAAAAAAGCAAAAAGCCATAAGTAGGTTCCAATTCACGAGTCCAGAGGTGAAGGCTCACATCCTATAATTAATCTCTTGACACTGCCTTCAGATAGTTACCCAGCACTGTGGGGATAGGGAACTGTAGAAGATGACTGGCCCTTGTGGCCAGAATTTGCACATATTGCATGACTTGCTAGATGTACTTTTATAAACTGTTTGTTTTAAATTTCCAAATGTATCCACGGCTTGTTTAGAAAGAACACAGCTGTTTTACTGTGTTAATAAAATATCAATACTAAATGGCCAGCCCTGAAAACATACACAAACAAGTATATATTATACAGACTCAGATATGTGGGTGTGTGAATATATATATATTCACACACCCACATATCTAATAAAAAGGAAAAGAGTTCTTGATTCTGAAAGAGCGAAGTTGTGGGGAATGGAAGATACATGGGAGGGTTTGGAGGGAGGAAACGGAAGGCTGACATAATGTATTTATATTTAAATCTCATGGTGGAATATTCCTCAGTTCCAGCACTTGGGAGGCAGAGGCAGGTAGATCTCTGTGAGTTCAAGACCAGCCAGGGTTACACGGAAAGAACCCTGTCTTGAAAAACAAAAAGACAAAAACCTAAAAAGCTAAAGTATAAATTGTTACTGTTATTGTCCTAATACTTTGCTAATATTTTTCTATATAGTTGCCCTTGGACCAGAAAGAAGAAAATCTGATTCAGGAGTTATGTTGCCAACACTCAGAGTCTCTCTTATTCAAGACATGAGGTATTTGTTACACATGGTAATAAACGATATCTTTGAAATGTAGCTTTCACATAAACTGCTCAAGTAATTATAACTACACCTTTGCTTAAATACTCTGAAAAGAGTATCTTCATAATTTAAATTTTTATGTATTTTATGAGTGTATGACCTGCATATACAAACATAAACCATATGCATGCCTGGTGACCACAGAGTTCAAACAAGAAAACTGGATCTCCTAGAACCAGAATTAAAGATGGTTGTTAGCTAACATGTAGGCACTAAGAGTGAAACCGAATCTTAAAGTTTTCTAAACTACAACCTCTCTTGTTTGGGTTTTTGAAAAGTCTCTAAAGTACTTGTTATCTATACATATAAAGACAAGAATGTGTAAATAACAACAGGTACTTGGCAGAAAAAAAATGGTCTCAGAAAGATACAGGGTCATTTTTGGGGGAGGGGGTTGTTTGTTTTTCATGACAAGGCTTCTCTTTGTAGCCCTAGATGTCCTGGAACTCGCTCTGTAAACCAGGCTAGCCTCAGAACTCAAAAGATTATCCTGTCTCTGCCTCCAAAGTGCTTGAATTAAAGGTGTGTGCCACCACTGCCTGGCAAATTATAGTTTAAAAATACAAATATTAAAATTAGCATTTCCTGCCAGTCAGTGGTGGTCCACGCCTTTAATTCCAGCACCCAGAAGCAAAGGCAGGTGGATCTCTTTGAGTTCAAGGCCAGTATGGTCTACAGAGCAAATTCCAGAACAGCCAGGGCTTCACAGAGAAGCCATCTTGAAAAATAGATGAAATATAAGATAACTGTAACACTTCTGACTTTTTGTGCCTTTCGGGGTGGCTCATTCTTTAATCCACATGATTGGAGGCAGAAGCAAGCAGATCTGTGAGTTTATTATGACCTGGTCTGCATAGTGATGTTCAGGGCAGCCAGGGTTAAATTAGAGAGACCATCTCAATAAACAAAAAGTTACTATGACTCCTCTTAAAAGGTGTACTTTGTTGGTATAATTTGTGTGTGTGTTCATGTGTGAGTATGGGGGCTGGACTGCAGAACAGATTAAGCACATCCTTGCTAATTTCAGTAGTTACAGATTTACTTTATTTGTGAAACATGAGTCTATCTAGATGTCATGATTGCTCTTCTAGACTACTGTAAAGATAGTATGTTTCTCTATATGACTTTCTTTAAGAACAATTTTAAATGTTCTTAAATGGAAAAATGTTTAAATTGTGTAGTTACTTTGGGTCTTTCACCTGTCACCATAACTGGCTGTTGCTTGTCATCTATGCAACAGGAAGGATGTAAGACACATGGGACTCATGTCATCTTCAGCTGTTATTTTGACTATTATTTATTTGAAGTGGATGCATTGTTTTAAGAAAAAAAAAACATAAGTTACCTAAAAACAAGATGTATTTAGATTTTAAAATGTCTTGCTTGTTGGTTCTGATTTTTAGGCATATTCAGAACATGACTGAGATCAAAACTGACGTGGGACGGGCTCGAGCGTGGATAAGGTTGTCCCTAGAAAAGAAGCTTCTATCCCAGCATCTCAAGCAGTTACTCTCTAACCAACCACTGACCAAGTAAGACACTGCCTTTCAAGACATTTGTTTCTGTGACTTGTGCATACAAAGGAAATTAATTGCATACGTTGACAGACTATGGTTTTCAGCATGAGTCCTGACTTATAAACACTTGCATTGCTGTTGTATAGCAGGTATATGCTTCAGAAATATTGTAGGATATTGTAGAATCAAATATTGTAGAATATTTTTTGGCGGGCACACCAGACTGAACAGCTAAAGAACAGATTACTATGCTGTAATCAGAAAAATAAATGCTACCTAGAAAGTTGAACTTACATTAGCTTCATAGTATAAAACTTACAGTAAGAAATGGAGTAGAAAAAGAGTTTCTGATAAATAATTTTAATAGTTTAGATTCAGGAAGCTAGACACTTACAAGTCAGATAACTGTTAACCGGTTTTATAGTTATTGTCCTTATCAAAAATAAAAAATATCCAGCCAGTCGGTGCTGGCTTGAGCACCTTTAATCTTGGCACTCAGGAGGCAGAACCAGTTGGATCTCTGTAAATTCAAGGCCAGCCTGGTCTACAGAAGAAGTTCCATAACAGCCAGGGCTGTATACAGAGAAACCCTGTCTCAAAATACCAAAAAAAACAAAAAAAAACCCTAGGCAACAGTGGCACAAGCATGTGAAACTGTCTCTAGAAAACCAGAAATAAATAACATTTTTGTTTTGGTGTTTTGAGACAGGGTTTCTGTATAGTCCTGGCTGTCCTGAAACTCATTATGTAGACCAGGCTGGCCTCAAACTCACAGATCTACCTGCTTCTGCCTCCTGAGTGCTGGGATTAGAGGCACGAGCCACCCACACCCCGCAAGAAATCCTTTTCCTTTTAAATGATAGGAACATTAGAATTTATTTGAAAGCTAGGAAGTTGGAGTTCTCAAGAACAAAGATTTGCAAAGAACCTGATTTAAACCTTAGACATGGCTTTCCTATTGGACCTGTCACCAACACTGCTTGTGTTCTCACATTTGCACATATCACCCTGAGGCAGTGTAGACTGAGTTGTTTTGTTCTGATTTAATTTGGTTTGCTTGAGACAGTCTTACTATGTACCCTTTGCTGTCCTGGAACTCACTTAGATGAGAAAGGCCTCAAACTCAGAGATCTGTCTACCTCAGCCTCCTGGAACTAAAGGCATGTGCTACCACACCAAGCTTAGAATGAGTATTAATTTTCTTTTTCTTTTTTGTTTTTTTTTAATTTATTGATTTTAATTTTATGTATATGAGTACACTGTAGCTGTCTCAGACACACCAGAAGAGGGCACCAGATGCCCATTACAGACGGTTGTGAGTCACCATGTAGTTGCTGTGATTTGAACTCAGGACCTCTGGAAGACCAGTCAGTGTTCTTAACCACTGAGCCATCTCTCCAGCCCAAAGTATTAATTTTCAAAGAATATATGTGATTTAAAAAAAAATTGTAAGGGCTTAAGCTGTAATGCACCTGGTAGAAGGCTTGCCTAGCACACATGGAATCACTTGTTTGGTCCCTAGAACCAATTTAATGGGTATGATGGCACATACCCATAACCCCAGTGCTTTAAAGTTGTAGATGGGAGAGCCAAAAGTTTAAGGTAATCCTTGGCTATGTGTTGCAGGGTATTTGATCACATTGGGGACCCCAAGATTGTGTTATTTACTGGAAAGACTTGTTTCTAGTTGTGGTATGGCTCAGTCCTAACACACCTTTAATCTAAGAGCTTTCTGATTATTGTAAACAGGAGTAAATAAAAATAAAGCCAACCATAGGTCAAAAGTTACAACAAGCAACCAGTTGACAAGGAAGAAAAATCCTGGGGCTGGAGAGATGGCTCAGCAGTTAAGAGTATTGACTGCTCTTCCAGAGGTCCTGAGCTTAATTCCCAGCAACCTCGGGGTGGCTTACAACCATCTGTAATGGAATCTGATGCCCTCTTCTGGTGTGTCTGAGACAGTGTACTCACATACATTAAATAAATAAAAACATCTTTAAAAAGCAAAAACAAAAACCATAGAGGGTAAGAGGAAGTCAGGAGGACGAATAGAAAGACTCACAGGAAGTAGAAGAGAGGGACAAAGTGTCTGCCATGTAAGCATGAGGAACAAGTTCAGACCCCTTGCACCTACATAGTTAAAAAGCTAGATGTGTAGCATAGTCTCTGATCCCCTTGGCATGTGGAGGACATGGCACACAAATGGGTGGATCCCTGGAGCTCACTGACCAGCCATTCTAGTGGAATCAGTTTTACCTGTGTGTCTGTCTGTGTAACACATTTGTGCAGTGCCACAACAGGCCATGGGAGAGTGCCCAATATCCTGTGTCTGGAGTTACAGTTACGAACTGCCATGTTTGTACTAAGATCCATGTTTTCTGGAAAAGTAGCCAGTGCTCTCAACCACTGAGCTCTCTCTCCAGCTCCAGGTTTGAGGGGTTTTTGTTTGATTGATTGATTAATTGATTGATTGATTTTTAGTTTTGTATTTTGCTCACAGAGTGGAAGTTAGAGGACAACTGTGTGTTATGTTCTCTCTCCCCCATGTGGATCTCAGGGATTTAATTACAGTCATGAGGGTTGGCAGCAAGTGCCTTTACCCACTGAACCAACTCACTGGTTCATGAGGTATTAACTTTTAATCATTATTTTTAAGAATGAAAATCATGGGGTTGAGGATTTAGCTCAGTGGTATAGCACTTGCCTAGCAAACACAAGACTCTGGGTTTGGTCCTCAGCGCTGAACCCTTCCCGCCCCCCAAAAAAAGAAGTTTTTTGAAAACAAAGAAGAAAATTGTAACTGCTATTTTGTGCTACATTAACCCTTTCAGGAAGCTTTACAAGCGCTATGCTTTTCTACGCTGTGAAGAAGAAAGAGAACAGTTTCTTTACCACCTGCTTTCCCTCAACGCTGTGGACTATTTCTGCTTTACCAGCGTGTTCACCACTATCAGTAAGTCTGGAGAGTTGACTTTTAAGTAAACAGTTTTCAGATGAGCAGGCACAGCGTCAGATACTTTTAGTCTCAACACTCAGAAGGCTAAAAAAAAAAAAAAAGAAAAGAAAATTGGCTACTCAAAACCAATGAGTACAGGCCATGTATCCTGACCCTTTCTTAAAAAACTAAAACAAAAATCCCTGACTTAGGGGTCGGGGGATTCTCCTCACTCTTAGAACAAAAGAATTTATATCTTCAAAAGTCAGATATCTCATAATACACAGAGGACACTGATGTCTACTTAGGAGTGTAGGAGACTCCCTAGCGATTGGAAGTACTGCTGAACACAGCCCTCAGCTGCCAGACTATGTAAGTACCTCACTAAAAAAATTGCCCTGAGCTGAAACTTCCTGCCAGGACCAGCCTGAACTAATCAAAGGACTTTCCCACTGCTCACTGTGCCAGTGAAGGCTTTGTTGAGCTTTGAGCAAAGCTTAACATTTTCCCGACAAGTCTTGATTTCCTCTTCACAGGCTGCTCCTAGGAACAAGCATCATTTGTGCTCATTTCTAGCTTGCATCTGCTTTCCAGAAAACCCAGACTGTGACAGAAAAAGTGTTGCTTAGAACAAGTGTGAAATGCACAGAGCAGCAGTCGGTCTTTTTTTTTTTTAAAGCAAAATCAGTAAACATCATTGTCATTTCACTGGCTAGAATTATGAAGGCTCTGATTTCTGGTCTCTGGTAGAAACAGATAAGGAAAAAAGAGAATTCATAGGGCCAACTTAAAATGGCCTATATCTAATAAGGTATTATAGATATCTAATATATTAATATCTAATTTGATAATATATAAGATTATTAAATATTAGATATCTTACTAGATATCTAATAATTTCTAAAATTAATAATCTCTAGTTCATTCAGTTACTACATGTTAGAGGTAAAACTATAACTCACTTCTAATGCACTTGCCTACCATGTGTGAAGCAATGGGTTCATCCCTGGGTTTTTTTGTTTGTTTGTTCATTGTTTTTAATTATCTAAAGACTGGGCATGTAGCTCCTGTAATCCCTGTAGAGGCAAGAGGATCAAAAATTCAAGACTGGTCTAATCTATACAGGAAAGTTCTGTCTCAAAAGAAAGAAAGGGAGGTCCAGCAAGACATCTCAGGGGGTAAGGTCACTTGCTCCAAAGCCTGACAGCCTAACTTCAGCTCTTGTGGTAGAAAGAGAACCAATTCCCAAAGGTTGTCTATCCTCTGAGCTCTACAAATGCACCAAGGCACACTACCGGTACACTACCGGTATTTACATATGCACTCACACAAATAAATGGTTTTTTAAAGTTTTTAAAAGAAAAGAAAGGTCACATAAACAGCTAAAATATGGTTGTTCTTAGCTGTTTTCAAGGCCAGCATAAGATACATGAATCAAGTCTCAAAAAAAAGGTCTACCAAAAATGTCTCAGCACAAAAAGGCGCTTTCTACACAATCCCAGGGACTTAAATTCCATCCCTGGAACCCCATGGAAAGGTGGAAAGAAAACCAATTCTAAGAAGTGCTCTCACCTACACATGAGCTATGGCACACATGCACTAACACTGTCATAGGGAAATAACATACAGAGAACCTCCAAAAATAGTCTTGTACCTTTAGGTTTCTTTTTTTCTGAGAAACTTTCCATTTAAGGAATTGGACTCTGTGGAGAAATATTCTGGTGTCCTAGTTTGCTCTCTACTGCTGTGACAGACAACATGACCAAAAGCAGCTAGAGGACAGGGTTTGTTCCAGCTTAGAGGTCAGGTAAGTGCTTGAAACAGAAACCTTAGAGGAATGCTGACCTGGGCTTGTCCACCAAGAGGTGAGTACCCTAGTTAACTTTAACTGGCAATTTTACATAGCCTAAGAAGGGAGTCTCAATTAAGGAGTTACTCAGATCCTATGATCCTTGTAGGCACATCTGCGAGGTCTTACCTTTTTTCTTTCTTTCTTTCTTTCTTTCTTTCTTTCTTTCTTTCTTTCTTTCTTTCTTTCTTTCTTTCTTTCTTTCTTTCTTTCTTTTCCTTGATGGTTAATTGATATAGGAGGATCCAGCCCACTGTTGGTAGCACCATTCCCTACACAGGTGGTCCTGGCATAAGAAAGCTAGCTAACAATCAGCAGTGTTCTTATATGGATTCTGCTGTAAATTCCTAATTTTCTTGTGCTTTCACATTTGAGCCAAGATCCATAACAAAATGCTGACACCTAGTGGTGAGCCTTTTGAAAAGGCTTTATATTGGTCTCTGGACATCTGGCTGTCCCAGATTCCTTGCGAATATGAGTTACCTCAGTAACCTAATCCTAGCGTTCTGTAGGAATTGGTTCTCTCCCCTTCCACCACATGGAGTCTAGGAATTGAACTCAGGTTGTCAGCCATGGTGACAAGTACCTTTAATCACTGAGCTACCTCTCCAGCCCTCATGAGTTTATCTTAAAAATTGGCTAGGTGGTGGTGGTAGTGATGGCGACAGCAGCAGCAGCAGCGGCAGTGGCACATGCCTTTAATTGCAGCATTCCAGGAGCAGAGCCAGGCAGATCTCTGTGAGTTTGAGGCCACCCTGGTCTACAGAACAAATTCAGGACGGACACCTAGGGCTATACAGAAAAGCACAGTCTTAAAGACAAACAAACAGAGGCTGGAGAGATGACTCAGCAGTTAAGACTACTATTTTAGAGGTCCTGAGTTCAGTTCCCAGTAACCACATGATGGTTCACAACCATCTGTAATGGGATCCAATGCCCTCTTCTGTTGTGTCTGAAGACAGCTACAGTATACTAACATATATAAAATAAATAAATCTTTTTTAAAATAATCATTTTAAAAAAAAAAACAAATATTAGGAGCTAGAGAGATAGCTCAGTAGCTAAAAACGCTTGTCTTTGCTGAGGATCTGGGTTCAGTTCCCAGTACCCATATAGTAGCTCATAACCACAGTTCTGTAGCTCCAGTTTCAGGGGATCTGACTCTATTCTTTGACCTACATTCATACAGCAAAACACTCATGCACATAAATAAGACAAATAAAAAAACAACATAAATCTTAAAAGCATCTAGGTCTGGATACTTACAATTTTTTTTAATTCTCTTTGTTTTTCTTTCAGTGATTCCTTATAGATCAGTGATCATTCCAATTAAAAAGCTGAGCAATGCAATCATTACCTCGAACCCATGGATCTGTGTTTCAGGAGAACTGGGAGACACTGGAGTAATGCAGATTCCAAAGAACTTGCTTGAGATGACTTTTGAGGTAGGTTAGCAGTTGCTTGTGCTTTGATAACCTTTATTTTACTTACTAGTGGCCCCACAGCACAAGAATAGTGTTACAGAGAAGGATCCAGACCATAAAACATGGCAAAGCATATTGGAAAACGTAGTAACTGTAGGTCTGGTATTAGTGCAGTCTCATGCACTTACTGGGAGTCATAGATTATATCCCTTGTAGATGAGTTTTACAAATCACTTTTTAAACTTCTCTAGTAGTTCAGGGCCTTGAACAAGCTGAACAAGCCCTAAGTCACTTACTGAAAAATATAAAAATATCAGTTAGCGTTTTTTTTTAATCTGCATATTGCTGTAAGTCAATCTAAATAAGACCCTTTCATGCTTTCTGAAATCCTTTTCACCCTTCAGTTAAAGCACAATACTGTCAGTGATTCTGTTGCTGGATTCCCCAAGTAGAAGTAAATGTTCTTCTCCAGCATTCTTCAAATCCTGGTTAACATTTCTAGTGTAACACCTCATACACTCCACCTCATTTGCCAGTCAGTGTCCGTCTCCTGTCTCGTATGAAGGTTCCCTGAGAGCAAAGACTACATGGAGATTGTCTATGGTGTTAAACTTAGCATATTGTACAGGGTAGGTCTCTGTAAGTATTAGAGGGAGCCAAAGTTCATTGCTAAAGCTGGAAGGGAATAGAAAAGAACCGAGTACAGAATAATCTGTGGTCCTGTCTCACGCAGTGCCAGAACCTGGGAAAGCTCACCACTGTGCAGATTGGCCATGACAACTCTGGACTGTTAGCTAAATGGCTAGTGGATTGTGTCATGGTCAGAAATGAAATCACAGGACATTTGTACAGGTGAGTAAATGGACTTAGCACATGCTTTATTTCAAAGCTCTTTAGATAACAAAGCATTTTCATTTTTTTCCTAAATCTTTTCCCCCCTTTGTGGGGGTTGTTGTAATATTTTATTCAACATAAAAGATATAAATTTGACCAGGTGCGGTTGAGTATACACCTTAAACCCCAGCACTCAGGAGGCAGAGAGAAACGGATCTCTGTGACTTTGAGGCCAGCCTGATCTACAAAGCAAGTGCCAAAACAGCAGGGATACATAGACATCATCATCATCATCATCATCATCATTATCATGTTGGCAAAAATGCTAGGTGACCTGACCTAGGTTCAGATCTCAGCATCCACCTCAGATAGCTCACAACTCCTGTAACTCTAGCTTCAGAGGATCCAGTGCCTTCTACTGACCTCCTAGGGTACTCACATGCATCTGCATGCATATGCACACAAGCATCGACATACACACACACATACACACACACACACACACACACACACAAATGCACATTTATCTTGTCATATATACACATGAATAACAAAAGACACTTAATCTTTGGTAAAAATAGATGTGGAATCTAGAAAAATGGCTCAGCGGTTAAGGGAACTTGATGTTTTTGGTTCCCAGCACCCACATAGCAGCTCACAAGTTCCAGAAATTTTGTGCACAGACATACACATGACATACAGACATACATACAAATAAAGACTCATACACATAAAATAATAATTTTTTTAATTTAATAATATGTCTAAGAATGATGTTTATGTAGCACTGGTATAGACCAAGCTGGCTTAGAATTCACAGAGCTCCATCTTCCTCTGCCTCCCAAGGGCTAGAACTAAAGGCATATATTGCCTCACCTAGATGCTCTCTACCCTTCTATATTTTTGAGATTTTTTTGTGATTAAATAAACAGTCTTCAGGCATTAGCACCATGGACTTCACCCACAGTACCATTTTTAAACGTTTACTTAAAACTGTTAGAAGGCAGGCATGAATACCTATAACCCCAATAACTCCGTAAACTGAGGTAGAAGAGTCCCTGGAGTTAAAGACCAGCCTGATACCCTCTACATAATAAATTCTAGAACAGCCTTAGCAATAGAGTAAGACCCCCGTCTCAAAATGAAAACAAAAACAAAAGCATAATTTGTAGAAATATGGATTCCTGGGATCTCTGAAGACCAAAGGGTTAAGTTCACAACAACAACAACAACAACAACAACAAAAGTAGATTAGAATGATTGAGATGAATTTATTTTCTTCCTGCCCTACCAGATTCCCTTGTGGGCGGTGGCTGGGAAGAGGTGTGGATGATGGCAGCCTGGAGAGAATTCTTATTGGAGAATTGATGACAACAGCTTCAGATGAGGACCTGGGAAAGCAGTGCCGGACTCCACCGCAGCAGAAATCTCCCACCACAACCAGGAGACTGAGCATTACCTCACTAACGGGAAAGCCTGCCAGTGAGTTGTCTGCAGTGTGCTTCATGTATACAGGCTCTGTGGCCCATTTTCCAGAAAACAGTCAGGTTAATGAGTTATGGTGAAGAGATTGAAAAGAAGGGACTGGGGAAATAACTCAGAAGGTAAATCTAAGCCAAGGTTGGGAGGTATGGGGACAGAGTGTATATGGAACTCATTGACCAGCCACATTAATGAGCGCTAGGTTCAGTGAGGGACCCTGGCTAGAAAGATGGCTCAGCAGTGAAGAACACATATTGCTTTTCCAAAAAACCTGAGTTTCATTCCTTGGACCTACATCAGGCAGTTCACAACCAACTGCAACCCCAGCCTAGATGGATCACACCTCTGGCCTCATGTCACTTTGTTTTGGTCTTATTTTATTTTGCTTTGCTTTGAGCCAGGGTCTCACTCTGTACCCAGGTGGACTGGAACTCACTATGTAGACCAGGCAGTCCTTGAACTCACAAAGACCTGTCTGCCTTTGCCTCTGCCTTCCAAGTGCTAGCATTAAAGTTGTGCACTACCACACCCAGCCCCCACACACCCCATTTTCCTCTTATTACCTGTTCTAATTCTGACTCTAGGTAAAATTTGCTCACATTTTTTTATTTTAAAGCTATTCTTGGGGTTGGGGGGTTGTCTTAGTTACTGCTTGCTTTGTTGCCTTGCTTATAGTTTGAGAGGATTAGTTCATGATCATCATAGTGACGGGCTGGTAGGCATGGCACTGGGGTAGCAACTGAGAGCTCATATCTGATCCACAAAGTAGAACAAAAATTAAAACTGGGCCTGGCATGGGCTTTTGAAACCTCAAAGCCCTTGGGGCTGGAGAGATGGCTCAGTGGTTAAGAGCACTGGCTGTTCTGTGGTCCTGAGTTCAATTTCTAGCACCTACATAGTGGCCCACAACCATCTATAACTGTAGTTCTATGGGATCTGATGCCCTCTTCTGATTACAGAGGTACATACAAACAGAACACCCATATATAAATAAATCAATCTTTGAAACCTCAAAGTTCATCTTCAGTGGCATACCTTCTTTCTCCAACAATGCTGCAACTCTTAGACCTTTATAAACAGTCCACCTCTGATAGGAACCAGACATTCCAATATATGAGCCTATGGAGGCCATCCTAATCCAAACCATCACATAGAAGTAGTGCCTATGTTGGTAGCAGGCTCGTCTGACAAGAAGGAAGTTCTCTATTCAGCTGTCAGCAGCACATAAACCAGGTTCATGTTCATAATTCTCCTGCTTAACATGTCAAAATAGGATCAGAAGTACAAGGCCATCCTTAGATTCATAGTGAGTTTGATGCTAGCTAGGACTACACAAGACCCTAAAAATAAATTTACTAGTTTTAATATGTGGTAGACAAGGTAGTTTTGTGTTAAGTTACTTTTCTGTTGCTGTGATTAAAACACTATGACCAAAGGCAGTTCTAAAAGAAAGTGTTTAATTTGGGATTAATAGTTTCAGAGGGTCAGGTCATAACCATCTAGCAGGAAGCATAGCAGCAGGCAGGCACAGCATTGAAGCAATAGATGAACGCTTATACCTTGAACCACAATCTTGAGACAGAGGTGGGGGCTGTAACTAGGAATAGTGTAGGCTTTTGATACCTCAAATACCTCCCAGTGACATACCTGCTTTAACAATGCCACACCTCTGAATCCTTCCCAAACAGTTCTACCAACTGGAACCAAGCATTCAAGTCTACAAGCCTGTGGGGGTTGTTCTCATTCAAACCACCACCTTGGTTCAGGTCCCATGCAGGCAGGGATCCCACCAAGCTCTAGAAAGAGGCAATGATGAACAAGTGGTCACTGCGGGAATGGAGCAAGGAAAGTGACCAGCCAGGAAGGGAAGGAAGCCTGACTTCTGACCAGGGCACTGTATGGTATCTGTCTGGCCTCTTTCCTTTAATCACAACAGCAGAACTTCACACAGGTCCTTGAGAGCCTCAGATGCCTTAGTGTACACCCACCAAGAGTCTTGCAGGGAACCTCCAAGTAATGATAGAGTCTTCCCACTTGCCTCCTCAAGTCCAGAGTGTTGATACTTCATGATAGGAACCTGCCAAATCTTTGCACCAAATATCTTGTTTTGTTTCCCCAGTGAGAAATGGGGGTTTTTTCCTTTGTTTTTTCTTTTGTTTTGTTTTTCTATTTCAGTTGAGAAAAAAACAGAGAAAATTAGACACTTGGCTTGGGTTGTAGTTCACAGGTAGTGTGGCAGGGAGTTGTGTCAGGATCTCTTGAATTCTTTTCCAGTGCATCACAAGCCTTGGGCTTGGCTGGTTTGTCTGGTGGTAAACTCCATGTAATCTCTGGAAAAGGTAGCTTGCTTGGATGAAGTGTTTCCTGTGGAGACTTAGAGTTGAACATCCCATAGTATTTTGGCTTGTGTTTCACCAGGATGTAGACACTGTTCATTATTTTTCAGAACCCAATGCTGGACAGATCCAAGAAGGAATTGGAGAAGCTGTGAACAATATTGTGAAGCATTTTCACAAACCTGAAAAAGAGGTATTGTGGGCAATAAAACTATGGTGGGACTTTTTTTCCCCCAAAACAGGGTTTTTTTTTTTTTTTCTATGTAGCCTTCCTTGATTGTCCTGGAATTTGCCATGTAGACCAGTCTAGCCTCAAACTCAAGAGCTCTACCTGCCTCTGCCTCTGAGTGCTA